>NC_137802.1:2893023-3493023 GCF_963383645.1 Muscardinus avellanarius | reverse complement strand
GTTCCTCCAGCAACAACAGCACTATCAGTACCTGCAGCAGCCTCAGGAGCACCCTCCACGCCCACATCCAGCCGCCGTGGGTTCCCTCTGCCTACCGGGAGTGGAGGGCCCAGCGAGTGGCCAGGCTTCTTCAGCCCCCACGGGCAGTGCCCACCTGGCCCAGATGGAGGCCGTGCTGAGGGAGAATGCCCGGCTGCAGAGAGACAACAGCCAGCTGCAGAGAGAGCTGGAGAGCTCCGTGGAGAAGGCGGGCCGCGCTGAGAAGCTGGAGAGCGAAATCCAGCAGCTGTCTGAGGCTCACGAGAGCCTGACGCAGGCTTCGTCCAAGCGAGAGGCCCTGGAGAAGACCATGCGGAACAAGATGGACAGGGAGAGGAGGCGGCTGCAGGACTTCAACCAGGATCTCCCAGAGAGGCTGGAATCTGCAAAGCGCCGCCTGGCGAGCAGGATGCAGGAGGCCCAGGCAGGCAGTCAGGACATGGTGGCCAAGCTGCTTGCTCAGTACTATGAGCAGCAGCAGGAACAGGAGAAGCTGGAGCGGGAGATGGCGCTGCTGCGCGGCGCCATCGAGGACCCGCGGCGGCGCGCCAAGCTGCTGGAGCAGGCGCTGGGCAACGCGCAGGGCCGCGTGGCGCGGGCGGAGGAGGGGCTGCGCAAGAAGCAGGCCTACGTGGACAAGATGGGGCGGCTGCAGCAGGCGCTGGGGCAGCTGCAGGCCTCCTGCGAGAAGCGCGAGCAGCTCGAACTGCGTCTGCGCACGCGCCTGGAGCAGGAGCTCAAGGCCCTGCGAGCGCAGCAGAGACAAGCGCCCCCCCCTCCCCCCCAGCGGTGGCAGCAGCAACGGTGGGTCCCCCGAGCTCAGTGCCCTCCGACTGTCTGAACAACTGCGGGAGAAGGAGGAGCAGGTGCTGGCGCTGGAGGCCGACATGACCAAGTGGGAGCAGAAGTATCTGGAGGAACGCGCCATGAGGCAATTTGCCATGGACGCAGCCGCCACCGCCGCTGCCCAGCGCGACACCACTCTCCTCCGGCACTCTCCCCAGCCGTCGCCCAGCAGCAGCTTCAACGAGGGCCTGCTTGTGGGCGGCCACCGGCATCAGGAGATGGAAAGCAGGTTAAAGGTGCTCCACGCCCAGATCCTGGAGAAAGCCGCGGTGATCAAGGTCCTCCAGCAACGCTCCAGGAAAGACCCTGGCAAGGCCTCCCAGGGCTCCCTGCGGCCCGCCAAACCCGTCCCATCTATCTTCGGGCTGCAGTGTCAGGGACCCAGGGCTGGCAAGGGCTCTCGTTGAGCGAGCAGCAATTGGACGGCCCTGCTCAGCTGACCACAGATAGAGCACCCTCGGAGGAGTCTACAGCTGCCGCCCCCCTCCCTGCCCACGCCAAGCATGGGAGCAGAGATGGAAGCACCCAAACTGATGGCCCACCGGACAGCACCTCTGCCAGCCTGGCACCAGAGTCCGATGGCCTCGTAGGGTGCAGCAGCAGCCAGAGGGCAGCCTCTCTGGACTCTGTGGCCACATCCCGAGTCCAGGACTTGTCCGACGTGGTGGAGATACTGATCTGAAGGAGTTGGTGTCTTGGGGACCCCAAACCATACCCTCCGGTCCTTGGCCATTCTCGGCCAGTCCATCAGCCCTCTCCAAGGACCTCTCCTGCTTCCCCGGCCATTGACCGGCTGGCCCCTGGAGTGCAGGAAGGAGGGCTGTGGACAAGAGGGGAGCCGGGAGACCCACAGCTTCTTAGCCACGTTCCTCCTGTCCTTGGAGAAGGAAGACTCAGCCTTCACCTAATTCCCAAGGATCACTAGAGTAGCAACTAGAAGGCCGAGAGGGAGAGGAGCTAGATTGGCTTGGAGGCTGATCGCCAAGGACGGGAACCCCTGGGCGGCAGGTGGACTGGCTCTGTAATGGAGCGCCATGTTCCCTGGCTCTGCGAGGTCCCAGCGCAGGTCTGCTGCTCAGCTCCTCGCTGCCCTCTGGGATCACTACACCTTGGGGACTATTGAGGGTGTGGGTCTTGCGGAAGCCACAGCCTCCTCCCGCCTCACCTGGAGTGGTTCAGGCGCCATTGAGCGGCCCAGGAGGCAGTGCCTCGAGTGTATATAATTCCCTTTTTTTGTGGCACCGAAGACAGAGACTTGCTGGCTCAGATTTGTCTCCGTGAACGACGCTGCCCCGGCCCCGCTGCCACATGCTCCCGAACCTTCTGGCTGGGCTCCCGGTCCTCGTTCCTCCTCTTTTAAATTCTTGGCCCGTGGCATTCGATGCTTGTTGATTCGGGGGACATCGGCTGAAATGCCCACGGGACCTCACCCACCCACCAGCAGCCTAGTGAACCGGCGCCACGGCTCCTGTCCCTGGAACACTCTGTCAGTTTGGGTTATAAACTGAGCCAGAAGAAACGAGCCTCCAGACGAGTGGCCCTGCCCAGCTACCAGTTTTCTGCGGAAACTGAAAAAGATGTCTTGTTCTTCTAAATGTCTTCGTTGCCACCTGAAGGGCCTGGGAGAAAGAACTGTGTTGTTGAAAACTAGCCCGTGAGCTACAAAGATGTGACTCAGACGGGCTTGCGAATTGAGCCCACATCACAAAATGGCACCCATGAGGCTGGCTCCTCAAACTACCGCGCCCAGCCCTGCGGCAGGGACACTCGGGATTAGGGCGGTGTTGAGCATGGCAGCCTTCTGCCATCATTGACTTTGGTCTTAAAGACCCCCAATTCAGCCCAGTAGTGATTGGCGGGTTTTAGTATTTCTGTCTTTACTATTTTTAGTCCTTCTTGAATCTTTGTGTGTGTTTGTTTGTTTTATTTTTGTTTGTTTGTTTTCCTTTACTGTTTTTAGATTCTGTACATGTATAATTTCCATGATTTCCCCAAGATTCCTTTTGAAACATTTGCATTTGCTGGACAATTGCATATTTTTTTAACTCCGCTCCCATCCCCCCACTGAAAGCTGAGAAATACATTTGGTTCACGTGCACTGTTTACAAAGCAAAAAGAAAAAAAAAGAAAATATCATGAAAGGAATAAAAACAATTTAATATATTTTGGATTAATATTTGGTATTTCTTTTAAAGTTTTTTTTTGTGCTGTGAATGTTTTCTGCCAAAGACCATGACGTGTGTCTGTCTGTTTAAGTTATCATGAATATTTAAAATGTAAACTCGACTGTTCTGTTATGCCGCCCTGTACCAGGATTGCTGCTGCATTCCACTGGGTATAACAGTATTTTAATAAAAAAATTATTCAAGAAAAAAAAAAGAGATTAGCTCAGAATCTTCTCCGGATCCCGCAGCAGATCCAGCTGTCCTTGCGAAGGGCAAATTCCAGAAGAAACGGCACGCCCAGGGCTTGGAAGCCTCTCATGGAATCTTCTTTAACTTTTTTGGAACTTTCCATTTTTAGGGCTTAGTCCATATGGCAGGCATGGGGAGATGTGGCGATCCAGGTGGATGTGATGGTGTTCTCCCAGGTGTGTCTGCCTTGCCTTCTAAATTCTGAAAGCTTAAGCAAACTCACAACACAGTTTGGCAAATAAACACCAAAAAATACCATGAAGTTTTTAGATTTAGTTGTCAGATGTATTTCCTTAGCTGCTGAACACTTTTCCTCAAACGATAGGCTTATTAGAAACCTATTCCTCTTTTAATAATCCATTTCCACATCACAATCCTTCTGCAACCTGCTTTTAATCTTTCTAATTCCTTTCTTTCCCATTTGGGACAGTCTTATGATAAGCTCTTCTTCATACAAGAATCCTTTCTTATTCTCACCATATTTCCTTTCTTTTACACATTTATTATATCTATCCTTTGTTCTGACATACTCATTTCTTAGCCTCGTGGCACTTCTTTGTCTCGGGCAGTGCTCATACTGGGTGTAAAGGTTACGAATCTTCCTAGCCTTCAGCTCTATTGTATTGGGCAGTATTAGCTGCTCATAAAGTTTATCTTCTCCGTATCTAGGCAGGATCGCAAGGATAAACAGTTACTGGTTGCCTCCCCTTTAAGGCTAATGGTTTCAGTTAACTTAATGCTTTTACTGTGTGTTAATGAAAGTCAGAGATAGAGGGGAAATCCACGTTTTGTAATTGCTGTTACGGCAATGCTGCCACTGCATCTGAATTCTAATTAGATTTTATTACCACTTGAACAAAGCTGAGGACGTTTAGAGGCTTAGACAAATTACCAGAAAGTTTATTTTCCACAGACTCAGTTTCTCTCACAGTACCACCGGAGCAATTCGTGTGGAGAGTTAAAAGAATCATTACCAAAAGAATAATAGTTATGAAAGAATATCTAAAAGTAGGGAGTACTTTGGCCAGAGACCACACCCTCTCTTGGGGCTTATTTCTCGCGTTGAGAACCTGCCTATTAGCTGCATGGGTGGTCTTCACGCAGATGCCGAGAGAACGCAGCTGGTCTCGGCAGATCAGAGCCTGCCGAGGGGTTAGGCCAGTGCTGGGGCCAGAGAGGCTGGCATAGGAGCCTGCCGTGAGGCAAGGCCGGTACTGGGGCTTCCGAGGACAGGATTGGAGCCTGCCGAGAGGTTATGCTGGTGCCAAGGCCAATGGCCGGCATCGGAGCCTGCCATGAGGCAAGGCCACGACTGGGGTCTCTGAGGCTGGGATCGGAGCCTGTAGAGGGGTTAGGCCGGTGCTGGGGTCAGCAAGGCCAGTATAGGAGCCTGCCATGAAGCAAGGCTTGTGCTGGGGCCTCTGAGGCCAGGATAAGAGCCAGCCGAGGATTTAGGCCGGTGCCGGGGTCAATGGCCGGCATTGGAGCCTGCTGTGAGGCAAGGCCACTACTGGGGCCTCCGAGGGTGGGATCAGAGCCTGCCAAGGGGTTAGGCCGATGCCGGGGCCAGCGGCCAGCATTGGAGCCTGCCGTGAGACAAGGCCAGTGCTGGGGCCTCCGAAGCCAGGATAAGAGACTGCTAAGAGGTTAGGCCGGTGCCGGAGCCAATGGCCGGGATTGGAGCCTGCTGTGAGGTAAGGCCACTACAGAGGCCTCCGAGGCTGGGATTGGAGCCTGCCGAGGTGTTAGACCGGTGCCGGGGCCAGCGAGGCTGGCATCTGAGCCTGCTGTGAGGCAAGGCCAGTGCTGGGGCCTTTGAGGCCAGGATAAGAGCCAGTTGAGGGGTTAGGCCGGTACCGGGGCCAATGGCTGGAATTGAAGCCTGCCGTGAGGCAAGGCTGCTACTGAGGCCTCTGAGGCAGGGATTGGAGCCTGCTGAGGGGTTAGACTGGTGCTGGGGCCAGTGAGGCCGTCATCGGAGCCTGTTGTGAGGCAAGGCCAGTTCTGAGGTCTCTGAGGCCAAGAATGGAGCCTGCCGAGGGGTTAGGCTGGTGCTGGGGCCAGCGAAGCCAGGATAAGAGCTAGCAGAGGGTTTAGACCAGTGCCGGGGCCAATGGCCGGCATCAGAGCCTGCCTTGAGGCAAGGCTGCTACTTGGGCCTCCTAGGCTGGGATCGGAGCCTGCCAAGGGGTTAGGCTGATGCCAGGACCAACGGACAGCATCGGAGCCTGCTGAATGGTTAGGCCGAGGCTGGGCCAGTGGCCGGTATCGGAGCCTTCTGTGAGGCAAGGCCGCTAGTGAGGCCTCCGAGGCCAGGATCGGAGACTGCTGAGGGGTTAGGCTGGTGCTGGGGCCAGCAAGGCTGGCATAGGAGCCTGCCATGAGGCAAGGCTGGTGCTGGAGTCTCTGAGGCCAAGATAAGAGCCAGTTGAGGGGTTAGGCCAGTTGCCGGACTAATGGTCGGCATTGGAGCCTGCTGTTAGGCAAGGGCACTACTGCGGTCTCCGGGGCTGGGATCAGAGCCTTCCAAGGGGTTAGGCTGATGTCGGGGCCAGTGGGCAGCATCGCAGCCTGCCGTGAGGCAAGGCCGGGGCTAGGGCCTCCAAGGCCAGGATAAGAGCCTGCTGAGAGGTTAGGCCGGTGCCGGAGCCAATAGCCGGCATCGGAGCCTGCCGTGAGGTAAGGCGGAGCCTGCCGTGAGGTAAGGCCACTACTGAGGCCTCCAAGGCTGGGATTGGAAACTGCCAAGGCGTTAGATTGGTGCCGGGGACAGCGAGATTGGCATCGGGGCCTGCTGTGTGGCAAGGCCAGTGCTGGGGCCTCCGAGGCTGGGATCGGAGCCTGCCGAGGGGTTAGGCCGGTGCTGGGGCCAGCGAGGCCGACATCGGAACCTGCCGTGAGGCAAGGCCGGTGCTGGGACCTCCGAGTCCAGGATAAAAGCCTGCTGAAGGGTTAGGCTGGTCCTGGGGCCAGTGGCTGGCATCAGAGCCTTCTGTGAGGCAAGGCTGCTAGTTAGGCCTCCGAGGCCAGGACCAGAGCCTGCTGAGGGGTTAGGCCAGTGCCGGGGCCAGCATGGCTGGCATAGGAGCCTGTGGTGAGGCAAGGCTGGTGCTGGGGCCTCTGAGGCCAGGATAAGAGCCAGGTGAGGGGTTAGGCCGGTGCCGGAGCCAATGGCCAGCATCAGAGCCTGCCATGAGGCAAGGCCGCTACTGGGGTCTCTGAGGCTGGGATCGGAGCCTACAAGGGGTTAGGCTGATGCCGGGCCAGCAGCCAGCATCGAAGCCTGCCATGAGGCAAGGCCAGTGCTGGGGCCCCCGAGGCCAGGATAAGAGCCTGCCGAGAGGTTAGGCCGGTGCGGGGGCCAATGGCTGACAATGGAGCCTGCCGTGAGGCACGGCTGCTACTGAGGCCTCCGAGGCAGGGACTGGAGCCTGCCGAGGGGTTAGACTGGTGCTGGGGCCAGCGAGGCCGGCATCGAAGCCTGCTGTGAGGCAAGGCCAGTGCTGGGGCCTCCGAGGCCGGGATCGGAGCCTGCCGAGTGGTTAGGCTGGTGCTGGAGCCAGCGAAGCTGGCATCGGAGTGTGCCATGAGGCACGGCCAGTGCTGGGGCCTCCGAGGCCAGGGTAAGAGCCTGCTGAGGGGTTAGGCTGGTGCTAGAATCAGTGGCCAGCATTGGAGCCTTCTGTGAAGCAAGGCCACTAGTGAGGCCACCGAGGCCAACATTGGAGCCTGCTGAGGGGTTAGGCCGGTGCTGGGGACAATGGCTGGTATTGGAGCCTGCCTTGAGTCAAGGCCGCTACTGGGGCCTCCGAGGCTGGGATCGGAGCCTGCCAAGCGGTTAGGCTGATGCCGGGGCCAGTGGCCAGCATCGGAGCCTACCGTGAGGCAAGGCCGGTGCTGGTGCCTTCGAGGCCAGGATAAGAGACTGCCAAGAGGTTAGGCCAGTGCCGCAGACTGCTCAATCGGAATGGCCGTGAGTCCACTCAGGATCGAATTATCTCAGAAAAGATGGGCGAGGATTCGGGTGCCGTTCTGTAGCCGCTTATCTGCAGCGATTCTTTCCCCTCTAGGAAATAAATTTCTTTAAGTTCCTATTTATGGCGCTTCTGGAAAGAATCTGACATGGACAAAACCTTCTTGAGCTATTGACACTTTATTACAGGAACCCAGAAAATTTATACCCTTCACCAGTGAGGTTAATAGTAAGAAAAAAGAGGGGAGTGCAATCAATGCAAAACAATAGTGAATGACATGTAAACAAAGGTTAAAAAAAAAACTAGTCCAGCATTCAAGGGATTAGCTCCAGATCTTTTCCAGGATCTTGCAGACAGGGGTTCCAAAGGGCAAATTCCAGAAGACACGGCACGCCCAGGGCTTGGAGGCCTCTCATGGAATCTTCTTTAACTTTTTTGGAACTTTCCATCTTTAGGGCTTAGTCCATATGGCAGGCATGGGGAGATGTGGCGATCCAGGTGGATGTGATGAAGCTCTCCCAGGTGTCGTCTGCCTTGCCTTCTAAAATCTGAAAGCTTAAGCAAACTCACAACACAGTTTGGCAGATAAACATTAAAAAATACCATGAAGTTTTTAGATTTAGTTGTCAGATGTCTTTCCTTAGCTGCTGAACACTTTTCCTCAAACGATAGGCTTATTAGAAGCCTATTCCTCTTTTAAATAATCCATTTCCACATCACAATCCTTCTGCAACCTGCTTTTAATCTTTCTAATTCCTTTCTTTCCCATTTGGGACAATCTTATGATAAGCTCTTCTTCATACAAGAATCCTTTCTTATTCTCACCATATTTCTTTTACACATTTATTATATCTATCCTTTGTTCTGACATATTCATTTCTTAGCCACGTGGTGCCTCCCTGTCTCGGGTAGTGCTCATACTGGGTGTAAAGGTTACGAATCTTCCTAGCCTTCAGCTCTATTGTATTGGGCAGTATTAGCTACTCATAAACTAGGTTGCTTTGATGTCACACCCAATGTTTATCTTCCTGTATCTAGGCAGGATCACAAAGAGAGGGGTAAATAGAGGCACCAGGTTGCCTCCCCTCTAGAACTTTTGTTGTAAGTTAGTGATTAGGATGAAGGTCAGAGATAGAGGGGAAATCTGCATTTGTAATTACTGAATGGAATGCTGCCACTGCATCTAAATTCTAACTAGATTTTATTACCATTTGAACAAAGCCAAGGATGTTTAGAGGCTTAGACAATTTACCAGAAAGTTTATTTTCCACGGACTCAGTTTCTCTCACAGTCCTGATCTTACACCACCGGAGCAATTTGTGTGGAGAGTTAAAAGAATCATTACCAAAAGAATAATAGTTATGAAGAATATCTAAAAGTGGGGGAGTACTTTGGCCAGAGACAATACCCTCTTCTCGGGGCTTTGCTCACATTGAGAACCAGCCGATTAGCTGCATGGGAGACCACACAGATGCTGAGAAAAAGCAGGTGGTCTCGGCAGGCCAGTGCTGGGGCCAATGGCCGGCATCGGAGCCTGCTTTGAGGCAAGGCCACTACTGAGGCCTCTGAGGCCGGGATAGAAGCCTGCCGAGGCATTAGGCCGGTGCTGGGGCCAGCGAGGCCAGCATCAGAGCCTGCTGTGAAGCAAGACCAGTGCTGGGGCCTCTGAGGCCGGGATCAGAGCCTGCCGAGGGGTTAGACCGGTGCTGGGGCCAGCGAGGCCAGCATCGCAGCCTGCTGTGAGGCAAGGCCAGTGCTGGGGCCTCCGAGGCTGGGATCGGAGCCTGCCGAGGGGTTAGGCTGGTGCTGGGGCCAGTGAGGCTGGCATCGGAGCGTGCCGTGAGGCAAGGCCAATGCTGGGGCCTCCAAGGCCATGGTAAGGGCCTGCCGAGGGGTTAGGCCGGTGGCAGGGCCAGCAGCCGGCATCCGAGCCTTCTGTGAGGCAAGGCTGCTACTGAGGTATCCTAGGCCGGATCGGAGCCTGCCGAGGGTTTAGACCAGGGCTGAGGCCAGGGAGGCCGTCATCAGAGCCTGCTGTGAGACAAGGCCGGTGCTGGGGCCTCCGAGGACAGGATAAGAGACTGCTGAGAGGTTAGGCCGGTGCTGGGGCCAATGGCCAGCATTGGAGCTTGCCATGAGGTAAGGCCACTACTGAGGCCTCCAAAGCCGTGACTGGAGCCTGCCGAGGTGTTAGACCGGTGCCGGGATCAGCAAGTCCGGCATCGGAGCCTGCTGTGAGGCAAGGCCAGTGCTGGGGCCTCTGAGGCCAGGATAAGTGCCAGCTGAGGGGTTAGGCCGGTACTGGGGCCAATGGCCAGCATCGGAGCCTACCGTGAGGCAAGGCCACTACTGAGGCCTCTGAGGCCAGGATTGGAGCCTGCCGAGGGGTTGACCGGTGCTGAGGCCAGTGACGCCAGCATCAGAGCCTGTTGTGAGGCAAGGCCAGTGCTGGGGCCTCCGAGGCCAAGAACGAAGCCTGCCAAGGGGTTAGGCTGGTGCTGGGGCCAGCGAAGCCAGGATAAGAGCCAGCCGAGGGGTTAGACCAGGGCCAGGGCCAATGGCCAGCATCGGAGCCTGCCTTGAGGCAAGGCCGCTACTTGGGCCTCCGAGACTGGGATCGGAGCCTGCCAAGGGGTTAGGCCAATGCCGGGGCCAGTTGACAGCATTGGAGCCTGCCATGAGGCAAGGCCGGTGCTGGGGCCTCTGAGGCCAGGATAAGAGCCTGCCGAGGGGTTAGGCCGGTGTCGGGGCCAGTGGCCAGCATTGGAGCCTTCTAAGCCAGTATAAGAGCCAGCTGAGTGGTTAGACTGGTGCCGGGGCCAATGTCCAGCATTGGAGCTTGCCGTGAGGCAAGGCCGGTCCTGGGGCCTCCGAGGCTGGGATCGGAGCCTGCCAAGGGGTTAGGCCGATGCAGGGTCCAGGGCCAGCATCGGAGCCTTCCGTGAGGCAAGGCTGGTGCTGGGGCCTCTGAGGGCAGGATAAGCGACTGCTGAGAGGTTAGGCTGGTGCCGGGGCCAATGGCCGGCATCGGACCCTGCCATGAGGCAAGGCCGCTACTGAGGCCTCCAAGGCCGGGATTGGATCCTGCTGAGGGGTTAGACTGGTGCTGGGGACAGCGAGGTCGGCATCGGAGCCTGCTGTGAGGCAAGGCCAGTGCTGGGGCCTCCAATGCCGGGATTGGAGCCTGCCGAGGGGTTAGGCCAGAGCTGGGGCCAGTGAGGCTGGCATCGGAGCCTGCCATGAGGCAAGGCCGCTACTGAGGCTTCTGAGGCTGGGATTGGAGCCTGCCGAGGGGTTAGGTTGGTGCTGGGGACAGCGAGGCCGGCATCAGAGCCTGCTGAGAGGCAAGGCCATTTCTGGGGCCTCCAAGGCTGGGATCGGAGCCTGCCGAGCGGTTAGGTTGGTGCTGGGGACAGCGAGGCTGGCATCGGAGCGTGCCGTGAGGCAAGGCCGGTGCTGAGGCCTCCGAGTCCAGGATAAGAGCCAGCTGAGTGGTTAGACCGGTGTCGGGGCCAATGGCCGGCATCCGTGCTTGCTGTGAGGCAAGGTCGCTATTGGGGCTTCCAAGGCTGGGATCGGAGCCTGCCAAGGGGTTATGCCAATGCAGGGGTCAGTGGCGAGCATCGGAGCCTTCCGTGAGGCAAGGCCGATGCTGGGTCATCCGAGGGCAGGATCAGAGATTGCTGAGAGGTTAGGCCGGTGCCGGGGCCAATGGCTGGCAATGGAGCCTGCTGTGAGGCAAGACCACTACTGAGGCCTCCGAGGCTGGGATTGGAGCCTGCTGAGGGATTAGACCTGTGCTGGGGTCTGTGAGGCCAGCATCGGAGTCTGCTGTGAGGCAAGGCCAGTGCTGGGGCCTCCGAGGCTGGGATCATAGCCTGCCAAGGGGTTAGGCCGGTGCTGGGGCCAGTGAGGCCTGCATCGGAGCATGCCTTGAGGCAAGGCCAGTGCTAGGGCCTCCGAGGCCAGGGTAAGGGCCTGCCGAGGAGTTAGGCCGGTGCTGAGGCCAGCGGCCGGCATCGGAGCCTTCTGTGAGGCAAGGCCGCTATGAGGTCTCCGAGGTGGATCAGAGCCTGCCGAGGGTTTAGACCATGGCTGGGGCCAGCGAGGCCGTCATTGGAGCCTGCCGTGAGGTAAGGCCAGTGCTGGGGCCTCCGAGGCTGGGATCAGATCCTGCTGAGGGGTTAGGCCGGTGCCGGGGCCAGCAAGGCCAGGATCGGAGCTCACCATGAGGCAAGGCTGGTTCTGGGGCCTCTGAGGGCGGGATTGTAGTCTTCTGAGGGGTTAGGCCGATGCAGAGGCCAATGGCTGGCATATGAGCCTGCCGTGAGACAAGGCTACTACTGGGGCCTCCGAGGCCGGGATCGGAGCCAGCTGAGGGGTTAGGCTGGTGTCGGGGCCAGAGAGACCAGAATCGGGGCCTCCCATAAAGCAAGGCCGCTGCTTGAGCCAGCGAGGTCTGGATCAGTCCACCGGGTAGCCAGGCCACTACTGGGGCCATCAAGAGTGGGATCAGTACTTGCAACGTGGCATGCACAGAGAAATATTGCAGAAAATAAAAATCAGATGCTTCCCCTAATCAACAATAACTAGGAGGAAAGGGGCAACAGGAAGAGGTCGAGCTATAGAAAAGGCCCTATAGTGAAGCAACTAAGGTGACCAATCAGAGGGTATGGAATAGGGGAGGATGAAGCCTCTTTAAAATGTAGGAGGTACATAAACAAATGTATCAAAGTTAATCACCAAACAAGCATGGGATCGAGAGAGGGGGAGGGAATGGGATGGGGGCTGGATGAGGGCTAATTGGATGATGTGTGCTTGTATATCCTCTCAAATCTTGTACTCCAATGTGATATGTGACTACAATGCACCAATTAAAATATATATATATATATATAGAATAAAATATAGGGCTGGGGATAGAGCTCGGAGGTGGAATGCCCCTGGGTTTAATCTCTAGTACCACAAAAAAAGTAAATAAAATAAAAATAAATAGCTGGGCCAGCCGTGGTGGTGTGCGCTTGTAATCCCAGTGCTTGGGAGGCTGAGATAGAAGGATCGCACCGGTTAAATCAGCCTCAACTACTTATACTGAGGCTCCCAGCAACTTAGTGAGAATCTGTTTCCAAATAAAGTATAAATTGGTATGGGAGTATAGCCTGGAGGTTAAACAACAACAACAAACCATGGGTTCCACCCCCAAGTACCACCAAATAAAAAAAATAATAAAATAATAAATACCTGGACCTGGTGTGTAAGCTTGTAATCCCAGCATTTGGGAGGCTGAGACAGGAGTATCTGGGTTCGAGACCAGCCTCAGCTAATATTTAGGCCCTTTTAAACTCAGTGATTCCGACAGGGACCTGAGGATTGCGTTTCGCAGACAGCCTTAGCTACTTAGTGAGACCCTATATCATAAAATAATTAAAAATAGGGCTGGGGTGCTGTGGGTGTAGCTTGGTGGTAGAATGCCCTGGGTTCAATCTCCAAGACCGGAAAAAATTAAAAATAAAGCCACAAACCGAGTCCCTTGACGGTCCCCCCCACCGGGCCCAGCAGAGGCGCCGTGGACGCAGCGCAGCGGAGGGGCCAGGCCCGGAGCGCGGGAGCCCGCGGAGCCCCGGCCGGAGTCGAGCCCAGGCCCGTCCACACTGGCCGCGTCCCGACCCCGGTCCACACTCACCATCCCAGCTCCGGAGTCGAGGCCAGGGCCGTCCACACTGGCCGCCGCCCGTCCCGACCCCGGTCCACACTCACCATCCCGGCTCGGGGTCCCCGCGAGCGCCGCCCGCCCCGAGGAAAAGACACCCAGCTCCAGTCAGCAGAAGAAATGGCTCTGGAAACAACATCCGTTGTAAAGACCGCCCCCTCCTCCAGAGGACACACCTGATTGGGTAGCGAGAACAGCCCGCCCTTAATTGATTGGCTTAAGGTTAAGAACCCACCTCCTGAGACCTGAATGACAGCAACAGTGACCCTTTTTTTTTTTTTCCATCAGTTGGAATGGAAGCCCGGGGCCTATTTCTTAGGCTTTTTCTTATTTGAAATATGGTCTCACTGTGTTACATCGCGAAGTGGCTGAAGCCGTCCGCGAACCGCGATCCTCAGGTCTCCTCCTCCCGAATGCTGGGATTACAAGCGCGCGTTCACACCCGGCTCCGCAGCGCCCTCTTCCGTCGGTCCGCCCGCCTGTGTCAGTGTCCCCTGGCCAGCCCGCCCGGCCGGGATCCATGCATTCTGTAGTCTCCACCGCCCCGTCTTGCACGGGGGTCCCCAGCTCCCCACTGACCTGCCCTCACCTCCGCAGGACGCCAGGCCCCCACACTCATCATTTCCGACTTCCAGGGTTCACCGGGGGCTCCCGCCACCTGAAGACACCGCACCCCAAAGGCGGAGCCTGGGCCACAAAGGCCCAGAAACAGGAGCCCTGGCATAGAGCCCACCTGCTCCCCCAGGAGATAAAGCCAGCATGGCCCGGCCCCTAAGCGCTGATTGGCTAGGGCTCCAGGTCCCACCTCCTGAGGCCTGAGTGACAGGAAGAGCGACCCCTCACGTCGGTGACAGAGGCCGAAAGGCCACATTAAGGACACAACCCTTAAGGCTCTGGCTGCTTTTCAGGCCCAGGCTTTGGATTTAAGCTGAACTTGCTCCTGGCTTTCCAGAGCCTGTGCTGCGCTCCTCAGCAACTAAAACTGCCCACTTATGACAAAAAACTTGAAGCAACTATGTGTTATAGATAAGCGGCGGAAAGTGGGGGGGGAGCTATCCAGGACACACCTGATTGGACAGATCCCACAGACGATTCCCCCACTGATTGGCTATCAATTCTGAGTCCACCTCCTGAGGTCTTGTAGGAACGTTGTCAAAGAAACCCCCCCATCAATAGAATTCAGTTAGAAAAGCCCTCTCCCCTTATAGAATTAAGATATTAGGATATAGAGTTAAGATGTATAATTAAGTTAGAACGAGGTCGGTAATGTTTTAGGTAATGTTAAGAGTGACTTTAAAAGAATTAAGACATTTGGATTTAGGATTCAGAATACAGTTAACTTGTGAGTTCCTGCTTTTCTTTAATAACTGCCTGCTTAAGTTCTGGCTTCTGTAAAACTGCTTACGCATATGTCCGGCATTTGTAAGGTGATAGTCTTTCGTTTTAGACTTGCTTGATGTTTAAAGAATATTTGGAATTGCTTTTAAAGTCTAAAGTGTTTCTGAAATGTTTTTAAGTGCTTTAGAATGTAAAAGTATTTTTTTTCCTGAGTTATAAGCCTGTAACCATCTGATCTACCAGGAAACATCTGCATTCCACAAGCCTAGCCAGAGGCAGCCCTAGCGAAGGGAGATAAGCAGTCTTTGGCGGGCAATGACGTAGACAGGCATACCTTTGAAACTATTTGCTGCGATTCAAGTGTGTGGATGCGTGTTTTAAAATTATTGGTTGTACTTGTTTATCTTTTTATCTGATTGGTTGTATTCTAAGGTTGGCGGGCTCGGACTTTGGGCGGGCTCTGACGTGTGTAACCACTCCCTCCTGGGACTATAAATTCAGACCCTGGAGTGAGCTCTTGGTCGAATTCCGACCACTTTCCTTGCTGTCTACTGAGGCTAAGGCTAGCTCGGTCAGAGGCTCCCTCTGGTAGCTGCTGGGCAATTCATTGACAGTAAACTAGTGAAGGAGTTTCGACCACTGGCTAGCCAGTAAAGAGCTGCAGCACATTAAACCCTGCATGGATCTTACATCCTTGGTGTGTTCATTATTTGGGTAAGGGGGGCGATTCTCGGACCCTAACATCCTTACTGACAGGAGAGGCGATCTCTTACTCTCCGCGCACGCTCAACACAGTCCCCACAGGTCAAGCAACTTGGTTCGCTCCCCTCCGGCCCGTCCGCTTAGGCAGGTTCTGCTGGGTCGACCCCCCGGCCGGTCCTCCCGCCACGGTCCACGGTCAGTCCTCCGGCATCAGCCCCAAACCCACCCACCGGGGTCCGCTCCATGCCTGCCTACTTCTCCTCCGGACGCCAGGCCTCCAACTCACCATGCCCGGCTTTCGGGGTGGACAAGCGAGCTCCCCGCACCTGAAGCCACAGCCGGACACAGGCCGCGCCCGGGCTCCAAGAAAAGGTCCTGGAAACGAGGTCCCCGACGGAAAGGCCCGCCCCGCCTCCAGGAGATACAGCTGATTGGACAATTGGCTCGGCTCCGTCTCCAGGGCCTGATTGACTGGGCTTCCAGGAACCGCCTCCTGAGGCCTGAGTGACAGTGTAAGCCACTAAAAGAGTACAATCATAAACTAAATCGTGATTACAGTTTATAATGGACATCATATAGAACGGGGTTCTATGATAAACACTTGACCCAAGCAAACCATCATTCAGACAGTTCTGAAGAGAGCAGGGCCTCCTCAAAGAGGCAGACAGGACTCAGGAGGGTTTCCACACGGAGACACTTCTCAGAGGTGACAGCTTCTCACGACTTATGACCACGGGAAATGGGGAGAGTGACATTGACGATCCTGACACTGTCCACCCAGGATGATGCATGCGCTTACATCTTACACTAAGTACTTTTAGAAAGTGAAAATGCAAATAGAGAAATCTTGCCGGGCATGGTGGTGCATGCTGATAATTTCAGTACTTGGGAGTCCAAGCCCTGAGGCTCTAGGTTTGTGGTCAGCCTCAGCTACTTAGTGAGACCCTCAGGAACTTAGTGAGACTCTTTTTCAAAATAAAGAATAAAAAAAAAGGGCTTGGGTGTGTAGCTCAGAGGTAGAATGCCTGAGTTCTGATAAAGGACCACTGACTTTGGTGAGTGGAGCTGAAATACAGCTAATAGCCTCGTCCCTTGCGGGCTCTGGCTGCCTCCCCAGAACCCCATCAGGACCAGTCTGGGACCCATTGATTCTAAGTAAAACTTACTCCTGACTTTTCCAGATGGTACACAGCAGTCCTCTGGTCTCAGTGGACACTTTCTTTTTTTGTGTGGTACTGGGGATTGAATCCAGGGGCATTCTACCTCCAAGTCACACCCCCAACCGTACTTTAAAAATTATAATTTTTTTTTGCAGGTCTGGAGATGGAACACTGGGGGACTCTACCTCCGAGCTCTACCCCCTGCCCTATTTTTTATTCTTTGCTTTGAAACAGAGCCTCACTAGTAGCTGAGGTTGTCCACGAACTGCTATTCCCAGGTCTCAGCATAACGAATGCTGGGATTACAAGCATGTACCACCATGCCCGACTTTTTTTTTTTTTCGGGTCTGAGGATGGAACCCAGGGGCATTTGATCTCCGAGCTACAAACCCTAACCTATTTTTTATTCTTTATTTTGAAACAGGGTCTCACTAAGTTTCAGAGAGCCTCACTGAGTAGCTGAGGCTGTCCACGAACCGCGATCCTCCGGTATCAGCCTCCGGAATACTGGGATTACAAGCATGCACCCCCACGCCTGGCTGTTAATTCATTATTTTGAAACAGGGTCTCACTAAATTGTAGAGAGCCTGAGTAGCTGAGGCTGGCCGTGAACCTGCAATCTTCTTTCAGCCTCCCAAGTACTAGGATTGCCGGCATGTGCCACCAGCCTGGCTCAGTGAGCATTTTCTATTTTCCTCTTGGACACAGGAACACACATATACATCTCCAGACTCAATATTCTTGGCCTCAGACCAGAAAGATTCACAGACCAAACCAGCCCGATACCTCCTGCTCATAGTATGCGCTCAGATGAGTAAGTAGAAGCAAACCCCAGCTGACACGAAGCAAAAACCTGCACCTTACTCAGAAAAATCATCCCCAGGTATGGACTGCCCTTGCACGTAGGGTCAGACATGAGCCAGACTTCAGCAGATTCACCCAGGACGTGGTAGTGGCATTGGGTCACATGGAAGCTGCCTTCACAGGAGGGCCAGAGTGCAGGCAAGTAGAAAGAATTAACAGAACTAGCCGGGTGTGGTGGAGAACCATTGTCATCCAGCACTGGGGAGGCTGAGACAGGAGGATCATGGGTTCACAGCCAGCCTCAGCTGCTTAGTGAGGCCCTCCACAACTCAGTGAGACCCTGTTTATAAATAAAGAAAAAATATGGCAACGGTATATCTCAGAGGTAGAATGCTCCTGGGTTCCATCCCCAGGACTACAGAAAGAAGTTTTTAAAAAAATAATGAAGCCGGGTGTGGTGGCTTGTAATCCCCATGCTTGGGAGGCAGAGACAGGAGGATCACGCAGGTTCGAAGCCAGCCGCGCTGGCGGAAGAGACCCTGTTTCCAAATAAAAAAGTATAAAAAATAGGTCTGGGAGTGTAGCCCGGAGGTAGAAGGGCTTCCAGGAACCCCAGTACCACCACCACCAAAAAAAAAAAGAATGAATGAATGAATGAAGAACCAAAGTATCAAAACTGGGTTAGAAAGAAATGCCAGGAACCCAAACTAATTTGGGTTCAAGGCTTTCCTTTAGTCCTATTTAAAATTAGACACACTCCCACCAGGAGGACAGGGTATTCTCCCTAGAAGACAATGTTACTGGTCCCCCATTCTGTTCTCCAAGGACTTCCAGAAAGCTACATAGGCTTCTGAGAGACTAGGAAAAAGCCACACGTGACTTACACACATGGGCACTAGACAGGACACCCCTCATTTAACTCGCCCAGTCCATCCCTGTAAGCCTGGAAAACTAGCTCAGGTCAAAGACTGCAATCGAGCTCCCCTCAAGGAAAACTGAAGAGGCACCTTCCTGTTACTCTCACCACCCGACAGCAGGAAAAGTCCAGACATCACAGCCTGGATCCACCCACCTCCTGCAGCCAGCAGGCCCAGAGCCCACAGCCCCAGAGGCGACACACTGGGCTGCGCAGGAAAACCCTGGAGAGCCTGGCGAGCTAATCCTGAAAGACAGCCTGCCTTGCTCCAAGCAGACACTGCCTGGTCCACCATGGCTGAGGCATGAGGGGTGTCACCTCCTGTGCCCCAGAACTGGGCTCCTGGTTTCTATGCAAGTTCTTTTGGATTTACTAGTATGAGCATGACAGGTGTGCGCTACCACACAACACTTGTGTTAATTCAAAACGAGGCTTTCTTTTTTTATAATTTATGAAAAATATTTATTGAATTGGGTTCTAGTAGAACTTTAAAAACTCCATTTCCTAAAGGAGTCATAAGAGAAAAATCATACATAGTAAAACTGTAGATTAATAAAAGCATCTAAAAGCACATGGGGTCAGTAGGAGCTTTGCCATCTTGAAAAGGTTGCTTCGGCATCTCACTTCTCCATCTTCAAATATCCGCCCTAGCTCTCGACATCACTGTCTCATCCACTTCAATTCCCATTGAAGAGAAAACAGAGCACGTGGTGGGCAATGATCTAGTATCAGGCACTTCCTTTTCTGCAGTCCTCTTGCTGGAGGAAGAAGGATTGTATTTAAGCATTGGAGTATCAAGACACAATTACATGCTTTGCATCCAGCTTATGCAGTCGTCTTTGTAAAATGGAGAAGCCATAGGTTTAACCTGACTTGGATGGATGAATGAAAGTGCAGCCTCGCCGGGCGTGGTGGCGCACGCTTGTAATCCCCGCGCTTGGGAGGCAGAGACAGGAGGATCGCGCAGGTTCGAAGCCAGCCGCGCGCTGGCTTAGGAGACCCTGTTTCCAAATAAAAATGTAAAAATAGGTCTGAGAGTGTAGCCCGGAGGCAGAAGGGCTTCCAGTACCACACACACACACACACACACACACACACACACACACACACACACACAATAACTAAATAAAAAGAAAGTGCAGTCTGTGTCAACTTTTTCTTATGTTCAACGACACATGAGAGAGGAATTAATCCTTGTGTTCGTGATGTTCTTGATATAAGTGTTAGTTTAGTCTTAAAAATAATCTTTCCAAGCCAGGCGTGGTGGCGCACGCTTGTAATCCCTGTGCTTGGGAGGTGGAGACAGGAGGATGGCGCTGGTTCGGAGCCAGCCTTGCTGGCTTAAGAGACCCTGTTTCCAAACAAACAAAAAATATATAAAATAGGCCTGGGAGTGTAGCCCGGAGATAGAAGGGTTTCCAGGAACCCCAGTTGCACCAAACAAACAAACAAACAAAAGCAAAACAAAAACAAAAACAAAAAACCCCACTTCCCTCTTAAATCCTGAGATTGGATGTTACTCGAAGGGTGAAAAAATACATATACATCCTGCCACACACTGGTTATGGAACATCGTATCCCAGAAACACCTCATCAGGGAGGAAAAATCAATCACCAAGCCGGGCGTGGGGGAGCATGCATGTAATCCCCGTGCTTGGGAGGCTGAGACAGGAGGATCGCATGGGTTCGAAGCCAGCCTCAGCTACTTAGTGAGGCTCTCAGCAACTTAGTGAGACCCCGTTTCCAAATAAAATAGAAAATATGTCTGGGAGTATAGCCCGGAAGTAGAAAGCCCCTGGGTTCCACCCTAGTACCACACAAAAAAAAAATCAATCACCAATTGTCATTGCTTTAAATTCCACTTGCAACCAGGTGACTCTGCAGGACATCTTAAGGGCTGTTGGCTCACTGCACCCCACAAAGCCATATCCACAAGGAGACAACTAAGCTAGCTTGAAGAGAGGCTTCATGACACCAGACATACGGCCACAACTTCAGGAGGCAGAAAACGAAACCCAAAACGAGGTTTTTCATGTCTTCAAATAAACATGGAATGAGAGAAGGCTTCACGCATTTCTTACATTCATCATGCTGTCTCCAGTGAGTATTTCCATTGGAGAGAAGTGACGGCTTCCCCAGTCTTCAATTTCAGATTGTCTTTTTACAATGAGTCTGTGCTTTTTTTTCCTTCCTTTCTTTCTTTCTTTCTTTCTTTCTTTCTTTCTTTCTTTCTTTCTTTTCTTTTCTTTTCTTTTCTTTTTTGTGGTTCTGGGGTTCCTGGAAGCCCTTCTACCTCTGGGCTACACTCCCAGACCTACTTTATACTTTTTATTTGGAAACAGGGTCACTTAAGCCAATGAGGCTGGCTGCAAACCTGTGAGATCCTCCTGTCTCTGCCTCCCAAGCGCAGGGATTACAAGCGCGTGCCACCACACCTGGCTCTGTGCTTTTAAAGGGACAGCTTCAGCACAGTTTGCACACTCAGGGTTTTCTCCACAGGAGCCTTCCTATGCCTTGCAAGCGAACTTGAAAACCTGAAACACTTGCCACATTATGGGCACCGACAGGGTTTTGCGCAGTGCGAGTCCTTTCCCGACGGTGCGTATACTTTGAACTGTGATGATGTTCACCAGAGTTGACATTCCTAGGTTTGGCTCTTCACGAATTCTAGTTTGCAAAGCGACTTAAGGGGCTAAAGGCTTTGCCACAGTCTTTGTACCAGTATTGGGAAAAGGTATCAAAATGTATTAATGTACCAGTATTGGGAAAGATTTTTAATTTTTCAAATATATCTTTTGTAGTAAAAGAAGCCAGGAGCTTCAGAGAAAAGGCTGAAGGATTCCAGGCACCAAGGGTGATTAGCAAGACAACAGAGGTAGTTTCAGGGCCTTTTTCAATGTAAAGATAGGATTTCCCAAGGAAGTGAAAGGATGCCATAAATCTTCAGGAGATCCCAGACTTCCATAATCATGGGAGGATGCCCTAAGCCTTCCAAGAGATACCAGAATTTGATGATCAAACTACACATTTGGTGTATAACAAAAGGCCTGAGGAGTCTACTAAAAACAGGACAGACTGGCAGGAAGGAATCCCCCCACATCAAAAGGTCAGGCCCCAGAGGGGACAGATCTGGTTAAGAACTGGCTATAAAATACTCTGTATCCAGGAACTATCAGTGAATTCATTCGAACCACCCCCACATGCCCCCCTTTTTAATTCTGTTTTGAATACAGAGTATGCTGGGTTGATAAATCTCACTATTTGCTGAAGCTGTCATTGAACCTGCAGTCGTCCTGTATCAACCTCCCACATGCTGGGATTACAGTCACGCGCCATCATGCTCAGCTGTTGAAACACATTTCTTACAATCATAATGCTTTTCACCAGTGAGTTCTCCATGTTTTCAAAAAGAAGAGTAAAATCTGAAGGCTTCAGCAGCTTTTCTTATTCAGAATATTTTCTTAAAACAAACTGCTCTATTCTTTTGAAAACTTTACCACCTTGTTTATACTCACAAGGTTTTCCTCTACATGACATTCTGTACGTCTTCTAGGCCAAAGAAAACTTGAAGAACTTACCACAATGTTAGCACTGGAAGGGCCTCAAGCAGTATGAATTCATTCATGATATCAAAGATACCTTGACCTATGTTAATACTTATAAACATAATGTTTTATTTTTACAGAATAACTTCTATCATTTTTTTTTGTGTGTGTGTATATGTGGTACCGGGGATGGAATGCAGGGGCATTTTACCTCCGAGATACACCCTCAGACATATTTTTTATTCCTTACCTTGAAATAGGGTCTCAATGAATTGCAAATGGACTAAAAAGCTAGGCTGTCCATGAACCACTATCCTCCTGTGTCAGCCTCCCAAATTCTGGAATCACAAGCTTGCACCGTCTCGCCTGGCTTCCTATCATATTTAAATGAACTTCAATGGCTAGGGGCTTTACCACATTACATTCATGAGTTTTTCTGAGTACAAATTCTTTCATTATCTTTTTTTTTCTTGCGGGTCTGGGGATGGAACCCAGGGGCATTTGACCTCCGGAGCTATACCCGCTGCCCTATCTTTTTTTTTCTTTATTATGAAAGAGGGTCTAAGTTGTGGAGGGCCTAAGTAGCTGAGGCTGTCTGAGAGCCGCAACCCTGTGGTCTCAGCCTCCCGAATGCTGGGTTACAAGCCTGTGCCACCACACCCAGCTCTTTCATTATCTTGAAAGAACATCAAGAACTTATCCACTTACCACAGGGCACTGATAGGGCTTTTCCTCACCATGCATTACTTTATGCCATCAAAGGTTACTAAAACACCTAAAGTACTTTCCATACAGTTTATGCTAATAGACTTTTTGTCCAGTATGAATTTTCATGAACTTGGAAAGTACATAAGCCGGGCGTGGTGGCACATGCTTGTAATTCCAGCATTCGGGAGACTGAGACCTGAGGATCGCGGTTCGCAGACAGCCTCAGCTACTTAGTGAGGTCCTCTGCAACTCGGTGAGACCCGGTTTCAAAATAAAGAATAAAAAATAGGGCAGGGGGTGTAGCTCGGAGGTCAAATGCCCCTGGGTTCCATCCCCAGACCCACACACACAAAAAACCCAAAACAAAAAAAACCCAGAAAGTACATGGAATTACTGAACTGCTTCCCACAGTGCTCATGTTCACATATTAACCCCAGTATGAGTTCTTTTTATGAAGTCTTTGCCACACCGCTGACATTCATAGGGCTTTTCTCCTGAATGAGTTCCCTTGTGATTTCGGAGGGAACTGGAAGAACATAAGCGTTTCCCACATGGTGCGCACTGCTAAGGCTTTTCTGCACTATGATGTCTTTCATGTGTTTTCAAGTTATTTTTACGTCTGAAGGCTTTACCGCACTGCTTACATCCATAGGGCTTTTCTCCTGAGTGAATCCTTTCATGACTTTGGAGGTTATAAAAAGTACTTAAGCATTTCCCACACTGTGTGCACTGATACAGGTTTTCTGTATTATGAGTTCTTTCATGTGTTTTCAAGTTATTTCGTTGTCTGAAGGCTTTGCCACATTCTTTACATTCATAGGGCTTTTCTCCAGAGTGAATTTTTTCATGAACTCGCAGGGTATAGAAAGAATGTAAGCGTTTCCCACACTGTGGGCACCGAGAGGTCTTTTCTGCGCTATGAGTCCCTTCATGTTTTCTCAAGTAATTTTTATATCTGAAGGCTTTACCGCACTGCTTACATACATAGGGCTTTTCTCCTGAATGAATCCTTTCATGTTTTTGGAGGCTATAGGAGGTACTGAAGTGTTTCCCACACTGTGTGCACTGATAAGGCTTTTCTGCACTATGAGTTCTCTCATGTGTTTGCAAGTCATAGCGTCGTCTGAAGGCTTTGCCGCACTGCTTATATTCATAGGGCTTCTCTCCTGTGTGAATCCTTTCATGACTTTGGAGGATAAAGGAACTACTGAAGCGTTTCCCACACTGTGTGCACTGATAAGCGTTTTCTGTACTATGGATTCTTTCATGTGTTTTTAAGTTCTTTTGTTGTCTGAAGGCTTTACCACATCGTTTACATTCATAGGGTTTTTCTCCTGAGTGAATTCTTTTATGAGCTTGGAGGGAATGGGAAGTACTTAAGCATTTCCCACACTGTGAGCACTGATAAGGCTTTTCTGCACTGTGAGTTCTCTCATGTGTTTTCAACTTATTTTTATATCTGAAGGCTTTACCGCACTGCTTACATTCATAGGGCTTTTCTCCTGTGTGAATTCTTTTATGTTTTTGGAGGTTGGAGGAAGAACTTAAGCATTTCCCACACTGTGTGCACTGATATGGGTTTTCTGCACTATGAGTTCTTTCATGTCTTAGCAAGTCGTATGGTGTTCTGCAGGCTTTACCACACTGCTCACATTCATGGGGCTTTTCTCCTGAGTGAATTCTTTTATGAGCTTGAAGGGTATAGAAAGTTCTTAAGCGTTTCCTACACTGTGTGCACTGATACGGGTTTTCTGCACTATGAGTTCTTTTATGTCTTTGCAAGTCGCATTGTTTTCTGAAGGCTTTACTGCACTGCTGACATTCATAGGGCTTTTCTCCTGAGTGAATTCTTTTGTGACATCGGAGGGACTTGGAAGAACTTAAACTTTTCCCACACTGTGTGCACTGGTAAGGCTTTTCTGAACTATGAGTTCTTTTATGTCTTTGCAAGTTACTTTGCTGTCTGAAGGCTTTACCACACTGTATACCTTCATAGAGCTTTTCTCCTGAGTGAATTCTTTCATGATGTCGGAGGGACCTGGTAGAAAGTAAGCTTTTCCCACACTGTGTGTACTGATGTGGGTTTTCTGCACTATGAGATCTTTCATGTCCTTGCAAGGTACTTTGATGGTTAAAGGCTTTACCACACTGCTTACATTCATAGGGCTTTTCTCCTGAGTGAATTCTTTCATGATCTTGGAGGAAACAGAAAGAACTGAAGCGTTTCCCACACTGTGAGCACTGATAAGTTTTTCCTGCACTACGAGTTCTTCCATGAAGTCGAAAGTCACTGTGACTACTGAAGGCCTTTCCACAGGGTTTACTTTCATATCGCTCTTCTCCAACATGCATTTCCTTATGCCTTTAAAGAAAATCAGAGAGCTGAATGATTTAGTACATTCTTGAGATTTATAAGCCTTATTTTACTAGAGTTTCTCCTGTTCCGGTATGTAACTGTAAACACTGAAGACGTCAACACTTTACACTCACAGGAGGACCTGGGGTTGGTGGCCTCCCTCAGCAGGATAATAAGTCGCTGTTTCACAAAGCTGTTCTTACCACAAAGAAAAAAAGTGACATTTTTACATATTGTTTCTTGGTACTATATACGGAACTATTTTGAAAACACTGAAGATTTTTATCACAGTGAAGTATATTTTTTGTAAGCATCTAATAACAAAATTAAAATTATGGTTTTTTTTTTTTTTTTGCGGTACTGGTTGTGGAACCCATGGGCTTTTCTACCTCCCAGCTATACTCCCAGACCTTTTTTATACTTTATTTAAAAACAGGGTCTCACAAAGTTGCTGAGAGTCTTCCTAAGTAGCTGAAGTTGGGTTTGAACCTGTGTGATCCTCCTGTCTCAACCTCCTAACTGCTGGGAATACAAGTGGGCACTACTACGCCTGGCTTTTAAATTAGCTTATTTGGTTTGCTGGATTTAAGAATTTTTTGAGAGCAGGGCATGGTAGACACTCATGCTTATAATCCCCATACTTGGGAGACCAAGACAGGAGGATGGCCAACCTTAGCTACTTAGTGAGGTTTCAGCAACTTAGTGGGACCCTATTTCCAAATAAAATATAAAAATTGTCTGGGAGTATAGCCCAAAAGTAGAAAGTAGGATTTAATCTCAAGCACCAAAAAAAAAAAATTTTTTTTTGACAGGATGATTCTCTCAAGCTAAATTTCTTCATTCTTAGCTTGTAACTTACCTTTGGTTTTGCCCTGAAATTCTGTAGTCATCATCTATATTCAGATCCTTCCAAATGTTTCCTACAATTAAGATAAAAAAAAATTTAACGACTGAGAATCACACCTACAGAATACTTTCCAGCTGGGCGTGGTGGCGCACCCTTGTAATCCCAGCATTTGGGAGGCTGAGACTGGAGGATCACAGTTCGTGGACAGCCTCAGCTACTTAGTGAGGCCCTTCACAACTTAGTGAGACCCTGTTTCAAAATAATAATTTAAAAAATAGGGCAGGAGGTGTAGCTCGGAGGTCAAATGCCTCTGGGTTCCATCCCCAGGCCCACTAAAAAAAAAAAAAAAAAAAAAAAAAAAAAAGAATACTTTCTAATTACAGTATGCACTGTCCAGTATACAGTTTTCCTGCCTGCCCTATTCACCAAATTTTTCATTTGGAGTGCTGGCAGGCATGGTGATGCATGCTTGTAATCCCAGCATTTGGGAGGTTAAGACAGGAGGATCTCGGTTCTAGGCAGCCTCAGATACTTAGTGAGGCCCTTTGCAACTCAGTGAGACCGTGTTTCAAAAAAAAGAATAAACAACAGGGCTGGGGGTGTAGATTGGTACAATGCCATTGGGTTCCATATCCAGTACCACAAAAATAAATAACAAGTAAATAATAAAATATCTAAATCACAGCTCAGCACTGATGACCAAGGAACACAAGTTCTTTACAGACTCACTGGAGGGAGGGAGGCATCGTACCTAGAGAGGCCACATTCCTGAAGGTTTCCCGCATCACGTCTCTGTGGAGTTTCTTCTGGGAAGCATCTAGCAGAGCCCACTCCTCCTGGGTGAACTTCACAGCCACGTCCTCAAAGGACACCGAGTCCTGAAACACCCACATGTGTACAAGAGTGGTTAGACAGCACTGAGTATGTTCAACTAACTCATAAGATGTTCACATAATACTGAGGAATCCAAAAATGTATTCCTCAGCCGGGCGTGGTGGGCACGCTTGTAATCCCCGCGCTTGGGAGGCAGAGAAAGGAGGATTGCGCAGGTTCGAAGCCAGGGCTTAAGAGACCGTTTCCAAATAAAAATAATATAAAATAGGTCTGGGAGTGTAGCTCAGAGGTAGAAGGGGTTCCAGGAACCCCAGTACCACCAAAAAAAAAAAAAGTATTCCTCAAAACTCTTAATCATAAAATATTCCTGGACCATCCCCATCCGCATACAAACACAGCAAAATACCAGAATCAACCTATTCACAAGGAGAGAAGGTATAATTTTTTTCTTTTTTTTTTTTTTTTGGCGGTACAAGGATAGAACCCAGGGACACCGTACCTCTGAGCTACACACCCAGTGCTAGTTTTTTAGTCATTTAATTCTGAATCAGGGTCTCAGTGAATTGCCAAGAGCCTTGACAAGTAGATAAGGCTGTCTGCGATAGTGATCCTCCAGTGTCCGCCTCTGGAATGCTGGGATTATATGCGTGCGCAACCGCACCCAGCATATATACTCCTTTTATTATAGTCCCTGTGATTGTGATTCTGGGTCAGCCCTAATTTCTCCTTTTTTCTAAACAAATTCACTTTTAGCTATAAATAACAAAACACTGCCTCTACACGGAAAGTCAATAAATCGAGAATTCTGAACACAGTACTCAAAAATTAACCAGCACAGAGGACTGATATTGATACCACCACCTTCAGCCGAGGGAGCCCGAGTCCTGCACCACAGCCACTCTGAATCGCAGGACTCCAGAGCTCAGGCCGGGCGGCTGGAGGCAGCACCACACATTGGCCAGCTACCCGCCCAGGCCTGCCTGCCTACTGGCCCCACAGCCTGAGTTCTCTCAGCTCGCCAGCAGGTGCCTGCCGCCCTCCATGCCGCTCCCCAGGACCCGCCCTCCGGGTTAGTGCCTACAGGCCTGACCTACAGCTCTGGGCCACCGCTGGGCCCCGGCATGGGTACCACAGAGCTCCTCCAACTTTCCTCAGTACCCAAAAGTAAAAAGAATCAAATCAATTACTATATTCCAGACCATCAAGAAGAAAAGGTTTATAGCAATAACAATAAGTAAGAAAAAAATGCATTACGAAAAATGGAGAGGCCACCACCTAAATTAGAAAACTAAAATTGTCCACTGATGACAGAACTACTTATCAAATCCTAAAACCCAAGGAAACATTTGAGGAAATAACGTTTTGTATCAATGCAGCAGCACAGCCAACTAATATACATCATTTTCCTTATATAAATGAACAATTGGATTTGAAATTAAAAACAGCACCACTAAATATCATGGACAAAAAGAAATGGTTACATGTAAGTCTAAAAACCTGAAAGGCGTAAGTACAGAGATGTTCCATCATGGACAGGGACCTTCAATATTGTTAAGATCTTTTTTTTTTTTTTTTAAGTTGCGAAGGGCCTCAAATAAAGAATAAAAAATAGTGCAGTTGGTGTAGCTCATAGGTAGAATGGCCTTGGGATTCATCGCCAGACCCGCAAACACACACACACACACACACACACGTATAAATAAATTAAGGCTGGGGGAGCTAAGAAACAGAATGCTAAGTATGCTAAGTGTTGCTATGTTGCCTGGCTGGTCTGAAACCTGTGAATCTCCTCTCAGCCTCCCAGGCATGGAATTACAGTCGTGCACCCCCACACCCAGCTCATCTCATGAATGTGCTGGTAAACACAGAGATTCCTGGAAGCCTCCCTGCGCTCTCTGCCACTGCAGCCCCCACAGCTCCTGGAGTCTCACTGGAGGGTCCCTGCTTTTGATGCTGCACTCTGAATCCTGGGCCAGGGACTCTGACTGAACTTGGTCACAAAATAAAATAAAAATTAGTTGGGTAGTGCAGCTCAGAGGTAGAAAGCCCCTAAGTTCCATCCCCAGTAGCGCAAAAAAAAATTTTTTTCCCTGTGTTCAATCCTCAGTACCATAAAGAAAACATAGATATTGATTCTCTATTTGTATTGAATTACATTCTATTTGTGTTGAATTACACAATTCAACACAAATTCCCCTCAGACACAGAATCTACCTGGGTTCAACCTCCAGCAACCCTTACAAAACAAGTCAGGCGTGATGGCACACACTTGTAATCCAGTACCTGGGAGGCTGGGACGGTTCCCGGCAAGTCTCCACAACTAAAGACACTCTAGGAACCCAGGGAGTCCCCGTTTCAAGACAAAAATAAGCTGGGTGTGATGGTGCATGCTTGTAATGCTAGTACTGGGGAGGCTGAGACAGGAGGATTGCAGTTCATGGCCAGCCTCTGCTATTTAGTGAAGCTCTGGAATCTTAGTTTGACTCCTTCCTTCCTTCCTTCCTTCCTTCCTTCCTTCCTTCCTTCCTTTCTTTTTTGGTACTGGGGATGGAACCCAGAGACATTCTACCTCTGAGTGCCACCCCCAGCCCTAATTTTTTATTCCTTATTATTGAAACAGGTTCTCACTGAGTTGCAAGGGGCCTCACCAAGTAGCTGAGATTGTCCCCGAATTGCAATCCTCCGGTCTCCGACTCCCGAATGCTGGAATTACAAGCATGTGCCACCATGCCCAGCCTAGTTTGATCCTTTTTCAAAAACAGAAAATAGGGCTGGCAGTGTAATTGGGAAGTAGAATATCTCTGAGTTCAATCCCTAGTACAGTCAAAAAATTAAATTACATTAAAAAAAAGGGTGAAGCCGGGCATGGTAGCACACACTTATAATCCCAGTAGTTGGCAGGTGGAGATAGGTGAATTGCACAGGTTTAAAGCCAGCTCAGCTACTGAGTGAGGCTCTCAGTAACTTAGTGAGACCCTGTTTCCAAATAAAGTATAAAAATGGGTCTGGGAGTATATCCCAGAGGTAGAAAAGCCCCTGGGTTCCACCTCCAGTATCACCAAAATAAATATATAAATAAATAAACAAACAAAATGGTCCTGGGCGTGGTGGCCCACGCTTGTAATCCCAGCACCCAGCACTTGGGATGTAAAGACAGGCCAGTCAGCTATTAAAAAAACAAAAACAAAACAAAAATACTGTGTGTGTGGATAGAAAGTAGAATTCCCATGAGTTTAATCCTCAGAACCACAAGAAAAACTAAAAATTATGCTATGAATAACAAACCACTGAATAAGACAAAAAAAATAGAGACTTGGCAACATAATACTGAAAAATAAACAACACACACGATTGACATTATCTGACTTTAAAGCATAATAACCAAGTCAGTTTACAATTGGGGAAAGAGGAAGCAAAGAGGCCAAGAAAAAACTGGAAAAAAAAAATAGGCCTACGCCAGGAGTGGTACTAGTAATCCTAGTACTGGAGAGGCTGAGACAGGAGGATGGCAGGTTCGCGACCAGCCTAAGCTACTTAGTGAGGACCTCTGCAACTTAGGTAGACCCTTATTTTAAAAAATAAAGAATAGCCGGGCGTGGTGGCCCAAACTTGTAATCCCCGAGCTTGGGAGGCGGAGACGGGAGGATCGCGCTGGTTCGCAGCCAGCCTCGCTGGCTTAAGAGACCCTGTTTCCACATAAAAAAAATTTTAAAATAGGTCTGGGAGTGTAGCTCGTGGGAGTGTAGCCCGGAGGTAGAAGGGCTTCCAGGAACCCCAGTACCACCGAAAGAAAGAAAGAAAGAAAGAAAGAAAGAAAGAAAGAAAGAAAGAAAGGAAGGATGGATGGATGGATGGATAAAAAACAGGGCTGGGAGTGTAGCTCGTGGGTGGAATGTCCCTGGGTTCAATCTCCAGAACTGCAAAAAAGTAAAGCCACAAAATAAGTCAATGGACGGGGTCTCTGCACTTGGCGGAGTCGCCAAGCAGCGCAGCCCGCGGCCAGCGGAGGGACCGGGCCCGGGAGCAGAGGGGCTGGCGGGAGCCCGAAGAGCCCCGGCCCTGGACCCCCAGGCCCGTCTTCACAAGCCGCTGCCCCGCTTCCCGACCCCAGGCCTCCACACTCACCATCCTGGCTCGCGCTGCCCACCCAGGAGGCCACTGGGCCACAATAGACCTGCAACCTGCAACGGGAAAGAAAAGGTCCTGGGCAACAGCGGTTGGTGTAAAGCCAGTCCACCTCTGCCGGAAAAAATCCTGATTGGACCAGGGTAACCCCGCCTAGAATTCTTGATGGACTTCAAGCTCAGAACCCACCTTCTGAGTCCTGATTGGCAGCAAAAGTGGCCTCTGACTTTGGCCCGCCCGCCTGGGTCAATGCCTAGTGGCCAGCACGCACAGGCAATTTCCATCCAAAGTCCATTCTCTACCTCCCTGTGCGCCCACGAGGATCCCCAACGCCAGACTCCACGGACCCGCCCTCACCTCTCCAGGACGCCAGGCCTCCACACTAACCATTTCTGACTTTCAGGGTTCAATGTAAGCTCCCGCCACCCGAAGCCACCACACCCCAAGGTTGAGCCTGGACAACAAAGAGTGCGGTAATAGGATTCCTGGCATGGAGGCCACACCCACCGGGAGGTTACAACCCGTAAGGCCAGCACTGTTCCACCCCTGTCCACTGTTGGCTAGGGAAACCAGGGCCTCCTTCGGAGGCCTGAGTGACAGCAGGAGAGACCCTTCACTTTGGCCAATGGGCTGAAAGGACACTTCATGACCAGGACCCTTCTGGGCTCTGCCTGCTTTGCGGGTTCATTACCTACATTTAAGCAGATAACTTGGTCCTGGCTTTCCAGAACCCTCGCTGCAGAGAGCTATACCTATTTAATTTAAATTTATTTATTTATTTATTTACTTATTTATTTATTATTTATTTATTTATTTATTTTGCAGGTCAGGGGATGGAACCCAGGGGCATTTGACCTCCGAGCTACACCCCCTGCCCTTTTTTTTCTTTATTTTGAAACCAGGTCTCACTGAGTTGCGGAGGGCCTCACTAAGTAGCTGAGGCTGTCCGCGAACCGCGATCCTCCGGTCTCAGCCTCACGACTGCTGGGATGACAAGCGTGCGCCACCACGCCCGGCTTAAATTTGTTTATTTTTTACATTCCTCGGGATGGAACCCAGGAGCATTCTACCTCTGAGCTACTCATCCAACAAGATTTTTATTCTTTATTTTGAAACAGGGTCTCACTAAGTTGCAAAGGACCTTACTGAGTAGCCGAGGCTGTCCATGAACCTGGATCCTCTTGTCTCAGCCTCCCAAATGCTGGGATTACAAGTGAGTGCCACCACGCCCAGCGCGCGCGCGCGCACACACACACACACACACACACACACTTAAAATTAAAATAGAGCTGAATATGGGGCTCAGATCTTGAATGCTCCTTGATTCACACCTCAGTATCAAAAACAAAACAAAATTCATTATGAATGTAATTTCCATTTCTTAGGACCTCACCCTCTCTGCTAATACCTGAAATATGCAAATACATTAATGGAAATCTCCCACACAATCTCACATTTTGACTGTATTGCCTCATGCATTTCTCTTCAGGGTGCTGTTTGGATCTGAGCTGTGCATTTTAAGAGGTCAATTGGCTACCTAGTTTCACCTAAAACACACTTCTGACTTGGAGACAGAAACTGTGGGCCATGCTTATAATCCCAGGCTTGGAAGGCTGGGATAGGAGGATCACAGGAGGATCACAGGTTCAAGGCCAGCCTCAGCAACTTAGTGAGACCCTGTTTCAAAAAAAAAAAGGACTGGGGTTGAAGCTAGGAAGGAGAAAGTCCATAATCTCTTATGCCAAAATAAATGAGTAAATAAGTAAATAAATAAATAAGGTACAGGGAAAACTGGTATCCACTTGTAAATATGCATTCCATTTACCTCTATTCAGAAGATAATAATCAACGTATTGTAGCTTAACATAGTAAAGATAGCCAGGTGTGATGGCACAGGCTTGAAGTCCCAGCATTTGGGAAGCTGAGACTGGAGGATCGTACTTCATGGACAACCACATCTACTTAGGGAGGCCCTCTGCAACTTAGTGAGACCCTGCTTCAACATAAAGAATAAAAAACAGGGCTTGAGGAGTAGCTCAGATGTCAAATGCCCCTGGGTTCCATCCCCACATACGGAAAAAAAAAAAAAAAATTAAAAAGAGTAAAGATAAATTCATTACACCCGGGAGTGGTGGCCCACACTTGTAATCCCTGCATTTGGGAGGTTGAGATGGGAGGATCGCGGACTGCCTCAGCTACTTAGTGAGGCCCACTGCAATGGAGTGAAACCCGGTTTCAAAATAAAGGATGAACCCTGTTTCCAAATAAAAATATAAAAATAGGTCTGGGAGTGTAGCCCGGAGGTAGAAGGGCTTCCAGAAACCCCAGTATGATGAAATAAATAAATAAATAAATAAATAAATAAATAATAAAAAAAATAGGGCAGGGGGTGTAGCCCAGAGGTCAAATGGCCCTGGTTTTCATCCCCAGACCCGGGGGGGTGGGGGGGGATCCAATACAGGGCTTATGATGCTGCTCAGTGGTAGGGCTTTTAGGTGGCATCAGTGAGGCCCTGGGCTCAATTTCCAGCACCAAAAACGAATTAACGAAGCTGGATGTGGTGGTATACACTTATAATCTCAGTATTTGGGAGGCTGAGACAGGAGGATCGCAGGTTCCCACCAGCCTCAGCTAGTTAGTTAGTGAGGCCCTTAGCAACTCAGTGAGATACGGTTTCAAAATGAGTAACAATAGGGCTAGGGGTGTAGCTTGGAGATAGAAAGCTCCTTGATTCCATCCCCAGTACAGTAAAATAAATAAATAAATAAATAAATAAGCAAGCAGACAAATAGGAAGGAAATATGTAGTCTTAAGATCTAGAAAATTCATAATTTCTATTTCACCCTAGAAGAAGCCTCAATACGCCCACACCCTTAATCACAAAGCCCCCTCCAAACCGAGCCTCAAGAGACACTTAGCAAACAAAGGCTCCAGTAGGAGGGACAAGATCAGACACCACCACCCACCACCCACTGATCCCCAGAGCCTGAGGATTAGCAGGAAGTGCAGACCTCCACCCCATCCCCCTGCCCCAGGCCCCAGGAGTTATGATGCGAAGCTCCCAAGGGCCCCTCACACTCTCCAGGTGGCTGGGGCTCTTCCCTTGAACACGTACCTGTGCATTTCCTTAATAAACCTGTCTTCATCTCTGACTGGCGCATGCTGACATTCTTTTCGCCCCGGAAGTCAAGAACCCTGAGGTCCTGAGGTGAGTTTCCCTTCCTCAGACCTGGGCATTGATCAGGACTCTATAAAATTCCTGTCTGCCTGTGACGGGTCCTTTCCTCTCCTGAGCTGGTGCAGCGCCCCTGAGCACTCAGAGTGATGTGGGAGGAAGGAAACTGGATGCAGCCAGCTCCACCCACCATGGCCCCCAGGCTAAGCTCCCCCAGGACCGCATGCCCCACCCCTGTGGTTCCTGGTCCCCCACCTCTGTGGTCCTATATCCTTCAGTCTACAGGTTTTAAGATAAAAACACTGAAAATATGGTAAAAGGTTAAATAATTAGATGAAAAAGCTAGAATTAAGAGGACAGAAAGTAATATGACAGAGTGGCTCTCAATAAAAGGCAAAAATTGAGTCGGGCGTGGTGGCAGACACTTGTAATCCCAGCATTTGGGAGGCTGAGGCAGCAGAATCTCAGTTCGGGTTTCGAGGGGGGAATGGGATGGAGGACAGCCTACTACTTAGGCCCTTTGCAACTCAGTGAGACCCTGTTTCAAAATTAAAATAAATAAATAGCCGGGCGTGGTGGCGCACGCTTGTAATCCCCGCGCTTGGGAGGCAGAGACAGGAGGATCGCGCAGGTTCGAAGCCAGCCACGCTAGCTGGCTTAAGAGACCCTGTCTCCAAATAAAAATATAAAAATAGGTCTGGGAGTGTAGCCAGGAAGGAGAAGGGCTTCCAGGAACCCCAGTACCACCAAAAAATAAAAAAATAAAATAAAATAAATAAATAAATAATAGGACTGGGGTAGCTCAGAGGTAGAATACCCCTGGTTTCCATCCTCAGAACTGCAAAAAAAAAAAAAAATTGTTTTACTCTTTTTGGGTATGTGTGTTATGAGGCTGGTTGAAAACCTGGCTCCTCCCGTGCCAAATTTTTTAATCTCTCTGAGATTACAGGGGCCCCAGCACAGGGAATTCTATCTCCTATTCCTATGTTTTGTATTGTATCAATGATGCCAAAAGGGGATACTTGAGCAGGGCTTGGTGGTGCACGCTTGATCCTGCATAATCCCAGCGTTTGAGAGGCCGAGACAGGAGAGTGGTTTGAGGTCAGTCTCAGTCACCTAGACATGCATTAAACAAAAAGGGGCTGGGGGCCTAGCTTGGAGATAAAATGCTCCTCAGTTCAATCCCCAGTACGTACACACACACACACACACACACACACACACACACACACATTTTGAAAATATAATTGACAAACCTTATCTATACTGACAAAAGTTAGGAGATTCTCGAATTCCTAAATTTAGAAATTAAAGTACAGAAGCCCGGCACAGAGAAGCGTGCCTGTAATGCCAGTACTTGGTAAATTAAGATAAAATAGCAGGGTTTGAAGAAGACATCAGCAACTTAATATCTGTTACCTACTGAAACCCTGTTTCAATAAAAAAATTAAGCTGCGCGTGGTAATGCAGGCCTGTAATGCTAGTACTGGGGAGGCTGAGACAGGAGGACTGCAGGTTCGTGAACAGCCTCAATTACTAGTAAGGCCTTTGGCATCTTAGTTTGACCCCTTTGCAAAAACATAGAAAAGCCAGAGATGGTGGCACGCCCTTGTAATCCAGGAGGCTGAGACAGGAGGATCTGGGTTCACAGACAGCCTCAGATACTTTGTGAGGCCCTCTGCAACTTAGTGAGACCCTGTTGCAAAAGAAACAATAAAAAATAAGAGCTGAAGGCAGGCGTGGCGGCGCACACTTGTAATCCCAACATTCGGGAGGCTGAGACCCGAGTTTCGAGGTTCGCAGTCAGCCTCAGCTACCTAGTGAGCAACTGAGACCCTGTTTCAAAATAAAATTTAAAAATAGTGCTGAGGGTGTAGCTCGGAAGTGGAATGTCCTTGGATTCACTCTCCAAGACCGGAAAATAATATAAATAACCACAAGCCGAGTCCCTGGACGGTCCCCCGGCCGGGCCCAGCAGAGGCGCCGTGGGCGCAGCCCGGCCCGGAGTCGAGCCCAGGCCCGTCCACACTGGCCGCCGCCCGTCCCGACCCTGGTCCACACTCACCATCCCGGCTCCGGAGTCGAGCCCAGGCCCGTCCACACTGGCCGCCGCCCGTCCCGATCCCGGTCCACACTCACCATCCCGGCTCCGGGTCCCCGGGCGGCCCGCCCCGAGGACATCGCGCTAACAATGGCCGAGCGCGAGAATCTCCTCAGCAAGAAAGAAACGGCCCTGGGAACAGCTTCCGGTGTAAGGCCCGCCCCCTCTCCCGGAAGCACGCCTGATTGGGCAGCGAGCGCCGCCCGCCCCGAGGACACAGAGACCCAAGGACTTACGGAACCAGCGCCTGCAGCAGGACTTTACATCCGGGACTAAGAATCCCGACTTCCAGCCCGCCCCCTCCTCCACAACCAGGACACACCTGATTGGGCGGTGAGGGCAGCCCGCCCTGCGACACTGATTGGCTAGGTGAGGCCTGAGTGACAGAGGACCACTGATGTTGGTGAGTGGAGCTGAAATACAGCTGATAGCCACGCCCCTCCCAGGCTCTTAGACTCCCTAGATGCAATTTGGAAATCATTTATTTTTGTGGTACTGGGGTGGAACCCAGGAGTTTTTTACCTCCAGGCTATACACCCAAACCTACTTTATACTTTTTTTTTTTTTTTTTTTTTTTTTTGGTGGTACTGGGGTTCCTGGAAGCCCGTCTATCTCCGGACGACACTCCCAGACCTATTTTATTTTTGGAAACAGGGTCTCCTAAGCCCGTGGCTTCGAACCTGCGCGATCCTCCTGTCTCTGCCTCCCAAGCGCGGGGATTACAAGCCTGCACCACCACGCCCGGCCTATACTTTATTTGAAAACAGGGTCTCACCAAGTTGCTGAGAGCCTAAGGACCCGAGGCTGGCTTCGAACCTGTGATCCTCTTGTCTCAGCCTCCCAAGGGCTGGGATTACAAGCCTGCACCACCACGCCCAGCTGAATCATTTTATTTAAGCCGAAACTGCGCCTGGCTTTTCCAGAGTGTGCACAGCTGTCCTCTGGGAATCAGGGGCACTTTCTCTTTGTGGTGCTGAGGATTCAGTGCAGGGGCATTCTACCTCTGAGCCACAGCCCTAACCCTACTTTTATTTATTCATTTTTTTAGTACTGGCGACGGAACCTAGGAGGTTTCTACTCCCGGTCTACACTCCCAGAACTACATTTTATCTGGAATCAGGGTCTCACTAAGTAGCATGATGAGGCTGTCTGAGAATCACGATCTTTTCTCAGCCTCCCAAGTGCTGGGATGACATCCACATGCCACACACCAGGCTCCATTTTTTTTTTGTTGTTTTTTTTTTTTTTGTAATTAATTTGCAATAAGGTCTCACCAAGTTGCAGAGTCTTAGGTAGCCGAGGCTGGTCGCGAATCTGCGATCTTCCTGTTTCAGCCTCCCAAGCATGGGCCACCACGCCTGGCTCCGTGGGAACTTTGTTTCCCTCCTGGACACAGGATCACTAAGGGCACAATCAACTCCAGACTTAATAATCTTGGTATAGGGAGTCAAGACCCAGGCCCGTCCACACCGGTCGCCTCTCTGCTCCGGTTATACTCAGACTAGGCCCTATCCTAGTTGGGAGAGAGCCTGGTGGACCACCAGGCACCAAGGGTGGAGGATAGGCGATCCCATCATCAAGGCCTCTAAAGGATGAAATTCACTGTACCCAGGGTATTCCTCCTTCAGCTTGTCAAGACAATTAGCTCAATCCTTTGCTGTTAGCGATTGATAACCCCACTAAAACAGACCATGAACTAGTAGTAGCCCCTACGGTCTACTGGCTGAACCCCATCATTTCTGGAGGGGGATCCCATACGCCTTTACTTTTTTTTTTTTAATCGGAACTGGAGGTGGAACCCAGAGCATTCTACCTCTTAAAGTCCACCCCATTTTCTTTCTTTCTTTTCCTTTTTAGTACTGAAAATGGAACCCAGAGCATTCTACAGTACTGAAAACAGAACCCTAAGATACAGACCAAAGCTATTTTTTTTTTAACTAGGAATGGGACTCTGGTACCAGGCCTATTTTCTTGTTTTATTTTTTGAAACAGGGTCTAAGTTGAGAAGGGCCTCAGTAAGTAGCTGAGTCTGCCTGCATATCGCGATCCTCTGTTCTTGGCCCCCACAGGCTGGGATTAGAAGCACACACCGCCAATCCCACCCCAGCCCTACTCTTTTTTAATTATTTTGAAACAGGGTTTCACAAAGTTGCAGGCCTCACTGAGCAGCCAATGCTGTCTTAGGACAATTTTCCAGTCTCTGCCTCCCAAGTCCTGGGATTACAAGCGTGCACGCCAAGTCCAGCTTCACAGGCCTTTTCAAATCGCAGCTTATTGAGCGTAATAACCCTACAGATCACCACGAGGACCCTGTTCTCTTGTAACGTCCAACCAGACTCCATTTAAGGGAGGCCAAAAATGACCCAACCAAAGTAACTATAGTAGAAAGGATTTTGTATGTGTGTGCTGCTAGGAACTGAACCTGGGGATATTCTTTTTTTTTTTTTTTTTTTGGTGGTACTGGGGTGGAACCCAGGGGCTTTCTACCTCTGGGCTACACTCCCAGACCTATTTTACACTTTATTTGGAAACAGGGTCTCACTAAGTTGCTGAGAGCCTAAGTAGCTGAGGCTGGCTTCGAACCTGTGCGATCCTCCTGTCTCAGCCTCCCAAGCTCAGGAATTACAAGCATGCGACACAGCGCCAGGCCAAACCTGGGGATATTCTATCTCTGAGCTACACCCCTAGCCTGATTTTTATTCTTTTCTTTCTTTTTTTTTTTTTTGGCGGGTCTGGGGATGGAACCCAGGGACACTCGACCTCTGAACTAAACCCCCTGCCCTATTTTTTCCTTATTTTGAAACTGAGTCTCACTAGTTGCAGAGGGCCGCACTGAGTAGCTGAGGCTGTCCCCAAACTGCGATTATCTGGTTTCAGCCTCCCAAATGCTGGAATTACAAGTGTGCCCCAGCTCCCATTTTTATTCTTTATGTGGAAACACAGTCTCAGTAAGTTGCCAAGTAGCTGAAGCTGGCTGCAAATCCGGATCCTCCTGTCTCAGCCTCCCAAGTACTATGATTACAAGCATGTACCATAATGCCCAGATAGAAATAAAGATTTTAAAACAGATGTAGATGGCTGGGCGTGGCGTGGGGTGAATTCCAGAGAGGACGGGGTCACGCCCAGAGTTCTGGAGAATTCTAACTTTCATAAAACCGCCTTAACTCTTTTGCAACCTTTCGTTCCTCAGGCTTCATCCAAGTCCTCTGTCACCCCCTACAGCAGATGCTTGGTTTTACTCGGGAGGAATCTTCTTGCTCAGATTAATATTAAGGCTCTGGTTGAAGGTTTCTCCACACTGACTATGTCATTTAGGTTCAGGGAGTCTGTCTACCACTTAAATCCTGTAACAAATGATAAACACATTAGCCAAGGCTGGTTCACTATCGGAAAGAACGGATACCAAAACCTAATTTTCTATGGTCAATGTACACTATCTCCATCCTGATTTGATCTGCAGATTCTCCTTCAACATTCTACAGCACTGATGACCAAGACACACGAGTCATTTATTGACTACGGGAAAGATGCATTTCTACCTATAGAAGCCATATTCCTTTTTTTGTTTTGTTTTGTGGTAGTGGGGGTGGAAACCATGGTTTTCTTTTTATACCTTCTGGTTATACTCCCAGACTTAATTTTTATACTTTATTTGGAAACAGGGTCTCACTAAGTTGCTGAGGGCCTCAGTAAATAGCTGAGGCTCACTTAAAACCTGTGCTATCTCCTGTCTCAGCCTCCCAAGCGATGGGAGCACGTGCCAAGCCCGGCTCCTAACGCCACATTCCTGAAGGTTTCCAGCATCACATCTCTGTAGAGATGCTTCTGGGAAGGATCTAGTGAAGGGCACTCCTGGCTGAACTTCACAGCCACATCCTCAAAGGAAACCAACTCTCAAAACTCCCCACCTGTGTGTACAGGAGAGTAGGCGAAGACGGACAGGACTGAGTATATAAAACCAGTTCATAAGATGTTCACATTGGATTGAAGATTCCAAAGATTTACAAAATTACTTGATCATCAGAAATCTTTTTTTTTTTTTTTGGTGGTACTGGGGTTCCTGGAAACCCTTCCACCTCCGGGCTACACTCCCAGACCTATTTTTTACACTTTTATTTGGAAACAGGGTCTCCTAAGCCAGCGCGCGCGGCTGGCTTCGAACCTGCGCGATCCTCCTGTCTCCACTTCCCAAACGCGGGGATTACAAGCGTGCGCCACCACGCCCGGCACTGATCATCAGAAATCTTAATGGAGGACCACTCTCTCTCCCCAGCAGCAGATCAAATCCTAGACCTGAGCTATTCCAAAGGAAAGAGCAGAATAGGGATAACTTCACCAGAGGGCCCACTGAGTAAAATGTGCTTTGGGGTCAGCCACGATTTATCTGTTTTGATTTATCTTTTGTACTGAGATATAACCCCAGTGGGGGGAGGTTCTGGTTTTGAACTACACAGCCAGCCTTTTTTTTTTTTCTTGTGGTATTGGGGGTGTAACACAGAGGCATTCTACTTATGAGACACAGCCCCAGCCCTGTTTTTTAATTCTTTATTTTGAAACAAGGTCTCACTGAGTAGCAAAGGACCGCAATAAGTAGCTAAGGCTGTAACCCGGATCCTACTGCCTCAGCCTCCCAAATGCTGGGATTACAAACATGTGCCGCCATGCCCGGCCACCCATAGCCCCTTATTATTTTGAAACAGGGTCCCATCGAGATGCTGTCTCGCTCAGTTGCTGAGGCTGACCTACCTACAATCTTCCTCTTTCAGCCGCTCAAGTTCTAGAATTAGATGCTACTGCACCCTCTCCCAAATTTCTTTTAGGTGAATTATTTATTTTTGTGGTACTGGAGAAGCAACCCAGGGACATACTAACTCTGAGCTACACCCCCATCTCTATTTTTTTTGTTGTTTCTTTTGGGGTTTTAGAACAAGAAGAATTTATGCACTTACTACAGTATCTGCACGAATATTACTTTTCCTCAGCATGAATTACTTTTTGCCATCAATGATTACTAAACCATCTAAAGTACTTTCCATACTGTTTATGCTAATAGACTTTTGTCCATATGAATTTTCATGAACTTGAAAGTACATGGAATTACTGAACTGCTTCCTACAGTGCTCATATTCAAATATTTAACCCCAATGTGAGTTCCTTTATATATTTGCAAGTTACGTCTCTGTGTGAAGGCTTTACCACATTCTGCTGATATCCATAGGGATTTTCTCCTGAGTAAGTTCTCTCATGATTTCAAAGGGAAATGAAGAACATAAGCATTTCCTACATTCTGTGCATGAAGGGTTTCTATAATATGACTTCTTTCATGTGTTTTAAAGTAATTTTTATGTCTGAAGGCTTTACCGCACTGCTTACATTCATAGGGCTTTTCTCCTGAGTGAATCCTTTCATGACTTTGGAGGTTATAAAAAGTACTTAAGCGTTTCCCACACTGTGTGCACTGATAAGGCTTTTGTGTACTATGAGTTCTTTCATGTGTTTTCAAGTTATTTCGTTGTCTGAAGGCTTTGCCACATTCTTTACATTCATAGGGCTTTTCTCCAGAGTGAATTTTTTCATGAACTCGGAGGGTAGAGGAAGAATTGAAGCGTTTCCCACACTGTGGGCACTGGTAGGGCTTTTCTCCACTATGACTCCTTTCATGTATTTTCAAGGAACTTTTATATCTGAAGGCTTTACCACACTGTTTACAATCATAGGGCTTTTCTCCTGAGTGAATTGTTTCATGCAGTCTGAGGGAATTGGAACAGCTTAAGATTTTCCCACACTGTGTGCATTCATTAGGCTTTTCTGCACCGTGAGTTTTTTCATGTCTTTTAAAGTTATTTCGATAGATGAAGGTTTTACCGCACTGCTTACATTCATAGGGCTTTTTTCCTGAGTGAATTCTTTCATGATCTTGGAGGCAATAGGAATAACTGAAGCGTTTCCCACACCGTGTGCATTGGTAAGGCTTCTCTCCACTATGAGTTCTTTCATGTGATTGCAAGTGATATCTTTCTCCGAAGGCTTTGCCACACTGTTTACATTCATAGGGCTTTTCTCCTGAGTGAATTCTTTTATGCCTCTTGAGGGAACGGAAAGAACTGAAGCGTTTCCCACACTGTGAGCACTGATAAGGCTTTCCTGCACAATGAGTCCTTTCATGGATTCGAAAGTCACTGTGAGTTGTGAAGGCCTTTCCACAGTGTTGACATTCATAACGCTTTTCTCCAGCATGCATTTCTTTATGCCTATGAAAGGAATGAGAAAAGCTGAATAATTTAGCACATTTTTGAGATTGTTCCGGTATGTAACTGTACACACTGACGGCTTTAACTATTTTGTAAACACTGAAGCTTTTTGTTACACTGAAGTTTACTTTTTGTAAGCATCTCACTAATGACAACATTGAAATTGTGTTTACTTGGATAGCTAAGTTTAAGGATTTCTTGACATGTCAAAGATTCCCTCAAGGTCACTTTCTTCCTTCTTGGCTTGTACGTTACCTCTGGTTTTGGTCTGGAATTTTGTAGTGATCTTCAATATTCGGATCCTTCCAAATGTTTCCTACAATTAAGAAAGAAAAAAAAAGTATTTTAAATTATGGAGAAGCATACCTGCACAATACTAATTCCAATATTCACTGTCCAATATACATTTTGCCTGACCTATTCACCAAATTCTTTATTTTAAAATATCTAAGTCAAGCCGGGTGTGGTGGCGCACACTTGTAATCCCAGCATTTGGGAGGCTGAGACCTGAGGATCGTGGTTCACAGTCAGCCTCAGATACTTAGTGAGGCCCTCTGCAGCTCAATGAGAACAGATTTGAAATTAAAGAATAAAAAAAGGGCAGGGGGTATAGCTCGAAGGTCGAATGCCCCTGGGTTCCCCCCAAGACCCAGAATATTAAATAAATAAATAAATAAAAATAAAAATAAAAATAAAATAACGCCGGGCGTGGTGGCCCATGCCTGTAATCCCAGCATTCGGGAGGCTGACACCTGGAGGATCGCGGTTCGCGAACAGCCTCAGCTAACTAGTAAGGCCCTCTGCAACTCAGTGAGACCCGGTTTCAAAATCAAGAATAAAAACTAGGGCAAGGGGTGTAGCTCGAAGGTTAAATGCCCCTGGGTTCCACCCCCAGATCCCAGTAGCAAAATAAATAAATAAATAATAAAATATCTAAGTCAGCCAGGCATGGTGGCACACGTTTGTAATCCCAACGCTTGGGAGGCTGAGACAAGAGGATTGCACTAGTTCTAAGCAATCCTTAGCTGCTTAGTGAGGCTCTCAGCAACTTAGTGAGACTCTGTTTCCAAATAAAATAATAAAAAATAGGTCTTGGATTATAGCCTGGAGGTAGAAAGCCCCGGGTTCCACCAAAAAATAAAAATAATTAAAATAAATTTAAAATAAAAAATAAATATCTATATCAGTTAGCATTCCTAACCAAGGAATATGGGTTCTTTCTGGAGTAAGTGGAGAAAGGGAGTCATCGTACCTAGAGAGGCCACATTGCTGAAGGTTTCCAGCATCACGTCTCTGTAGAGATTCTTCTGGGAAGCATCTAGCAGAGCCCACTCCTCCTGGGTGAACTTCACAGCCACGTCCTCAAAGGACACCGAGTCCTGAAACACCCACATGTGTACAGGAGAGGGTACGACAGACAGTACTGAGTATTTACAATAAACACATAAGATGTTCACATAAGACTGAGAATTCCAAAAATGTATTGCTCAGAACTCTTGATCATATAATATGCTTGGGCCACACCCACCTGCATACACACACAGCACAAGAAATCCCACAATCGAGCTATCCACAAGGGAAAGGAGAGTACATATATACCCTTTTATTAGAGGGCCCTGACGGAATGTGCTTCTGGGTCCCCGTAATTTCTCCTTTTTCCTACATTAATTCACTTTAGCTATGAATAACAAATACTTGTTATAAATACTACATGGAGAGGCAATAAATCTAGAATACTGAACACAAGCTGAAGGATTAACCAGCACACAGGGCTGACATTGACTGTATTTGTATTTATTTATTCAGGCACTGGAGATGGAATCCAAGCGCTTTCTACCTCTGGCCTCACTCCCAGATCTATTTTATATTTTATTTGGAAACAGGGTCTCACTAAGCTGCTGAGAGCCTCACTAAGTAGCTGAGGCTGGCTTCGAACCTGTGCGATCCTCCTGTCTCAGACGCCCAAGTACTGGGATTGCAAGTGTGCATGACTATGCCCTTTTGAGGCTTCTTTCCTTTAAAACGAGCCTGTAACACGTCTGCCTTTGCCTCCTCCATGAGCCCGACTTCAGGGCGATGGTGGTGGTCATCGATCAGCTAATAAAGTGGTGTGTGTGCGGATGGATGTTTTCTGCGCATCAGCTCAGCTACATTGGGAGGCCCCAGTGAGATTTCCTGAGGGATACGTTCCCCTCACCACACACTCTAAACACCTGCCTCCGGTGCCAGACTTCTGGATGCCCCCACCAGAATAGAGGGGAGCTCCTGAGCCATTCCTAAGCCTCACTCCGGAGGGACTCCAGACCTGAGGATAATGGAGAACCTCTTTTGTCTGACCTGGTAGGTTGGCTATCTGGGGGGGCCTCAGTCCGGCTGGACGTGGCCGTTATGAATGAGACCCAGGACCGGGCGAGATGTCGCTCTGGCTCCTCTTATTGTCTCTTTAAAAAGACACTTTCCGCCGGGCATGCCTGTAATCTCTGCATTTGGGAGGCAGAGACAGGAGGATCGGGCAGGTCCTAAGCCAGCTGGCTTAGGAGACCCTGTTTCAGTGGGGTGTGGTGGCGCACGCTTGTAATCCCTGCGCTTGGGTGGCTGAGACAGGAGGATCGCGCAGGTTCGAAGCCAGTTGCGCTGGCTTAAGAGACCCTGTTTCCATATAAAATTATATATATAAAAAAAGGTCTGGGATGTAGCCCAAAGGTATAACGCCTCCCCCGGCACCACAAAAAAAAAAAAAAAAAAAAAATATATATATATATATATATATATATATATATATATATATATATGATATTTTTTACATTTTATATTTAAAATATAAAAAAATCTCTTTTTTCTTGGGGAGGGGCACTACTAGGGATGGAACCCAGGAGCATATACCTCCAAGCTACAACCCTAGCCCTATTTTTTAGTCCTTATTTTGAAACAGGGTCTCACTGATTTGCAAAGGGCCTAAGTAGTTGAGGCTGTCTCCGAACCTCAATACTCCTGTCTCAGCCTCCCAAATGCTGGGATTACAGGCATGCGCCACCAGGCCGGGCCAGACCCTCTTTCAAAATAAAAAATACAAGGTGCTGGGAGTGTAGCTTGAAGGTAGAATGCCCCAAAACTGGGAGTAGTGCCAGACTTTTGTAATCCCAAAACTTGGAAGGCTGAGACAGGACGATCCCACAGGTTCGAAGCCAGGCCCATCTACTTACTGAGGCTCTCGGCAACTTGGTGAGACAGTGTTTCCAAAGAAAATATAAAAATAACTTTGGGAGTAGAGTGCAGAGGGAGAAAGCCCCTAAGTTCCATTCTTAGTAACACACACACACACACACACACACACACACACACACACACACACACACAGTTTCTGGGATGAATCCCTAGTACTATACACAAAACATTTGGTTCTCTTAAGTCTGAACTACACATTCACACAAACCCCCCTCAGAGGTAGAACGGAACTGGGTTCAATCTCCAGCAACCACTAGGAGTTAGGCGTGATGGCACACACCTGTGATCAGGACCTGGGAGGCGGGGACAGGGCGTCAAAGGTTCATGGCCAGTCTCAGCAGTAAGGACACTCAGCAAGTCCCAGTTTCAAATAAAAAATTAACTGGATGTGATGTTGCACGCTTGTAATGCCAACCGACACCCACAGCCCTATTTTTAAAATTTATTTTGAAACAGGGTCTCACTGAGTTACGGAGGGCCTTACTAAGTAGCCGAGGATGTCCACAAACCACGATCCTCCTGTCTCAGCCTCCCAAGTGCTAGGATTACCAGTGTGTGCAACAACACCCGCCTTCAGCCCTATTTTTTAAATTATTTATTTTAAAATAGGGTCTCAGTAGCCGGACATAGTGGCACACACTTGTATTCCCAGCTTTCGTGAGGCTGAGACAGGGAGTGTGATGCCACTCAGTGGTAGAGCTTTTAGGTGGCATCAGTGATGACCTGGGTTCAATTCCCAGCACCAAAAATGAATTAATGTAGCTGGGCATGGTGACACACGCTTATAATCTCAGTATTTGGGAGGCTGAGATCGCACATGGACAACCTCAACTATTTAGTGACATCCTTTGCAACTCAGTGAGACCCTGTTTCAAACTAAAGAATAAAAAATAGAAATTAAAAAAATGAAAATAACAATAAAACAAATGAAAAAAATAAATGAAAAATAAATTAATGAAATAAAAAATACTATTACTACTACTACTACTACTACTACTACTACTAATAATAATAATAATAATAATAATTCCAGGCATGGTGGCACACGCATTTGGGACGCTGAGACAGGAGGGTCTGGGTTTGAGACCAGCCACAGCTACTTAATGAGACCCTCTGCAACTCAGTGAGACCCTGTTTCAATACAAATTTTAAAAAACGGGGCATGGTGGTGCACATTTGTAATCACAACATTCAGGAGTCAGACACCAGAGGATTCAGTTTCGCACACCGCCCGTGCTACTTAGTAAGGCCCTGTTTCAAAAAATAAAGAATAACAAATAGGGCTGGGGGTGTAGCTGGGAGGTAGAATAACCCTGAGTTCCAGCCCCACTACTGCAAAAAAAAAAAAAAAAAAAAAAAAAAAAGAAAAAGAAAAAGAAAAAAAGAAAAAAAAAGAAAAAGAAAAAGAAAGAAAGAATAAAAAATAGGGCTGGGTTTTAGGTCGTGGGTAGAATGCCCCTGGGATCAAACTAGTACTGAAATAAATAATACAAAAATTAAAAAAAAAACAAAAACGCCACAAGCCGAGTCACTGGACGGGTCTCCCCAGCCAGGCCCAGCGCAGTGGACGCAGCGCAGCCCACGGCAGCGGAGGGGCCTGGCCCGGGAGCAGCGGGGCAAGGGCGGACCGATAGGCGGCGGGAGCCCGAAGAGCCCCGGCCCGGAGTCGAGCCCAGGCCCGTCCACACTGGCCGCCGCCGTGTCCCGACCCCGGTCCACACTCACCATCCCGGCTCCGGGTATCCACGAGCGCCGCCCGCCCCGATGGTCACAGCCCAGCCGGGATCCATGCATTCTGTAGTCTCCACCGCCCCGTCTTGCACGGGGGTCCGCAGCTCCCCACCGACCTGCCCTCACCTCCGCAGGACGCCAGGCCCCCACACTCACCATTTCCGACTTCCAGGGTTCACCGGGGGCTCCCGCCACCTGAAGACACCGCACCCCAAAGGCGGAGCCTGGGCCACAAAGGCCCAGAAACAGGAGCCCTGGCATAGAGCCCACCTGCTCCCCCAGGAGATAAAGCCAGCATGGCCCGGCCCCTAAGCGCTGATTGGCTAGGGCTCCAGGTCCCACCTCCTGAGGCCTGAGTGACAGGAAGAGCGACCCCTCACGTTGGCCACAGCGGCCGGAAGGGCAGGGCGAGGCCGCGACCCTTCTAGGCCCTGGCTGCTTTGCGAGGCCCAGGCTTTGGGTTGAAGCTGAACTTGCGCCCGGCTTTCCAGGGCCAGCCCTGCGCTCCTCAGCAACTAACACTGCCCACTCATGACAAAAAACTAAGGCAATTATGTGTTATACAAAGCGACGCGGAGACACACCTGATTGGACAGATCCCACGACGATTTCCCCCCCCAGGCCCTGATTGGCTATGCAATCAGAGCCCGCCTCCTGAGGCCTGACTGACAGGAGCGACGACTTCTTACTCTCCCCGCGCGCTCAGCACCGTCCCCACCGGCCAATCGACGGAGTCCGCTCCCCTCCGGCCCGCCCGCTTCTCCTCCCAACGCCAGGCCCCCAACTCACCATGCCCGGCTTTTGGGGTGGACACCTGAAGCCACAGCCGGACACAGGCCGCGCCCGGACTCCAAGAAAAGGTCCCGGAAACGAGGTCCCCGGCGGAAAGCCCGCCCCGCCTCCAGGAGGCACGCCTGATTGGACGATTGGCTCAGCCCCGCCTCCAGGCCCTGATTGGCTCGGCTTCCAGAGACCGCCTCCTGAGGCCTGAGTGACAGCTAACAGCCATTAGGCCCAATACTTGGGAGGCTGGGACAGGAGTATGACAGGTTTGAGGTAAGCCTCGGCAACGTGACCCAGATACGGTTCCACAAAAATAAAAGGTAAATTAGGGCTGAGTGTGTAGCTCGAAGGTAGAATGCCCCTGGGTTCCATCTCCAGTGCCACACGCAAAAATAAGTTAACGTCGTTGACGTGCTTTCTGTGCCTGTCACCGCAGTGTTGGGGAGGCTGAGACATGACGACTCCAGACCGAGGCCAGCTTCAGCAACTTGGTGAGAACCTCAAGGTAAAAGAAAGAAAAAAAAAAAGGTTTGGAAAGCTGTGCGTGGTGGCGCATACTTGTAATCCCAGCATTCCTTAGGCTGAGACCAGAGGGTCGCGGAAAATGGACAGCCTCAGCTACTTAGGCCCTTGCAACTTAGTGAGACCCTGCTTCAAATAAAGAATAAAAATTAGGGCAGGGGGTGTAACTTGAAGGTTGAAAGCCCGAGTTCCATCCCCAGAACCTCCCCCCCCCAAAAAAAAAAAGCTTGGGAGCTGGGTGTGGTGGCACAGGTTTGTAATCCCAGGATTTGGGAGGCTGAGACAGGGGGATCACGGTTCACTGTGGGGAGCCATTAAGGTTTTTCCCTTTAAGAATACTTCTGACTATCCTTTGCCCAGAGCCAATAAGGTTTGCAGTCATGGAAAGTTCAACGTCTGAGAGAAGCTTCAGTCCGCGGACAGCCTCAGCTCTTAGTGAGGCCCTCTGCAACTCAGTGAGACCCTGTTTCAAAATAAATAAGCCGGGTGTGGCGCACGCTTGAAATCCCAGCATTCAGGAGGCTGAGACCAGAGGATCACAGTTCGCGGACAGCCTCAGCTACTTTGTGAGGCCCTCTGCAACTCAATGAGACCCAGTTTCAAAATAAAGAATAAAAAAAAAGGGCAAGGGGTGTAACTCGGAGGTCGAATGCACCTGGGTTCCACCCCCAGACCCACAAAAATAAAACAGTAAAGAATAAAAAGCTGGGCCCACCCTTGGGAGGCTGAGACAGGAGGATCATACAGGTTTGAAGCCAGCCTCAGCTACTTAGGCTCTCAGGAACTTAGTGAGACCCTGTTTCCAAATACAATATAAAATAGGTCTGGGAGTATAGCCTAAAGGTATAAAGCCCCTGGGTTCCACCCCCAGTAAAGGAAAGAAAGAAAGAAAGAAAGAAAGAAAGAAAGAAAGAAAGAAAGAAAGGAAGGGCTGGGGGTGTAGGTTGTGCTTGCAAATTACCTGTGGATTCCCCTGGAATTTTGTTGATAGTCCGTATCCTGGTCTATCAAATTGCTTCCTAAAATTTAGATAAAGAGTCCCTTGTGATGGTGCAAGCTTATAATCCCAGTACTTGTGAGGCTGAGACAGGAAGTTCGCACAGGTTAGAAGCCAGCCTCAGCTACTTAGTGAGGCTCTCAGCAACTTAAGGAGAACTTGTTTCCAAATAGAATATGAAAAATAGGGTTGGGAGTGTAGCTCAGTGGTGGAAAGCTCCTGCATTCTATCCCCTGTATCACAAAAAATTTTAGATGAAAAGCTATTCTGAATTATTAGAAATTAATTAAAAACTATTTTTTATGGTCGATGTACACTGTTTCCATCCCTGATTTTTTTTAAGGTTTAAAGAAGTTTATTAAAAAAGATAGAAATACAGAAAAGAATTACAGCCCCATGCCAGAATGGCGTTGGGGGAGGGTGGTCTGAGCCGATTCACCACCCCCCTCCATCCCTGATTTTGTCACCAAATTCTTCCTTTTCCACATTCTAACTCACAAAGCAGTGGGCTGAGATGTAGCTCTTTGGCAAAGCACTTGCCTGGCAAGTTCATCAACCTGGAGTCATTACCCAGCCCAAAAAGACAAAATAAACTCCCCAAATTAAATCACAGTACAGCACTGATGACCAAGAAACATGTGGACTTTACTGCATAAAGGAAAGAAGGATGTCATTCTTACTTATAAAAGCCACATTCCCAAATGTTTCCAACATCATGTCTCTGTAGAGATTCTTCTGGGAAGCATCTAGCAGAGCCCACTCCTCCTGGGTGAACTTCACAGCCACGTCCTCAAAGGACACCGAGCCCTGAAACACCCACATGCGTACAGGGGAGAGGGTGAGACGAACAGGATGGGTGTGTGCAACAAATTCATAAAATGTTCACATGAGACAGGATTCCAAAAGTTGACACCATCACTTGGTCAGCAGTACTTTTTATTTTGGTGGTACTGGAGATGGAACCCAGGGGCTTTCTTCCTCTGGACTATACTCCCAGACCTATTTTATACTTTATTTGGAAACAGGCTCTCACTAAGTTGCTGAGAGCCTAAGTAGCTGAGGCTGGCTTTGAACCTACACGATCCTCCTGTCTCAGCCTCCCAAGTGCTGGGATTACAAGTGTGTGCCACCACGCCGGGCAGAACTATCTTTTTTTTCTTTGGGTCTGGGTAGAACCCAGTTTCATTAGACCTCGGAGCTATACCCAATTTAAAAAAAAAAAAAAAAAGGAAACCAGGTGTAGTGGCACATGCTTGTGATTACTGACAGGAGAATCTTTCCTGGACAGTCTCTGCTACTTAGTGAAACCCTTTGCACCTCAGCGAGACTCTGTTTCAAAATAAAGAATAAAAAATAGGGCGGGGATATAGATTGGAGGTAGAATGCCCCTGAATTCCATCCCCAGTTCTGAAAAAGAATTTGTAATGTGTACGTACCTGCTGAAGCTGGGCCGAAACCTGCGATGCTCTGCTCAGCCTCCCAAGTATCAGAGTACAAGCTTGACTGCCAATCCCAGCTCACAAAGAATGTGAATAACCACAGGAGATACATGAAACTCATGGGAAAATATCAACACCCATTTAACATAAGACATTTCACAAACAAAATCTATTCCTCACCCTTCTTTAAGGCATTTGCTAAAATCCCAGATACTGTCATGGAGAGACCCAACTCTTCCCACCTCAATGGCGAACACAGTGCCCCCCACAGGTCTGGATACAAAAGTAACCAGCCTAGGGCCACAGGTCACACACCTTAGAGCCCTGGCCTGGCACACACCACAGGCCCCAGGTCCACCTGCAACACCGCTTCCATACCACAAATCCAAAGGAAACCAAACCAGAGAGCAACTCCAAAAATCCAAACAAATGACAGCCAGGAAAAATAAAAATAGTAAAGAAAACAAAATAACGGCCATAGGCAGAGTGTAATGGAAAATGGCAGCGACCGCGGCTGTCAGAGAAGTGCTGAAGCTGGGCACAGAGGTACCTACATGTATTCACAGTACTTGCTAACATGATACAGGAGGATAGCAGGGTTTGAAGACAACCTCAGCAACTTAAAGAGCATCTCAAACCCTGTTTCAAAATAAAAATTTAAGCTGGGCGTGGTGGTGCATGTGTGTAATCTGACAGAGGACATGGACAAAGCCCGAGGAATGAAAGATTCTGAAGGAGCTAAAACGGGGGCTGGCGAAAGGTCAGACTCCCCCAAGACTCCAGGTGCACCCCCAAGGCCCCCCAGTGAGAGCGGGAACTTGTCTTAATCCCATTTTTAGTCATCCTTTACTAGGTCCCTCTGCCCCCCTCTTTGCTAGTTTCCTGTGCTGATTGTATCTTAGTGATTTATGACACCTTCCCTATCCCTAACATTCCCCATGGTACTTCAGTGTTTGCTTTTTCCCATGGGGATGTGATACTTAACTGAGCTGTTAAAAGGGTATAAAAACCCTAGTTTTAGAGAATAAAATTGTCAGTTGCCAAAGGAGCAATTGTCCGGGTCCTTCATGTCAGGTCTTCCCCTCTCAAGTCCAGGAGAGAAATCTCTGACAGTATCCCAGCATTTAAGAAGCAGAGATGGGAGGATTGCAAATTCATGGCCAGCCTCAGCAATTTAGTGAGATTCTCCTCAACTTAGACCATGTTTATTTTTTGATATTTTTTTGCTTTTAAAATGCTTTATTAACATTGACTTGAACAGCAAAGTGTGGCGAAAAGGACTAGTTGTCCTCTTCTGTCTTCACAGAACAGTCACCACAAGCAGCACAGGACAGCCTAACAGCTTTGGCTGTGCTCTACAGCCTCTCAACTGTGGTGGGAGATGAGGGCAAACAGCAGGAGAAATCCCCGTGCAGCTCAACTCACAAATTACCTGGGAAGCTGCAGGTAGGGAAGCAGCACACAGAATCTCAACCTGGGAACAGCAGTATGTATCAGGGTGACCCACACTGAAACTGGGCTACTGAGGTCTACAATTCAATGCACATCTTCTTCACTTAGGAGGGAAACATATTCAAGAATTTGTCACCTCTACATTGATCCTCACCCACTTATCTGTAGTCTTAACAGTTGGTTGTTAAACTTAAAATTTTATAACTCACTTTAATAGTTCAGAAAGGAGGAAAACATCTGTATATGTAATTACAGTTGAAAAGGGAAGTCAAGCCAGGTGTGGTGGTGCACGCTTGTAATCCCCATGCTTGGGAGGTGGAGACAGGAGGATCACACTGGTTCGAAGCCAGCCATGCTGGCTTAAGAGACCCTGTTTCAAAAAATATAAAATAGGTCTGGGAGTGTAGCCCAGAGGCAGAAGGGCTTCCAGAAACCCCAGTACCACAAAAAAAGGGAAGTTAATGGAATTATTGAATTAGGAATGAAGAAAGGCTTTACAGGAGAACAAAGACCTGTAGTTTAGATTTAAATGATCATTTCAGAACAGCATAAATGTAAGGTAAAGAGGCTAGTCTTTGAAGACCAAAGCCAATAGCTATTTTAGTGCATTAACATGCATTTTACAGTCACAATGATGTGCCTGGCACTGATTCCAAACATGTCCAGCAGTTCACTAGGTCTTCCATTCCGAGGCACTCCTATCACTGCCAGCTGATGCACCATGTCAGGCCCCATGGAGATGGCTGCACAGCTTCCCCAATACCACCTTCTGGGTAGTGATCCTCCGCTGTGATAATCCGACCAGCTGTGGCTTTTGCATTGGAAACGATGGTGGCAGGGGTTTAACGGTAAACAGGTCAATGACACGGATAAAAATGTCTCGTTTACAGAGATCAGCAGCAGCCACTAAGGCTTCGTGCAGAGTGACTCCAGCTCCAATAACTGTGACCTTGTCATTGCTGCTGTGGAGGACAACCTTGGCCTGACCGACTTTAAAGGTTTCTTCTGGAGTGTAAATAACTGCAGTTTCCGGTCAGCTAGTCCTAATGAAACACATTCCCTTAGTGCCGGCTGCCAGGTAAATAGCATGCTCTGTGGAGACAGCATCACTTGGATAGAAAATAGTACAATTGGAAACTGCTCGGAACATGACCAGGTCCTCCAAGGCCATCTGGGAGCGGCCATCTTCACCAGCAGATACCCCACAGTGGGAACCAATGAGGTTGACATTAATTTGAGACGTGGCTCCCATGCGGATCTGATCAAATGCTCGAGTCAAAAAGGCAGCAAAGGTGCTAGCAAAAGCAATGGTCCCACCGCGGGTGGCACATCCCAGTGCCACACTCACCATGTTCTGCTCAGCAATAAAACACTCGATGAAGCACTCAGGGTGCTCTTTCTTGAATAGCTCAGAAAAGGTAAGAGTTCTTGGTGTTACTATCCGGCTCAAGGACTCTGTTGTTTGCATAACCCAGCTTAGCCAGAGCCAAAGCACATGCTTTCCGAGAAGCTATCACACGGCCAACTTTGTAAGCAGGGGGAGAGGTCACTTCTATATCCACAGCGTGAGTTCTCAATAGGTGGTTGTGGTATAAGGCTCCTGTTGGTCTGTATCTGACTCTCAATTTGATAATTGCATCTGCTCTGTCCTTGGGCATTGGCTTTCCATACCAGCTTTCTGCATCTTCAACATTTGGCATGCCGCCCTTGAAGGTCTTGGCAACCATAGCAGTTGGCTTGCTTTTCACTTGAGCTGCTGGCCAGAACACCTGGCCTGGTGCCTCCACATCACGGCATCCACCACGCAAGTATCCCACCCAAAAGCTTTGCTGCGCTTCTGATAGACCTCGATGCAGTGCTCAAGAGGCAGGGCGCCTCCATGTCCCAGGCAGTTCACATCAAAGATCACCACAAGATTGTCCAAACTGTAGTGGGAAGCAAAGGCTGATGCCTCCCAGACAGAGCCTTCTGAGGACTCCCCATCTCCAAGGAGGCAGAGCACCCGGGAGCTGGCCGGGTCCAAGTACTTGCCAGTATAGGCTATCCCACATGCAATGCCCAGTCCTTGCCCAAGCCATCCTGTTGCCATATCAACAAACGACAATCTCTTTGAAAGGACCAATCGGTCACTGTCTGGGCTTTCTGGATCTGTCTGCTTATATCTCACCGTGTGGAAGAAGAGCACAGACAGGATCTCAGCAGTGCTGCTGCATGACGTGGGGTGGCCATAGCTTGAGGTGCAGCTGGCTCAGATGGAACGCATGCGCAGGAGGTGGGCCAGGTCTTGCAGCACCTGCAGGGTCTTCTCATCAATCCTGCCCTCTCCGAGCATCAAAGCACTCTCCTCCGAGTCCAACATGGCTGCAGTCACAGTGGTGCACCTAGACCCTGTTTAAAAAAAAAGAAAAAAGAAAAACTACCCGGGCGTGGTGGCCCACACTTGTAATCCCAGCATTTGGGAGGCTGAGACTGGAGGATCCCGGTTCGTGGCCAGCCTCAGCTACTTAGTGAGACCCTGTTTCAAAAATTAAAGAATAAAAAATAGGGCAGGGGTGGGTGTAGCTTGGAGGTCAAATGCCCCTGTGTTCCATCCCCATATCTGCAAAAACAAAAAACTAAAATGTAGGACTGGGGGTATAGCTCAGGGATAGAATGCCCTGGGGATCATTCCCCAGTTCTGCAAATTAATAAAAAAAAAATGAGTAAATTGTGGTGAGTCCTCTCCGGGACTTGGGAGGGAAAGACCTGAATTAATAACTTGACAATTGCCTCCTCTCGTGCAGCTGACAAAATTTGTTCTCTAAAACTAAGTTTTTTATATTTTATATATATATTTTTTTTTGCGAGTCTGGGTGTTGGGGTCTGCTCAAACTGCCTGACAGAACTTCCGACAAATTAGCTACATGTGGCGCCAAACCACCAGATGACAGGTGATGCCAAGCCACCTGTCAAAACTTCAAATGAACTGGCTACATGTAGCGAGCGCGCTGTCAATGAATGGGCTACATGTAGCGGGAAACGCTCTATCAATAAAATGGGCTGCATGTAGGGAAGGCCGGCCGGAACTTCCGATGAGACCTGCAACAAATAGCGCCAAACAGATGCAAGGAGGTGTCTCCTTGCCCCCGCTACCTTTAGTTTGACAGATTAGAATAGTTTCCTGACCGGAAAATCCCCCCTTGCCTTTTGCTTTAAACTGTGTTGCCTAAAAGAAAATAAACGAGATCTTGCTTGACAAATCTCCCGGGTCCGTGTGGTGATTGGGCTGTCGGTACTTATCTTCCCTCTCAGCTCCGCCACTGTCGGGCTGGCCCCGACATCTGGGGATGGATCCCAGAGGCATTTGACCTCCAAGCTACACCCCCTGCCCAATTTTTTATTCTTTATTTTGAAACAGGGTCTCACTGAATTGCAGAGGGCCTCACGAAGTAGCTGAGGCTGTCTGCGAACCAGGATCTTCAGGTCTCAGCCTCCCAAAGACTGGGATTACATGCATGTGCCACCATACCTGGCTTTCTAAAACTAAGTTTTTTATGCCTTTCTCCATTTAGGTTAATTATCAAATCCTTATGGGAAAGAGTAAGTACCAAAATACGATGGAGGGTAAATTTGCTAAGATACAATCATAAGCAAGACAAAAAGACCTCTTGAGACATTATAGGTCTTGTGATTAAGTTCAGCCCCTGCTCTCACTGGTAGGCCTTAAAGGGCAAATTCCAGAAAGGACAGGAGTCACACCCAGGGTTTTTGGAGAATTCGACCTTTCCTAGAACCTCCACTAACTCTTTAGGAACCTTTCGTTCCTCAGGCTTCATCCATGTCCTCCATCAGTAAATTAGGAGGCAGGGTGTAGAGTTCCAAGTCAGAATAACCCGGGCTTCAGCCCCCAGAACCAAAACAAATGAATGAATAAGACATGCTGAGGGTAAAGTCGGTCTCTACTTGTAAAATTGCATTCCAGCTGGGTGTGGTGGCAGAGGCCTGGAAGCCCACCACTTATGCTTTTGAAAACTTTAGCACATTGTTTACACTCACAGGTTTTCCTCTACCTGAGATGCTGATGTCTTCTAGGCCAAAGAAAACCTGAAGAACTTACTACGTTGTTCATATGGAAAGGGCTTCAACCAGTATGAAGTAATTCATGATGTCAAAGATACCTTGAGCTATGTTAATACTTATAAATGTTTAAAACTTTTTCGTTTTACAGAATGAATTTTATCATTCTTTTGTGTGTGGAACGCAGGGGTATTTTACCTCTGAGATACACCCTCAGCCCTATTTTTTATTCTTTCTCATGAAACAGGGTCTCACTGAGTGGCAAATGCCTCACAAAGTACCTGAGGCTGTTCTTGAACCATGATCCTCCAGTCTCAGCCTCCCAAATGCTGGGATTACAAGCCAATGCCACCAGGCTTCTCTCATATTTATTTATCTACTCTTTTTTGGGGGGGTGGTACTGGGGTTCCTTGAAGCCCTTCTACCTCCGGGCTCCACTCCCAGACCTATTTTATATTTTTTTTATTTGGAAACAGGGTCTCTTAAAACACTGCAGCTGACTTTGAACCTGCGCAATCCTCCTGTCTCAGCCTCCCAAGCACAGGGATTTCAAACGTGCGCCATCACGCCTGGCGTTATTTATTTTTTAAGGTACTGGTAGAACCGAGGGGCATTCCACCTCTGATCTACACCCCCTCCCCTATTTTTCATTTTTTATGTTGAAACAGGGTCTCACTGAGTTGCATAGAGCCTCACTGAGTAGCTGAGGCTGTCTGCAAACCACGATCCTCCAGTCTCAGCCTCCCGAATGCTGGGATTACAAGCGTGCACCACCAAACAGGGCTTTCTATCATATTTAAGTGGCCTTCAAGCCGGGTGTGGTGGTGCACGCTTGTAATCCCCGCGCTTGGGAGGCGGAGACAGGAGGATCGCACAGGTTCAAAGCCAGCCTCAGCTACTTACTGAGGCTTTTTGTTTTGTTGGTACTGAGGTTCCTGGAAGTCCTTCTACCTCGGTGCTACACTCCCAGACCTATTTTATACTTTTATTTGGAAACAGGGTCTCTTAAGCCAGCACAGCTGGCTTCCAACCTGCCAATCCTCCTGTCTCTGCCTCCCAAGCACAGAGATTACAAGTGTGAGCCACCATGCCCAGCTTAGTGAGGCTCTTAACAACTTAGAGACCCTGTTTCCAAATAAAATATAAAATAGGTCTTAGAGCATGGCCCCGGAGGTACAAAGCCCCCAGGTTCCATTCCCAGTACTACATACAACAAGTAAATAAGTACATAAATAAATAAAACAAGGTCTCCCTAAGCACAAAGCTTATTACTTTTATATTTCATATTTCAAAATACAGCATATGTTATTTTCTTCTAAAACCTGTTTAATTATCTCCTCAATGAGTTCTTCTAACCCTGGGTCAAAAAACACCAAATGGGGGGCCCTGCCTGGCCACTCTCCCTCACACATCATAAACTTTAACTAAACTTCTTAACTACTAAATATTATACTTACTAGTTCTACTTCTAAGTATAATTGCTAATATCTGCTATTTTAACCACTCGTTTTGATTTGTAAGATGGAACGCTGGGCCATTCCATCTCCAAGCTATACCTCCAGACCTATTCTTCATTTTTTACTGTGAAACAGGGTCTAAGTTGTGGAGGGCCTCACTAAGTAGCTGAGGCCGGGTCTTCACATCTCAGCTTCCCAAAAGCCGGGATTCAAGTGTGCGCCATCACACCTGGCAACACTAAGTATTTTATTAACTTATTCTAACCTAACCACCCAATCCACACTAAACGTATTCTACTTTTTAAACATACAATCTCTACACCTAATTTTCTATACCTATTAAATTATTAACTAGGAAAATACTTTTGTGCCTTAGGGAGCAGGCACCAAGGAGGTTCCTGCCTCCCCAAGCTCTCCATAAGTCTATTTTTGTGCCAAAACTCGTTTTCCCTTGACCCCACTATCCATGCTCCATATTATTCCTATAAAGGGGGTGGGGGCGATGTACTGATGAGCCCTGGCCCCTGAAGTGGTCACCACGGACGCTCTTCAGTCATGGAAGTGGAACCGATTATTTTTGCAGGCGTCTCATTAGGCTTTTCCTCAAAAGACTCAGCATCTATAAACAACCATAACTGCACCAGGCGTGGTGGCTCAGCTTGTAATCCTTGCGCTTGGAAGGCAAAGTCAGGAGGACCGCGCAGTTCGAAGCTAGCCTTGCTGTTTTAAGAGACCCTGGTTCCAAATAAAAATATAGAAAGTGGTCTGGGTGTGTAGACCGGAGGTAGAAGGGTTTTCAGGAACCAAAGTGCCACCAAAAAAAAAAAACAAAACAACAAAAAAAAAAAACCTGTAATTGTTTCAATGTCTACCAGCCAGATTCTTACTGATATTTTATGAATATCCGAGCAATTCCCAGGTTTCTTAATACCCTTCTTCCTGTAACATCCTCATATGCAAAGAACAGCATGTCTCATTGAGCCCACCCAGATCTTTTGGCTCGATTAATAATCCAATTAGAAAACAATACAAAACAGGAACAGTGTGACTGTAGTCTTTGTCCTCCTGCCTTCCAGAAGTCCTCCTCTCGCTGGGGCCTTGTCAAACAGCTCGAGGGAACCAGCCCTCTCCAGAAGCCCTTTGCCACTCAGTGAGACCCTACTTCAAAATAAAAAAACCAAAAGGCTGGGGGTGTAGCTCAGAGGCAGAATACTCCTTGGTACCATCCCCAGTTCTGCTAAAAAAAAAAAAAAAAAAAAGAAAAGAAAAGAATTTATACTGTGTATAATATACCCTCAACAGTATTTTATTTTAAAACAGGCCTTTGGAACCTTCAATCCTCTTCTATGATCTTCCCACGTGTAAGCATCAAGGGGTGCACCACCTACAAGCAATACAGCTATTTAAAATGAAACGTTTCAGCTGGGCGTGGTGGCGCACGCTTGTAATCCCTGCGCTTGGGAGGTGGAGACAGGAGGATCGCGCAGGTTCGAAGCCAGCGGCGCTGGCGTAAGAGACCCTGTTTCAAAAATATAAAATAGGTCTGGGAGTGTAGCCCGGAGGAAGAAGGGCTTCCAGGAACCCCAGTACCACCCAAAAAAAAAAAAAAAAAGAAACGTTTCAGCTGGCCATGGTGACATACACTTGCAATCCCAGCTTTCGGGATGTGACACAGGAGGATCTTGGTTTGCGGATGGCCTCAGCTACTAAGGCCCTCCACAACTTAGTGCAACCCTGTTTCAAAATAAATAAAAAATAGGGAAGGGGGTTTAGCTCAGAGGTCGAATGACCCTTGGTTCCATCTCCAGACCTGCAAAAAAAATTTTTTAATTAAATTTTTTGCCTGGTATAGTAGTGCACACTTATATTCCCAGTACTTGGTAGATTGAGACGGGGATCCAGGTTCATAGCCAGTCTGTGCTACTTAGTGAGACCTTCTGCAACTTAGTGAGACCTTATTTCAAAATAAGGAATGAAAAATAGGGCTGGGGGCGTTGCTCATCGGTAGAATGCCTCTGGGTTTCATCCCCAATACCACCAAAAAAAAATTTTTTTTTCACGTTTGTCAAGTGACGTCTTGACACATTCCTTTTTTGTGATTACATCCTAGCCCTCCTTTTATTCCTGTTTTGATTACAGGGACTTATCGGCTGAGGAGTTTCGCTACTTGCTGAGGCTGTCTTCCAACTTGCAGTCCTCCTGTCTCAGCCTCCCACATCTGAGATTACAGGCATGCACTCCCAGTTTTTCATATTCCAAGCTGCTTTGTGCTTTTGTGTTTTTTTTTCTAGAAGCCCAGAGGCTTTTTGTTATGCTTTTTAAGAATATGGTTGTGGGGAAAATGTTTCTGGGGACCCCCGTTAGGGTCCTGGACACACTTTCCCTCAAACCACAACAAAACCCAAAACGAACAAAAACAGAAAAACCGCAGATTGTTGTTCTGAGCTAAGTATAAATACACATTAGCCTGAACTCTTGCCAAAGATTCAAAGAAGTTTATTAAAAGATAGAAATACAGAGAATAGGTACAGCCCCATACCAGACTGGCATGGATGGGTGACACGAATGAATACACCAAAGGGATCACAGGTGGACTCGACCTTTTTTATACCCATGACCTCCATCTTGTTCAAGTAATCCTGACTTAGTAAATGTCCCTGTAAGGTACCTCCACCAGCCAGGTGTGGCAAGGTGTCTCCTGTCCTGGAGGGCAAGGTCTTTTAGCCCCATCCTCCCTAGATCAGGTAGATCTGTCTTTAGAAAGAGGAATCCCTAGCTCTCCACTATTGCCTTCTTAATTACTTTGAGGTAGGTTAATTTACATTGGAATACCTGCCTGTTTTAGGCCAAAATCAAGTCCTTTCTGCACCCCTGTCTGCCTCCATTTTGACACAACTATTTTTGAAATATCAATTTTTAAAAAAAATATTAATAATCAGAGCTTTCCCAAATCTTCCTAGGCCATTCCCAATACTGGTACACTTTTTACCTCCGGGCTATACTCCCAGACCTATTTTATATTTTATTTGGAAACAGAGTCTCACTAAGTAGCTGAGTTAGTTTCAACCTCGTGAGATCCTCTTGTCTCAGCCTCCCAAGTGTGGGGATTACAAATGTGTGCCACCTTGCCTGCCTGGCTGCGCTTTTGAAAAATTTACCACATTGTTTACACTCTCGGGGTTTCCTCTACATAAGATTCTGTATGTCTTCTCGGCCAAAGAAGACCTGAAGAGCTTACGTTGTTAGTATTGAAAGGGCTTCAACCAGTATGAAGTAATTCATGATGTCATAATGAATGTATGAAGTAATTCATAATATACCTTCAGCTATATTAATACTTATAAACGTTTATTTTTTACAGAATGAATTCTATCATTTTTTTGTGTGTGTGGTACTGGGGATGGAACGAGGGGAATTTTACCTCTCAGATACACCCTCAGCCCTATTTTTTATTCTTTATCTTGAAACAGGGTCTCACTACTGGCAAATGCCTCACTAAGTACCTGAGGCTGTCCTTGAACCATGATCCTCCTGTCTCAGCCTCACAAAAGCTGGGATTACAAGCTAAGGCCTGACTCCTATCATATTTAAATGGCCTTCAGATGGGCATGCTGGAGCAAACTTCTAATCCCTGTGCTTGGGAGGTGAAGACAGGAGGATAACAGACAGGAGGATCCTGTAGGTTAGAGCTGGTTTAGGAGACCCTGTTTCCAAATAATAAAATAGGTCTGGGAGTATAGCCCGGAGGTAGAAGGGCTTTCAGGAATTCCAGTACCACCAAAAATAAATAAATAAATAAATAACAAATAAAAATATAATAAATGGCCTTCAGTGGCTAGGAGCTTAACCAAATTACACTCATGAGTTTTTTCCAGCACAAGTTCTTTCATTATGTTAGAAGAACAGCAAGGACTTATGCACTTACCAGTGTTTGCACTGAGAGGGCTTTTCCTCATTATGAATTACTTTATGCCATCAAAGATTACTGAAACAGCCGGGCGTGGTGGCGCACGCTTGTAATCCCCGCACTTGGGAGGCAGAGACAGGAGGATTCCGCAGGTTAGAAGCCAGCCGCGTGTGCTGGCTTAGGAGACCCTGTTTCCAAAATGAAAATGTAAAAAATAGGTCTGGGAATGTAGCCCGGAGGTAGAAGGGCTTCCAGAAACCCCAGTACCACCAAAAAAAAAAAAAAAAAAAAAAAAAAAAATTACTAAAACAGACTTTTCAGAGTTTATGCTAACAGGCTTTTTGTTCACTATGAGTTTTCATAAACTTGAAAGTATATGGAATTACTGAAGCGCTTCCCACAGTGCTCATATTCAAATATTAACCCCAGTAGGAGTTCTTTCATGTATTTGCAACTTGTGTCTTTGTGTGAAGGCTTTGCCACATGCAGACATTCATAGGGCTCTTCTGTGTGAATTCTTTCATGATTTTGGAGGATATAGAAAGAACTTCAAAGGCCGGGCATGGTGGTGCACGCTGGTCATCCCTGTGCTTGGGAGGCTGAGACAGGAGGATCACACAGGTTTTTTGGGTTTTTTTATTTTTTATTTTTAAAATTTTTTTTTCTTTTAAATTTTTTTATTGGTGAATTATGTTCATACAACATATTGGGGTAAGAATTGCCAGGGTTTGAAGCCTGCCTCACCTACTTAGTGAGGCTTTCAGAAACTTATTGAAACAATGTTTCCAAATAAAATATAACAAAGGTCTGGGAGAATAGCCTGGAGGCAGAAAGCCTCTGGGTTCCACCCCCAGTACCACCAAAAAAAAGAAAGAATTTCAAGCCTGGCATGGTGGCGCAGCTTGTAATCCCAGCATTTAGGAGGCTGAGACCAGAAGATCGCGGTAGGACAGCCTCAGCTACTTAGTGAGGCCCTTTGCAACTCAGTGAGACTGGATTTCAAAATAAAGAATAAAAAATAAGGCAGAAGATGTAGCTCAGAGGTCACATGAACCTCGGTTCCATCCCCAGAGTCGCAAAAAAAAAAAAAAAAAGTATTTCAGCGTTTCCCACATTAGGTGCACTGATAAGTCTTCTCTGCACTATGAGTACTTTCATGTCTTTGTAAGTGATATCGTTGTCTGAAGGCTTTACAGCACTGCTTACATCCATAGGGCTTTTCTCCTGAGTGAATTCTTTTATGAACTCGGAGTGAACTGGAAAAACGGAAGCGTTTCCCACACACTGTGCACTGATAAGGCTTTTCTCCAGTATGAGTTCTTTCATGTGTTTGCAAGTGATATTGTTGTCTGAAGGCTTTGCCGCACTGCTTACATTCATAGGGCTTTTCTCCTGAGTGAATTCTTTCATGAACTCTCAGGGAACTGGAATAACTTAAGCATTTCCCACACTGTGTGCACTGATAAGGGTTTTCCACATTATGAGTTCTTTCATGTGTTTTCATGTCATTTTGATGTCTGAAGGCTTTACCACACTGCTTACATTCATAGGGCTTTTCTCCAGAGTGAATTCTTTCATGAGCTCGAAGGCACTTAAAAGAACTTAAGTGTTTCCCACACTGTGTGCACTGATAAGGGTGATCTGCACTATGAGTCCTTTCATGTATGTGCAAGTCATTTCGTCGTCTGAAGGCTTTACCGCACTGCTTACATTCATAGGGCTTTTCTCCTGAGTGAATTCTTTCATGATCTCGGAGGGAACTGGAACAACTTAAGCGTTTCCCACACTGTGAGCACTGATAAGGCTTTTCTGCACTATGAGTTCTTTCATGTATTTGTAAGATATATCGTTGTGGGAAGGCTTTACCACATTGTTTACATTCATAGGGCTTTTTTTCTGAGTGAATTCTTTTATGAGCTTGGAGGGTATGGGAAGAACGGAAGCGTTTCCCACACTGTGAGCACTGATAAGGCTTTTCTGCACTATGAGTCCTTTCATGTGTTTGCAAGTCATATCGTTGTCTGAAGGCTTTACCACACTGCTTACATTCATAGGGCTTTTCTCCTGAGTGAATTCTTTCATGAACTCGGAGGTAACCAGAAGAACGTAAGTGTTTCCCACACTGTCTGCACTGATAAGGCTTTTCTGCACTATGAGTTCCTTCATGTCTTTGCAAGTGATATCGTCGTCTGAAGGCTTTACCGCACCGCTTACATTCATAGAGCTTTTCTCCTGAGTAAATTCTTTCATGATTTTGGAGGACAGAGAAAGAACAAAAGCCTTTCCCACACTGTGAGCACTGATAAGGGTTTCCTGCTCTATGAGTTCTTTTATGGAGTCGAAGGTAACTGTGAGTTTTGAAGGCCTTTCCACAGTGTTTACGTTCATAAGGCTTTTCTCCAGCAGGCATTTCTGTGTGCCTGTGAAGGAAAATGGAAGAGCGGAATAACTGAGTACATTTTTGATATTTACAAGACTTACTTTAATAGGAGTTTCTCCTGTTCTGGTATGTAACTGTAAACACTGACGGCTTTAACAATTTACATTCACAGGAGGATATCGGTTGGTGGACTACCTCAGCAATTTATTTATTTATTTATTTATTTATTTTTATTTTTTGGTGGTACTGGGGGTGGAACCCAAAGGCTTTCTACCTCTGGGCTCTCCCAGCCCTATTTTCTATTTTATTTGGAAACAGGGTCTCACTGAGTTGCTGAGAGCCTCACTAAGTAGCTGAGGCTGGCGTCGAACCTGTGTGATCCTCCTGTCTCAGCCTTCCAAGCGCAGGGATCAAAAGCGTGCGCCACCACGCCTGGCTTCTAACTCAGCAATTTAGGGAGTCATTGTTTCAGAAAAATGTTATCACAAAAAGTGACATTTTTACATGCAGTTTTTGGTACTATATGAGAACTATTTTGAAAACACTGAAGATTTTTGTCATGCTGAAGTATACTTTTCTTAAGCATCTCACGAATAAGAAAATTGAAATTATGCTGTTTTTTTTTTTTCTTGGCGGTACTGGGAGTGGGACCCAGGAGGTTTTCTACCTCCCGGCTATACTCTGAGACCTATTTTATACTTTATTTGTAAACTGGTGTAGCGAGCATAACTGTCCACAGCCAATTTTAAGTCCGTCAAGCCACACTTTATACAAGTTCGAACCTGGACCCAACCGCATGTGTCTCCACATAGGTGGCAAGGGCCTCGACCTCCATTTGGGGAGAATTTTTACACAGTTGTACAACATTTTGCAAGTCATTCTGTTACATCATTGATGGTGCTTTTTGAATTTACAGCTTCCATCCAATAAGGTAACTTGTACAGACCATTTTTAAGATAACAGGGTAGGGGTAGGGGACAACTTCTCTACTATTGTGTTGCAAAGTCATTCTTATTACATCAGCCTTGACTTTTAACATGAACAACTCTATACATTAAAGCAGCTACACAAAGCACAGAGTCACATGAGAAGGTCTCTAGAGAGAGTCTCTTACCTAAGGTATGTGACCTTGGGTCCACCAGATGCTCTCAGCTAGAGGGTCGATGATCTTAACTAGGGCGGAGGATCTTAACTAATAGGTAGACTTAGTTTAAACTTCTTTAGGACTCTTTAACTTAAAAAAATATTCTTGTACAATATTATTGGTCAACATTATTAGTTTAAGCAATTTCTTAGTAACTACACCGCACTGCACTCTCACAGCACACTTTGTTATAAAACTTTAACCTAAAATTTTAAACACAACAAACAGGGTCTCACAAAGTTGCTGAGAGCCTTCCTAAGTAGCTGAGGCTGGATTTGAACCTGTGTGGTCCTCCTGTCTCACCTTCACAAGTGGTAGGATTACAAGCACACGCCACCGTGCCCAGGTTGAAATTATGCTTATTTGGTTTGCTGGTTTTTTTTTTTTTTTTTGGTGGTACTGGGGTTCCTGGAAGCCCTTCTACCTCCGGGCTACACTCCCAGACCTATTTTTACATTTTTATTTGGAAACAGGGTCTCCTAAGCCAGCGCGCGGCTGGCTTCGAACCTGCGCGATCCTCCTGTCTCTGCCTCCCAAGCGCGGGGATTACAAGCGTGCGCCACCACGCCCGGCCTGGTTTGCTGGTTTTAAGACTATTTTTGAGAGCAGGGCGTGGTGGCCTCGAACACTTGTAATCCCAGTCCTTGGGAGGCTGAGACAGTAGGATCACAAAGGGTCATGACTTAGGTTGTCACTATTTCCAAATAAAATATAAAAATGGTCTGGGAGTGTAGCTCAGAGGTAGAAAGTCCCGTGGATTTTATCCCAAGTGCCACAAAAACTTTTTTTTGACATTTCGATGATTCTGTCAAGCTAAATTTCTTCTTTCTTAGCTTGTAAGTTACCTTTGATTTTGTCCTGAAATTGTGTAGTGACTGCCAGTATTCAGATCCTTCCAATTGTGTCCTATAATTAAGAATAAAAAATTCTTAGTTATTGAGAATCACATCTACAGAATGCTTTCTTATTACAGTATACACTGTCCGATATACAGTTATCTCGCCTGACCTATTCACCAAGTTCTTTATTGTAATGCTGGGAGGCTGAGACAGGAGGATCCCGGTTGTAGACAGCCTCAGATACTTAGTAAGACCCTTTGCAACTCAGTGAGTCCCCGTTTCAAAGTAAAGAATAATCCGGGTGTGGTGGTACATGCTTGTAATCCCCGCGCTTGGGAGGCAGTGACAGGAGGATCACGCAGGTTGGAAGCCAGCCATGCTGGCTTAAGAGACCCTGTTTCTACATACAAATATAGCCGGGCTAAGTGGCGCACGCTTGTAATCCCTGTGATTGGGAGGCTGAGACAGGATGATCACACGGGTTCAAAGCCAGCCTCAGCTACTCAGTGAGGCTTCCAGCAACTTAGTGAGACCCTGTTACCAAATAAAATATAAAAAAGGTCTGGGAGTATAGCCTGGAGGTTGAAAGCCTCTGGGTTCCACCCCCAATACCACACACACACAAAAATATACAAATATAAAAATAGGTCTGGGAGTGTAGCCTGGAGGTAGAAGGGTTTCCAGGAACGCCAGTACCATAATAAATAAATAAATAAATAAATAAATAAATAAATAAATAAATAAATCTAGGGATGGGGTGTAGCTTGAAGGGAGAATGACCCTTTGTTTCATCTCCAGTACTGAAAAAAAAATAATAAGCCCGGGTGTGGTGGTACATGCTTGTACTCCCAGGGCTTTTACTCCTGGGGCTTGGAAGCAGAGACTGGAGGATCATGCAGGTCTGAAGACATCAATGCTGGCTTAAGAGACCCTGTTTCCAAATAAAAAGTATAAAGATTGGTCTGGGAGTGTAGCCTGGAGGTTGCAGGGTTTCCAGGAACCCCAGTACCCCCACCCAAAAAAAAGAAGTAAAGTAAAATATCTGCCAGGCGTGGTGGCACACACTTGTAATCCCAGCATTTGGGAGGCTGAGACAGGAGGATCACAGTTCGAGGACATCTGTAGCTACCACTTAATGAGGCCCTTTGCTACTCAGTGACACCCTGTTTCAAAATAAAGAATATAAATAGGGATGGGGGTGTAGCTCAGAAATCGAATGCCCCTGGGTTCCATCCCCAGTACTGCAAAAAATATAAAAATAAAAAAAATCTAAATCAGAGATCAGCACTGATGACCAAGGCACACAGGTTCTTTCTGGACTCAGTGGAGGGAGGGAGTCATCGTACCTAGAGAGGCCACATTGCTGAAGGTTTCCCGCATCACGTCTCTGTAGAGATTCTTCTGGGAAGCATCGAGCAGAGCCCACTCCTCCTGGGTGAACTTCACAGCCACGTCCTCAAAGGACACCGAGTCCTGAAACACCCACATGCGTACAGGAGAGGGTTAGACAGATAGCCCCAAGTACGTTCAGCTAACTCATAAGATGTTCATATAAGACCGAGGATTCTAAAAATGTGTTCCTCAGAACTTTTTTTATTTAGCGGGTCTGGGGATGGAACCCAGGGGCATTCAACATCCAAGCTACAGCCCCTGTCCTATTTTTTATTCTTTGTTTTGAAACCGGGTCTCACTGAGTTGCAGAGGGCCTCGCTAAGTAGCTGAGGCTGTCCACGAACCGCGATCCTCCGGTATCAGCCTCCGGAATACTGGGATTACAAGTGTGCACCACCACGCCTGGCTTCCTCAGAACTCTTGATCATATAATATCCTTGGACCATACACACCCGTACACAAACACAGCGAAAGAAATACCAGAATCGACCTATTCGCAAGGAGAGAAGTTATATATATATAAAACTGGACCTAGAGGATCGCGGTTCGAGGACAGCCTCAGCTACTTAGTTATGCCCTCTTGCAACTCAGTGAGACCTGGTTTCAAAATAACAGAATAAAAAAATAGGGCAGGGGATGTAGCTCGGGGGTCAAATGCCCCTGGGTTCCATCCCCAAACCTGCAAACAAACAAAAAAAAAAAAACGGGCAGCTCCCATACTAGTCCCTGCTTTGGTTGGGCTAGAAATAGCGGCATCTACTCATGTAGGTACTGCTGCTTTAATTACAGGAAATATCAATTTTAAGATTTTAAATCAACAAATTGACGGGGTGTTGGGAAGCGTGGAGTCAAACACTAGGTACCTAGAGGACTCCTCATATTCTCCAGGAGAAGCAGTCCTCCAAAGCCATAGGGCACTGGGCCTCCTGTTGTTAAAACAGGGCGGCCTCTGTTTCGCCTTGGAGAAACCTGCTGCTTCTATGCCAACCACTCCGGATAATCCAACAGAGCCTGACAGAAATGAGGAAAGGATTATAGGGAAGAGAAATGGGCAGACAAAGCAACCACAGCTGGTATGAGTGTACAGTCTCCTGGTCTCCATGGCTCACCCTAACAAATCCTGTAGTCATCATCCTAGCCGGGCGTGGTGGCCCAGGCTTGTAATCCCTGTGCTTGGGAGGCTGAGACAGGAGAATCACACAGGTTCAAAGCCAACCTCAGCTATGTAGTCAGGATCTCAGCAACTTAGTGACACCCTGTTTCCAAATAAAGTACAAAATACATCTGGAAGTATATCTGAGAGGTTGAAAAACCTCTGGGTTCCACCCCCAGTAGCAGAGAAAGAAAAAGAACAAAAAGTAATCATCCTAATCCTCCTGATCTCCCCCTGCATCATAACTGCAGTGGGCCACCTCGTTAGACGGCAGGTTCAGGCTATAAAGCTCATGGTTCTGCGCACCCACTATAACCCCGTTTCTTCAATCGGATGAATTACAGTCAGAAAGATAATTATTTGTATATGCCATAAGATCAGTGGGGAATGGTAAATTGCAGAAAACCAAAGAACAGGAGTAACTCTATTTTGTTTCTTTTTAGACATCATTTTCAAAAAATATTAATTTGTTCTCCCTGGCAACCCTCAGCATATAGCACAAACAGCTCACCACAAGATCTACTTCTGTTTCATAGCTTGCTTGCTATTGGCTATCTAGAAGAGGCTGGTGGTGAGTCTCTGACAACCCCTTTTGCGGCTCCTTTCCTTTAAAAGGAGCCCGTAACACACCTGACTTTGCCTCCTCCGTGAGCCGACTTCAGGGTGACTGTCACTGATCGGCTAATAAAGGCTCAATGTGATTCCACTTGCTGTGAGGACTGACATGTCCTGCGCATTCCGCTGGGCTACAACACCTCAAACCTATATACTCACTTTTCCTTACTAAACCTGTCTTAGTGTCGGACTGGCGTGCACGGAAATTCTTTTCAGCTGGGAGGCGAAGAACCCCGAGGTCTTGAGGTGAGTTTCCCTTCCTCAGACCTGGGCAATGCTCAGGACTCTCCATACAATTCCTGTGCTTTCCTGACAGGTCCTTTCCTCTCCTGAGCTGGTGCAGCGCCCTCACCACTCAGATGATGGGGGAGGAAGGAAACTGGATGCAGCCAGCTCCTCCCGCCTTGGCCCCCTAAGGCAGGCCTCGCCCCTGTGGTTTCTGGTCCCCACCTCTGTTGTCCCTCTCATGGTGGAATCACTGCTCAGAATTGGAAGGATTCACGGAACACACAAAACCCAAATGAAAAGATGAGCAGTTAAAAATTGTGCACAACTTATATCCCGCAGCCTACAAGGCTTTATTTTTTTGTTGTGTTGTGTGTTTTTTGCAGTAAAAGGGATGGGACTCAGGGGCATTCTACCTCTGAGCAACTCCCCTAACCCTATTTTTTTAGTCTTTATTTTCAGAGAATCTCATAGAATTGCAAAGTAGCTGAGGCTGGCTTAAACTGGTGCGATCCTCCTGTCTCACCCCAAATGCTAGGATTATCAGTGAGCACCAGCATGCCTGGCTCAGTCTACATGTTTTAAGAAAAAGACATTGAAAACATGCCCAAAGGGTAAATAATCAGGTGAAAAAGCTAGAATTGGAGGATACAAAGTAATATGGCAGAGGAGAGTGGCACTCAATAAAATAGAATAACATTGTGTTTTACTCTTTGTGTGTTTTACCAAGGATGGCTTCAAATCTACAACCTCCTTTTTCAACCTTTTTATTTTATTATTATTTATTTATTTATTTATTTATTTATTTATTTATTTTTGCGGGTCTAGGGATGGAACCTAGGGGCATTTGACCTCCGAGCTACGCTCCCTGCCATATTTTTCATTCTTTATTTTGAAACTGGGTCTCACTGAGTTGCAGAGGGCCTCACTAAGTAGCTGAGGCTGTCCACGAACCGCGATCCTCCAGGTCTCAGCCTCCTGAATGCTGGGATTACAAGCATGCGCCATCATGCCCGGCTCTGTATCACCCTTTTTAATCTCTCTGAGATTAACAGGGTGCCCCAGCAAAGGTAATTCTACCTACTATTCCTATATTTTATATAGTATCCATGATTCCAAAAGAAGCTATTTGACCAGGATTTGATGGTGCATGTTTAATCTTGCGTAATCCCAGTATCTGAGAGGCTGAGACAGAAGGAGAGTGGGTTTGAGGTCAGTCTCAGTCACCTAGACATGCCTTGTATTAAGATAAAAAGTGAGCCTGGCGTGGTGGCGCACACTTGTAATACTCGTGCTTGGGAGGCGGAGACAGGAGGATATGGCAGGTTCAAAGCCAGCCATGCTGGCTTAGGAGACCCTGTTTCCAAATAAAAATAAAATAGGAGCTTCAGGGAGGATGGCGACGGAGAAAAGCGGGGCTTAGAAGCCCCGCTAATAACCAATCTCTATTACCACAAAATCAGTGCCTTTCATAGCCAGAAAACACAATCAACAGAGAAACAAAAAATGTAATTACAAAGGACAGAGAAAAAGAGGGCTGGTAAAACGAGACACCAGAAAGAAACCAGACCGCAAGGCTGCAGCCGGAGCCGCAGTGTGAAGCGGCAGGCACCATCGTCCCATGCAGCACCAGGCCTCAGAGAGGAGGGGGACTCAGAACGGAGCTCAGAGGCACAGAGGATACACGCTGGTCCTACGGCCGAGGACACAGCAGCAGCGCCTAACTGCTGGCGGCAGTGGCGAGTTCACCAGACGGCACCAGACCAACACACTCAACAGCCCACCAGGTCCCAGAGAGGAGTGGCGGACAGCAAGCCGAGGTGAGCCGCTGCGGATCAGCCATGAGGAATTCGGCAGATTTCTTGGCGATGGGAGCATCTAAAGCTCCCAGGAGCTGGGCTCAGCACACCCTGCAGGGGGCTCAGAGCGGAGCTCAAAAACAGAAAAGAAATACGCCAGCCTCAGGGCTGAGGGCGTGGCAGCGGCGCCATATTGCCACCAGCGGCAGCAGCAGCAGCAAATTCACTGAGTCCACTACAGCTGCATCTGCACACTCAACAACAGTGAGCCAAATTGCGGCCCCTAGAGGAGAAATCCCAGTACTGTACTCCCAGGGACTTGACCCAGTGGGGGAGTAGCAGTGGCAGAGATATCACACCATAGGAGAACGCCCAACCTGGCACCCCCCATGGTCTAAAGCAACCTCGATTGACTCTCAGGGTCTGAGACTCTGCGATACAACCCAGTAAAGGAGTAGTGGGGACCAAGATACCCCACACACTCAAGATCCAGAGCACCTTAAGTGAAGTCGTAGTGACCCAAGGGAAGAACCCAGAGAAGGCACAAACTTCCGAAATCATGGGAAAGAGGAATAACAATGGAGCAATGAATGCCCACAACCCCACAACATCAGAACCTGATAAAACAGAAATTCAGAGATTTCTAGAAGATCAAATCAGGAAAATAACTGTAGAAATAATAGAGGTGTTTCGAAAAGAATTCAGAGAGAGCCAAAAAGAGATAAAGGATGCAATTAATGAAGTAAAGGCCTCAATTCAAAGTACAAACAACTGATTAGACCACATGGAGAATAGAATCTCGCTCTTAGAAGATGATCATTCAAAAAATGAACGCATAGTTTCTAATTTAGAAAAAAAAAATCAGACAGCAGGAATCTGACATTGAAGAAATATGGGCCCATTTTAAGAGAGCTAACATAAGAATAATTGGAATAGAGGAGGGAAAAGAAAGTGAAACCAAAGGGATCAACAATCTCTTAAAGGAAGTAATAGCAGAAAATTTTCCAAACATAGAGCAAGAGGTTGATACACAGGTCCAGGAAACTTATAGAACTCCCCTTAGACAGGATCGGAGAAGAGGATCCCCACGCCACATAATTGTCAAAATGACCAATGTGGAAGCCAAGCAGAGAATCCTAAAGGCAACAAAAACAAAGGGCCAAGTGACATTCAGAGGAAAACCAATTAGAATCACTCCAGACTTCCCAAACCAAGTCATGAGAGCCAGAAGGGCTTGGAGTAACATATTCCAAACTCTGAAAGAAAACAACTTCCAGCCAAACATTTCCTACCCAGGAAAACTTTCTATCAAATTAGATGGGGAAATAAGAAGCTTCCATGACAAACAGAAACTGAAGGAATTTATGTTCTCAAAACCAGGACTAGAGAAAATACTCAGAGATTAACTACAAAGAAGAAATAGGTAACATACACCAGAATCAGAGAAACAAGATTTTCCATCCAACAGACAACTAAGATTGGATATCTTTGGAGATTCATTATTTATGTTAGTCTTTTACCTATTTCTAAATTGTATTGTTTGCTTTTATTGTTGCTAATTCTTAGGACTTCTATTTGGAATATTAATATACCTTCAGATATAGCATTTGGAAATATTTTATCCCATTGTATCAGTAACTTAACTCTGTTTACATTGTCTTTGGATATACAATATTTTTTTATCTTTTAGGGAGTTTGTTTACCCTTCTGTTGCCTGTGCCATTGAAATCATATCCAAGAAATTACTGCCAATTTCAATGTTGTGAGGTTTTATGACCCAGATTTTCTTCTAAAGTTTATAGTCTTAAGATTTATATTTAGGTCTTTTATCTATTTTGAGTTAATATTCATATATGGTAAGGGTCCAATTTTATTCTTTTTCATGTAATTATTATTTTTCAACAATATTTAGTTAAAAGATTATTATTTCCTCCACCAAATGTTCGTGGAAACCTTGTCAAAAATAACTTGACAATATATGGAAGAATTTATCTCTAGGCTTTTATTTAACTCCAAAGGTTTATATATCTGCCTTTATAACAGTACTACACTGTTTCAATTATTGTAGCTTTATATGGTTTGAAATCAGAAAATATACATCTTCTAGCTTTGTTCTTTTTCGATATTATTCTGGGTATCTAGAGTCCATATTCCATATTAGGACAGATTTTTTCTGAAAAATAAATAAATAAATGTATGATAGTTTTACCTAAAAAAAAAAAAAGAAAAAACATTCTCTGGTAAGAAAGAAAGCAAAAAGAAATATTGAAATGTTATCTTTAACTCATCAAAAGCTTAGTATCAGACAAATGAAACTGTTATGTGAGATTATCATTTTTAACTTTGGATAAATTGCTATAATACTAGATGTCAACCACTAAGCCAAGCATGGGAAGGAGGGATGGGGAGGGAACGGGGTGGGGATCGTGTGGGGGCTAACTGGGTGATGTGTGCATGTATGTCTACAAAAGTATTTTTTACCCCATTTTGATGTATGAATACAATGCACCAATAAAAAAAAAATTTAAAAAATAAAATAAAATAGGTCTGGGAGTGTAGCCCGGAGGTAGACGGGCTTCCAGGAACTCCAGTACCACCAAAAAATAAATAAATAAATAAATAAATAAATAAATAAATAAATAAATAAATAAGGGGCTGAGGGCAGAATTCCTGGGTTTACTCCCCAGTAAAACACACACATGCAACACCACACGAATAATTGGGGAAATATAATTGATAAACCTTTAGCTTTTTTGACAAAAGGCAGGAGATTCATCAAATTGCTAAATTTAGAAATGAAAGTACAGCCAGGCGTGGTGGCCCACGTTTGTAATCCCAGAACTTGGGAGGCCCAGACAGGAGGATCGCACAGCTTAGAAGCCAGCCTCAGATACTTACTGAGGCTCTCAACAACTTTGTGAGACCCTGTTTCCAAAACTATAAAAATACGTCTGAGTTAGCTCACAGGGAGAAAGCCCCTAAGTTCTATCCGTAGTAGCACACATACACATACAAAATAATGCTCCTGGGACCAATCCTCAGTACCATACACAAAACCTATTAGTTCTCTTCAATCTGAACTATACATTCAACACAAACCCCCCTGAGACAGAAAGGACCCGGGTTCAACCTCCAGCAAGCACAGAAAGTCAGGCGTGATGGCACACACCTGTAATCCAGTACCTGGGAGGCTGACAGGGGATCACAGGTTCAGGGCCAGTCTCAGCACTAAAGACACTCTAGGAACCTAGAAAGTCCTAGTTTCAAAAAAAAAAATTAGCTGGGTGTGATGGTGCATGCTAGTACTGGGGAGGCTGAGACAGAGGACTGGAGGTTCACGGCCAGCCTCAGGTACTTAGTGAGGCCTTTGGCATCTTAGTTTCACCCTGTTTCAAAACCATAGAAAATAGCTTGGCGTGGTGGCACAGGCTTGTCATCCCAGCATTTGGGAGGCTGAGACCGGAGGATCACAGTTCACAGACAGCCTCAGCTACTTAATGAGGCCCTCCACTACTTAGTGAGACCCTGTTTCAAAATAAAATATAAAAATAGGACTGGAAGCCGGGCGTGGTGGCGGACGCTTGTGATCCCAGCATTCGAGAGGCTGAGACCAGGGGATCTGCGGGAGCCCGCGGAGCCCCGGCCGGAGTCGAGCCCAGGCCCGTCCACACTGGCCGCCGCCCGTCCCGACCCCGGTCCACACTCACCATCCCGGCTCCGGGTCCCCGGGCGGCCCGCCCCGAGGACACCGCGCTAACAATGGCCGAGCGCGAGGATCTCCTCAGTAAGAAAAAAACGGCCCTGGGAACAGCTTCCGGTGTAAGGCCCGCCCCCTCTTCCGGAAGCACGCCTGATTGGGCAGCGAGCGTCGCCCGCCCCGAGGACACAGCGCTACGAGGACACGACGCCAAACTCACTTCAGCAGGGAAAGGCCTGGAAGAAAAGGCCCCGGAACAGCTTCCGGTGCAAGGCCCGCCCCCTCTCCCAGGCGCACACCTGATTGGACACCGAGGACAGCTTCGCCTCGAACTCGTTGGCCACCGACTCAAAGCCCACCTCCCGGTCCTGAGTGACAGCGACCTCTCTCTTTGCCCCGCCCTTGGCAGGTTCCGTCCACACTGTTCTGTCTCCACCGCCCTGTCCTCGCACGGGGGTCCCCAACCTCCGTCCACCATGCCTGGCTGACCTAGATATTTTATTTTTATCTACTTGTGGGTCAGTGGATGGAACCCAGGGCCATTCGACCTTCGAGGTACTCCCCCTGCCGTTTTTCATTTTTTATTTTGAAACAGGGTCTCACTGCCTAGCAAAGGGCCTAAGTAAACAAGCTGTCCGCCAACTGAAATCCTCTGGCCTCAACCTCCAAATGCAGGATCACAACTGTGTGAAACCACGCCCGACTTTATTTTGAAACACAAAGTAAGTTGCCAAGGCTAAACACGAACCTGCGATCCTCCTGTTTTAGGCTCCCAAGTACTGGGATTACACACGAACTGCCAACTCGCCGGACGTGAGGGGCGTTGCACCAGCTCAGGAGAGGAAAGGACCCCTCACAGGCAAACACAGGAATTACGTGGAGAGTCCTGAGCAGTGCCCAGGTCTGAGGAAGGGAAACTCACCTCAGGACCTCAGGGTTCTTGGCTTCCAGGGCAAAAAGAATCTGAGCACGTGCCAGTTAGAGACAAAGACAGACGCTTATTAAAGGAATGTGAAGACACGTGTTCAGGAGAAAGCTTCCAACCACCTGGAAAGTGTGAGAGGCCCTTGGGAGCTTCCCAACCTGTTCCCTGGGGCTTGGGTGGGGTGGCTGGGGCTGGAGGTCTGCACTTCCTGCTAATCCTCAGGTTCTGGGGATCAATGAGTGGGGTACTGGGTGTTGTCTGACCTTGTCCCTCCTACTGGAGCCATTGTTTACTTGTGGAAACCATTTTGTCTCTAGGCCTTTGTGTCTTGAGTCTCAGGTTGGAGGGGCCTTTGTGATTAAGGCTGTGGACCTATTGAGGCTTCTTCTAGGCTGGATATAGAATTATTTTCTAAATTTTAAGACATTTTTCCTCCCTATTTTGTGTGCTTTTCTGCTGTTTGTGTGTGTGTGTGTGTGTGTGTATGTGTGTGTGTGTGTTACTGTGGATGGAATCAAGGGGCATTCTATCTCTGAGATACACCCCAGCCTTATTATACATTTTGATACAGGGTCTCACAGAATTGCAAAGGGCCTCACAGCAAACTTCGATCCTCCTATCTCAGCCTCCCAGTTACTGATATTATACATGTGTGCCATGTTCCATCCCCAGCACCCCCCCCCAAAAAAAAACAAGAACGAATGAATAACAAAACTATCAAAACTGGGTTAGGAAAAATGTCAGGAACCCAAGCTAACTTGGGTTCAAGGCTTACCACTTACCCTTAGTCATATTTAAAATTAGATGCACTCTGAGCAGGAGGACAGGGTATTCTCCCTAGATGTTACCTTGTCCCCCCTTCTATCTTACAAGAATTCCCAAAAGCTGCATGAAGTAGGAGAAAGCAAACTTCATAGGCTTCTGAGACTAGGAAAAGCCACACGTGACTTACACACATGGGCAATAGACAGGACACCCCTCATTTAACTCGCCCAGTCCATCCCTGTAAGCCTGGAAAACTAGCTCAGGTCAAAGACTGCAATTGAGCTCCCCTCAAGGAAAACTGAAGAGGCCCTTCCTGTTACTCTCACCACCCGACAGCAGGAAAAGTCCAGATGTCACAGCCTGGATCCACCCGCCTCCTGCAGCCAGCAGGCCCAGAGCCCACAGCCCCAGAGGCCACACACTGGGCTGCGCAGGAAAACCCTGGAGAGCCTGGCAGGCTAATCCTGAAAAAGACGGCCTGCCTTGCTCCAAGCAGACACTGCCTGGTCCACCATGGCTGAGGCTTGAGGGGTGTCACCTCCTGTGCCCCAGAACGGAGCTCCTGGTTTCTATGCAATAAGTTGTTTAGAAATGACTCTTTTGGGAGTACTGGGGGGTGAAACCCTGCGGCATTCTACCTCTGAGGTAACCCCCAGCCCTACTTTTTATTTTTTTTTTTTCCGGTACAGATGGGAGACTGATGGGCCTTCTATCTCTGAGTTCCACCCACAGCCTACTTTTTATTCCTTACTTTTGAAAGGAAAGTTGTAAAGGAGCTAGGTAGTAGTGAGGCTGTCCTGGAACTAAAATCCTCCAGTCTCAGCCTCCAAATGCTGGGATTCCATGTCTGCCACCATGCACAACCTATAATTTTACTAAATTCTTTCCGGGCAGTAAGTACTGTGGGTGGAACTGGGGGGTATTCTACCTGAGTGACACCCACAGCCCCTTTTTTGGTATGGTACTAGGGGTGGAATGTAAATGTTGGGATTACAAGTGTGCGCGCCACGCCTGGCTGCCCACAGCCCTTTATTATTTTGAAACAGGCTCCCACCATGTTGCTCAGTGTCTCACTCAGTAGCTGGGGCTGAAATTCTACCTACAATCTTGCTCTTTCACCCTCGCAAGTACTAGAATTACTGGTGGATGCCACTGCACTCTGCTCACAATTCCTCTTTCAGAAAGGAGTTTTAAATTTTATTATTTTTTATTATTTTATTATTATGATTCATTTTGAAACAGTCTAAGTTGCAAAGGGCCTCACTAAGCAGCTGAGGCTGTCCACAAACCAAGATCTTCCTGTCTCAGCCTCGCGAACGCTTGGGGGACAAGCGTGTGCCACCTCGCAGGGCTGAATGGATCTTTAAAATATCATCACCAAGTCCTAAGGCCTGGACCACTGAAGTTACCAATTAGCATTCCTGAGACTGATTATCCTTGGAAGTTATTCAGAGTCCAACCTCTGCCAGCACAAGGACACGCAGATTTGGGGTCACTGCAGAACACAGGGAATGCCAGTGCCTGGCTCTGCCCCCGTGATTCCTGCAAACAGTGCGGCATTTCCCCAGCTCCTGTTTTCCTTTGTCTACACACGTGTTCCATACACGCAGTGCTGTCTAGTCAGCTCCTAGGAACCCCCCTGGGCGACAAGCTGCTGTATGTTGTCCTTACTCCATAAGTGGCAAAGGCAGTGCATTTGGGGTTACAGCAAGAGAGAATCTGGAAGCTCCCAAGCAAGGTACTCCAGGGCAAATGGAATCAAGCAGTGAATGGGAAAAAGATCAATATTGAATTCTATCAGGAGTCAGGCGTAGTCACACACGCTTGTAATCCCAGTGCTTGGGAAGTGAGACAGGAGGATTGCACAGGTTCAAAGCCAGCCTCAGCTACTTACTGAGGCTCTTCTTTTTATTTTTTTGTTTTGTTTTGTGGTACTGAGTTTTCCTGGATGTCTTCCACATCTGCGCTACACTCCCAGACCTATTTTATACTTTTTATTTGGAAACAGGGTCTCTTAAGCCAGCGCGGCTGTCTTCCAACCTGCCAATCCTCCTGTCTCTGCCTCACAAGCACAGGGATTACAAGTGTGAGCCACCACGCCCGGCTTAGTGAGGCTCTTAACAACTTAGAGAGACCCTGTTTCCAAATAAAATATAAAGTAAGTCTTGGAGCATGGCCCGGAGGTAGAAACCCCGGGTTCCATTCCCAGTACTACACACAACAAATAAGTACATAAATTAAACAAGGTCTCCCTAAGCACAAAGCTTATTACTTTTATATTTCATATTTCAAAATACAGCATGTTATTTTCTTCTAAAACCTGTTTAATTATCTTCTCAATGAGTTCTTTAACCCTGGGTCAAAAAAGGGGGGGCCCTGCCTGGCCACTCTCCCTCACACATCATAAACTTTAACTAAACTTATTATTAACTACTAAATATTACACTTACTAGTTCTACTTATAAATATAATTGCTAATATCTGCTATTTTAACCACTCATTTTAATTTGTACTGTAGATGGAACGCTGGGCCATTCCACCTCCAAGCTATACCTCCAGGCCTATTCTTCATTTTTTATTGTGAAACAGGATCTAAGTTCTGGAGGGCCTAAGTAGCTGAGGCCGGATCTTCAAATCTCAGCTTCCCAAAAGCTGGGATTCAAGTGTGCGACATCACACCTGGCAATACTAAATATTTTATTAACTTGTTCTAACCTAACCACCCAATCCACACTAAACGTATTCTACTTTTTAAACATACAATCTCTACACCTAATTTTCTATACCTATTAAATTATTAACTAGGAAAATACTTTTGTGCTTTAGGGAGCAGGCACCAAGGAGGTCCCTGCCTCCCCAACCTCTCCATAAGTCTATCTTTGTGCCAAAACTCGTTTTCCCTTGACCCCACTATCCATGCTCCGTATTATTCCTATAAAGGGGTTGGGGGCGATGTACTGATGAGCCCTGGCCCCTGAAGTGGTCACCACGGACACTCTTCACTCATGGAAGCAGAACCAATTATTTTTGCAGGCGTCTCACCAGGCTTTTCCTCAAAAGACTCAGCATCTATAAACTGTAACTATTTCAATTTCTGCTAGCCAGATTCTTATTAATTGGGATTTTATGAATTTCTGAGCAATTCCCAGGTTTCTTAATACCCTTCCTCCTGTAACATCCTCATATGCAAAGAACAGCATGTCTCATTGAGCCCACCCAGATCTTTTGGCTCAATTAATCCAATTAGAACGCAATACAAAACAGGGACAGTGTGAGTGTCGTCTTTGTCCTCCTGCCTTGCAGGAGTCCTCCTCTAGCTGGGACCTTGTCAAACAGCTCGAGGTAACCAGCCCTCGCCAGAAGCCCTTTGCCACTCAGTGAGACCCTGCTTCAAAATAAAAAAATCAAAAGGCTGGGGGTGTAGCTCAGAGGTAGAATACTCCTGGGTACCATCCCCAGTACTGCCAGAAAAAAAAGGAAAAAAAAGAATTTATAATATGTATTTGGTGACACTAGCCTTGAACCTGTGATCACTCAGCCTCCCAAGTAAAGACCTGCCCACCAATCCCGGCTCACAAAGGTGAATAACCACGGGAGATACAGGAAACTCATGGGAAAATGGCAACTCCCATTTAAGATAAGGCACTTCACAAACAAAAGTAAATTCCTCACCCTTCTTTAAGGCATTTGCTAAAATCCCACTTACTGTCATGTTTACACCCAAGGCTTCCGGCCTCAAGTGCGAACACAGTGTCCCCCACAGGTCTGAACACAGAAGCAAGCAGCCCAGGGTCACAGGTCGCACAACTGTAGGGCCTTTGCCAGACACTTACACAGCAGCATAATCTAACCCTGCACTTTATGAAGTCTTAAGTAGCATCCACCAATGGCAGGGGTATTTAGTGGATGTGAACAAAAATGCGATTTCTTTTTTTTACTACAGGGACGGAACTTAAGGAGAATCCATTTCCTAGCTGAAGAACTTACTATGTTGTTAGTATTGAAAGGGCTTCAACCAGTATGAAGTAATTCATAATGTCAAAGTTTATAAATTTTTTTTTTTTACAGAATGAATTTTATCTTTTTTGTGTGGTACTGGGGATGGAACACAGGGGTATTTCACTTCTGAGATACACCCTCAGCCCTATTTTTTATTCTTTATCTTGAAACAGGGTCTCACTACTGGCAAATGCCTCACTAAGTACCTGAGGCTGTCCTTGAACCATGATCCTCCTGTCCCAGCCTCCCAAATGCTGGGATTACAAGCTAAGGCCTGGCTTCTATCATATTTAAATGGCCTTCAATGGCTAGGGGCTTAACCAAATTACACTCATGAGTTTTTTCCAGCACAAGTTCTTTTATTATCTTAGAAGAACAGCAAGGACTTATGCACTTACCAGTGTTTGCACTGAGAGGGCTTTTCCTCATTATGAATTACTTTATGCCATCAAAGATTACTGAAACAGCCGGGCGTGGTGGCGCACGCTTGTAATCCCCGCACTTGGGAGGCAGAGACAGGAGGATTCCGCAGGTTAGAAGCCAGCCGCGTGTGCTGGCTTAGGAGACCCTGTTTCCAAAATGAAAATGTAAAAAATAGGTCTGGGAATGTAGCCCGGAGGTAGAAGGGCTTCCAGAAACCCCAGTACCACCAAAAAAAAAAAAAAAAAAAAAAAAAAAATTACTAAAACAGACTTTTCAGAGTTTATGCTAACAGGCTTTTTGTTCACTATGAGTTTTCATAAACTTGAAAGTATATGGAATTACTGAAGCGCTTCCCACAGTGCTCATATTCAAATATTAACCCCAGTAGGAGTTCTTTCATGTATTTGCAACTTGTGTCTTTGTGTGAAGGCTTTGCCACATGCAGACATTCATAGGGCTCTTCTGTGTGAATTCTTTCATGATTTTGGAGGATATAGAAAGAACTTCAAAGGCCGGGCATGGTGGTGCACGCTGGTCATCCCTGTGCTTGGGAGGCTGAGACAGGAGGATCACACAGGTTTTTTGGGTTTTTTTATTTTTTATTTTTAAAATTTTTTTTTCTTTTAAATTTTTTTATTGGTGAATTATGTTCATACAACATATTGGGGTAAGAATTGCCAGGGTTTGAAGCCTGCCTCACCTACTTAGTGAGGCTTTCAGAAACTTATTGAAACAATGTTTCCAAATAAAATATAACAAAGGTCTGGGAGAATAGCCTGGAGGCAGAAAGCCTCTGGGTTCCACCCCCAGTACCACCAAAAAAAAGAAAGAATTTCAAGCCTGGCATGGTGGCGCAGCTTGTAATCCCAGCATTTAGGAGGCTGAGACCAGAAGATCGCGGTAGGACAGCCTCAGCTACTTAGTGAGGCCCTTTGCAACTCAGTGAGACTGGATTTCAAAATAAAGAATAAAAAATAAGGCAGAAGATGTAGCTCAGAGGTCACATGAACCTCGGTTCCATCCCCAGAGTCGCAAAAAAAAAAAAAAAAAGTATTTCAGCGTTTCCCACATTAGGTGCACTGATAAGTCTTCTCTGCACTATGAGTACTTTCATGTCTTTGTAAGTGATATCGTTGTCTGAAGGCTTTACAGCACTGCTTACATCCATAGGGCTTTTCTCCTGAGTGAATTCTTTTATGAACTCGGAGTGAACTGGAAAAACGGAAGCGTTTCCCACACACTGTGCACTGATAAGGCTTTTCTCCAGTATGAGTTCTTTCATGTGTTTGCAAGTGATATTGTTGTCTGAAGGCTTTGCCGCACTGCTTACATTCATAGGGCTTTTCTCCTGAGTGAATTCTTTCATGAACTCTCAGGGAACTGGAATAACTTAAGCATTTCCCACACTGTGTGCACTGATAAGGGTTTTCCACATTATGAGTTCTTTCATGTGTTTTCATGTCATTTTGATGTCTGAAGGCTTTACCACACTGCTTACATTCATAGGGCTTTTCTCCAGAGTGAATTCTTTCATGAGCTCGAAGGCACTTAAAAGAACTTAAGTGTTTCCCACACTGTGTGCACTGATAAGGGTGATCTGCACTATGAGTCCTTTCATGTATGTGCAAGTCATTTCGTCGTCTGAAGGCTTTACCGCACTGCTTACATTCATAGGGCTTTTCTCCTGAGTGAATTCTTTCATGATCTCGGAGGGAACTGGAACAACTTAAGCGTTTCCCACACTGTGAGCACTGATAAGGCTTTTCTGCACTATGAGTTCTTTCATGTATTTGTAAGATATATCGTTGTGGGAAGGCTTTACCACATTGTTTACATTCATAGGGCTTTTTTTCTGAGTGAATTCTTTTATGAGCTTGGAGGGTATGGGAAGAACGGAAGCGTTTCCCACACTGTGAGCACTGATAAGGCTTTTCTGCACTATGAGTCCTTTCATGTGTTTGCAAGTCATATCGTTGTCTGAAGGCTTTACCACACTGCTTACATTCATAGGGCTTTTCTCCTGAGTGAATTCTTTCATGAACTCGGAGGTAACCAGAAGAACGTAAGTGTTTCCCACACTGTCTGCACTGATAAGGCTTTTCTGCACTATGAGTTCCTTCATGTCTTTGCAAGTGATATCGTCGTCTGAAGGCTTTACCGCACCGCTTACATTCATAGAGCTTTTCTCCTGAGTAAATTCTTTCATGATTTTGGAGGACAGAGAAAGAACAAAAGCCTTTCCCACACTGTGAGCACTGATAAGGGTTTCCTGCTCTATGAGTTCTTTTATGGAGTCGAAGGTAACTGTGAGTTTTGAAGGCCTTTCCACAGTGTTTACGTTCATAAGGCTTTTCTCCAGCAGGCATTTCTGTGTGCCTGTGAAGGAAAATGGAAGAGCGGAATAACTGAGTACATTTTTGATATTTACAAGACTTACTTTAATAGGAGTTTCTCCTGTTCTGGTATGTAACTGTAAACACTGACGGCTTTAACAATTTACATTCACAGGAGGATATCGGTTGGTGGACTACCTCAGCAATTTATTTATTTATTTATTTATTTATTTTTATTTTTTGGTGGTACTGGGGGTGGAACCCAAAGGCTTTCTACCTCTGGGCTCTCCCAGCCCTATTTTCTATTTTATTTGGAAACAGGGTCTCACTGAGTTGCTGAGAGCCTCACTAAGTAGCTGAGGCTGGCGTCGAACCTGTGTGATCCTCCTGTCTCAGCCTTCCAAGCGCAGGGATCAAAAGCGTGCGCCACCACGCCTGGCTTCTAACTCAGCAATTTAGGGAGTCATTGTTTCAGAAAAATGTTATCACAAAAAGTGACATTTTTACATGCAGTTTTTGGTACTATATGAGAACTATTTTGAAAACACTGAAGATTTTTGTCATGCTGAAGTATACTTTTCTTAAGCATCTCACGAATAAGAAAATTGAAATTATGCTGTTTTTTTTTTTTCTTGGCGGTACTGGGAGTGGGACCCAGGAGGTTTTCTACCTCCCGGCTATACTCTGAGACCTATTTTATACTTTATTTGTAAACTGGTGTAGCGAGCATAACTGTCCACAGCCAATTTTAAGTCCGTCAAGCCACACTTTATACAAGTTCGAACCTGGACCCAACCGCATGTGTCTCCACATAGGTGGCAAGGGCCTCGACCTCCATTTGGGGAGAATTTTTACACAGTTGTACAACATTTTGCAAGTCATTCTGTTACATCATTGATGGTGCTTTTTGAATTTACAGCTTCCATCCAATAAGGTAACTTGTACAGACCATTTTTAAGATAACAGGGTAGGGGTAGGGGACAACTTCTCTACTATTGTGTTGCAAAGTCATTCTTATTACATCAGCCTTGACTTTTAACATGAACAACTCTATACATTAAAGCAGCTACACAAAGCACAGAGTCACATGAGAAGGTCTCTAGAGAGAGTCTCTTACCTAAGGTATGTGACCTTGGGTCCACCAGATGCTCTCAGCTAGAGGGTCGATGATCTTAACTAGGGCGGAGGATCTTAACTAATAGGTAGACTTAGTTTAAACTTCTTTAGGACTCTTTAACTTAAAAAAATATTCTTGTACAATATTATTGGTCAACATTATTAGTTTAAGCAATTTCTTAGTAACTACACCGCACTGCACTCTCACAGCACACTTTGTTATAAAACTTTAACCTAAAATTTTAAACACAACAAACAGGGTCTCACAAAGTTGCTGAGAGCCTTCCTAAGTAGCTGAGGCTGGATTTGAACCTGTGTGGTCCTCCTGTCTCACCTTCACAAGTGGTAGGATTACAAGCACACGCCACCGTGCCCAGGTTGAAATTATGCTTATTTGGTTTGCTGGTTTTTTTTTTTTTTTTTGGTGGTACTGGGGTTCCTGGAAGCCCTTCTACCTCCGGGCTACACTCCCAGACCTATTTTTACATTTTTATTTGGAAACAGGGTCTCCTAAGCCAGCGCGCGGCTGGCTTCGAACCTGCGCGATCCTCCTGTCTCTGCCTCCCAAGCGCGGGGATTACAAGCGTGCGCCACCACGCCCGGCCTGGTTTGCTGGTTTTAAGACTATTTTTGAGAGCAGGGCGTGGTGGCCTCGAACACTTGTAATCCCAGTCCTTGGGAGGCTGAGACAGTAGGATCACAAAGGGTCATGACTTAGGTTGTCACTATTTCCAAATAAAATATAAAAATGGTCTGGGAGTGTAGCTCAGAGGTAGAAAGTCCCGTGGATTTTATCCCAAGTGCCACAAAAACTTTTTTTTGACATTTCGATGATTCTGTCAAGCTAAATTTCTTCTTTCTTAGCTTGTAAGTTACCTTTGATTTTGTCCTGAAATTGTGTAGTGACTGCCAGTATTCAGATCCTTCCAATTGTGTCCTATAATTAAGAATAAAAAATTCTTAGTTATTGAGAATCACATCTACAGAATGCTTTCTTATTACAGTATACACTGTCCGATATACAGTTATCTCGCCTGACCTATTCACCAAGTTCTTTATTGTAATGCTGGGAGGCTGAGACAGGAGGATCCCGGTTGTAGACAGCCTCAGATACTTAGTAAGACCCTTTGCAACTCAGTGAGTCCCCGTTTCAAAGTAAAGAATAATCCGGGTGTGGTGGTACATGCTTGTAATCCCCGCGCTTGGGAGGCAGTGACAGGAGGATCACGCAGGTTGGAAGCCAGCCATGCTGGCTTAAGAGACCCTGTTTCTACATACAAATATAGCCGGGCTAAGTGGCGCACGCTTGTAATCCCTGTGATTGGGAGGCTGAGACAGGATGATCACACGGGTTCAAAGCCAGCCTCAGCTACTCAGTGAGGCTTCCAGCAACTTAGTGAGACCCTGTTACCAAATAAAATATAAAAAAGGTCTGGGAGTATAGCCTGGAGGTTGAAAGCCTCTGGGTTCCACCCCCAATACCACACACACACAAAAATATACAAATATAAAAATAGGTCTGGGAGTGTAGCCTGGAGGTAGAAGGGTTTCCAGGAACGCCAGTACCATAATAAATAAATAAATAAATAAATAAATAAATAAATAAATAAATCTAGGGATGGGGTGTAGCTTGAAGGGAGAATGACCCTTTGTTTCATCTCCAGTACTGAAAAAAAAATAATAAGCCCGGGTGTGGTGGTACATGCTTGTACTCCCAGGGCTTTTACTCCTGGGGCTTGGAAGCAGAGACTGGAGGATCATGCAGGTCTGAAGACATCAATGCTGGCTTAAGAGACCCTGTTTCCAAATAAAAAGTATAAAGATTGGTCTGGGAGTGTAGCCTGGAGGTTGCAGGGTTTCCAGGAACCCCAGTACCCCCACCCAAAAAAAAGAAGTAAAGTAAAATATCTGCCAGGCGTGGTGGCACACACTTGTAATCCCAGCATTTGGGAGGCTGAGACAGGAGGATCACAGTTCGAGGACATCTGTAGCTACCACTTAATGAGGCCCTTTGCTACTCAGTGACACCCTGTTTCAAAATAAAGAATATAAATAGGGATGGGGGTGTAGCTCAGAAATCGAATGCCCCTGGGTTCCATCCCCAGTACTGCAAAAAATATAAAAATAAAAAAAATCTAAATCAGAGATCAGCACTGATGACCAAGGCACACAGGTTCTTTCTGGACTCAGTGGAGGGAGGGAGTCATCGTACCTAGAGAGGCCACATTGCTGAAGGTTTCCCGCATCACGTCTCTGTAGAGATTCTTCTGGGAAGCATCAAGCAGAGCCCACTCCTCCTGGGTGAACTTCACAGCCACGTCCTCAAAGGACACCGAGTCCTGAAACACCCACATGCGTACAGGAGAGGGTTAGACAGATAGCCCCAAGTACGTTCAGCTAACTCATAAGATGTTCATATAAGACCGAGGATTCTAAAAATGTGTTCCTCAGAACTTTTTTTATTTAGCGGGTCTGGGGATGGAACCCAGGGGCATTCAACATCCAAGCTACAGCCCCTGTCCTATTTTTTATTCTTTGTTTTGAAACCGGGTCTCACTGAGTTGCAGAGGGCCTCGCTAAGTAGCTGAGGCTGTCCACGAACCGCGATCCTCCGGTATCAGCCTCCGGAATACTGGGATTACAAGTGTGCACCACCACGCCTGGCTTCCTCAGAACTCTTGATCATATAATATCCTTGGACCATACACACCCGTACACAAACACAGCGAAAGAAATACCAGAATCGACCTATTCGCAAGGAGAGAAGTTATATATATATAAAACTGGACCTAGAGGATCGCGGTTCGAGGACAGCCTCAGCTACTTAGTTATGCCCTCTTGCAACTCAGTGAGACCTGGTTTCAAAATAACAGAATAAAAAAATAGGGCAGGGGATGTAGCTCGGGGGTCAAATGCCCCTGGGTTCCATCCCCAAACCTGCAAACAAACAAAAAAAAAAAAACGGGCAGCTCCCATACTAGTCCCTGCTTTGGTTGGGCTAGAAATAGCGGCATCTACTCATGTAGGTACTGCTGCTTTAATTACAGGAAATATCAATTTTAAGATTTTAAATCAACAAATTGACGGGGTGTTGGGAAGCGTGGAGTCAAACACTAGGTACCTAGAGGACTCCTCATATTCTCCAGGAGAAGCAGTCCTCCAAAGCCATAGGGCACTGGGCCTCCTGTTGTTAAAACAGGGCGGCCTCTGTTTCGCCTTGGAGAAACCTGCTGCTTCTATGCCAACCACTCCGGATAATCCAACAGAGCCTGACAGAAATGAGGAAAGGATTATAGGGAAGAGAAATGGGCAGACAAAGCAACCACAGCTGGTATGAGTGTACAGTCTCCTGGTCTCCATGGCTCACCCTAACAAATCCTGTAGTCATCATCCTAGCCGGGCGTGGTGGCCCAGGCTTGTAATCCCTGTGCTTGGGAGGCTGAGACAGGAGAATCACACAGGTTCAAAGCCAACCTCAGCTATGTAGTCAGGATCTCAGCAACTTAGTGACACCCTGTTTCCAAATAAAGTACAAAATACATCTGGAAGTATATCTGAGAGGTTGAAAAACCTCTGGGTTCCACCCCCAGTAGCAGAGAAAGAAAAAGAACAAAAAGTAATCATCCTAATCCTCCTGATCTCCCCCTGCATCATAACTGCAGTGGGCCACCTCGTTAGACGGCAGGTTCAGGCTATAAAGCTCATGGTTCTGCGCACCCACTATAACCCCGTTTCTTCAATCGGATGAATTACAGTCAGAAAGATAATTATTTGTATATGCCATAAGATCAGTGGGGAATGGTAAATTGCAGAAAACCAAAGAACAGGAGTAACTCTATTTTGTTTCTTTTTAGACATCATTTTCAAAAAATATTAATTTGTTCTCCCTGGCAACCCTCAGCATATAGCACAAACAGCTCACCACAAGATCTACTTCTGTTTCATAGCTTGCTTGCTATTGGCTATCTAGAAGAGGCTGGTGGTGAGTCTCTGACAACCCCTTTTGCGGCTCCTTTCCTTTAAAAGGAGCCCGTAACACACCTGACTTTGCCTCCTCCGTGAGCCGACTTCAGGGTGACTGTCACTGATCGGCTAATAAAGGCTCAATGTGATTCCACTTGCTGTGAGGACTGACATGTCCTGCGCATTCCGCTGGGCTACAACACCTCAAACCTATATACTCACTTTTCCTTACTAAACCTGTCTTAGTGTCGGACTGGCGTGCACGGAAATTCTTTTCAGCTGGGAGGCGAAGAACCCCGAGGTCTTGAGGTGAGTTTCCCTTCCTCAGACCTGGGCAATGCTCAGGACTCTCCATACAATTCCTGTGCTTTCCTGACAGGTCCTTTCCTCTCCTGAGCTGGTGCAGCGCCCTCACCACTCAGATGATGGGGGAGGAAGGAAACTGGATGCAGCCAGCTCCTCCCGCCTTGGCCCCCTAAGGCAGGCCTCGCCCCTGTGGTTTCTGGTCCCCACCTCTGTTGTCCCTCTCATGGTGGAATCACTGCTCAGAATTGGAAGGATTCACGGAACACACAAAACCCAAATGAAAAGATGAGCAGTTAAAAATTGTGCACAACTTATATCCCGCAGCCTACAAGGCTTTATTTTTTTGTTGTGTTGTGTGTTTTTTGCAGTAAAAGGGATGGGACTCAGGGGCATTCTACCTCTGAGCAACTCCCCTAACCCTATTTTTTTAGTCTTTATTTTCAGAGAATCTCATAGAATTGCAAAGTAGCTGAGGCTGGCTTAAACTGGTGCGATCCTCCTGTCTCACCCCAAATGCTAGGATTATCAGTGAGCACCAGCATGCCTGGCTCAGTCTACATGTTTTAAGAAAAAGACATTGAAAACATGCCCAAAGGGTAAATAATCAGGTGAAAAAGCTAGAATTGGAGGATACAAAGTAATATGGCAGAGGAGAGTGGCACTCAATAAAATAGAATAACATTGTGTTTTACTCTTTGTGTGTTTTACCAAGGATGGCTTCAAATCTACAACCTCCTTTTTCAACCTTTTTATTTTATTATTATTTATTTATTTATTTATTTATTTATTTATTTATTTTTGCGGGTCTAGGGATGGAACCTAGGGGCATTTGACCTCCGAGCTACGCTCCCTGCCATATTTTTCATTCTTTATTTTGAAACTGGGTCTCACTGAGTTGCAGAGGGCCTCACTAAGTAGCTGAGGCTGTCCACGAACCGCGATCCTCCAGGTCTCAGCCTCCTGAATGCTGGGATTACAAGCATGCGCCATCATGCCCGGCTCTGTATCACCCTTTTTAATCTCTCTGAGATTAACAGGGTGCCCCAGCAAAGGTAATTCTACCTACTATTCCTATATTTTATATAGTATCCATGATTCCAAAAGAAGCTATTTGACCAGGATTTGATGGTGCATGTTTAATCTTGCGTAATCCCAGTATCTGAGAGGCTGAGACAGAAGGAGAGTGGGTTTGAGGTCAGTCTCAGTCACCTAGACATGCCTTGTATTAAGATAAAAAGTGAGCCTGGCGTGGTGGCGCACACTTGTAATACTCGTGCTTGGGAGGCGGAGACAGGAGGATATGGCAGGTTCAAAGCCAGCCATGCTGGCTTAGGAGACCCTGTTTCCAAATAAAAATAAAATAGGAGCTTCAGGGAGGATGGCGACGGAGAAAAGCGGGGCTTAGAAGCCCCGCTAATAACCAATCTCTATTACCACAAAATCAGTGCCTTTCATAGCCAGAAAACACAATCAACAGAGAAACAAAAAATGTAATTACAAAGGACAGAGAAAAAGAGGGCTGGTAAAACGAGACACCAGAAAGAAACCAGACCGCAAGGCTGCAGCCGGAGCCGCAGTGTGAAGCGGCAGGCACCATCGTCCCATGCAGCACCAGGCCTCAGAGAGGAGGGGGACTCAGAACGGAGCTCAGAGGCACAGAGGATACACGCTGGTCCTACGGCCGAGGACACAGCAGCAGCGCCTAACTGCTGGCGGCAGTGGCGAGTTCACCAGACGGCACCAGACCAACACACTCAACAGCCCACCAGGTCCCAGAGAGGAGTGGCGGACAGCAAGCCGAGGTGAGCCGCTGCGGATCAGCCATGAGGAATTCGGCAGATTTCTTGGCGATGGGAGCATCTAAAGCTCCCAGGAGCTGGGCTCAGCACACCCTGCAGGGGGCTCAGAGCGGAGCTCAAAAACAGAAAAGAAATACGCCAGCCTCAGGGCTGAGGGCGTGGCAGCGGCGCCATATTGCCACCAGCGGCAGCAGCAGCAGCAAATTCACTGAGTCCACTACAGCTGCATCTGCACACTCAACAACAGTGAGCCAAATTGCGGCCCCTAGAGGAGAAATCCCAGTACTGTACTCCCAGGGACTTGACCCAGTGGGGGAGTAGCAGTGGCAGAGATATCACACCATAGGAGAACGCCCAACCTGGCACCCCCCATGGTCTAAAGCAACCTCGATTGACTCTCAGGGTCTGAGACTCTGCGATACAACCCAGTAAAGGAGTAGTGGGGACCAAGATACCCCACACACTCAAGATCCAGAGCACCTTAAGTGAAGTCGTAGTGACCCAAGGGAAGAACCCAGAGAAGGCACAAACTTCCGAAATCATGGGAAAGAGGAATAACAATGGAGCAATGAATGCCCACAACCCCACAACATCAGAACCTGATAAAACAGAAATTCAGAGATTTCTAGAAGATCAAATCAGGAAAATAACTGTAGAAATAATAGAGGTGTTTCGAAAAGAATTCAGAGAGAGCCAAAAAGAGATAAAGGATGCAATTAATGAAGTAAAGGCCTCAATTCAAAGTACAAACAACTGATTAGACCACATGGAGAATAGAATCTCGCTCTTAGAAGATGATCATTCAAAAAATGAACGCATAGTTTCTAATTTAGAAAAAAAAAATCAGACAGCAGGAATCTGACATTGAAGAAATATGGGCCCATTTTAAGAGAGCTAACATAAGAATAATTGGAATAGAGGAGGGAAAAGAAAGTGAAACCAAAGGGATCAACAATCTCTTAAAGGAAGTAATAGCAGAAAATTTTCCAAACATAGAGCAAGAGGTTGATACACAGGTCCAGGAAACTTATAGAACTCCCCTTAGACAGGATCGGAGAAGAGGATCCCCACGCCACATAATTGTCAAAATGACCAATGTGGAAGCCAAGCAGAGAATCCTAAAGGCAACAAAAACAAAGGGCCAAGTGACATTCAGAGGAAAACCAATTAGAATCACTCCAGACTTCCCAAACCAAGTCATGAGAGCCAGAAGGGCTTGGAGTAACATATTCCAAACTCTGAAAGAAAACAACTTCCAGCCAAACATTTCCTACCCAGGAAAACTTTCTATCAAATTAGATGGGGAAATAAGAAGCTTCCATGACAAACAGAAACTGAAGGAATTTATGTTCTCAAAACCAGGACTAGAGAAAATACTCAGAGATTAACTACAAAGAAGAAATAGGTAACATACACCAGAATCAGAGAAACAAGATTTTCCATCCAACAGACAACTAAGATTGGATATCTTTGGAGATTCATTATTTATGTTAGTCTTTTACCTATTTCTAAATTGTATTGTTTGCTTTTATTGTTGCTAATTCTTAGGACTTCTATTTGGAATATTAATATACCTTCAGATATAGCATTTGGAAATATTTTATCCCATTGTATCAGTAACTTAACTCTGTTTACATTGTCTTTGGATATACAATATTTTTTTATCTTTTAGGGAGTTTGTTTACCCTTCTGTTGCCTGTGCCATTGAAATCATATCCAAGAAATTACTGCCAATTTCAATGTTGTGAGGTTTTATGACCCAGATTTTCTTCTAAAGTTTATAGTCTTAAGATTTATATTTAGGTCTTTTATCTATTTTGAGTTAATATTCATATATGGTAAGGGTCCAATTTTATTCTTTTTCATGTAATTATTATTTTTCAACAATATTTAGTTAAAAGATTATTATTTCCTCCACCAAATGTTCGTGGAAACCTTGTCAAAAATAACTTGACAATATATGGAAGAATTTATCTCTAGGCTTTTATTTAACTCCAAAGGTTTATATATCTGCCTTTATAACAGTACTACACTGTTTCAATTATTGTAGCTTTATATGGTTTGAAATCAGAAAATATACATCTTCTAGCTTTGTTCTTTTTCGATATTATTCTGGGTATCTAGAGTCCATATTCCATATTAGGACAGATTTTTTCTGAAAAATAAATAAATAAATGTATGATAGTTTTACCTAAAAAAAAAAAAAGAAAAAACATTCTCTGGTAAGAAAGAAAGCAAAAAGAAATATTGAAATGTTATCTTTAACTCATCAAAAGCTTAGTATCAGACAAATGAAACTGTTATGTGAGATTATCATTTTTAACTTTGGATAAATTGCTATAATACTAGATGTCAACCACTAAGCCAAGCATGGGAAGGAGGGATGGGGAGGGAACGGGGTGGGGATCGTGTGGGGGCTAACTGGGTGATGTGTGCATGTATGTCTACAAAAGTATTTTTTACCCCATTTTGATGTATGAATACAATGCACCAATAAAAAAAAAATTTAAAAAATAAAATAAAATAGGTCTGGGAGTGTAGCCCGGAGGTAGACGGGCTTCCAGGAACTCCAGTACCACCAAAAAATAAATAAATAAATAAATAAATAAATAAATAAATAAATAAATAAATAAGGGGCTGAGGGCAGAATTCCTGGGTTTACTCCCCAGTAAAACACACACATGCAACACCACACGAATAATTGGGGAAATATAATTGATAAACCTTTAGCTTTTTTGACAAAAGGCAGGAGATTCATCAAATTGCTAAATTTAGAAATGAAAGTACAGCCAGGCGTGGTGGCCCACGTTTGTAATCCCAGAACTTGGGAGGCCCAGACAGGAGGATCGCACAGCTTAGAAGCCAGCCTCAGATACTTACTGAGGCTCTCAACAACTTTGTGAGACCCTGTTTCCAAAACTATAAAAATACGTCTGAGTTAGCTCACAGGGAGAAAGCCCCTAAGTTCTATCCGTAGTAGCACACATACACATACAAAATAATGCTCCTGGGACCAATCCTCAGTACCATACACAAAACCTATTAGTTCTCTTCAATCTGAACTATACATTCAACACAAACCCCCCTGAGACAGAAAGGACCCGGGTTCAACCTCCAGCAAGCACAGAAAGTCAGGCGTGATGGCACACACCTGTAATCCAGTACCTGGGAGGCTGACAGGGGATCACAGGTTCAGGGCCAGTCTCAGCACTAAAGACACTCTAGGAACCTAGAAAGTCCTAGTTTCAAAAAAAAAAATTAGCTGGGTGTGATGGTGCATGCTAGTACTGGGGAGGCTGAGACAGAGGACTGGAGGTTCACGGCCAGCCTCAGGTACTTAGTGAGGCCTTTGGCATCTTAGTTTCACCCTGTTTCAAAACCATAGAAAATAGCTTGGCGTGGTGGCACAGGCTTGTCATCCCAGCATTTGGGAGGCTGAGACCGGAGGATCACAGTTCACAGACAGCCTCAGCTACTTAATGAGGCCCTCCACTACTTAGTGAGACCCTGTTTCAAAATAAAATATAAAAATAGGACTGGAAGCCGGGCGTGGTGGCGGACGCTTGTGATCCCAGCATTCGAGAGGCTGAGACCAGGGGATCTGCGGGAGCCCGCGGAGCCCCGGCCGGAGTCGAGCCCAGGCCCGTCCACACTGGCCGCCGCCCGTCCCGACCCCGGTCCACACTCACCATCCCGGCTCCGGGTCCCCGGGCGGCCCGCCCCGAGGACACCGCGCTAACAATGGCCGAGCGCGAGGATCTCCTCAGTAAGAAAAAAACGGCCCTGGGAACAGCTTCCGGTGTAAGGCCCGCCCCCTCTTCCGGAAGCACGCCTGATTGGGCAGCGAGCGTCGCCCGCCCCGAGGACACAGCGCTACGAGGACACGACGCCAAACTCACTTCAGCAGGGAAAGGCCTGGAAGAAAAGGCCCCGGAACAGCTTCCGGTGCAAGGCCCGCCCCCTCTCCCAGGCGCACACCTGATTGGACACCGAGGACAGCTTCGCCTCGAACTCGTTGGCCACCGACTCAAAGCCCACCTCCCGGTCCTGAGTGACAGCGACCTCTCTCTTTGCCCCGCCCTTGGCAGGTTCCGTCCACACTGTTCTGTCTCCACCGCCCTGTCCTCGCACGGGGGTCCCCAACCTCCGTCCACCATGCCTGGCTGACCTAGATATTTTATTTTTATCTACTTGTGGGTCAGTGGATGGAACCCAGGGCCATTCGACCTTCGAGGTACTCCCCCTGCCGTTTTTCATTTTTTATTTTGAAACAGGGTCTCACTGCCTAGCAAAGGGCCTAAGTAAACAAGCTGTCCGCCAACTGAAATCCTCTGGCCTCAACCTCCAAATGCAGGATCACAACTGTGTGAAACCACGCCCGACTTTATTTTGAAACACAAAGTAAGTTGCCAAGGCTAAACACGAACCTGCGATCCTCCTGTTTTAGGCTCCCAAGTACTGGGATTACACACGAACTGCCAACTCGCCGGACGTGAGGGGCGTTGCACCAGCTCAGGAGAGGAAAGGACCCCTCACAGGCAAACACAGGAATTACGTGGAGAGTCCTGAGCAGTGCCCAGGTCTGAGGAAGGGAAACTCACCTCAGGACCTCAGGGTTCTTGGCTTCCAGGGCAAAAAGAATCTGAGCACGTGCCAGTTAGAGACAAAGACAGACGCTTATTAAAGGAATGTGAAGACACGTGTTCAGGAGAAAGCTTCCAACCACCTGGAAAGTGTGAGAGGCCCTTGGGAGCTTCCCAACCTGTTCCCTGGGGCTTGGGTGGGGTGGCTGGGGCTGGAGGTCTGCACTTCCTGCTAATCCTCAGGTTCTGGGGATCAATGAGTGGGGTACTGGGTGTTGTCTGACCTTGTCCCTCCTACTGGAGCCATTGTTTACTTGTGGAAACCATTTTGTCTCTAGGCCTTTGTGTCTTGAGTCTCAGGTTGGAGGGGCCTTTGTGATTAAGGCTGTGGACCTATTGAGGCTTCTTCTAGGCTGGATATAGAATTATTTTCTAAATTTTAAGACATTTTTCCTCCCTATTTTGTGTGCTTTTCTGCTGTTTGTGTGTGTGTGTGTGTGTGTGTATGTGTGTGTGTGTGTTACTGTGGATGGAATCAAGGGGCATTCTATCTCTGAGATACACCCCAGCCTTATTATACATTTTGATACAGGGTCTCACAGAATTGCAAAGGGCCTCACAGCAAACTTCGATCCTCCTATCTCAGCCTCCCAGTTACTGATATTATACATGTGTGCCATGTTCCATCCCCAGCACCCCCCCCCAAAAAAAAACAAGAACGAATGAATAACAAAACTATCAAAACTGGGTTAGGAAAAATGTCAGGAACCCAAGCTAACTTGGGTTCAAGGCTTACCACTTACCCTTAGTCATATTTAAAATTAGATGCACTCTGAGCAGGAGGACAGGGTATTCTCCCTAGATGTTACCTTGTCCCCCCTTCTATCTTACAAGAATTCCCAAAAGCTGCATGAAGTAGGAGAAAGCAAACTTCATAGGCTTCTGAGACTAGGAAAAGCCACACGTGACTTACACACATGGGCAATAGACAGGACACCCCTCATTTAACTCGCCCAGTCCATCCCTGTAAGCCTGGAAAACTAGCTCAGGTCAAAGACTGCAATTGAGCTCCCCTCAAGGAAAACTGAAGAGGCCCTTCCTGTTACTCTCACCACCCGACAGCAGGAAAAGTCCAGATGTCACAGCCTGGATCCACCCGCCTCCTGCAGCCAGCAGGCCCAGAGCCCACAGCCCCAGAGGCCACACACTGGGCTGCGCAGGAAAACCCTGGAGAGCCTGGCAGGCTAATCCTGAAAAAGACGGCCTGCCTTGCTCCAAGCAGACACTGCCTGGTCCACCATGGCTGAGGCTTGAGGGGTGTCACCTCCTGTGCCCCAGAACGGAGCTCCTGGTTTCTATGCAATAAGTTGTTTAGAAATGACTCTTTTGGGAGTACTGGGGGGTGAAACCCTGCGGCATTCTACCTCTGAGGTAACCCCCAGCCCTACTTTTTATTTTTTTTTTTTCCGGTACAGATGGGAGACTGATGGGCCTTCTATCTCTGAGTTCCACCCACAGCCTACTTTTTATTCCTTACTTTTGAAAGGAAAGTTGTAAAGGAGCTAGGTAGTAGTGAGGCTGTCCTGGAACTAAAATCCTCCAGTCTCAGCCTCCAAATGCTGGGATTCCATGTCTGCCACCATGCACAACCTATAATTTTACTAAATTCTTTCCGGGCAGTAAGTACTGTGGGTGGAACTGGGGGGTATTCTACCTGAGTGACACCCACAGCCCCTTTTTTGGTATGGTACTAGGGGTGGAATGTAAATGTTGGGATTACAAGTGTGCGCGCCACGCCTGGCTGCCCACAGCCCTTTATTATTTTGAAACAGGCTCCCACCATGTTGCTCAGTGTCTCACTCAGTAGCTGGGGCTGAAATTCTACCTACAATCTTGCTCTTTCACCCTCGCAAGTACTAGAATTACTGGTGGATGCCACTGCACTCTGCTCACAATTCCTCTTTCAGAAAGGAGTTTTAAATTTTATTATTTTTTATTATTTTATTATTATGATTCATTTTGAAACAGTCTAAGTTGCAAAGGGCCTCACTAAGCAGCTGAGGCTGTCCACAAACCAAGATCTTCCTGTCTCAGCCTCGCGAACGCTTGGGGGACAAGCGTGTGCCACCTCGCAGGGCTGAATGGATCTTTAAAATATCATCACCAAGTCCTAAGGCCTGGACCACTGAAGTTACCAATTAGCATTCCTGAGACTGATTATCCTTGGAAGTTATTCAGAGTCCAACCTCTGCCAGCACAAGGACACGCAGATTTGGGGTCACTGCAGAACACAGGGAATGCCAGTGCCTGGCTCTGCCCCCGTGATTCCTGCAAACAGTGCGGCATTTCCCCAGCTCCTGTTTTCCTTTGTCTACACACGTGTTCCATACACGCAGTGCTGTCTAGTCAGCTCCTAGGAACCCCCCTGGGCGACAAGCTGCTGTATGTTGTCCTTACTCCATAAGTGGCAAAGGCAGTGCATTTGGGGTTACAGCAAGAGAGAATCTGGAAGCTCCCAAGCAAGGTACTCCAGGGCAAATGGAATCAAGCAGTGAATGGGAAAAAGATCAATATTGAATTCTATCAGGAGTCAGGCGTAGTCACACACGCTTGTAATCCCAGTGCTTGGGAAGTGAGACAGGAGGATTGCACAGGTTCAAAGCCAGCCTCAGCTACTTACTGAGGCTCTTCTTTTTATTTTTTTGTTTTGTTTTGTGGTACTGAGTTTTCCTGGATGTCTTCCACATCTGCGCTACACTCCCAGACCTATTTTATACTTTTTATTTGGAAACAGGGTCTCTTAAGCCAGCGCGGCTGTCTTCCAACCTGCCAATCCTCCTGTCTCTGCCTCACAAGCACAGGGATTACAAGTGTGAGCCACCACGCCCGGCTTAGTGAGGCTCTTAACAACTTAGAGAGACCCTGTTTCCAAATAAAATATAAAGTAAGTCTTGGAGCATGGCCCGGAGGTAGAAACCCCGGGTTCCATTCCCAGTACTACACACAACAAATAAGTACATAAATTAAACAAGGTCTCCCTAAGCACAAAGCTTATTACTTTTATATTTCATATTTCAAAATACAGCATGTTATTTTCTTCTAAAACCTGTTTAATTATCTTCTCAATGAGTTCTTTAACCCTGGGTCAAAAAAGGGGGGGCCCTGCCTGGCCACTCTCCCTCACACATCATAAACTTTAACTAAACTTATTATTAACTACTAAATATTACACTTACTAGTTCTACTTATAAATATAATTGCTAATATCTGCTATTTTAACCACTCATTTTAATTTGTACTGTAGATGGAACGCTGGGCCATTCCACCTCCAAGCTATACCTCCAGGCCTATTCTTCATTTTTTATTGTGAAACAGGATCTAAGTTCTGGAGGGCCTAAGTAGCTGAGGCCGGATCTTCAAATCTCAGCTTCCCAAAAGCTGGGATTCAAGTGTGCGACATCACACCTGGCAATACTAAATATTTTATTAACTTGTTCTAACCTAACCACCCAATCCACACTAAACGTATTCTACTTTTTAAACATACAATCTCTACACCTAATTTTCTATACCTATTAAATTATTAACTAGGAAAATACTTTTGTGCTTTAGGGAGCAGGCACCAAGGAGGTCCCTGCCTCCCCAACCTCTCCATAAGTCTATCTTTGTGCCAAAACTCGTTTTCCCTTGACCCCACTATCCATGCTCCGTATTATTCCTATAAAGGGGTTGGGGGCGATGTACTGATGAGCCCTGGCCCCTGAAGTGGTCACCACGGACACTCTTCACTCATGGAAGCAGAACCAATTATTTTTGCAGGCGTCTCACCAGGCTTTTCCTCAAAAGACTCAGCATCTATAAACTGTAACTATTTCAATTTCTGCTAGCCAGATTCTTATTAATTGGGATTTTATGAATTTCTGAGCAATTCCCAGGTTTCTTAATACCCTTCCTCCTGTAACATCCTCATATGCAAAGAACAGCATGTCTCATTGAGCCCACCCAGATCTTTTGGCTCAATTAATCCAATTAGAACGCAATACAAAACAGGGACAGTGTGAGTGTCGTCTTTGTCCTCCTGCCTTGCAGGAGTCCTCCTCTAGCTGGGACCTTGTCAAACAGCTCGAGGTAACCAGCCCTCGCCAGAAGCCCTTTGCCACTCAGTGAGACCCTGCTTCAAAATAAAAAAATCAAAAGGCTGGGGGTGTAGCTCAGAGGTAGAATACTCCTGGGTACCATCCCCAGTACTGCCAGAAAAAAAAGGAAAAAAAAGAATTTATAATATGTATTTGGTGACACTAGCCTTGAACCTGTGATCACTCAGCCTCCCAAGTAAAGACCTGCCCACCAATCCCGGCTCACAAAGGTGAATAACCACGGGAGATACAGGAAACTCATGGGAAAATGGCAACTCCCATTTAAGATAAGGCACTTCACAAACAAAAGTAAATTCCTCACCCTTCTTTAAGGCATTTGCTAAAATCCCACTTACTGTCATGTTTACACCCAAGGCTTCCGGCCTCAAGTGCGAACACAGTGTCCCCCACAGGTCTGAACACAGAAGCAAGCAGCCCAGGGTCACAGGTCGCACAACTGTAGGGCCTTTGCCAGACACTTACACAGCAGCATAATCTAACCCTGCACTTTATGAAGTCTTAAGTAGCATCCACCAATGGCAGGGGTATTTAGTGGATGTGAACAAAAATGCGATTTCTTTTTTTTACTACAGGGACGGAACTTAAGGAGAATCCATTTCCTAGCTGAAGAACTTACTATGTTGTTAGTATTGAAAGGGCTTCAACCAGTATGAAGTAATTCATAATGTCAAAGTTTATAAATTTTTTTTTTTTACAGAATGAATTTTATCTTTTTTTGTGTGGTACTGGGGATGGAACACAGGGGTATTTCACTTCTGAGATACACCCTCAGCCCTATTTTTTATTCTTTATCTTGAAACAGGGTCTCACTACTGGCAAATGCCTCACTAAGTACCTGAGGCTGTCCTTGAACCATGATCCTCCTGTCCCAGCCTCCCAAATGCTGGGATTACAAGCTAAGGCCTGGCTTCTATCATATTTAAATGGCCTTCAATGGCTAGGGGCTTAACCAAATTACACTCATGAGTTTTTTCCAGCACAAGTTCTTTTATTATCTTAGAAGAACAGCAAGGACTTATGCACTTACCAGTGTTTGCACTGAGAGGGCTTTTCCTCCGCATGAATTACTTTATGCCATCAAAGATTACTAAAACAGACTTTTCAGAGTTTATGCTAATAATAAAATATAAAAAAGGTCTGGGAGTATAGCCTGGAGGTAGAAAGCCTCTGGGTTCCACCCACAGTACCACACACACACAAAAAAGAAGGAACTTCAAGCTGGGCGTAGGGGTGCAGCAGGTAATCCCAGCATGTGGGAGGCTGAGACCAGAGGATCACAGTTCAGGGACAGCCTCAGCTACTTAGGCCCTTTGCAATTCATTGAGACCCGGTTTCAAAATAAAGAATAAAAAAAAAAAGGCAGGGGGTGTAGCTGGGAGGTCAAATGCCCCTGGGTTCCATCCCCAGACTCGAAAAGAAAAAAAAAAAAAAAAAAAACCAGCAAGAAAGAATGTCAGTGTTTCCCACATTACGTGCCCTGATAAGGGTTCTCTGCACTATGAGTTCCTTCATGTGTTTGTAAGATACATCGAAGTCTGAAAGCTTTACCACACTGTTTACATTCATAGGGCTTTTTTCCTGAGTGAATTGTTTTATGATCTCGGAGGGACCTTGAAGAACTTAAGCATTTTCCACACTGTGAGCACTGATAAGGGTTTTCTGCACCATGAGATCTTTCATGTGTTTGCAAGTCATATCGTCGTCTGAAGGCTTTACCGCACTGCTTACATTCATAGGGCTTTTCCCCTGAGTGAACTATTTTATGATCTCGGAGGGACGTTGAAGAACTTAAGCCTTTCCCACACTGTGTGCACTGATAAGGCTTTTCCACATCATGAGTTCCTTCATGTACTTTCAAGTTACCTTGATATCTGAAGGCTTTACCACACTGCTTACATTCATAGGGCTTTTCTCCTGAGTGAATTCTTTCATGAACTCGGATGTAATCAGAAGAACGGAAGCGTTTCCCACACTGTGAGCACTGATAAGGTTTTTCTGCAGTATGGATTCTTTCATGTTTATTTAAGATTTTTTGCTGTGTGAAGGCTTTACCGCACTGCTTACATTCATAGGGCTTTTCTCCTGAATGAATTCTTTCATGACCTTGGAGCGACCAAGAAGAACTTAAGCATTTCCCACACTGTGTGCACTGATAAGGGTTCTCTGCGCTATGAAATCGTTCATGTCCTTGTAAGATACATCGTCGTCTGAAGGCTTTACCACACTGCTTACATTCATAGGGCTTTTCTCCAGAGTGAATTCTTTCATGAGCTCGGAGGGAATTAAAAGAACTTAAGCGTTTCCCACACTGTGTGCACTGATAAGGGTGATCTGCACTATGAGTCCTTTCATGTATGCGCAAGTCATATCGTCCTCTGAAGGCTTTACCGCACTGCTTACATTCATAGGGCTTTTCTCCTGAGTGCATTCTTTCATGAACTCGGAGGTAACCAGAAGAACGTAAGCCTTTCCCACACTGTGTGCACTGATAAGGCTTTTCTGCACTATGAGTTCTTTCATGTCTTTGTAAGATATATCGTTCTGGGAAGGCTTTACCACACTGCTTACATTCATAGGGCTTTTGTCCTGAGTAAATTCTTTCATGAACTCGGAGGGAATCAGAAGAAATGAAGCCTTTCCCACACTGTGAGCACTGATAAGGCTTTTCTGCACTATGAGTTCCTTCATGTCTTTGCAAGTGACATCGTCGTCTGAAGGCTTTACCACACTGCTTACATTCATAGAGCTTTTCTCCTGAGTGAATTCTTTCATGATTTTGGAGGACAGAGAAAGAACAAAAGCCTTTCCCACACTGTGAGCACTGATAAGGGTTTCCTGCTCTATGCGTTCTTTCCTGGAGTTGAAGGTAACTGTGAGTTTTGAAGGCCTTTCCACAGTGTTTACGTTCACAAGGCTTTTCTCCAGCATGAATTTCTGTGTGCCTGTGAAGGAAAATGGAAGAGCGGAATAATTGAGTACATTTTTGACATTTTTAAGACTTACTTTAATAGGAGTTTCTCCTGTTCCGGTATGTAACTGGAAACACTGACGGCTTTAACAATTTACATTCACAGGAGGATCTCAGGTTGGTGGACTACCTCAGCAATTTATTTCTTCATGTGTTTTTATTTATTTATTTTTGATGGTCCTGGAGTTTTACTTCCGGGCTACCTTCCCAGATCTTTTTTTTTATAGTTTTATTTGAAAACAAGGTGTCTTAAGCCAGCACACCTGGCTTCCAACCTGTGCTATCCTCCTGTCTCCGCCTCCCAAGTGCGGGGAAACAATTTATTCATTTATTTATATTTTATTTTTTTGGTGATGTTAGGGGTGGAACCCAGAGGCTTTCTACCTCCGGGCTACACTCCCGGCTTATTTTTTATATTTTATTTGGAAACAGGGTCTCACTGAGTTGCTAAGAGCCTCACTAAGTAGCTGAGGCTGGCTTCAACCTGTGTGATCCTCCTGTCTCAGCCTTTCAAGCATGGATATTACAAGCGTGCGCCACCACACTGGCTTCTAACTCAGCAATTTAGAGTCATTGTTTCAGAAAAATGTTATCACAAAAAAGTGCCATTTTTTACATGCAGTTTTTTGGTTCTATATAGAGGACTATTTGAAAACACTGAAAATTTTTGTCACACTGAAGTATACTTTTCTTTTTTTTTAATTTTTTTTTATTGATGCACTGTATTCATACATCATAGTAGGATACATACTTTTGTAGACATACTTGCACACTTTTCCCAGTCAGCCCCCACCCAATCCCCACCCCATTCTCTCCCTATCCCTCCCTCCCATGCTTGGCTTAGTAGTTGACATCTAGTATTATGGCAATTTATCTAAAATTAAAAATGGTAATCTCACATAACAGTTTTATTTGTCTGATACCAAGCTTTTGATGACTTAAAGATGACATTTCAATATTTCTTTTTGCTTTCTTTCTTACCAGAGAATATTTTTTTTCTATTTTTTAGGTGAAACTATCATATATTTACATATTTATTTTTCAGAAAAAAATCTATCCTAATATGGAATATGGAGTCTAGGTACCCAAAACGATCTTGAAAAAGAACAAAGCTAGAAGATATATATTTTCTGATTTCAAACCATATAAAGCTACAATAATTGAAACAGTGTAGTACTATTCTAAAGGGAGATATATAAACCATTGGAGTTAAATAAAAGCCTAGAGCTAAATTCTTCCCTATATTGTCAAGTTATTTTTGACAAGGTTTCCACGAACATTTGGTGGTGGAAATGATAATCTTTTAACTAAATATTGTTAAAAAATAATAATTACATGGAAAAGAATAAAATTGGACCCTTACCTAATCCCATATACAAATATTAACTCAAAATAGATAAAAGACCTAAATATAAATCTTAAGACTATAAGCTTATAGGAGAAAATCTGGGTCATTAAACCTCACAACATTGAAATTGGCAGTGATTTCTTGGTTATGATTTCAATGGCACAGACAACAGAAGCGTATACAAACTCCCTAAAAAATAAAAAAAAATATTGTATATCCAAAGACAATGTAAACAGAGTTAACAGTTACTAATAGAATGGGATAAAATATTTCCAATTGCTATATCTGAAGGTATATTAATATTCCAACTAGAGATCCTAAAAATTAACAACAATAAAGGCAAACAATACCCTTTAGAGATAGGTAAAAGACTAACATAAATAATGGATCTCCACAGATACCCAATCTTAGTTGTCTGTTGGATGGAAAATCTTGTTTCTGTAGTTCTGGTGTATGTTACCTATTTCTTCTTTGTAGTTAATCTCTTTGAGTATTTTCTCTAGCGCTGGTTTTGAAGACATAAATTCCTTCAGTTTCTGTTTGTCATGGAAGCTTCTTATTTCTCCATCTAATTTGATAGAAAGTTTTGCTGGGTAGGAAATTTTTGGCTGGAAGTTGTTTTCTTTCAGAATTGGGAATATGTTACTCCAAGCCCTTCTGGCTCTCATAACTTGGTTTGGGAAGTCTGGAGTGATTCTAATTGGTTTGCCTCTGAATGTCACTTAGCCCTTTGCTTTTGTTGCCTTTAAGATTCTCTGCTTGGCTTCCACATTGGTCATTTTGACAATTATGTGGCGTGGGGATCCTCTTCTCCGATCCTGTCTAAAGGGAGTTCTATAAGTTTCCTGGACCTGTGTATCTGCCTCTTGCTCGATGTCTGGAACATTTTCTGCTATTACTTCCTTGAAGAGATTGTTGATCCCTTTGGTTTCACTTTCTTTTCCCTCCTCTATTCCAATTATTCTTAGATTAGCTCTCTTAAAATGGGCCCATATTTCTTCAATATCAGATTCCTGCTGTTGGATATTTTTTTCTAGATTAGAAACTATGCGTTCATTTTTGGATTGCTCATCTTCTAAGAGTGATATTCTGTTCTCCATGTGTTCTAATCGGTTGTTTGTGCTTTGAATTGAGGCCTTTACTTCATTAATTGCATCCTTTATCTCTTTTTGGCTCTCTCTGAGTTCTTTTCGAAGCACCTCTATTATTTCTACAGTTATTTTCCTGATTTGATCTTCTAGAAATCTCTGATTTTCTGTTTTATCGGGTTCTGATGTTGTGGGGTTGTGGGCATTCATTGCTCCAGTATTATTCCTCTTTCCCATGATTTCGGAAGTTTGTGCCTTCTCTGGGTTCTTCCCTTGGGTCACTATGACTTCACTTAAGGTGTTCTGGATCTCGAGTTAGTAGTATCTCAGACCCCACTACTCCTTTACTGGGTTTTATCACAGAGTCTCCGACCCAGAGAGTCGATAGAGGCTGCTTTAGACCGTGGGGGGTGCCAGGTTGGGCGTTCTCCTATGGTGTGATATCTCTGCCACTGCTACTCCCCCACTGGGTCAAGTCCCAGGGAGTACAGTACTGGGATTTCTCCTCTGTGGCCCGAAATTTGACTCACTGTTCTTGAGTACGCAGATGTAGCTGTACTGGCCTTGCTGAATTTGCTGCTGCTGCCACCGGTGGCAATATGGCGCCGCTGCTACACCCTCGGCTATGGGGCTGGCTTTTTCTTCTTGGTTTTGATTTCGACTCTGAATCCCTGCAGCGTGTGCTGAACTCAGCCACTGGGAGCTTTAGACGCTCTCTGCTTGGAGAAATCCTGCCTGGCTGTTCCGCAGTGGCTCACCTCGGCTTGCTGTAGCCGTCCCGTGAATTCGCCGGTGCCGACAATATGGCGCTGCTGCCGCTTCTGCCGCGTCCTCGGGCGCGAGGATGGTTATCTCCTCTGTGGCTCTGTTCTCAGTCCGCTTTCTCTCTGGAGCCTGGTGATTTTTTGTTTCACTGGTGATGGTGTTTTCTGGCTATGAAAGGCGCTGATTTTGTGGTAATGGAGATTTGTTGTTAGCGGGGCTCTTAAGCCCCGCTTTTCTCGGTCGCCATCTTCCCCCAGATGTTTCTTTTCTTAAGCATCTCACGAATAAGAAAATTGAAATTATGCTGGTTTTTTTTTCTTGGCGGTACTGGGAGTGGGTCCCAGGAGGTTTTCTACCTCCCGGCTATACTCTGAGACCTATTTTATACTTTATTTGTAAACTGTTGTAGCGAGCATAACTATCCACAGCCAATGTAAGTCCATCAAGCTACACTTTATTACAGGTTCGAACCTGGACCCAAGCGCATGGGTCTCCACGTAGGCTGCAAGGGCCTCGACCGCCATTTGGGGGAGATTTTTACACAGTTGTACAACATTTGGTAAGTCATTCTGTTACATCATTGATGATGCCTTTTGAATTTACAGCTTCCATCCAATAAGGTAACTTGTACAGACCATTTTTAAGATAATAGGGTAGGGGTAGGGGGTATCTTCTCTACTATTGTGTTGCAGAGTCATTCTTATTGCATCAGCCTTGACTTTTAACATGTACAACTCTATACATTAAAGCAGCTACACAAAGCACAGAGTCACATGAGAGAAGGTCTCTAGAGAGAGTCTCTTACCTAAGGTATGTGACCTTGGGTCCACCAGATGCTCTCAGCTGGGGTGAATGATCTTAATTAGGGCTGAATACCTTAACTAATAGGTAGACTTAGTTTAAACTTATTTAGGACTCTTTACCTTAAAAAATACTCTTGTACAATATTATTGGTCAACATTATTAGTTTAAGCAATTTCTTAGTAACTACACCACACTGCACTCTCACAGCACACTTTGTTATAAAACTTTAACCTAAAATTTTAAACACAACAAACAGGGTCTCACAAAGTTGCTGAGAGCCTTCCTAAGTAGCTGAGGCTGGATGTGAACCTGTGTGGTCCTCCTGTCTCACCTTCACAAGTGGTAGGATTACAAGCACACGCCACCGTGCCCAGGTTGAAATTATGCTTATCTGGTTTGCTGGTTTTAAGACTATTTTTGAGAGCAGGGCGTGGTGGCCTCGAACACTTGTAATCCCAGTCCTTGGGAGGCTGAGACAGTAGGATCACAAAGGGTCATGACTTAGGTTGTCACTATTTCCAAATAAACTATAAAAATGGTCTGGGAGTGTAGCTCAGAGGTAGAAAGTCCCCTGGATTTTATCCCAAGTGCCACAAAAACTTTTTTTTGACATTTTGATGATTCTGTCAAGCTAAATTTCTTCTTTCTTAGCTTGTAAGTTACCTTTGATTTTGTCCTGAAATTGTGTAGTGACTGCCAGTATTCAGATCCTTCCAATTGTGTCCTATAATTAAGATTAAAAAATTCTTAGTTATTGAGAATCACATCTACAGAATGCTTTCTAATTACAGTATACACTGTCCAATATACAGTTATCTCGCCTGACCTATTCACCAAGTTCTTTATTGTAATGCTGGGAAGCTGAGACAGGAGGATCCCGGTTGTAGACAGCCTCAGATACTTAGTAAGACCCTTTGCAACTCAGTGAGACCCCATTTCAAAAGAAAGAATGAGCCGGGCGTGGTGGTGCATGCTTGTAATCCTCGCGCTTGGGAGGCAGAGAAAGGAGGATCACAAAAGTTGGAAGCCAGCCATGCTGGCTTAAGAGACCCTGTTTCCAAATACAAATATAAAAATAGGTCTGGGAGTGTAGCCTGGAGGTATAAGGGCTTCTAGGAACCCCAGTACCATAAAAAAAAATAAAAGAATGAAAATAGGAATGGGGGTGTAGCGTGAAGGTAGAATGACTCTTTGTTTCTTTTCCAGTATGGCAAAAAAAAAAAAAAAAAAACACACAATTAAGCACAGGCATGGTGGTGCATGCTTATACTACCTGGACTTGGGAGGCGGAGACAGGAAGACACCATGCTGGCTTAAGAGACCCTGTTTCCAAGTAAAAAAAAATATAAAGATAGGTCTGGGAGTGTAGTCTAGAGGTTAGAAGTGTTTCAGTACCACCAAAAAAAAAAAAGTAAATAAAGTAAAATACCTAGCCAGGCATAGTGGCACACGCTTGTCATCTCAGCATTTGGGAAGCTAGACAGGAGGATCACAGTTTGAGGACATCTGCAGTTACTACTTAGTGAGGCCCTTTGCTACTCAGTGAGACCCCATTTCAAAATAAAGAATATAAATAGGGATAGGGGTGTAGCTCAGAAATCGAATGCCCCTGGGTTCCATCCCCAGTACTGAAAAAATAAAAAAAAATCTAAATCAGAGATCAGCATTGATGACCTAAGAACACAAATTCCTTATAGACTCTGGAGGACGGGAGGCATCGTACCTAGAGAGGCCACATTGCTGAAGGTTTCCAGCATCACGTCTCTGTAGAGATTCTTCTGGGAAGCATCTAGCAGAGCCCACTCCTCCTGGGTGAACTTCACAGCCACGTCCTCAAAGGACACCTAAACGACGCCACATTTGTACAAGAGGGTCAGTACATTCAACTAACTCTAAGGTGTTCATATAGGACCTAGGATTCCAAAACTGTGTTCCTCAGAACTTTTTTTTTGGGGGGTGGGGGGCGGTCTGGGGATGCAACCCAGGGGCATTCAACCTCCAAGCTACAGCCCCTGCCCTATTTTTTATTCTTTGTTTTGAAACTGGGTCTCACTGAGTTGCCGAGGGCCTCATTAAGTAGCTGAGGCTGTCAGCGAATTGCCATCCTCCCTCTGGTCACAGCCTCCCAGATGCTGGCAACAAGTGTGCGCCACCACGCCCGTCTTCTTCAGAACTCCATCGTATAATATCCTTGGAACACACACACACACACACACACACACACACACACAAACACACACAAACACAGCGAAAGAAATACCAGAATCGACCTATTCTCAAGGAGAGAAGTTATATTTTTTTATTTTTTTATTTTTTTTTGGTGGTACCAGGGATAGAACCCAGGGACACTGTACCTCTGAGCTACACCCCCAATGCTACTTTATTAGTCATTTTATTTTTGAAGGAGGGTGTCAGTGAATTGCCAAAAGCCTCAACAGTAGTCTTCAGTCTCTGCCTCGGGAATGTTGGGATTACAAGAGGGCACGACCACACCCAGCAGATATTCCCCTTTTACTAGAGGGCCCTGAGAAAACGTGCTTCTGGGTCAGCCCTAATTTCTCGTTTTTTTCTAAACGAATTCACTTTTAGCTATAAATAAAACACTGGTTCTAAGTACTACGTGGAAAGGCAATAAATCGAGAATCCTGAACACAACGCTCAAGTTTTCAGCAGCCCACAGGACTGACATTGACACCGCCCCCTGCCCACCAAGGGAACCCGGGTCCAGGTGGGACCACAGCGACTCTGGGGCGGACTCTGGGGCGGACGCCGCGGCTGAGGCCTGGCCGCTGGAGGCAGCACCACGGGTTGGCCAGAGCCCGCCCACAGCCTGAGTTCTCTCACCCCGCAGCTGTGGCTGCTGCCCTCAGGGTGAGCGCCCACTGACCTGACCTCTGGCTCTGGGCCCAACCGAGGGGGCCCACAGAGCCCCTCCAATTCGGTCCATGCCTGCCCGTCCACACTGGCCTTCACTCCCTATGTGGGCGCCAGGTTCCACACTCACCATGTTGGGCTTTCCAGGTCTCCCCTGAACCCCACCCACGGTCAACTCACTACTAAGGCTCAGCAGCTAGGAAACCTCCAGGACAGGAGGCCAGGAACCCATAGAGCCCGCCCCCTTCCCCACAGACAGCCCTGATTGGACAACAAGCACAGATCACAACCCGCACTGGGGTGCTGATTGGCTATCCACTTCACAGGAAATGCGACCTCCTATGCTCTCCAAACAGACCTCAAGGACCAATCAACCTGCTTCCCTCCCCAAGGGCTACTGTCCCTCGCCGTCCTCTCCTTTGTCCTCACTGAGGCCATGGTCCCCACGACCCATCTCCCAGCGTCTGTCCCCACAGTCCAGCCAAGGAGGGTGCTCCACAGACACCCGCATCTCCTTGGGCCGCCAGGCCTCCACGCCCACCACCCCCGCCTTCTGGGTGGCCAAGTGAGCTCCCCGCACCCGAGGCCACAGCAGGACAAAGGCCGCGCCTGGGCACTAGGAGGACGCCCAGAAAACGGGGTCCCGGGTAGAGAGCGCGCCCTCCGCCACAGCCACACCTGGAGGTGCGGGGCCGGCTGGGCCTCGACACTGCTCTTGGCTAGCCTCACTGCTGAGACCCAGAGAACCACGCAGCAAAGGACTCGCGTGTTCTGAGCTCGGGTCAGAACAGCAGCCCTGCTCAGGGAGCCACACAGCTGAGTAAGCGAAGACGCTAACCTACTCCAGCCTCTGTTTCTTCTCCAAGCACCAAGCTTCTCACCACAATTGGACAATCAGCGAAGACCCTGCCCCCATGCTCTGGTTGGCTGGGCTGACGAACCTCCTACTGACGTCTGAGCACGTGTGCAATGGTAGAGCAGGAATGACAGCCAGTGGCCACGCCCCTTCCCGCTCAGCCCGCCTCCACAGGAACAAGCCTGGACCACACTGGGGTCCTTGTATTCAAGCAGAACTTGTTCCTGACATTCCAGGGGGAGCCCTGCTATCTCTTTCTACTCAGTGGGCACTTCCTGTTTACCCTCTGGACTCAGGGGTACAAATGGGCACAGTTTATTCTAGAGTCAATGTCCGAAGGAGCCATCTTGGCCAAACTGGAAGGGTTCACAGACCACACCAGGCCAAACATCGTGAAGAGCCAAGGCACCGACATGACTGGGTTGGCACAGATCTGGCCTCCGTAGATGAGTCCCTGACCCGTCCACACTGGCCGGTGCCCCACTTCCGGACCCCGGGCATCCACGCTCACCATCCCGGCTCTCCTCCAGCACTTCTCACCCCAGAGGCCACAGGGACACAAGACCCAAGCAACCTGTGACCTTCAATAGTAGAGAAAGGTCCTGGGCAACACCAGCTGGGGTAAAGCCAGCCTCCTATTCTGGGAAAAAACCTCACTGGATGAGAAAATCCTGCCCAGAATTATTGATTGGCTTAAGGCTCAAAACCCCAGCTACATAGTGAGGCCTTTTGCAACTCAGTGAGGCCCTGTTTCAAAATGAAGAATAATAGGGCTGGAGGTGTAGCTCGGAGATAGAATTCCCCTTGATTCCATCTCCAGTACAAAAAAAAGAGAGAGAGAGAGCATACAAATATGGAGGGAAAATGTTATCTAAAAACTAGAACGCCCGGCGTGGTGGCACAGGATTGTAATCCCCATGCTTGGGAGGCGGAGACAGGAATATCGCACAGGTTCGAAACAATCCTCAGTTACTTAGTGAGGTTCTCAGTAACCTAGTGACACCCTGTTTCCAAATAAAATATATATAGCTCCGATGTAAAAAACATTTGGATTCCATCCCCAGTACAAGAAAAAAAAAAAAAAAAAAACCAGGTTTGAAGCTCCTCGCTTTCTTAAGAAACCGTTTCCAAATAAAAATATAAAATAGGTCTGGGAGTGTATCCCGGAGGTAGAAGGGTTCCATCCCCAGTACCACCAAAAACAAACTAGAAAATTCCTAATTTTTACTTTCACCTTAGAAGAAGCCTCAATAGGCCCACACCCTTAATCACAAAGCTCCTTCCAACCTGAGACTCAAGAACACTTAGTAAACAAAGGCTCCAGTAGGAGGGACAAGGTCAGACACCACCAACGACCACCCACTGATCCCCAGAGCCTGAGGTTTAGCAGGAAGACCTCACCTCCAGCCCATCCCCCTGCCCCAGCCACCCCACCCCTGCTCCAGGCCCCAGGGAACAGGAAGGCAAGCTCCCAAGGGCCTCTCCCACTCTCCAGGTGCTTGCGGCTCTCTCCTGAACAAGTATCTTCACATTCCCTTAATAAACCTCTGTCTTCATCTCTGACTGGCGCGTGCTGAGATTGTTTTCGCCCCTGAAGCCAAGAACCCCGGGTCCTGAGGTGAGTTTCCCTTCCTCAGACCTGGGCACTCCTCAGGACTCTCCAGGCAATTCCTGTGTTTGCCTGTGAGGGGTCCTTTCCTCTCCTGAGCTGGTGCAGCCCCTGAACTTGGAAGGGCCAGTTGGCGCGCGCTTGTAATCCCAGTACTTGGAGGGTAAAACAGGAGGATCCCAGGTTCGTGTTTAGCCTCAGCGACTTAGTGAGGCCTCTGCCATTTACCTTGACTGTCTTTCAAAATAAAGAATAAGCCGGGCCGGGCGTGGTGGCGCACGCTTGTAATCCCCGCGCTTGGGAGGCAGAGACAGGAGGATGGCGCAGGTTCGAAGCCAGCCCCACTGGCTTAAGAGACCTTGTTTCCAAATAAAAAAGTATAAAAATTGGTACTGGACGTGTAGCCCGGAGGTAGGAGGGTTCCCAAGAACCATAGTTCCACCAAAACTTAATAAAGAATAAAAGTCGGACGTGGTTTCACACACTTGTGATCCTGCATGTGGGAGTTTGAGGCCTTTCGGTTGGCGGACAGGCTGAATTACTTAGTGAGGCCCTTTGCCACGCAGGGAGACCCTTTTTCATAATTAAAAAAAAAAATGAAAATAGGGCTGAAGTTATAGCCCTGAATATAGGTAGAATACCCGGGTTCCATCCCAAATACTGCAAAAAAATAAAAATAAAATAAAAAGAATATGTCCCTGGGTTCAATCTCCACGACCGGAAAATCATATAAATAAGGCCACAAGCCGAGTCCCTGGACAATCCCCCGGCCGGGCCCAGCAGAGTCGCCGTGGGCGCAGCGGAGGGGCCAGACCTGGGAGCGCGGGAGCCCGCGGAGCCCCGGCCGGAGTCGAGCCCAGGCCCGTCCACACTGGCCGCCGCCCGTCCCGACCCCGGTCCACACTCACCATCCCGGCTCCGGAGTCGAGCCCAGGCCCGTCCACACTGGCCGCCGCGTCACGACCCCGGTCCACACTCACCATCCCGGCTCCGGGTCCCGCGAGCGCCGCCCGCACCGTGGACACCGCGCTACAAGGACCCAAGGACCCAGCGCCGGCAGCAGCGAGATTATATCCAGGTCCTAGATTCCCGGATTGCAGCCCGCCCCTTCCTCCAAAACTCACTGATTGGACACTAAGCACAGCCCCACCCCACGACACTGATTGGCTAGGCTCCTGAGTGACCTCATAAAAGACCACTGACAACGCATAGTGGGACCAAAATGCAGCTAGTAGCCACGCCCCTCCTGGCTCTCGGCCTCCCTGCTCCGGGCTTTTCCGGAGTGAGCGCACCTGTCCTCTCCTACTCAGTGGGCTTGCTTGCTTTCCTTCTTTTTGTGCTACTGAGGATTCTACCCATTGGCATTCTACCTCTGAGCCGCAGCCTCAACCCTAATTTTTTTTTGTAGTACTGGGGATGGAACCTAGGGCCTTTCTACCCCCGGCCGGCACTCCCAGACCTATTTTATATTTTATTTGGAAACAGGTCTCATTAAGTGGCAGAGAGCCTAAACAGGAGATTCGTCAAATTGCTATATTTAGAAATTAAAGTACAGAAGCCCGGCACAGAGGGGCATACCTGTAATCCCAGAACGTGGTAAATTGAGACAGAATAACAGCAGGGTTTGAAGAAGTCATCAGCAATTTAATGAACATGGTTACCTACTGAAGCCCTGTTTCAATAAAAAAAAAAAATTAAGCTGGGCGTGGTGGTGCAGGCTTGTAATTCCATTAATTAGGAGGCAGAGATGGGAAGAATGCAAATTCCTGGCCAGGCTCAGCAATTTAGTAAGATGTTCTCCAACTTAGGTGGTAGGGCTGCGGTGGGTATAGCTCAGAGGTAGAATGCCCCTGGGTTCAATCCCCAGTTCTGCAAATAAAAATAATAATAATAAGTACATTAAGAGGGCTAAGTGTAGAGTTCGTCAACCCCCAGGCCCCAAACAAATGAATGAAGAAGATGTGCAGAAGCGAAAATAGGTCTCCATTTGGAAAATTGCACTCGAGCTGGGTGTGGTGTCCAAGGCCTGGAATCCCAGCCATTGGAAGGCTGAGGTTTTCAGGCTAGAGGCCAATCTAAGAAACACAGGCAGACAGTTTTTTTTTCTTTTTCCTTGGGTCTGGAGATGGAACCCAGGGGCATTCAACCTCCTATACACCTCCTGCCCTATTTTTTATTCTCTATTTTGAAACAGGGTCTCACTAAGTTGCGGAGGGCCTCACTAAGTAGCTGAGGCTATCTGCTAATCACGATCCTCAGGTCTCAGCCTCCCGAATGTTGAAATTACAAGAGTGTGCCACCAAGCCAGGCTCTCAGACCCTCTTTCAAAATGAAAAATACAAGCCGGGCGTGGTGGCGCAAGCTTGTAATCCCAGCATTCGGAAGGCCGAGACCAGAGGATCATGGTTCCTGGACAGCCTCAGCTACTTAATGATGCCCTCTGCAACTCAGTGAGACCCTATTTCAAAATAAATAATCAAAAATCGGGCAGGGGGTGTAGCTTGGAGGTTGAATGCCCCTGGGTTCCATCCCCAGACCCGCAACAACAACAACAACAACAACAGAATAAAAAAATAGGTCTGGAGGTGTTTCTCGGAGGTAGAACGCCCCTGGGTTTTATCCCTAGTATGTAAGCAGAAATTTGTATTTAAGCAGAAATTTGTATTTAAGCAGAAGTTTGTATTTTATTTTAGCAGAAATTGCTCCTGACTTTTCCAGAGCATGTACAACTGTCCTCTGGTCTCAGTAGACACTTTCTTTCATTCTTTTTTTTTTTTTTTTTTTTTTGGTGTGTGATACTGAAGATTGATTCCAGGGGCATTCTACCTCTGAGTCACTCACCAAACCCTACTTTTTTTTAATCCTTTATTTTGAAACAGGGTCTCACTAAGTTGCAGAGAGCCTAAGTAGCTGAAGCTGGCCACAAATCTGCGAGCTTCCTGTTTCAGCCTCCCAAGTACTGGGATTAATAATGTTCACTACCACACCAGGCACAGAAGGAACTGTTTTCCTCCTGGACACAGGATCAGAAAGGTGTGCACGCAATCAACTCCAGACTCGAAATTCTTGGCCTCAGACCAGAAAGATTCACAGACCAAACCAGCCCAACACCTCCTGGTCATAGTATGCGCTCAGGTGAGTAAGTAGAAGCAAACCCCAGCCGACACGAAGCAAAAACCTGCACCTTACTCAGAAAAATCATCCCCGGTAAAGCCAACCAAGGTAGATTGCGATGTGCACAGCACTGGCTGACCATAAACACGAATTGTTTCTTTTTTCCTTTGGGCTGGTTTGGCCAAGACTGGCTTAAAATGTACATTAAGCCGGATGTAATGACACATGCTTGTCATCCCAGTACTTGCAGGCTGAGACCAGAGAATCATGGTTTTCAGGCAGCCTCAGCTATTTGGGAGGCTTTTCACAACTCAGTGAAACCATGTATAAAAGACAAAAAGACTAAGCTGGGGTTGGGGGTATAGGTCGGAGGTTGACTGTCCATGGGTTTCTTCCCCAGAACCACACACAAAGGAAAGAAAAAATCATCAGCCGGGCGTGGTGGCACACGATTGTAATCCCGACGCTGGGAGGCTGAGACAGGAGGATCCCACAGGTTCAAAGCCAGCCTCACTACTTAGTGAGGTTCTCAGCAACCTAGTGAGACCCTGTTTCCAAATAAAGTATAAAATAGGTCTGAGATTATAGCCCTGGATTCCACAGTTAAAACACTTGTTTACTCACAGTTTGAATTCCTTTTTGTTTCAGTTGCCTCTATCTGGACCTTCTTTCTTATTATTCCTATATTTTGCCATGCTTTCATATAGTCTAAGACATCCCTGCTTTTCCTAATGGGCCAAATAGCCGCTTGACAATCTTCATTAGCATTATTGAAAGCTAGTTTTGTAATCAATATTTCTGACAATTCTGTATTATTTTTAGTTTTTTGAATAGAATCTTGTAGTCTCTCAATGAAACAACTATATTCCTCGGTGGGTCCTTGTAAAATTTTTGTAAATGGCTCTCCAGTTCCTGTGTCAATTCCTTCCCAAGCTGTGCAGCAGCTTCTCAAATCCAGTATAGATGCTGTGGTTGTACATTTTGGACTTGAGTTGTTAGGTCTGACCAAGCCCCAGTCACAGCGATTAATTCATAGGACAACTGAGCTTGGTTTCCCAAGCTTGATCTTGTAAAATTTGTTTTGCCTCCTCATTAAGCCACATTTTTCACTCTAAATATTGTTGCCCTGTAAGGATTATCTTTGCTACTGTATAGAAATCATAAGAGACCCAGTTCTCAGCCCAAGATTTTAATGCTGTAATTAGAAACAGGCCCCTATAGCATGCATGCTTTTTTGAAAGAAGAAATAATATCAAATTCAGTCCCCCTCCAATCACTTTGCTGTGGCCGACTGGGATTTTAGCGACAAGGAAAGCGAAAGCTAGATGCGTACAATAGTCCCAACGTTTAAAAGACATAAGTCAGCCGGGCGTGGTGGCGCACACTTGTAATCCCTGTGCTTGGAAGGCTGAGACAGGAGGATCACGGTTCACGGCCAGCCTCAGCTACTTAGTGAGCCCCTCAGCAACTTAGTGAGACCCTGTTTCCAAATAAAAATATAAAATAGGTCTGGGAGCATAGCCCAGAGGTAGAAGGCCTCTGGGTTCCACCCCCAGTACCACCAAAAAAAAAAAAAAAAAAGACATAAGTCTTGGCAGAACTGGATCTGCTCTTTGTTCTAAAGGGTGTATTTTTTTGTAATCCGAGCGCTTGGGAAGCAGAGACAGGAGGATCGATCGCGCAGGTTCGAAGCCAGCCGCACGCGCTGGCTTAGGAGACCCTGTTTCCAAATAAAAATGTAAAAATAGGTCTGGGAGTGTAGCCCGGAGGTAGAAGGGCTTCCAGGAACCCCAGTACCACCAAAAAAAAATGGGGTGTTTCTTTTTTTTGCCACAAGGGCCAAAGGGGTAACAAGGGTTGGCACCAGGGCGCTCATTCTGACTTGTTTTCATGGGCTCTCTGAGGCAAACATTATCTCTGGGTTTTTTTGTTTTTTATTTTTTAGCACAATCTAGATCTTCCTCTTGACAGTTCATATACATAGAGTGATTTTTCAGTTTCATTTTCTATATTAAAAACCATGTTGTTGCCGGGCGTGGTGACACTTGTAATCCCCACGCTTGGGAGGCAGAGACAGGAGAATTGAAGCCAGCTGCACTGGCTTAAGAGACCCTGTTTCCAAATAAAAAATATAAAAAATAGGTTTGGGAGTGTAGCCCGGAGGTAGAAGGGCTCCCAGAAACACCAGTACCACCAAACACACACACACACACACACACACACACACACACACACACACACACACACACCATGTTATCAATTTGTTGGATAATCATCCTAATTAAAAACTAAGTGACCCACCATTGAGGGAGATTTTTCTCCCCTTGCCAAAATGCTTTCATAATATTTTTTTAACTCTATCCCATATTTCATCTAAAGTTCCTTCATCAGGAAAGCAAAGATTATTTTTTACTGCTAAATCATAACAAGCCTGTATTTCCTCTTGGGATATCTTTATCTTATATTACTTTAAAAAATGATGTCCTATCTCTATAAAAGGACTTTTACTTACTTGGTGTCCTGTGCCTGCTCAGCTTTCTGCAGCATTCTCTCCCTCTTCATGAATTAACCCCTTCAGGTCCCTGTTCACAGCACCACTTGTCAGAGATTCCTCTCCAGGACTGGTGAGGGACACCGGAAATGACGACTCAGACAATTGCTCCTTTGGCAACTGCCAACTTTATTCTCTAAAACCAGTTTTTTTATACCCTTTCCCACCTAGGTTAAGTATCACGTCCTCGTGGAAAAGGGCAAACACCAAGTACAATAGGGGGTATTAGGTAGAGGACATGTGCCATAAATCACTAAGATACAATCATCAAAGGAAACTAGCAACACTGGGGAGAACAAAGCCACCTTGTGAAAGATTACTAAAATGTGGTTAAGATCAGCCCCTGCTCTCACTGGTGGGGCTTGTGGGGCAAATTCCCGAGAGGACAGGAGTCACTCCCAGAATTTGGGAGTAGTCTACCTTTCATAAAACCTCCTTAACTCTTTCAAAACCTTTCGTTCCTCAGGCTTCATCCATGTCCTCCATCACCCCCCTGCAACATATAAATGGTTTTACTCAGGAGGAATCTCCTTGCTCAGATTTATATTAAGGCTCTGGTTGAAGGTTTGCCCACATTGAGTATCTCATTTAGGTTCAGGGAGTCTGTCTACCACATACATGAATTCTGGAACAAATGATAAACACATTAGCAAAGGTTGGCTCACTAATGGAATAAAAGGATACAAAAAGATAAATTTCTATGCTCAATGTACACTATGCCCAGGCCTGATTTGATCTACAGATTCTTCTCCTTCCATATTCTATAGCATTGATGACCAAAAACACAAGTTCTTTACTGACTACAAGAAAGATGCCATTCCTATTTTTTTGGGGGGGAAGGTACTGGGGGTGGAAACCAGGGTTCTTTTTTTTTAACCTTCTGGTTATCCTCCCAGACTTAGTTTTGTATACTTCTGAGGCTCACTTCAAACCTGTTAAATCCTCCTGGCCCAGCTTCCCAATAGCTGGGATTACAAACATATGGCACCATGCCCTGCTCCTTAAGTCAAATTCCTGAAGGTTTCCAGCATCACATCTCTGTAGAGATTGGAGACTGGAGTCCAAAGATTTACAAAATTACTTTATCATCAGAAATCTTGAGGATGACTCTCCCAGCATAGCAGATCAAATTCTAGACCTGAGCTATTCAAAAAGGGAGAGCAGAATAGGAATAACTTTCATTAGAGGGCCCACTGAGTAAAATGTGCTTTGGTTCAGCCATGATTTTTCTGTTTTATTTCAACTCATCTTTTTTTTTTTTTGGTGGTACTGGGGTTCCAAAAAGCCCTTCTACCTTCAGGCTACACTCCCAGACCTATTTTATATATTTTTTACTTAGAAACAGGGTCTCTTAAACCAGTGCGGCTGGCTTCAAACCTGTGCGATCCTCCTGTCTCTGCCTCCCAAGCTTGGGGATTACCAGCGTGCGCCACCACGCCCGGCCTCATCTTTTGTAGTGGGAATTAAACCCGGGGTTGCGGGTTCCTAGATGAAAGGTACACACACACAGCCTTTCATTTTTCTTGTGGTTCTGGGGATGGAACCCAGGGGCATTCTACTTACAAGACACAACCCAAGCCCTATATTTTATTTTGAAACAAGGTCTCACTGCGCTGCAAAAGGCCTCAATAAGTAGCCAAGGCTTTCCCCAAACCCGGATCCTACTGTCTCAGCCTTCTGAAATGCTGGGATTACAAACATGTGCCGCCATGCCCAGCCACCCAAAGCCCCTTATTATTTTGAAACAGGGTCCCATCGAGTTGCTGAGGCTGATGATCTAACTACAGTCTTCCCCTTTCAGCCTCTCACATTCTAGAATTAGATGCTACGGCCCTCTGTCCCACATTTCTTTTAGGTGAATTATTTACTTATTTTTGTTACTTTTGTGGTACTGGTGAAAGACCCCAAGGGCATTCTACTTATGAACTACACCCTCATGGCTTTTTATTCTTTAATTTGAAACAGTGTTTCACTAAATTGCAGAGAGCCTCACTCAATAGCTGGGGCTGAACACAAACTCCGATCCTCCTATCTTAGTCTCCTAAATACTGGGAGGGCAACTGTGCACCTCCAAACCCCACCCTATTTTTTATTTTGAGCCAGGGTCTTTCTAGGTCGCTGAGTCTCAGTACTTGACTTGCTGAGGCTGCCTTTGATCCAGTGGTCCTTACTATCTCAAACCAAAGGCTGGGATTATAAGCAGGCAGTGACATGCCTGCCTGAGACCCTATTTCATAATAATAAATTATGGCTCAGGATGTGCCTCTGAAATGGTATGCTCCTAGATCAATCAATCCCTAGTAACAAAAAAATTTTGGGTGTGGGGACTCTTGTATATAATTCCATTTCTTCAAAGGTTGAGACGTGATGATCACAGGTCCAGCGCTGGGATTACAAGCTTATGCCACCATGCACGGCTATCTGTTGCAGACCAAGTCAGTCGGGTCATAATTGTCCGCTTCCGGTCAAATCCTCGGAAAGATGGGGCAAAAGGAAGGTGGAGTTCTGCAGAATCTTATCTGCAGCGATTCTTTCCCCTCTATAAAATAAATTTCCTTAAGTTCTTAGGTACGACGCTTTAGAAAGAATCTGAGGTGGACAAAGGCTTCTTGAGCCAATGACAATTTATTACAAGAACCCAGAAAATTTATACCCTTCACCAGTGAGATTAATAATAGGAGAAAAAGAAAAGGGGGGCAATCACAGCAAAACAATAGTGAATTACATGTAAACAAAGTAAAAGATTAGTCTGGCATTTAAGAGATTAACTCCAGATCTTTCTTCCAATATTGCAGCAGAGCAGGTCCAAGAGGTAAATTCCAGAGGCAATACAGGCACGCTCAATGCCCAGGGCTTGGAAAATACGCCTTCTCATGGAATCTTCTTTTGCTTTCTTTTTTGAAGTTTCCATCTATATCCATATGACAAGCATGGGGAGATATGGCGGTCCAGGGAGATGCGATGGGAGTCTCTCAGATCTCATCCGCATTGCCTTCTGAAGTCTGAAAGCTTACAAAAACTCACAACACAGCTTGGCAAATAAAACACCAAAAAAACACCATGAAGTTCTTATATTTAGTTGTCAGATGTATTTCCTTAACTGCTGAACACTCTTCCTTAAACAATAAGCCTATTAAAAGCCTATTCATCTTTAATAATCCATTTCCCTATCACAAACCCTCTGCAACCTGCTTCTAACTTTCTAATTCCTTTCTTTCCCAGTTGGGACAATCTTATGATAAGCTCTTCTTCATGCAAAAATGCTTTTCTTACTCTTACAGTATTTCCTTTCTTTCATACATATATATTTAGAATATCTGTCCTTTATTTTGTCATATTCATTTCTAGCCATGCGGCGTCTCCCTGTCTCCGGGAACGCTCATACTGGGCGTAAAAGTCAATAATCTTTTTCCTTCGGCTCTATTGTATTTGGACAACTAAGTTGTTCATCAACTAAATTGTTTTGAAGTCACACACAAAGTTTTATCTTCTCTGTCTCTAGGCAGGATCTCAAGGGTAAACAGAGTTACCTTAAACTGAGCTACCAGTTACCGGAGTTAATGGCTTAACCTAAGTTAGTGATAAGAATGAGGGTCGGAGATCATTTGTAACTGCTGCAGCTGGAATGCTCATCACAGCATCTGAGTTCTGGCCAGTTTTTCATTACTATTGAGCAAAGCCAAGGGTGTTTAGACAAATTATTAAAAAATTTATTTCCACGGACTCAATTTCTTTCATTTCCCACATGGTGCGCACTGCTAAGGCTTTTCTGCACTATGAGTTCTTTCATGTGTTTTCAAGTTACTTTTATATCTGAAGGCTTTACCGCACTGCTTACATTCATAGGGCTTTTCTCCTGAGTGAATCCTTTCATGAATTTGGAGGTTATAAGAAGAACAAAAGCCTTTCCCACACTGTGTGCACTGATAAGGCTTTTCTGCACTGTGTGTTCCTTCATGTCGTCTCAAGCTTTTTTGATGTCTGAAGGCTTTACCACACTGCTTACATTCATAAGGTTTTTCTCCTGAGTGAATTCTTTTATGAGCTTCAATGGAACAGGAAGTTCTTAAGCGTTTCCCACACTGTGAGCACTGATAAGGCTTTTCTGCACTGTGTGTTCCTTCATGTCGTCTCAAGCTTTTTTGATGTCTGAAGGCTTTACCACACTGCTTACATTCATAAGGTTTTTCTCCTGAGTGAATTCTTTTATGAGCTTCAATGGAACAGGAAGTTCTTAAGCGTTTCCCACACTGTGAGCACTGATAAGGCTTTTCTGCACTATGAGTTCTTTCATGTGTTTGCAAGTGACTTCGTCGTCTGAAGGCTTTACCGCACTGCTGACATTCATAGGGCTTTTCTCCTGAGTGAATTCCTTCATGACATTGGAGTGACCTGTAAGAACTAAAGCTTTTGCCACATTGTGAGCACTGATAAGGCTTTTCTGCACTATGAGTTCTTTCATGATTTTTCAAGTTACTTTGTTGTCTAAAGGTTTTACTACACTGTTTGCATTCATAGGGCTTTTCACCTGAGTGAATTCTTTTATGAATTCGGAGGGATTGGGAAGAACTGAAGCCTTTCCCACACTCTGTGCACTGATAAGGCTTTTCTTCACTTTGAGTTCTTTCACGTGTTAGCAAGTTACATTGTCTGAAGGCTTTACCACATTGCTTATATTCATAGGACTTTTTGGCTGAGTGAGTTCCTTCATGATAACGAAGGCCTTTGGAAGAACGTAATCTTTTCCCACACTGTGTGCATTGATAAGGGTTTTCTGCACTATGAGTCCTTTCATGTATATGCAAGACATATCGTCGTCTGAAGGCTTTACCACACGGCTTACATTCATAGGGCTTTTCTCTTGAGTGCATTCTTTCATGATCTCGGAGGGAACTGGCAGAATGTAATCTTTTCCCACACTGTGTGCATTGATAAGGGTTTTCCGCACTCTGAGTTCTTTCATGTATTAGCAAGTTATATTGTTGTATAAAAGCTTTATCACACTGTTCATATTCATAGGGCATTTCTCTTGAGTGAATTCTCATATGACTTTGGAGCAAACAGAAAGAACTAAATCGTTTTCCATACTGTGAGATTTGATAAGCTTTTCCTGCTCTATGAGTTCTTTCATGAAGTTGAAAGTAACTGTGAGCTTTGAAGGCCTTTCCACAGTGTTTACATTCATAACGCTCTTCTCCAACATGCATTTCCTTATGTCTATAAAGGAAAATGGAAGAGCTGAATAATTTAGTACATTTTTGAGATTTATAAGCCTTACTTTTATATGAGTTTCTCATGTTCTGGTGTATAACTGTAAACACTGAAGTCTTTAACACTTTACATTCACAGGAGGATCTTGGGCTGGTGGCCTATCTCAGCAATTTAGTAAGCCATTATTTCACAAATGTGTTTTTTTCTCCCAGGTCTAGGTATGGAACCCAGGGGTTAGGAGGCATTCAACCTCTGAACCACACCCCCTGCCCTATTTTTTTTATTCTTTATTTTGAAACCTGGTCTCAAGCCGGGCTTGGTGGCGCACGCTTGTAATCCCTGTGTTTGGGAGGCTGAGACAGGAGGATCACACGGGTTCAAAGCTAGCCTCAGCTACTTAGTAAAGCTCTCAGCAACTTAGTGAGACCCAGTTTCCAAATAAAATATATAAAAGTTCTGGGAGTATAGCCTCTGGGTTCCACCCCCAGTACCACCAAAAGAAAAAAAATAGAAACCTGGTCTCACTGAGTTTCTAGGTACCATAGAGAAAATTATTTTAAAAACCCTGAATATTTTTATAACAAAATTGAAATCATGCTTTTTTTTTTGGTGCTACTGGAGGTGGAACCCAGAGGCTTTTCTACCTCCCAGCTATACTCCCAGACCTATTTTGCGATTATTTAGAAACACTCTCACAAAGTCCCTGAGTGCTTCCCTAAGAAGCTGAGGATGGTTTCAAATCTGTGCGATCCTCCTGTTTCCTTCTCCCACGCACTGGGTTAACAAGAGACCACCACTACGCCGTGCTTTGAAATTATGCTTATTTGGTTTGCTGGTTTTAAGAATTTTCTGAGTAGTCCGGCATGGTGGTAACGCTTGTAATCTCAGCATTCGGGTGGCTGAAACCGGAAGATTGTGGTTCACGGACAGCCTCAGCTACTTAGTGAGCCCTGTTGCAAAATAAAGAATGAAAATAGGGCAGTGGATGTGGCTCAGAGGTCATACTGCTGGGTTTCATCCCTAGACCCGCAAAAAAAAAAAAATTGACAACAGGGCATGCTAGCCTCCCATGCTTGTAATCCTAGTACCTCGGAGGCTGAGATGGGAGGATTGCGCAGGTTTAAAGTCAGCCTTGCTGGCTTAAGAGACCCTGTTTCCAAAATAAATAAATATAAAATAGGTCTGGGAGTGTAGCCCGGAGGTAGAAGGGCTTCCAGGAACCTCAGTACCACCAAAAAAAATTTTTTAAAAAGCTTAGCAAGACCCTATTTCCAAATAAAATATAAAATATTAAAATGGACTGGGAGGATAGCCAGAAGTAAAAACCACACAAAAAAATTTTTTTGGACATGTCAACAATTCTCAAGCAGAATTTCTTCATTCTTAGCTTGTAAGTTACCTTTGGGTTTCCCCTGAAATTCCATAGTGATTGTCAATATTCAGATCCTTCCAAATGTTTCCTGCAATTAAGATAAAAAATTAATTATATCGAATCATACTTACAGAATACTTTCTGATTACAGTATGCACTGTCCAATATACAGTTAATCTTCTTGACCTATTCACCAAATTCATTTGAAGTGGTGATGCATGCTTGTAATTCTAGCATTGGGGAGGCTGAGACAGAAGGATCCCGGTTCTACACAGCCTCAGATACTTAGTGAGGGCCTTTCCAACTCAGTGAGTTCCTGTTTCAAAATAAAGAATAAAATATAGAATTGGGCAGGGGGATAGCTCAGAGGTAGAATGCTCCTGGGTTCCATCTCCAGTACCACAAAAAAGTAAGTAAATAAAATATCTAAATCACAGATCAGCATTGATTACCAAGGAACATAAATTCTTTACAGACTCACTGGAGGGAGGGAGTCATCGTACCTAGAGAGGCCACATTCCTGAAGGTTTCCAGCATCACGTCTCTGTGGAGTTTCTTCTGGGAAGCATCTAGCAAAGCCCACTCCTCCTGGGTGAACTTCACAGCCACGTCCTCAAAGGAAACTGAGGCCTAAAACACCCCACATGTGTACAAGAGTGGGTTAGACAGACAGTACCGAGTATGTTCAACTAATTTATAAGATGCTCACATAAGATCGAGGATTCCAAAATTGTATTACTCTGAACTCTTGGATCATATAATATTCTTGGACCATACCACCCGCATACAAACAAAGGAAAAGAAATACCAGAATTGATCTATTCACAAGGAGAGAAGGTATAATTATTTTGGGCGGTACAAGGGATAGAACCCAGGGGCACTGTACCTCTGAGCTACACTCCTAGTGCTATTTTACTGCCGCCTTTTCTTCGGCATTTGCGTGTGTAATTTCCACGCAACATTGGCTGATGGCTTAAAGAAAGCAGTGCCCCGAGGGGAAGTGTTGTCTCTGGCCAAAGTACTCCCCTACTCTTTGATATTCTTTCATAACTATTATTCTTTTGGTAATGATTCTTTTAACTTTCCACACGAATTCCTCTGGTGATGTAAGATCAGGACTGTGGTAGAAACTGAGTCCGTGGAAAATAAAGCTTCTAGTAATTTGTCTAAGCCTCTAAACGCCCTCGGCTTTGCTCAAAGATGTAAATTTAGTCAGAATTCAGATACTGTGGAAGCATTCCTGCTACAGCAATTACAAATGCAGAATTCCTCCCTATCTCTGACCTTCATTCTAATCATTACAATAGAGCTGAGGGCTAGGAGGAATCTTGACCTTTGCACCTAGTGATATAGCACTGCCTAAAGACAGGCGACACCACCTGGTTAAAATAGTTATGACAGAACAAAGGACAGATATAATAAAACTTCATGTTGTTTTTTGGGCCCTGTCTACTAAAATATATTTTAAGTGTTTAATAGGGTGAAGCGTTCAGACAGCAGATGGTATTGCAGACAAAATCTGGCAGACATTCAGCGAAATCCTCTAAATCATCACAAATGTACATGGATTTCCCTACACCAACTACATGTATGAAAGCTGGAATCTCCGACTTCGTCCCCATTCAGTTCAAAGGAGGTTGCTAGATAGAGAAGGACATTGGACTAAGCCCTAGGAATAAAAGGTTCTGAAAGGGTTAAAGAAAACTCTTAAAAACTGAATTCTTCAAGTGATTTTGGGTGTGACTTTTGTTCCTCTGGAATTTGCCCACTAAAAGCCTCTGCAGCTGCTAAGGAAAGGCCAAAGGGGCTGACTTGAAGCACAAGACCCACCTGCAGGGTCATGGAACTGATTTCAATCACAAAGACCTGTGATGTCACAGGCCTTACTTTTGTCTTGTTCAGGGTTGGTGATTTACATGTATATTTCACTACTGTTTTTGGATGTTTGCACTTTTCTACTAGGGAATCAAAGGGAAATAGGGAAAGATAAAAAATCTTGTGTGTAGAATAAAGTGGTCAATTGCACAAGAGGCATTTGTCCGTGTCAATCAATTCAGATTTTTTTTTCCCGGAGAGGAATCTCCACTTTTAGCGCAAGGAACAGGAACTTAAAGGAGTTTATTTCATAGAAAGGGAAAAAAATCGCTGCAGATAAGTGGCTGCAGAACTGCACCCCGAAGCCTTTCCCAACTTTCTGAGAAAAGGTCCCGAACGGACTCAGTGGCCATATTCAGTGCTGGATTTATTATTCCCGATTGAGCCAGGCTGTCGCATTTTACCATTCTTATTATTTTTGAAACAGAGTTTGAGTGAATTGCCAATAGCCTAGGTAAGTAGCTAAGGCTGTCAGCAAAACCGTGATTCTCCAGTCTCTGCCTCCGGAATGCTGAGATTACAAGTGTGAGCAACCACACGTGAACAAAGAGGGCGTTTCAGGGCAGCCTGCAAGACAAGATGTGGCACTGCACTGCCTACCTAGGTAAGACAGAGCTCACACTCTCCCTCCTTGCTGAGAACCAAGAGGGCTGGGCTCAGACCGGAGGTCTGCTCACTGAGCCACACTGCTGAGTAAGGGAAGATGCTAACCAACTCCAGCCTCTATTTATTCTCAAGCACCAAGTTTCTGACCACAATTGGACATAAGCTTAACACCATCCCCAAGTCCTGATTGGCTGGTTTCAAGGACCGCCTACTGACGGCTCAGCATATGTACAATGGTAGAACAGAATGACAGCCAGTGGCCACGCCCCTTCCCGCTCAGCCCGCCTCCACAGGAAGAAGCCTGGACCACACTGGGGTCCTTGTATTCAAGCAGAACTTGTTCCTGACATTCCAGAGTGTGCCCTGCTGTCCTCTTCTACTCAGTGGGCACTTCCAGTTTATGCTCTGAACTCAGGGTTAAAAATGGGCAGTTTATTCTAGACTCAATATCCAATGGAGCAATCTTGGCCTCTGACTGGAAGGGTTTACAGACAACACCAGGCTACACCCAAAGGAATGGGTGATGTGTCCTCCAGGTATCAGGACAAACATTACCCTTCTGTCTCAGCCCCCCAAGTACAGGGTTACTGTCTGGGCCAACGTTCCTGGCTCTATTTTTTTGTAAATGTAATTTGGAGTCAACTATCCTCAGCACCCAAAAAATAAAAAAAATCAAGTCAACTAATATAATCCAGCCCTTCAAGAAGAAAACAAAAGGTTTATAACAATACCAGTAACTGAGAAGGAAAATAAAATTAAGAAAAATGGAGAGGCCACAACTTAAATTTAAAAAACTAAAAATGTCCACTAATAATATAACTACTTAACAAATCCCAAAACTCAACCAGCCCCAGCTACTTAGTGAGACCTTTGGCATCCCAACTAGTTGAGGATGTCTCCGAACCTCAATACTCCTGTCTCAGCCTCCCAAATGCTGGGATTACAGGCATGCGCCACCAGGCCGGGCCAGATCCTCTTTCAAAATAAAAAATACAAGGTGCTAGGAGTTTAGCTTGAAGGTAGAATGTCCCAAAACTGGGAGTAGTGGCAGACTTTTGTAATGCCAGAATTTGGAAGGCTGAGACAGGAGGATCGCATAGGTTCAAATTCAGGCCCAACTACTTATTGAGGCTCTCAGCAACTTAGACTGTGTTTCCAAAGAAAATAAAAAATAACTCTCAGGCATGGTGGCGCATGCTTGTAATCCTAACATTTGGGAGGCTGAGACCTGAGGATCACGGTTCGCGGACAGCTTCAGCTACTTAGTGAGACCCTCTTTCAAAATAAAGAATAAAAAATTTGGCAGGGTGTGTAGCTTGGAAGTCAAATGCCTCTGGGTTCCACCCCCAGACCCGCAAATACAAAAACAACAACAACAACCAAAAAAAAAAAACCTCTGGGAGTAGAGTGCAGAGGGAGAAACCCCTAAGTTCCATCCTTAGTGGTACAGGTGCGCGCGCGCATGCGCGCGTGCACACACACACACACACACACATACACACACACACACTGCTTCTGGGACCAATCCCCAGTACCATACACAAAACATTTTGGTTCTCTTAAGTCTGAACTACACATTCACACAAATCCCCCTCAGAGGTAGAACGGAACTGGGTTCAATCTCCAGCAACCACTACAAGTCAGGCGTGATGGCACACACCTGTGATCAGTACCTGGGAGGCGGGGACAGGGCGTCACAGGTTCATGGCCAGTCTCAGCACTAAAGACACTCTAGGAACCCAGGGAGTCCCAATTTCAAAACAAAAATTAGCTGGGTGTGATGATGCACGCTTGTAATGCTAGTACTACGGAGGCTGAGACAGGAGGATTGCAGGTTCACGACTAGCCCCAGCTACTTAGTGAGACCTTTGGCATCTTAGTTTGACCCCTTTGCAAATACGTAGAAAAGTCCTCCATGGTGGCTCACCATTGTAATCCCAGCATTTGGGAGGCTGAGACAGGAGGATCTGGGTTCATGGACAGCCTCTGCTACGTAGTGAGGCCTTCTGCAACTTAGTGAGACCCTATTTAAAAAAAATTTTTTTAAATATCATTGAGGTTGTCGATCAGAGGTGGAATGCCCCTGGGTTCAATCCTAGCACCACAAAAAATAAAAATAAAAAAAGTACCGGATGTGTAGATATAAGGTAGAATTCCCCTGAGTTTAATCCCCAGTATAAGAAACCAAAACTTATACTATGAATAACGAATCACTGATTTTAAGACAAAACATAGAGAGTTGGCAACACAATACTGAACAATAAATACTACTCACTGTTGATACTATCTGACAAAGAAGAAACAAACAGGTCAAGGGAAATTTGAGAAAAAAATAGGTCCGGGCAAGTTGGCCCTCGCTTCTGATGCAAGTACTGGGGAAGCTAAGACAGGAGGATCGCAGGGTGCATTTAGGCTCTGCTACTTAGTGAGGCCCTCTGCAACTTAGTGAGACCCTGTTTCAAAATAAAAATAAGCCGGGCGTGGTGGCACACGCTTGTAAACAGGTTCGAAGCCAGCCACGCTGGCTTAAGAGACCCTGTTTCCAAATAAAAATATAAAAATAGGTCTGGCAGTGTAGCCTGGAGGTAGAAAGGCTTCCAGGAACCCCAGTACCACCTAAAAATAAAATAATAAATAAATAAATAAATAAATAAATAAATAAATAAAAATAAAAGACGGGCGTAGTGGCTCACACTTGTAAGTCAGCATTCGGGAGGCTGAGACCAGAGGATGGCAGTTCACAAAAGAAAGCCTCAGCTACTTAGTGAGGCACTCTGCAAACCAGTGAGACCCTTTTTCAAAATAAAGAATAAAAAAATAGGGATGGGTGAGTAGCTCAGAGGTAGAATGCTCCTGGGCTCCATCCCTAGCACGAATGATAACGATAATAGTAATAATTATAAAGCCGGGCGTGGTGGGGAATGCTTGCAATTCCAGCATTCGGGAGGCTGAGACAGGAGGATGGCGGTTCGAGGCCAGCCTCAGCTATTATTGAGGCCCTCCAAAACTCGGTCAGACCCAGTTTCGAAATAATAAATAAAAAATAAGGCTGGAGAGATAGCTAGCAGGTAGAAGTCCCTGGGTTCCATCCCCAGATAAGAAGAAAAGGTGATGAGGATGTGAGGATACAGGGCTGGGGGTGTAGCTCAGTGGTAGAACGTCCCTGGGTTCAATCTCCAGTACCAGAAAAAAAAAAAAAAAGCCACAAGCCAAGTCCCTGGACGGTCCACCGGCCGGGCCCAGCACAGGCGCCGTGGACGCAGCGCAGCCTGCGCAGCAGAGGGGCCAGGTCCGGGAGCGGCGGGAGCCCCGGCCCGGAGTCGAGCCCAGGCCCGTCCACACTGGCCGCCGCCGCGTCCCGACCCTGGTCCACACTCACCATCCCGGCTCCGGGTCCCCGCGAGCGCCGCAAGCCCCGGAGGTCACAGCCATACAAGAACCCACGCAACCAGCGCCTGCAGCAGGGAGATTACATCCGGGACCTAGAATCCTGGCTTGCAGCCTGCCCCCTCCTCCAGATGACACATCTGATTGGGCGGCGAGTGCAGCCCCGCCCTGCAATACTGATTGGCTTGGTGAGGCTTGAGTGACTGATAGTGGACCACTGATGTTGGGGAGTGGAGCTGAAATACAGCTGATAGCCACGCCCCTACCAGGCTCTGGCGGCCTCCTCAGAACCTGATCTAGTCCACCTGTACTCAGTTGGTGTTTCCTTTCTTTCTTTGTACGACACTGATTGGCTATGGTCCTGAGGCCTGAGTCACCTCATAAAGGACCACTGAAGTTCTTGAGCAGGGCTGAATACAGCTGAAAGCCACGCCCCTTTGGGGATCTCTGGTATCTCTAGCCCCAGACAAGGAATCATTTTATTTAAGCAGTACTTGCCTCTGACTTTTCCAGAGCGTGAACTTTCTTTTTGTGGTACCGAGGATTAAATCCAAGGGCATTCTACATCCTAGCCAAACCCCTAACCCTACTTGGCTGTCTGCGAACTGCGATCCTCCTGTCTCAACCTCCCAAGTGCCGAGATTACATGCCTGTGCCACCACACCAGGCTCCAATTTTTTTTAATTCGTTATTTTGAAACATGGTCTCACCAAGTTGCTGAGTCTAAATGGCTGAAGCTGGTCGCGAACCTGCGATCCGTTTTAGCTTCCCACGTTTTGGAGTTACAAGCATGAGCCACGATGCCCTGCTCGGTGGGAACTTTCTGTTTTCCTCCTGGACACAGGATCCACTAAGGGGCACAATCAACTCCAGACTTAATATTCTTGGCCTCCAAAGTCGAATCCCCAGGCCCAAACACACTGGCTTCTGCCCCGCTTCCCGACCCCAGGCCTCCACACTCACCATCCCGGCTCTAGGCATCTCCATGTGCGCTGCCAGCCCCAGGCCACAGCGCTACAAAGGCCAAGCACCCAGAGTCCAGCAGCAGTGGAGATTACATCCAGGAGCAAAGAATCCGTGCTTACAGCCCGCCACCACCTCCTAAGGTCTCACACCTTATTGGACTGTGAGTGCAGCAGTGCCCACGGCATTCATTGGCTATCCCACATTGTGTGCTCTGCTAAGACTTGTGCTCTGCTAAGACTTTTCTGCACTTGAGTTCCTTCATATATTTTCAAATGATACTGTTTTCTGAAGGCTTTACCGCACTGCTTACATTCATAGGGCTTTCTTTCATGATTTTGTGAATTCTTTCATAATTTTGGAGTGTTGAGGAAGAACTTCAGCGTTTCCCACACTGTGTGCAATGGTAAGGCTTTTCTGCACTGTGAGATCTTTCATGTTTTTTCAAGTTACCTCGTTGTATAATGGTTTTACCTCACTGTTTACATTGATAGGGCTTTTCTCCCGAGTGAATGAATTTTTTCATGAGTTCGTAGGGCCTTGGAAGAACTTCAGCGTTTCCCACACCATGTGCACTGATAAGGCTTTTCTGCATTACGAGTTCTTTTATGTATTTTCCAGTTACATTGTTTTCTGAAGGCTTTTTGTCACTGCTTACATTCACAGGGCTTTTTTGCCGAGTGAGTTCCTTCATGATAATGAAGGGCATTGGAAGAACTTCAGTGTTTCCCGCACTGTGTGCACTGATAAGGCTTTTCTGCACTATGAGTTCTTTCACGTATTTGGAAATTATATCGTTGTCTGAAAGCTTTACCATACCATGTACATTCATAGGGCTTTTCTCCTGAGTGAATTCTTTCATGGTTTTGGAGGAAACAGAAAGAACTGACGCATTTCCCACACTGTGAGAACTTATAAGGTTTTCCTCCACTGTGAGTTCTTTCATGAATTCAAAAGTAACTGTGACTTTTGAAGGCCTTTCCAGAGGATTCAAATTCAGAATGCTCTTCTGCAACATGGACTTTTTTTATGCCGGAGGCTCTCAGCAACTTAGTGAGACCCTAATTTCCAAATAAAATATAAAATTGGTCTTGGAGTGTAGCCCAGAGGTAAAACGTCCCCTGGATTTCATCCCAAGCTCTACACACAAAATATTTACATTATTGGCACAGACAAGGTTTTGAGCAGTATGTAATGACGGTGCGTATACTTTGAGCTCTGATGCTGTTCACCAGTGTTGACATTTCTAGGTTTGGCTCTTCACAAATCCTTCCCTGATGTCCAAAGCGACTTTGATAGCTGAAGGCTTTGCCACAGTGTTCCCCTTCAAGGGTTTTTCTCCAGTATGTGCCTGTCCCTGAACTGGGAGGGCATCGGAAGAACATCTGAAGGCTTTCCCACACTGTTTACACTCACAGGGCTTTCTTCCAGCATGAGTTTCTTTCTTTTTTTTTTTCTTGGCAGGTGTGGGGATGAAACCCAGGGAAATTCGACCTCCAAGCTATATCCCCTGACCTATTTTTTATTCTTTATTTTGAAGCAGGGTCTAAGTTGTGGAGGGCCTCACTAAGTAGCTGAAGCTGTCTGCTAACAGCGATCCTCCCAGCCTCCTGAATGCTGGGATTACAAGTATGTGCCGCCATGCCCAGCTCAGCATTAGTTTCTTGAAGCCCGTGAAGGGACCTGAAGATCGGAAGGACTGAACGCACCGCTAAAGTCCCCAAGGGCTTTAAGGAAACATTTCCTCTTACAACCAACCATGGAAAAGACCAAAAGTTTATTATTAACTACTAATAAAATGAAAATAATATCCTATGCTAAGCATTAAACTCTCTGATTAATATACATCATTGTTTTTCAATTAATAGGCACTACTAAGGAGAGGAATGTTTCATACTTTCCCATGTCCCAAGGTTGTGCCTGGTACCCATCTGTTCTGCTGCTATCCATGTACCCATTGTACAATGAAAGGGGGTAGGGTTACTGGGGGGTCAGTAGCCACTCTACCATAGCCTACCCTGATTAAATATGCTGGCCTTTTAAAATTCACGACGGTGAGAACAACTTGTCTTGGCTCTGTTTTAGGTGTATCGTTAATATTGCTTGGGAAAAACCTAGGGAGGATCGGTTGCCTTTAAGGCTTGTTCTGCTTGTTATTGTCTGAGTCTTTATAGAATTCTTGTTAGATCGGTTATTTGGAAATGTAGGTTCAACTCATACATAAATGTTACAGTTTCAGGGAGTAAATCTTGAATTGTTTTAAACAATTTGAAGCCATTAATAACATGTCTCAGGTATCTTGAGGTAACAAAGCCAATTCCAAAAGATCCCTAAATCCCCATGCCTAATAATATTCCCCAAAAGGAGATGCCGCATGCCTGTTCCAGGCAATGTCTGCCATGCAGCATTCCTGCTAAAATGAGCCTTGCTCAGTTAGACTGGGAAGAAGGTGCTGCAAAACAGGGTCTCACTAAGTTGCTGAGAGCCTCTGTAAGTAGCTGAGGCTGGGTTAGAACCTGTGTGATCCGCCTGTCTCAACCACCCAAGCACTGGAATTACAAGCATGTGCCACCACACCCTGCTCCTTATGCCACATTCCTGAAGGTTTGCAGCAATCACATCCCTGTAGAGATGCTTCTGGAATGGATCTAGTGAAGGCCACTCCTCCTGGCTGAACTTCACAGCCACATCCTCAAAGGAAACCACTGAGTAAAATATGCTTCTGGGTCAACCATGATTTCTGTTTTGTTTTACTTCATCTTTTGTACTGGGAATTAAACCCAGGAGGGCACAGCCTCTCATTTTTCTTGTAGTACCGAGGATGTAACCCGAAGGCATTCTACTTATGAGACACAGCCCCGGCCCTATTTCTTAATTCTTTATTTTGAAACAAGGTCTGAGTAGCAAAGGACACAATAAGTAGCTACGGCTGTCCCCAAACCCGGATCCTACTGCCTCAGCCTCGCAAATGCTGGGATGACAAACGTGTGCCGCCATGCCCGGCCACCCATAGCCCCTTATTATTTTGAAACAGGGTCCCATCGAGATGCCGAGTGTCTCGCTCAGTTGCTGAGGCTGACCTACCTACAATCTTCCTCTTTCAGCCGCTCAAGTTCTAGAATTAGTTACATGCTACTGCACCCTCTCCCAAATATTTTGGGTGAATTATTGATTTACTTATTTTTATTATTTTTGTGGTACTGGGGAAGGAACCCAGGGGCATTCTACCTCTGAGCTACACCCCCAACCCTATTTTTAAAAATTTGAAACAGTGTTTCAGTAAATTGCAGAGAGCCTCACTAAGTAGCTAAGGGTGACCACAAACCCAGATCCTCCTCCTCAGCCTCCCAAATACAGGGATGGCAAGCGTCCACCTCCGAGGCCCGCCCTATTCCTTATTATGAAAAGGGGTCTTTCTAGGTCAATTGGAGTCTCAGTACTTGACTTGCAGAGGCCGCCTTTGATCCTGTGGTCCTTACTCTTTCAAACTACCAAAGGCTGGGATTATAAACAGGCATTGCCACACCCGCTTGAGATGCTGTTTCATAATAAATAATGGCACAGGATGTGGCTCTGACATGGAATGGTCCTAGTTCAATCCCTAGTATTGAAAACAAATTTTGGTATGGGGACCCATGCTTATACTTCCAGTTCTTTGAAGTTGAGATATGAGGATCACAGGTCGAGCACTGGGATTACAAGCTTCCACCACCATGCGCACCTATCCACTTCTTTTAAGGGTATTATTGAAGTCTGAGTTGTCCATTTTGAGAGGTGAATTTTCTACCTTGTTTCACTTAAGAGCCATACCTCGGAATCCAGTGTCATCCTCTTGAATGTTGAGATTGCTAGCATGTGCCACAACGCCCAGCTAACATTCTTTTTCTGTGCCTTTATCACCAATACTGCAAAAAAAAAAGTTTTTTTATGTTTTCAAATACACACAGAACATGTGAAGGTTTCAACATATTCTTTTATTCACTTTTTTACCAGTCTGAGGATGGAACACAGGGGCATTCTGACTCCGAGCTACACCCCCTGCCTTATTTTTTATTTTTGCTACTGGGGGTGGAACCCAAAGGCCTTTTCACCTCTGGGCAATACTCCCAGACCTATTTTTATATTTTATTTGGAAACAGGGTCTCACTAAATTGCTGAGCACCTAAGTAGCTGAGGCTGGCTTCGGACCTGCGATCTTCCTGTCTCAGCCTTCCAAGTGCAGGAAATACAAGCATGCACCACCACGCCCGGCTTTTATTTTTTATTCTTTCTTTTGAATCAGGGTCTCACTAAGTAGCTTACGCTGTCTGCGAACCGCAATCTTCCCCAGTCTCAACCTCCTAAATGCTGGGATTACAAGCGTGTGCCACTATGCCCAGCTAACACATTCTTGTGACTTCATCCTAGTCCTATTTTTAATTGTTTTGAATATAGGGACTTGCTCGTTGATGAGTCTCACCATTTGCTGAGGCCGTCTTTGATCATGCAGTCGTCATGTCTCAGCTTCCCACATGCTGGGATTAAGGCACGCGCCATCATGACCGCTGTTTTGGAACACATTTCTTGCAGTCATAATGCTTTTCACCAGTGAGTTTTCCATGTTTTCAAAAAGAGGAGTAAAATCTGAAGGATTCAGAAGCTTTTTATATTCAGAATGTTTTCTTAAAACGAGTTGCTCTGCTATTTTGAAAACTACCACCTGATTTACACTTGCAAGGTTTTCCTCTACATGAGACTCTAAGTCTTGAAGGCCAAAGAAATCCTGAAGAACTTACCATGGTGTTAGCATTGAAAGAGCTTCAACCAGTATATATTCATTCATGATGTCAAAGATACTTTGAGCTATTTTTATAAACGTTGATTTATTTTTGTGATTCTCGGGTGGAATCTACCTCCGGACTATACTCCCAACCTATTTTACGCTTTATTTAGAAACAGAATTTCACCAAGTTGAAGCCTAAGTAGTTGAGCATGGCTTTGAACCTATGCAATATTCCTGTCTCAGCCTCCCAAGCGTTGGGATTATTAGCGTGCGCCACCACGCCTGGCACTTTTTATTATTACAGAATGAATTCTTTTTTGGGGGATGTGTGGTACTGTAGATGGAATGCAGGGGCATTTTACCTCCGAGATATACCTTCAGCCCTGTTTTTTATTCCTTATCTTGAAACAGGGTCTCACTGACTTGCAAAGGGCCTCACTAAGTAGCTGAAGCTGTCCACAAACTGAGATCCTCCTGTGTCAGCCTCGCAAATGCTGGGATTTCAAGGGTACGCCATTTCGCCAGGGTTCTATAATCTTTAATTGAACTTCAGTGGCTAGGGGCTTTACCATATTACATTCATTTGAGTTTTTGCCAGTACAAGTTCTTTCATTATCTTGGAAGAACAGCAAGAACTTATGCAAATACCACAACATCTGCAGGGATAGGGGCTTTCCTCAGCATGAATTATTTTATGCCACCATCGGTTACTAGAACACCTAAAGTACTTTACATATTGCTTATGCTAACAGGCATTTTGTCCTGTATAAATTTTCATGAACTCGAAAGTATATGGAATTACTGAAATGATTCCCACAGTGCTCACATTCAAATATTTAACCCCAGTATGAGTTATTTCATGTATTTGCAACTCATGTCTTTGTGTGAAGGCTTTGCCACACTGCTGACAATCATAGGGCTTTTCTTCTGAGTCAATTCTCTCATGATTTCGGAGGGAACTGGAAGAACATAAGAATCTCCCACATTGTGTGCACTGACAAGGCTTTTCTGCACTATGAGTTCTCTCATGTATTTGCAAGTCACGTTGTTGTCTGAAGACTTTACCACACTGCTTACATTCATAGGGCTTTTCCTTTTCTCCTGAGTGAATTCTTTTTTTTTTTTTTTTTTTTTGTGGTAGTGGGGTTCCTGGAAACCCTTCTACTTCTGGGCTATACTCCCAGATCTATTTTTTTTATATTTTTATTTGGAAACATGGTCTCTTAAGCCAGCGTGGCTGGCTTCGAACCTGTGCGGTCCTCCTGTCTCCGCGTCCCAAGCGCGGGGATTACAAGCGTGCGCCACCACGCCCGGCCTCTGAGTGAATTCTTTTATGCACTCTGAGGGACTTGGAACACCTTAAGATTTTCCCACACTGTGTGCACTGATAAGGCTTTTCTGCACTATGAGTTCCTTCATGTCTTTGGAAGTTACTTCGATGGTTGAAGGCTTTACCACACTGTTTACATTCATAGGGCTTTTCTCCTGAGTGAATTTTTTCATGATCTCGCAAGGCATAGGAAGAACGTAAGCGTTTCCCACACTGTGTGCACTGATAAGGCTTTTCTGCACTATGAGTTCCTTCATGTCTTTGCAAGTAATACCGGCTTCTGAAGGCTTTACCGCACTGCTTACATTCATAGGGCTTTTCTCCCGAGTGAATTCTTTCATGAAGTCTCAGGGAACTGGAAGAACTTAAGCGTTTCCCACACTGTGTGCACTGATAAGGGTTTTCTGCACTATGAGTTCCTTCATGGTTTTGCAAGGTACTTCGATGGTTGAAGGCTTTACCACACTGCTTACATTCATAGGGCTTTTCTCCTGAGTGAATTCTTTCATGATTTTGAAGGAAACATAAAGACCTGAAGCATCTCCCACACTGTGCGCACTGATAAGGCTTTTCTGCACCATGAGTTCTTTCATGTTTTTGCAAGTTACTTCGATGGTTGAAGGCTTTACCACACTGCTTACATTCATAGGGCTTTTCTCCTGAATGAATTATTACATGATTTTGGAGGACACAGAAAGAACTGAAGCCTTTTCCACACTGTGAGCACTGATAAGGGTTTCCTGCTCTATGTGTTCTTTCATGGAGTCGAAGGTAACTGTGAGTTTTGAAGGCCTTTCCACAGTGTTTACATTCATAAGGCTTTTCTCCAACATGCATTTCTGTGTGCCTGTGAAGGAAAATGGAAGAGCGGAATAATTGAGTACATTTTTGACATTTTTAAGACTTACTTTAATATGAGGTGTTTTTTTTTGGTGGTATTGGGGTTCCTGGAAGCCCTTCTACCTCCGGGCTACACTCCCAGACCTATTTTTTTACATTTTTATTTGGAAACAGGGTCTCCTAAGCCGGTGCACATGGCTGGCTTCGAACCTGCACGATCCTCCTGTCTCTGCCTCCCAAGCGCAGGGATTACAAGTGTGCGCCACTACGCCCGGCTAATATGAGTTTTTCATGTTCCAGCATGTAATTGTAAACACAGAAGGCTTTAAAAATTTACACTCATGCCGGGCATGGTGGCACATGCTTGTAATCCCAGTGTTCGGGAAGCTGAGACCGAAGGATCGCGATTTGTGGACCGCCTCAACTACGTAGTGAGGTCCTCTGCAAGTCAGTGAGACCCTGTTTCAAAATAAAAGATTAAAAATAATGGCAGGGGGAGTAGCTCGTAGGTCGAATGTTCCTGGGTTCTATCTCCAGACCCGCAAAAATAAATAAATAAATAAATAAATAAATAAGTAAGTAAGTAAGTAAAAATAAATTTACACCCACAGAAGGATCTCAGTTTGGTGGCCTACCCCAGCAATTTAGTGTGTGTGTGTGTGTGTGTGTGTGTGTGTGTGTGTGTGTGTATAGACATATATATATATGGTCTAGGAGTATAGCCCACAGGTAGAAAGCCTTCTGGATTTAATCCCAAGAACAACAACAACAAAAAAAATTTTTTTGACATGTCGACAACTCTCTCAAGCTAAATTTCTTCATTCTTAGCTTGCAAGTTACCTTTGGTTTTGCCCTGAAATTCTGTAGTGATTGTCAATATTCAGATTCTTCCAAATATTTCCTACAATGAAGATAAAAAAAACTTTTAATTATTGAGAATCATACTACAGAATACTTTCTAATTGCAGTATGCACTGTCCAATATACAATTATCCTGCCTGACCTATTTATTCACCAAATTCTTCATTAGGTGTGCTGGCAGGAGTGGTGGGACATGCTTGTAATCCCAGCATTTGGAGGCTGCAACAGGAGGATCTAGACAGCCTCTGATACTTAGTAAGGCCTTTTCCAACTCCGTGAAACTGTTTCAAAATAAAGAATAAAAAATAGGGTTGGGTGTGTAGCTCAGGAGTAGGATGCACCTGGGTTCCATCTCCAGGACCTAAAAAAAAAAAAGTAAATAAGCTGGGCGTGGCAGGGTACACTTGTAATCCCCTCACTTGGGAGGTGGACACAGGAGGATCGCGCAGGTTCAAAGTCAGCCGCGGCTTAAGAGACCCTGTTTCCAAATAAAAAAGTATATTAAGCCGGGTGTGGTGGCACACACTTGTAATCCCCGCGCTTGGGAGGCAGAGACAGGAGGATCGCGCAGGTTCGAAGTCAGCCGTGCGCGCTGGCTTAGGAGACCCTGTTTCCAAAATAAAAATGTAAAAGTAGGTCTGGGAGTATAGCCCGGAGTTAGAAGGGCTTCCAGGAACCCCAGTACCATACACACACACACACAAAAAGTATATTAAAAAATCTCCGGGCGAGGTGGTGCACACTTGAAATCTCCGTGCTTGGGAGGCTGTAGAGACAGGAGGATTGGGCAGGTTTGCAGCCAGCCACGCTGGCTTAAGAGACCCTGTTTCCAAATAAAAAGATATAAAATAGTATTAGAAAATAGATCTGGGAGTATAGCCTGGAAGTTAAACAGTTTCCAGGAACCCCAGTACCACCAAAAATAAATAAATAAATAAGCAAATAAAATATCTAAATCACAGATCAGCACTGATGACCAAGGAACACGGGTTCGTTACAGACTCACTGGAGGAAGGGAATCATTCATACCTAGAGAGGCCACATTGCTGAAGGTTTCCAGCATCACGTCTCTGTAGAGATTCTTCTGGGAAGCATCTAGCAGAGCCCACTCCTCCTGGGTGAACTTCACAGCCACATCATCAAAGGAAACTGAGTCCTGAAACACCCACATGTGTACAGGAGAGGGTACGACAGACAGAACTGGGTATTTACAACCAATGCCTAAGATGTTCACATAAGACTGAGAATTCCAAAAACGTATTGCTCAGAACTCCTGATCATATAATATGCTTGGCCCACACCCACCCCACATACACACAGAGCAGCAGAAATCCCAGAATCGAGCTATCCACAAGGGAAAGGGGAGTACGTATATACCCTTTTATTAAAGAGCCCTGACAGAATGTGCTTCTGGGTGAGCCGCAATTTCTCTTCTTTTCTAAATTAATTCATTTTAGCTAAGAATAACATAACTCTCGTTCTAAATACTAAATGGAAAGGCAAGAAATTGAGAATACTGAACACAATGCTGAAGAATTAAGCAGCACACAGGGCTGACACTGACTTTATTTTTATTAACAACTCCTTGTGAGTCCCAGACAAACCCTACTGCGGCTCTTTTCCTTTATAAAAGTCTGTAACACCTGACTCTGCCTCCCCAGTGAGACGTCTTCAGGGCTACGGTTGTGGTCACTCATCAGCTAATAAAGGCTCAACATGATTTCACCTGTGTGTAAGGATTGATTTTTTCCTGCGCATTCCGCTGGGCTACAACGTTTGGAGGCCCCAGTGCAGTGAGATTTCCTGCAGGATACACCCCCTCACCACACACCCCAAAACTTGCCTTGGGTGATAGACTTCTGAACGCCCCCACCAGATAGAGGGGCGCTCCAGAGAGAAGTTTCTCAGCCTCACCCCCAGAGGGACTCCTGACTTGTCTGACTTGTTCTGTCTGGCCTGGTGTCTCACCTAGTAAGCCAACTGACTTTCTGGGGGTCTCAGGCAGGCTGGACGCAGCCGTTACGATGGAGAGCCAGGACCGGGCGAGACGTCGCCCTGACTCCTCCAATTGTATCTTTAAGAGTTACTCTCCAGTCACCCCTTGTAGCCAAATTTGTCCATTTGCTTTCTCTCCGTGAGTCTATTTGGTGTGTGGATTTGTGTTTTTTGTTTGTTTGTTTGTTTTTGTTGGTACTGGGGTTCCTGGAAGCCCTCCTACCTCCGGGCTACACTCCCAGACCTATTTTATACTTTTTTATGTTTGGAAACAGGGTCTCTTAAGCCAGTGGGGCTGGCTTCGAACCTGTGCGATCCTCCTGTCTCCACCTCCCAAGTGTGGGGATTACAAGCGTGCGCCACCACGCCCAGCTGGTGTATATACTTCTTTGTCCTTTTCTATGCTACACTTCGCCTCCCACTGCTTCGCTTTCCACTGCCAGTTTTCTCATTTCCAGGAACACCAGATATGGGAGAAAATCATTCTCCTCACGGGACTTCTGTCCTAACCTCTAACCCCACACGTCGTCCAATAGGACCAAACAGACCCCTAATGCCCCATCGACCACCTGTACAACCGCCTGTCCCACTCCTCCCACCTCTCCAAGTCCCATTCCAACCAACTCATCACCAACCTACACAACTCCCTGTTCAGATAGAACAACCCTTGCTAGATGCCTGGAGGCGGTTTTTAACTATCTTACTACCACCAGGCCTACATATACTAGGGATTGCTGGCTTTGCCTCTACCTGGCAACCCATGCTATGTGAAAATTGGCGCCAAAGTCTCAGGACAACAGGAACAAGGACTGTGCTATCGCACCCCAGCTTTCAACCTAAACACTTGTCCTTTTTTTTTTTGGTGGTGGTACTGGGGTTCCTGGAAGCCCTTCTACCTCCGGGCTACACTCCCAGACCTATTTTTTTTTAATTTTTATTTGGAAACAGGGTCTCTTAAGCCAGCGCATGTGGCTGGCTTCGAACCTGCGTGATCCTCCTGTCTCTGCCTCCCAAGCGCGGGGATCACAAGCGTGCGCCACCACGCCCAGCAACACTTGTCCTTATAAAGCCTCCTGTCTACAGGAGGTGCCTCTTAAGTAGATCTTCCCCAATGCAGGCTTCTTAGAAGCCCCTGAAGGAGTATGGTTTGCCTGTGTGTCTGGATTAACCCCTGCCTTTCAGTAGCTGCTTTGGGACTCGAAACTTATGCTGATGCATGTATAACTGTTCACGTGGTACCCCAGCTGTACTATTTCAGTGGGGAGGCAGGGAGACAACATTTAAATATCCCGGGATTGGTACAAAACAAAAAGGGCAGCTCATAAATTAGTCCCTGCTTTGGTAGGACTAGGAATATCGGCGTCTACTCATGTAGGTACTGCTGCTTTAATTACAGGAAATATCGATTTTTAAGATTTTTTTGGTAGTACTGGGGTTCCTGGAAGCCCTTCTACCTCTGGGCTACACTCCCAGACCTATTTTATATTTTTTATTTGGAAACGGGGTCTCCTAAACCAACGTGCGCGGCTGGCTTTGAACTTGCGCGATCCTCCTGTCTCCACCTCCCAAGCGCGGGGATTACAAGTGTGCACCACCACGCCCAGCAATTTTTAAGATTTTAAATCAACAAATTGACAGAGATTTGGAAAGCATGGAGTCAAACCCTAGGTACCTAGAGGACTCCTCATATTCTCCAGGAGAAGCAGTCCTCCAAAGCCATAGGGCACTGGATCTCCTGTTGTTAAAACAGGGAAGCCTCTGTGTCGCCCTTGGAGAAACCTGCTGCTTCTATACCAACCACTCCAGGATAATCCACCAGAGCCTGACAGAAAAGAGGAAAGGATTACAGAAAAGGGAAACAGCCAGACTAAAAAACCAGAACTGGTATGAGTGTACAGTCTCCTGGTCTCCATGGCTCACCCTAACAGGTCCCGTAGTCATCATCCTAGCCGGGCGTGGTGGCCCAGGCTTGTAATCCCAGTGCTTGGGAGGCTGAGACAGGAGAATCACACAGGTTCAAAGCCAACCTCAGCTATGTGATGAGGCTCTCAGCAACTTAGATCCTGTTTCCAAATTAAGTACAAAATACATTTGGAAGTATATCTCAGAGGTCGAAAAACCTCTGCATTCCACCCCCAGTAGCAGAGAAAAAAAAGAACAAAAAGTAATCATCCTAATCCTCCTGATCTCCCCCTGCATCATAACTGCAGTGGGCCACCTGGTTAGACGGCAGGTTCAGGCTGTAAAGCTCATGGTTCTGCGCACCCACTATAACCCCGTTTCTTCAATCGGATGAATTACAGTCAGAAAGATAATTATTTGTATATGCCATAAGACCAGTGGGGAATGATAAATTGCAGAAAACCAAAGAACAGAAGTAACTCCATTGTTTCTTTTTAGACATCATTTTCAAAAAATATTAATTTGTTCTTCTGCCTGGCAACCCTCAGTATATGGCACAAACAGCTCACCACAAGTTCTGCTTCTATTTCATAGCTTGCTTGCTATTGGCTATCTAGAAGAGGCAGATGGTGAGTCCCTTACAACCTTCTGTGAGTCTCTGATAACCCCTTTTACGGCTCCTTTCCTTTAAAAGGAGCCTGTAACACACCTGACTTTGCCTCCTCCGTGAGCCGACTTCAGGGTGACTGTGGTGGTCACTGATCGGCTAATAAAGGCTCAATGTGATTCCACTTGCTGTGAGGACTGACATGTCCTGCGCATTCCGCTGGGCTACAACACCTCAAACCTATATACTCACTTTTCCTTACTAAACCTGTCTTAGTGTCGGACTGGCGTGCACGGAAATTCTTTTCAGCTAGGAGGCGAAGAACCCCGAGGTCTTGAGGTGAGTTTCCCTTCCTCAGACCTGGGCAATGCTCAGGACTCTCCATACAATTCCTGTGCTTTCCTGACAGGTCCTTTCCTCTCCTGAGCTGGTGCAGCGCCCTCACCACTCAAGAGTGATGGGGAAGAAGGAAACTGGATGCAGCCAGCTCCTCCCACTATGGACCCCAGGCTAAGCCCCCCCAAACTCACTCCAGGACCCTTTGGTTCCTGGTCCCCACCTCTGTTGTCCCTCTCGTGTTGGAATCACTGCTCAGAGTTGGAAGGATTCACAGAACACACAAAACCCAAACAAAAAGATGAGCAGATAAAAACTGTGCACAACTTATATCCCTCAGTGTACAAGGTTTGATTTTTTTTTTTTTGTTGTGTTGTGTTTTATTTTGCAGTAAAGGGGATGAGACCCAGGGGCATTCTACCTCTGAGCTACTCCCCTAGCCCTATTTTTTAGTCTTTATTTTCAGAGAGTCTCACAGAATTGCAAAGGGATTTACTAAGTAGTTGGGGCTGGCTTAAACCGGTGCAATCCTCCTGTCTCAGCCCCCCAAATGCTAGGATTATCAGTGTGCGCCAGCATGCCTGGCTCAGTCTACATGTTTTAAGAAAAAGACATTGAAAACATGACAAATGCCAGGTGTGGTGGCACACGCTTATAATCCCCGCGCTTGGGAGGCTGAGACAGGAGGATCGCACAGGTTCGAAGCCAGCCTCAGCTATTTAAGTAAGGCTCTCAGCAACTTAGTGAAACCCTGTTTCCAAATAAAATATAAAATAGGTCTGGGAGTATAGCCCGGAAGTAGAAAGCCTCTGGGTTCCATGCCCAGTACCCCCCCCCAAAAAAAACCAAACATGCCAAAAGGGTAAATAATCAGGTGAAAAACCTCCAATTGGAGGATACAAAGTAATAGGACAGAGGAGAGTGGCACTCAATAAAATAGAATAACATTGTGTTTTACTCTTTTTTTGAGTCTTTTACTGAAGCTGGCCTCGAATCTACAATCCTTCTGTCTCAACCTTTTTAATCTCTCTAAAAATAATGGGGTGCCCCAGCAAAGGTAATTCTACCTACTATTCCTACATTTTATATAGTATCAATGATGTCAAAAGAAGATATTTGACCAAGATTTGATGGTGCATGCTTAATCTTGCATAATCCCAGTATTTGAGAGGCTGAGACAAAGGCAGGAGATTCATCAAATTGCTAAATTTAGAAATGAAAGTACAGCCAGGCGTGGTGGCCCACGTTTGTAATCCCAGAACTTGGGAGGCCCAGACAGGAGGATCGCACAGCTTAGAAGCCAGCCTCAGATACTTACTGAGGCTCTCAACAACTTTGTGAGACCCTGTTTCCAAAACTATAAAAATACGTCTAAGTTAGCTCACAGGGAGAAAGCCCCTAAGTTCTATCCGTAGTAGCACACATACACGTACAAAAGAATGCTCCTGAGACCAATCCTCAGTACCATACACAATACCTATTAGTTCTCTTCAATCTGAACTATACATTCAACACAAACTCCCCTGAGACAGAAAAGACCCGGGTTCAACCTCCAGCAAGCACAGAAAGTCAGGCGTGATGGCACACACCTGTAATCCAGGAAGGCTGACAGGGGATCACAGGTTCAGGGCCAGTCTCAGCACTAAAGACACTCTAGGAACCTAGAAAGTCCTAGTTTCAAAACAAAAATTGGCTGGGTGTGATGGTACACGCTTGTAATGCTAGTACTGGGGAGGCTGAGACCGGAGGATTGCAGGTTCGCAGCCAGCCTCAGGAACTTAGTGAGGCCTTTGGCATCTTAGTTTCTTTCACCCTGTTTAAAAAACAGAAAATAGCTTGGCGTGGTGGCACAGGCTTGTCATCCCAGCATTTGGGAGGCTGAGACAGGAGGATCACAATTCACAGACAGCCTCAGCTACTTAATGAGGCCCTCCACTACTTAGTGAGACCTTGTTTCAAAATAAAACATAAAAAATAGGACTGAGGAGTATAGCTACAAATTAAAATGCCCCTGGGTTCAATCTCGAGTACCACCAAAAAAAAAAAAATTAAAAAAGCTACAAGTCAATAAATGGGGTCTCTGTACTTAGCCGAGCCCCCAGCAGCACAGAGGTGCAGGGCTGGACACAGCACAGCCTGTGCCAGAGGAGGGACCAGGCCAGGGAGCGGCGGGGCCAGCGGACCAAGAGGAGGCAAGAGACCCGAAGAGCCCAGGCCGGCCGCCCCCTACTTCCAGACCCCAGGCCACTATACTCACCATCCCGGCTCTCAGTGTCTACAAGAGTGCTGCCCACCCCGGAGGCCACAGCCTACAAGGACCCCAAGCACCCAGCAACCTCCTGGGTAACAGCAAGTGATGTAAAGCCCGCCCCCTCTGCCGGAAACAAAAACCTGACTGGATGAGAGTAGTATCGCCCAGAATTCTTGACTGGCTTAAGGCTCAGAGCCCACCTCCGGAGTCCTTTGTGACAGCAACAGTGACCTCTTACTTTGGCCGCCCCACTGGGTCAGTGCCTAGTGGCCAGCGTGCACAGGCAATTTCCAGCCACACTGTTCTGTCTCCACAGCCCTGTCTGCCCGCGAGGATCCCCAAAGTCGGTCCCAGCGACCTGCCCTCACCTCTTCAGGACGCCAGGACTCCACGCTAACCATTTCCGGCTTTGAGGGCTCACCTTAAGCTCCCGCCACCTGATGCCACGGCACCCGAAAGGTTGAGCCTAGGCAACAAAGTGTGCAGAAACAGGATTCCTGGCATGGAGTCCATGAGTTCCCTAGGAGTTACAACCCATGAAGTCAGCAGAGTTCCGCCCCAACCCACTGATTGGCTACGGAAATCAGAGCCCTCCTCCTGAGGCCTGAGTGACAGGAAGAGCGACCCCTCACATTGGCAAATAGGGCTGAAAAGACACATCATGGCCAAGACCCTTCTAGGCTCTGCTGCTTCAGCAGGTTCATACCTTGCATTTAAGCAGATAACTTGGAACTGGCTTTCCAGAACCCTCCCTCAGAGGCAGAGAGATACCAGGGCCCCATACCACAAAGACGTGACCAACCACGTCAGGCCAAACCCAAACCAAGAATGAGCAGATGTCCTTCAGGCATCAGCAACCTTGGCTGAGGCAGTCCAGGGTAGCGCATACTTTAGCCCTTGGTTTAGGCATTTTAAGGCAAAAATATGGGAAACGAGCTAAAACGGTAAATAAATAAATAAATAAACGGTAAATAAATTCAATGAAACGGGAAAGCCGGAACTAGAAAGAAAATAATACAGATTAGAGCAGGAATCAGTAAGATAGGCAAGTACTGTTTCTTACTCCTTTTTTTTTAATTTTTTTGTGGTACTGGGGATTGACCTAAGGTTCTGCCTCTGAGGTACAACTACTGCCTCTTTTTTTTTCTTAATATAGCGGCTTACTACATTGAGACCAATCTCACTACTGCCCTTAAACGGGCCTGGAAAATCTGATCCTCCTGTTTTAGCTTCCCGAGTACTGGAATTACTCCGAGTACTGGAATACAGGTAGGCACAACATTACCGGATTCTATTTTCTACTTAATTTAATTTAAAATTGTTTAGGTTTTACAGTCCTGGGGATGGAACCCAAGAGCACAGCCAGATATTTATTATTCTTTTTTTTTTTTTTTGTGGTACTGGGGATGAAACTCAGGGGCCTTCTACCTCTGCGCTACACTCCCAGACCTATTTTATATTTTTATTTGGAAACAGGTCTCTTAAGCCAGATGAGGCTGGCTTCAAACCTGTACGATCCTCCTGTCTCAGCTTCCTGGGCGCCATACACCGGGCTATTCTTTATTTTGAAACAGGGTCTCACTGAGTTGCAAAGGGCCTTACTGAGTAGCTAAGGCTGTCCCAGAACCCGGATTCTCTAGTCTCAGCCTCCCATATGATGGGATTACAGGGGAGCGCCACTATGACCCGGTCTACTTTATTTTAAATAATTACTGTATCAGCCAGGCGGGGTGACACATACTTCTAATCCCAGGACTTGGGAGGATGACACGGGAGGATCACTGAGATTCGAAGCCAGCCTCAGCTGCTGAGTGAGGCTCTCAGCAACTCACGCAGACCCTGTTTCAAAATGAATAAAACTAGGGCTGAGATTGTAGTTCTGAGGTAGAATGTCCCTTGATTCCATCTCCAGTACAAAGAAAAAAAAAATCGGGTGGAAAAATATAGTCTTAAACACTAGAAATTTCATAGTTTCTATTTCAGCCTAGAGGAGGCCTCAATAAGCCCACACCCTGAATCACTATGGCCCCCTCCAGACTGACACTCTAGAGACACTTAGTACAACGGCGCCCGTAGGAACCTGAGGGTCAGCGCGGCGGAGGGGCCGGGCCCGGGAGCGCGGGAGCCCGCGGAGCCCCGGCCGGAGTCGAGCCCAGGCCCGTCCACACTGGCCGCCGCCCGTCCCGACCCCGGTCCACACTCACCATCCCGGCTCCGGAGTCGAGCCCAGGCCCGTCCACACTGGCCGACGCCCGTCCCGACCCCGGTCCACACTCACCATCCCGGCTCCGGAGTCGAGCCCAGGCCCGTCCACACTGGCCGCCGCCCGTCCCGACCCCGGTCCACACTCACCATCCCGGCTCCAGGTCCCGCGAGCGCCGCCCGCCCCGAGGAAACAGCGCTAACAATGGCCGAAGCTAAGATCTCCTCAGCAAGAAAGAAACGGCCCTGGGAACAGCTTCCGGTGTAAGGCCCGCCCCCTCTTCCGGAAGCACGCCTGATTGGGCAGCGAGCGCCGCCCGCCCCGAGGACACAGCGCTACGAGGACGCGACGCCAAACTCACTTCAGCAGGGAAAGGCCTGGAAGGAAAGGCCCCGGAACAGCTTCCGGTGCAAGGCCCGCCCCCTCTCCCAGACGCACACCTGATTGGACACCGAGAACAGCACCCCCTCGAACTTTTCATTGGCCGCCGACTCAAAGCCCACCTCCCGGTCCTGAGTGACAGCAACCGCGACCTCTCACTTTGCTCCGCCCTGGTCAGCGCCCCTTGGCCAGCCGCCCAGGCAGGTTCCGTCCACACCGTTCCGTCTCCACCGCCCTGTCCTCGCACGGGGCCCCAACGTCCGTCCCCTCGCGTCGCTCCTCACAGACCCGCCCTCACCTCCTCAGGACGCCAGTCCTCCACACTCACCATTTCCGACTTTAGGGTCCCCACGGGAGCTCCCGCCGCCTGAGCCGCCGCACCCCAAAGGCTGGGCCTGGGCAACAAAGAAAAAGGCCCAAAACAGGATGCCAGGCATAAATCCCAGGATTCCGAGGATCTGCGCTTATAAAGCCAGCGCAGCCCCGCCTCTAAGCACCGATTGGCTAGGGAATCCAGGCCCCACCTCCTGAGGCCTAAGTGACAGAAAGAGCGACCCCTCAGGTTGGCGAGTGGGGCTGAAAGGCGACATGTACCCTGGCCTCAATACAACAAAAATTTGACCAACCTCGCCAGGCCAAACGCAAACAAAGAATGAGCAGAGGTCCTTCAGGCATCAGCAACGTGGGACATTTAGGGGAGTCTGAGTTTCTTAAAACAAAAATGTGGAAAATGTGCAAAACGCAAAATAATTACACGAAACAGGGAATCTGGAATTAGTAGAACGAAAATAATACAGATTAGAGCTGGATTTGTACAGAGATTAGTACCAAAAAAATTGTATTTAAGCAGAAATGTGTATGGAAGCAGAAATATTTACTGTATTTAAGCAGAAATCGCTCCTGGCTTTTCCAGAACGTGCACAGCTGTCCTCTGGTCTCAAAGAAAGTGGTTGAATCCAGGGACATTCTACCCCCGATTCACACACCCAGCCCTACTTTTTATAATTCTTTATTTTGAAGCAGAGTCTCACAAAGTTGCAGAGAGCATATGAAGCTGAGGCTGGTCTGGAGCAGGGGTCTGTGGTGGCTGGGGCAGGAGGATGGGATGAAGGTCTGGACTTCCTGCTAATCCTCAGGTTCTGGGAATCAGTGGGTGGTGCTTTGGGTGTTGTCTGACCTACTGCCGCCATTGTTTACTAAATGTCTCTTGAGTCTCAGGTTCGAGGGGCCTTTGTGATTAAGGGTGTGGCTTATTCTTGTGCTTGGGAGGTTGAGAAACGATCCTGCAGGTTCCAAGCCAGCCTCAGCTGGTTTAAGAGACCCTGTCTCCAAATAAAATATAAACAAATAGGTCTGGGATTATAGCCCGAAGGTAGAAGGCCCCTGGGTTCCATTCCCAGTACCACTTAAAAAAAAAACTGAATTTTTGAGCTGTGCATGATGGCGCACGCTTGTAATCCCAGCATTTGGGAGGCTGAGCCCGAGGATCGCAGTTCACAGACAGCCTCAGCTACTTCGTGAGGCCCTCTGCAACTCAGTGAGACCCGGTTTCAAAATAAAAAATAATAAAAAATAGCCGGGCATGGTGGCGCACGCTTGTAATCCCCACTCTTGGGAGGCTGAGACAGGAGGATCCACAGGTTTGAAGCCAGCCTCAGCTACTTAGTGAGGCTCTCAGCAACTTAGTGAGACCCTGTTTCCAAATAAAATATAAAAAAGGTCTGGGAGGATAGCCCAGAATTAGAGAGCCTCTGGGTTCCACGCTGAGTACCACCAAAAAATAAATAAATTATAAATAAATAAATAAATAAATATAAATAAATAATAGCTCAGGGGCTGTAGCTCAGAGATAGAATGCCCCTGGGTTCCATCCCCACACCTGCGAAAAATAAAATTAAAAAATAAATAAAACTATATTTTTACTCCCTATTTTTCTGCTTTCTGCTAGTGTGTGTGTGTGTGTGTGTGTGTGTGTGTGTGTGTGTTGAAACCAAGGGGCATTCTATCTCTGATATACATCCCAGCCTTATTATTTACATTTTGAAACAGGGTCTAACGGAATTGTAAAGGGCCTCATAAGTAGGAGAGGCTACCTGCAAACTTCAATCCTCCTGTCTCAGCCTCCCAGTTACTGAGATTGTAAGTGTGTGCCACATTCCATCCCCAGTATCACAAAAAAAAACGAACAAAGGAATGAATGAATAAAAAAAAACAAAACTGAGGAAGAATGTCAGAAACCTATGCTAACTTGGGTTCAAGGCTTACCCTTAGTCCTATTTAAAATCAGACACAGGAGGACAGGGTATTCTCCCTAGAAGATGATGTTACCTCGTCCCCCCTTCTATCCTCCAAGGACTTCCAGAAAGCTGCATGAAGTACGAGAGAAAAGTTCATAGGCTTCTGAGAAACTAGGAAAAGCCACACGTGATTTACACACACGGGCACTAGACAGGACACCCCTCATTTAACTCGCCCAGTCCATCCCTGTAAGCCTGGAAAACTAGCTCAGGTCAAAGACTGCAATCGAGCTCCCCTCAAGGAAAACTGAAGAGGCCCTTCCTGTTACTCTCACCACCCGACAGCAGGAAAAGTCCAGACGTCACAGCCTGGATTCACCCGCCTCCTGCAGCCAGCAGGCCCAGAGCCCACAGCCCCAGAGGCCACACACTGGGCTGCGCAGGAAAACCCTGGAGAGCCTGGCGAGCTAATCCTGAAAAAGACGGCCTGCCTTGCTCCAAGCAGACACTGCCTGGTCCACCATGGCTGAGGCTTGAGGGGTGTCACCTCCTGTGCCCCAGAACGGGGCTCCTGGTTTCTATGCAGTAAGTTCTTTGGGAATGGCTCTTTTGGGGGATATTGGGGATGGAACCGTGGGGCACTCTACCTCTGAAATAACCCCCAGCCCTATTTTTTTTTTTTCGCTATAGAGGATGGAACCCATGGGCATCCTACCTCTGAGTTCCACCCACAGCTTACTTTTTATTCCTTATTTTGAAATAAGGTCTCACTGAGTAGTAAAGGGCCTTACTAAATGGCAGCTGAGGCTGTCCTGGAACTGAACTCCTCCTATCTCAGCCTCCAAATGCTGGGATTACATACCTGTGTCACCATGCCCAACCTATTATTTATTCTTTTTTTTTTTTTTTGCAGTATTGTGGGTGGAACTCAGGGGAAGTTCTACCTGAATAACACTCCTCAGCCCTATGTTGTTTGTTTTTTGGGGTGCTAGCGGTGGAATGTAAATGCTGGGATTACAAGTGTACGCAACAATTCCTGGCTACCAACAGCCCTTTACTATTTTTTTAATTTTTAAATTTTGTTTTTGGTGGTACCAGAGTTCCTGGAAATGCTTGTACTCCGGACTACACTCCCAGACCTATTGTTTATATTATTTTGTATTCGGAAACAGGGTCTCTTAAGCCAGCGCAGCTGGCTTCGAACCTGTGCCATCCTCCTGTCTCCACCTCCCAAGCGTGGGGATTACAAGCGTGCGCCACCACTTCCGGCTCCTTCATTATTTTGAAACAGGGTCCCACCATGTTGTTGAGTGTTGCATTCAGTTGCTGGGGCTGGCCTACCTACAATCATACAAGGCTAAGCCAAAAGGAAAAGAAAAAATACAAGGGGCTTTTCCACTAAAAAGAACACAAAACTTATTTAAAAACTTTTAAAAGATACAAGGCTTATTACTTTTATATTTCATATTTCAAAATACAGCACAAGCTGGGCGTGGTGGCGCACGCTTGTAATCCTCACGCTTGGGAGGCTGAGACAGGAGGATCGCACAGGTTCGAAGCCAGCCTCAGCTACTTAGTGAGGCTCTCAGCAACTTAGTGAGACCCTGTTTTCAAATTAAATATAAAAAATAGGTCTGGGAGTATAGCCCGGAGGTAGAAAGCCTCTGGATTCCACCTCCAGTACCACACACACACACACACACACACACTCACACACAGCATATAAGTATATAAGTTATTTTCATCTAAAACCTGTTTATATTCTCAATGAGTTATTTTAATCCTTGGTCAAAAAACACCAAAGGGGGGCACTGCCTGGCTACTCTCCATCACACATAATAAACTTCAACTAAACTTATCCTATGCTCTAAATTAACTATTAAGTATTACACTTACTGTTTCTACTTATAGAAATAATTGATGGCTGGGCGTGAAGAGGATCTCAGTTCGTGGCCAGCCTCAGCTACTTAGTGAGGCCCTCTGCAACTCAGTGAGACCCGGTTTCAAAATAAAGGATGAAAAATAGGGCAGGAGGTGTAGCTTGGAGGTCATATGGTTTTGGGTTCTATCACCAGATCTGCAAAAAAAAAAAAAAAAAAAGGTAATATTATCTGCTATTTTAACCACTATTTTTTTTTGTACTGTAGATGGAACCCAGGGCCATTCCACCTCCGAGCTACACCTCCAGGCCTCTTTTTCTTTTTTCTTTTAAAACAGGGTCGAGACAGGCATGGTGGCTCATACTTGTAATCCCTGAGCTTGGAAGGCTGAGACAGGAGGATCACACAGGTTCAAAGCCAGCCTCAGCTACTTAGTGAGGCTCTCAGCAACTTAGGGAGACCCTGTTTCCAAATAAAGTATAAAATAGGTCTGGGAGTATAGCCCGGAGGTAGAAAGCCTCTGGGTTCCACCCCCAGTACAACCAAAAATAAATAAATAAATAAATAAATAAATAAATAAATAAAGCAGGGTCTAAGTTGTGGAGGGCCTCACTAAGTAGCTGAGGCTGGCCGTGAACCCGGATCCTCCAATCTTAGCCTCCCAAAAGCTGGGATTCAACTGTGGGCCACCACGCTCAGGACCACTCAATATTTTATTAACTTATTCTAACCTAACCACCAAATCCACACTAAACTTATTATTATTATTTTTTTGCATATCTGGGGATGGAACCCAGGGGCATTCTACCTCCAAGCTACACCACCACACATTCTAGTTGATTTTGGAACAGGGTCTAAGTTGAGGCCAGCCTTCATTTCTGATCCTCCTGTTTCAGCCTCCTAAGCAGTGGGATTACATGTGTGCATCACCACGCCCATCTTGAAGTGAGTTTTGATGTCATTAATAGGTGGACGACACAGGAAAGCTTTCCCCCCATAGCATATACATGGTTTTACTCGAGGGGAATCTTCTTGCTCAGATTAATATTAAGGCTCTGGTTGAAGGTGTCTCCACACTGACTATCTCATTTAGGTTCAGGGAGTCTGTCTACCACATACATGAATTCTGGAACAAATGATAAACACATTAGCAAAGGTTGGCTCAATAATGGAAAAAACTGATACAAAAAGATAACTTTTTTGCTCAAGGTACACTATGTAAAGGCCTGATTTGATCTACAGATTCTTCTCCTTCCACATTCTACAGCATTGATGACCAAAAACACAAGTCATTTATTGACTACGGGAAAGAGGCCATTTCTACCTGTAGAAGTCATATTCCTTTTTTTTTGTGTGTGTGTGGTGCAGTGGGGGGAAACCAGGGCCCTTACTTAAACTCCAGGATATACTTGCAGACTTATTTGTTTTTATACTTTATTTGGAAACAGGGTCTCAGTAAGTTGCTGAGAGCCTCAGTAAGTAGCTGAGGCTGCGTTCAAACCTGTGCGATCCTCATGTCTCCGCCTCCCAAGCGCAATGATTATACAAGCAAATGCCATCACACCTGGCTCGATTTCAAGATTTTTTTTTAGGGGGGCGGAACTGGGGTTCCTGGAAACCCTTTTACCTCCGGGCTATACTCCCAGACCTATTTTATATTTTATTTAGGAACAGGGTCTCAGTAAGTAGCTGAGGTTAGCTTCAAACCCGTGTGATCCTCCTGTCTCAGCCTCCTAAGCGTGGGGATTATAAGCGTGCACCACCACAGTCCACTGCTCTGTGCTTTTGAAAACTTTACCACATTGTTTACATTCACAGGTTTTCCTCTACATGAGATTCTGTACGTCTTCTAGGCCAAAGAAAACCTGAAGAACTTACTACGTTGTTAGAATTGAAAAGGCTTCAACCAGTATGAAGTAATTCATGATGTCAAAGATACCTTGAGCTACATTAATACTTATAAACATTCATAACTTTTTTTCTTTTTACAGAATGAATTCTATCATTTTTTGTGGTAATGGGGATGGAACAAAAGGGCATTTTACCTCCGAGATACACCCTCAGCCCTATTTTTATTTTTTATCTTGAAACAGGATCTCACTGGTGGCAAATGCCTCACAAAGTACCTGAGGCTGTTCTTGAACTATGATCCTCCCTGGGATTACAAGCTAATGCCAACCAGGGCTGGCTTCTATCATAGTTAAATGACCTTCAGTGGATAGGGGCTTAACCAAATTATATTCATGAGTATTTTCCAGTACAAGTTCTTTCATTATCTTAGAAGAACAGCACGGACTTATGCACTTACCACAGTGTTTGCACTGAGAGGGCTTCTCCTCAGCATGAATTACTTTATGCCATCAAGGATTACTAAAGCATATAAAGTTCTTTCCATAGTTTATGCTAATAGGCTTTTTATTCAGTATGGATTTTCATGAACTTGAAAGTATATGGACTGAATTCAGGGGCATTTGACCTTCAATCTATACCCTGAGCCCTTATTTATTTAGTTAGTTATGAAACAGTGTCTCATTAAGATGCTGAGGGTCTCACTAAGAGGCTGAGGCTAGCCTCGAGCCTGGGATCCTTCTGTTTTAGCCTCCCAAGTATTGAGATGACACGTGTTGTCACCATGCCGCACTTTGGTTGGTGCCTTGATCTTGGGCTTTGCTGTCTCTAGAACTATGAGAAATAAATGTTTGTTAAGACAAAAAAAAAAGAAAGTATATGGAATTACTGAAGTGCTTCACACAGTGTTCATATTCTAATACTTAAACCCAGTATGAGTTCTTTCATGTATTTGCAATATATGTCTTTGTCTGATGGCTTTGCCACACTGCTGACAATCAGGACTCTTCTCCTGCGTGAGCTCTCTCATGATTTCGGGGAACTGGAAGAACATAAGCGTTTTCAACACTGTGTGTACTGATAAGGCTTTTCTGCACTGAGTCCTTTCATTTACATGCAAGACATATCGTCGTCTGAAGGCTTTACCACACTGCTTACATTCATAGGGCATTTCTCCTGAGTGAATTCTTTCATGAAGTCTCAGGGAACTGGAAGAACTGAAGCCTTTCCCACATTGTGTGCACTGATAAGGCTTTTCTGCACTATGAGTTCCTTCATGGTTTTGCAAGGCACTTCGATGGTTGAAGGCTTTACCACACTGCTTACATTCATAGGGCTTTTCTCCTGAGTGAATTCTTTCATGAACTGGGATGTAACCAGAAGAACTAAAGCATTTCCCACATTGTGAGCACTGATAAGGTTTTTCTGCACTATGAGTTCCTTCATGTATTTGCAAGTTATATTGTTGTGTGAAGGCTTTACCACACTGCTTATATTCATTTGGCTTTTCACATGAGTGAGTTCTTTCATGAACTCGGAGGGACATGGAAGAACTGAAGCGTTTCCCACAGTGTGCACTTATAAGGCTTTTCTGCACTATGAGTTCTTTCATGTGTTTGCAAGTGATATCCTCGTCTGAAGGCTTTGCCGCACTGTTTACATTCATAGGGCTTTTCTCCTGAGTGAATTCTTTCATGATTTTGAAGGAAACAGAAAGAAAGGAAGCGTTGCCCACACTGTGAGCTATGATAAGTTTTTCCTGCACCATGCGTTCTTTCATAGAGTCGAAAGTAACCGTGAGTTTAGAAGGCCTTTCCACAGTTATGAAGGCCATTCATAACGCTCTTCTCCAACATGCATTTCTTTATGCCTGTAAAGGAAAATGGAAGAGCTGAATAATTTAGCACATTTTTGAGATTTATAAGACTTACTTTAATATGAGTTTCTCCTGTTCCGGTATGTAACTGTAAACACTGACGGCTTTAACAACTTATACTCACAGGAGGATCTCAGGTTGGTGGCCTACCCCAGCAACTTATTTTTTTTTTTAATTTTTTTTTGGTGGTACTGGGGGTGGAAACCAGAGGCTTTCTACCTCCGGGCTATACTCCCAGACCTATTTTTTATATTTTGTTTGCAAACAGGTCTCACTAAGTTGCTGACAGCCTCATTAAGTAGCTGAGGCTGGTTTCAAACCTGTACAATCCTCCTGTCTCAGCCTCCCAAGCATGGGGATTAGAAGCATGCGCCACAATGCCCAGCTTCTACCTCAGCAATTTAGTGAGTCATTGTTTTACAAAATGTTCTTATCACAAAAAAAGTGACATTTTTACATGTAGTTTCTTGGTACTATATAGAGAACTATTTTGGAAACACTGAAGATTTTTGTCACGCTGAAGTATACTTTTCGTAAGCATCTCACTAATAACAGAATTGAAATTATTGAAAAACTCCTGGGACCCAGGAGTTTTTCTACCTCCCGGCTATATTCCAAGACCAATTTTATACTTTATTTGTAAACAGGGTCTCACAAAGTTGCTAAAAAACTTACTAAGTGCCGGGCGTGGTGGCGCATGCTTGTAATCCCCACGCTTGGGAGGCGGAGACAGGAGGATTGCGCAGGTTCGAAGCCAGCCGCGCGCGCTGGCTTAGGAGACCCTGTTTCCAAAATGAAAATGTAAAAATAGGTCTGGGAGTGTAGCCCGGAGGTAGAAGGGCTTCCAGGAACCCCAGTACCACCAAATTAATAATAATAATAATAATAATAATAATAATAATAATAATAAAATAAAACTTACTAAGTAGTTGAGGCTGGATTTGTGCGGTCCTCCTGTCTCAGCTTCACAAGCGCTAGGACTACAAGCACACGCCACCAAGGCTGGCTTGAAATTATACTTATTTGGTTTGCTGATTTTAAGAATATTTTGAAAGCAGGACGTGATGGTCCCGCATGCTTGTAATACGAGTATTTTTGAGGCTGAGACAATAGGATCACAAAGGGTCAATGACTTAGTGAGGCTCTCAGCAACTTAATGAAAACATATTTCCAAATAAAATATAAAAATGGTGTGTGAGTGTAGCTCAGAGGTAGAAAGTCCCCTGGATTTTATCACAAGTGCCACCAAAAAAACCCCAAAACTTTTGACATTTCTTTTTTTTGGTGGTACTGGGGGTGGAACCCAGAGGCTTTCTACCTCCAGGATATACTCCCAGACCCATTTTATATTTTATCTGGAAGCAGGTTCTCACTAAGTTGCTGAGAGCCTCACTAAGTAGCTGAGGCTGGCTTTGAACCTGCGCGATCATCCTGTCTCAGCCTCCGAAGCGCAGGGATTACAAGCCTGCACCACCACACCCAGCTCAACTTTTGACATTTCGATGATTCTGTCAAGCTAAATTTCTTCGTCTTAGCTGGTAAGTTACCTTGGGTTTTGTCCTGAAATTGTGTAGTGACTGTCAATATTCAGATCCTTCCAATTGTGTCCTATAATTAAGATAAAAAATTCTTAGTTATTGAGAATCATATCTACAGAATACTTTCTAATAACAGTATACACTGTTCAATATATAGTTATCTTGCCTGCCCTATTCACCAAGTTCTTCATTCGGTGTGCTGCCAGGCATGGTGATGCATGTAATGCTGGGAGGCTGAGACAGGAGAATCCCGGTTGTAGACAGCCTAAGATACTTAGTAAGACCCTTTGCAACTCAGTGAGACCCTGTTTCAAAATATAAAAATAGGGATGTGGGTATAGCTTGAAGGTAGAATGGCCCTTTCTTCCATCTCCAGTACCGCAAAAATAAATAAAGTAAGTAAGTAAATGAAGTAAAATATCTAGCCGGGCGTGGTGGCACACACTTGTAATCCCAGCATTTGGGAGGCTGAGGCTGGAGTATTGCAGTTCAAGGACAGCTTCAGATACTACTTGCCGAAAGCCAGCTCAGTCCAATTGGGGTGCGAGTCCACTCGCGGTCGAGAATCTCAGCAAAGATGGGGAAGGATAGAGTGAAATATTGCAGATTCTTATCTGCAGCGATTCTTTCCCTTCTAGGAAAATAATCCTATTAGCGGCGCTTTTGAAAAGAACCTGATATGGATCAATGCTTCTTGCGCAATCGAACACTTTATTCTGGACACAAGATTTTTTATATATTCCCCTCTCCCAGTGTAAAATTCTCTAGTAAAAAAGTGCAAAACACCCAAGGTACAATAGAGAGATACACATGCAAATCACCAACCCTGAACAAGACAAAAGTGAGGCCTGTGACATCACAGGTCCTTGTGATTGAAATCAGTCCCATGATCTCAGGTGGGTCTTGTGCTCTGAGCCAGCCCCTTCTGACCTTGCAGCCGCAGAAGCTTTTAGTAGGCTAATTTCAGAAGAACAAAAATCACACCCAAAATCACTTGAGGAGTCCTGTTTTCTTTAACCCTTTCGGAACTTTTGTTCCTAGGGCTTAGTCCAATGTCCTTCTCTATTTAGCAACGTCCTTTGAGCTGAACGGGGGACGAAGTCTGAGATTCCAGCTTTCATACATGTCGTAGGGAAATCCGTGTGATGATTTAGAGGATTTCGATGAATGTCTGCTGGATTCTGTCTGCAATACCATCTGCTGTCTAAAAACTTAAACTCATGACAAATTTTAGCAGGTAAACACCAAGAAATAACATGAAGTCTTTAGATTTAGTTGTCAGATGTATTTCTCTAGCAGCTGAGCACTTTTCCTCAAACGATAGGCTTATTAGAAGCCTATTCCTCTTTTAGTAATCCATTTTCCTATCACTGACCCTCTGCAACTTCCTTTTCTTTTCTGATTACTCTGATTCTCTTTCCCATTTTGGGACAATCTTAGGATAAGCTCTTCTTCATACAAAAATGCTTTCTTATTCTCACCATATTTTCTTTCTTTCACCTTTACACATTTTATCTGTCCTTTGTTTTGACATAGCTATTTTTAACCAGGTGGTGTCACTATATCTCCAGGCATCGCTATTACTAGGTGCAAAAGTCAAGTTTCCTTTCAGCCCTTGGCTAATGAAGGTCAAAGATAAGGGTGGAGTTCTGCATTTGTAATTATTGACTGGAATGCTGCCACTGCATCTATTACCATTTGAACAAAGCTGAAAGTTTATTTTCCACAGACTCAGTTTCTCTCACAGTCCTGATCTTACACCACCGGAGCAATTCGTGTGGAGAGTTAAAAGAAACATTACTAAAAGAATAATAGTTATGAAAAAATATCTAAGAGTGGAGAATACTTTTGGCCAGCAACCACACCTTCTCTCGGGGCTATTTCTCACTTTGAGATATTGCCTATGGACTGCATGAATTACCATGCAGATGCCGAGAGGGCGTGGCTGCAGCTGGCATCTGCAACTACTTAGTGAGACCCTTTGCTACTCAGTGAGATCCTATTTCAAAATAAAGAATAAAAATAGGGATGGGGGGGTGTAGCTCAGAGATCGAATGCCCCTGGTGTCCATCCCCAGTACTGCAAAAAATAAAAAAATAAAAAAAAAATCTAAATCAGAGATCAGCATTGATGACCAAAGAACACAAATTCCTTATAGACTCTGTGGAGGGAGTCAGCATACCTAGAGAGGCCACATTGCTGAAGGTTTCCAGCATCATGTCTCTGTAGATTCTTCTGGAAAGCATCTAACAAAGCCCACTCCTCCTGGGTGAAGGAAACTGAGTCCTAAAACACCCACATTTGTAAAACAGAGGGTTAGACACACAGCACCGAGTACGTTCAGCTAACTCATAAGATGTTAATATATGAGACTGAGGATTCAAAAAATGTGTTCCTCAGAACTTTTTTTGTGTGTGGGTCTGGGGGTGGAACGCAGGGCATTCAACCGATGAGCTACAGCCCCTGCCCTTTTTTTTTTTTATTCATTTTTATTGGTGCATTGTAATCATACATCACATTGGAGTACAAGACTTGAGAGGATATACAAGCACACGTCATCCAATTAGCCCTCATCCAGTCCCCATCCCATTCCCTCCCCCTCCCTCGATCCCATGCTTGTTTGGTGATTAACTTTGATACATATGTTTATGTACCTCTTGCTTTTTAAAGAGGCTCCATCCTCCCCTATTCCATACCCTCTGACTGGTCACCTTAATTGCTTCACTATAGGGCCCTTTCTATAGCTCGACCTCTTCCTGTTGCCCCTTTCCTCCTAGTTTTTGCTGATTAGGGGAAGCATCTGATTTTTATTTTCTGTGATATTTCTCTGTGCATGCGCATTGCAAGTACCGATCCCACCCTTGACGGCCCCAGTTTGGCCTGGCTACCCGGTGGACTGATCCAGACCTTGCTGGCTCAAGCAGCAGCCTTGCCTCATGGGAGGCCTAGATTCTGGCCCCGACACTGGCCTAACCCCTCATCTGGCTCTGATTCCATCCTTGGAGGACCCAGCACCAGCCTACCTCATGGCAGGCTCCGATGCTGGCCACTGGCCCCGGCCCTGTCCTAACCCCTCAGCTGGCTCCGATCCCGGCCTCGGAGGCCTCAATAGCGACCTTGCCTCACAGATGGCTCCAATGCCGGCCCCACTGGCCCTGGCCTCGGCAGCCTAAATAACCCCTCGGCAATGGCCTAAACCCTCGGCAGGCTCTGATCCCGGCCTCGGAGGCCCCAGCACTGGCCTTGCCTCATGGCAGGCTCCAATCCCAGCCTCGCTGGCCCCAGCACCAGCCTAACCACTCGGCAGGCTCCAATCCCGGCCTCGGAGGCCTCAATCGCAGCCTTGCCTCATGGAAGGCTAGGATGCCAGCCGCTGGCTCCAGCACCGGCCTAAACCCTCGGTAGGCTCCGATCCCAGCCTCGGAGGCTTTCAGCACCTTAGTGAGACCCTGTTTCCAAATAAAATATTAAATAGGTCTGGGAGTATAGCCTGGAGGTAGAAAGCCTCTGGGTTCCACCCCCAGTACCCCCCAAAAAAACCACACACACAAAAAGAAATATTGAGGATGACTCTCACCCCAGAATAGCAGATCAAATCCCAGACCGGAGCTATTCAAAAAGGGAGAGCAGAATAGGAATAAGTTTCATCAAAGGGCCCACTGAGTAAAATGTGCTTTAGTTCAGCCATGATTTTTCTGCTTATTTCAACTCATCTTTTGTAGTGGGAATTAAACCCGGTGGGGGCAGTTCTAGATGAAAGGTACACACACAGCCTTTCATTTTTCTTGTGGTACTGAGGATGGAACCCAGGGGCATTCTACTTACAGACACAACCCAAACCCTATATTTTAATTATTTTGAAACAAGGTCTCACTGAGTTGCAAAAGGCCTCGATAAGTAGCCAAGGCTGTCCCCAAACCTGGATCCTACTGTCTCAGCCTATGAAATGCTGGGATTACAAACGTGTGCCGCCATGCCCAGCCACCCAAAGCCCCTTATTTTGAAACAGGGTCCCATCAAGTTGCTGTTTTGTTCAGTTGCTGAGGCTGACCTAACTACAATCTTCCCCTTTCAGCCCCTCAAGTTCTAGAATTAGATGCTACTGCACTCTGTCCCACATTTCTTTTAGGTGAATTATTTCTTTTATTTTTGTGGTACTGGTGAAAGAACCCAGGGGCATTCTACCTCTGAACTACACCCCCATCCCTACTTTTTATTCCTTTATTTGAAACAGCGTTTCACTAAATTGCAGAGAACCGCACTCAATAGCTAGGGCTGAACACAAACTCAGATCCTCCTGTCTTAGTCTCCTAAATACTGGGAGGGCAATTGGGCACCTCCAAACCCCACCCTATTTTTTATTTTGAGCCAGGGTCTTTCTAGGTCGCTGAGTTCCAGTACTTGACTTGCTGAGGCTGCCTTTGATCCAGTGGTCCTTACTATCTCTACCAAAGGCTGGGATTATAAGCAGGCAGTGACACGCCTGCCTGAGACCCTGTTTCATAATAATAAATTATGGCTCAGGATGTGCCTCTGAAATGGAACTCACTGAGTTGCAAAGGGACTAAGTAGCTATGGCAGTCCACGAACCATGTCATACTGCATCAGTCTCCCAAATTCTGGGATTGCTTGCGTGTGCTAAGTCACCTGGCTTCTACCATTAAATGAACTTCAGTGCCTCCGGGCTTTACATTACATTCATGAGTCTTTTCTAGTACAAGTTCCCTCATTACCTTGGAAGAACAACATATGCACTAGCAGGGCTTTTCCTCCGCATGCATGTCTATGCCATCAAAGGTTACTAGAACATCTAAACTACTTTCCTCACTGAACATGCTAAGAGGCTTTTGGTCCAGTATGAATTTCCATAAACTCAAAAGTACATGGGATTACTGAAATGTTTCCTATAGTGCTCATATTCAAATGTTTAACCCCAGTATGAGTTTTTTTTTTTTTTGGAGGGTCTGTGGGTGGAACCCAGAGGCATTGGACCTCTGAGCTATACCCACTGTGCTATTTTTTATTCTTTATTTTTAAAACAGGGTCTGAGTTGTTGAGGGCGTAAGTAGCTGAGGCTCTCTGCAAACCGTGATCCTCCAGTCTCAGCCTCCCAAATGCTGGGATTACAAGTATGTGCCACCACACAAGGCTAATGAGTTCTTTTATTTATTGGCAAGTAGTCTTTGTGTGAAGTCTTTGCCACACCGCTGACATTCATAGGGCTTTTCTCCTGAATGAGTTCTCTCGTGATTTAGGAGGGAACTGGAAGAACATAAGCATTTCCCACATGGTGCGCACTGCTAAGGCTTTTCTGCACTATGACGTCTTTCATGTTTTTTCAAGGTACTTTTACATATGAAGGCTTTACCACACTGAGTACATTCATAGGGCTTTTCTCCTGAGTGAATTCTTCCATGAATTTGGAGGCTATAAGAATAACAAAAGCCTTTCCCACACTGTGTGCACTGATAAGGTTTTTCTGCACTATGAGTTCTTTCATGTGCTTTATAGGTACTTTTATATCCGAAGGCTTTGCCACACTGCTTACATTCATAGGGCTTTTCTAATGAGTGAATTATTTTATGAACTCGGAGGTTTTGGGAAAATCTGAAGCGTTTCCCACACTGTGAGCACTGATAAGGCTTTTCTGCACTATGAGTCCTTTCATGTGTTTGCAAGTCATATCGTCGTCTGAAGGCTTTACCGCACTGCTTACATTCATAGGGCTTTTCTCCTGAGTGAATTCTTTCATGATCTCGGAGGGTATGAGAAGAACTTAAGCGTTTCCCACACTGTGAGCACTGATAAGGCTTTTCGGCACCATGAGATCTTTCATGTGTTTTCAAGTGATCTCGTTGTCTGAAGGCTTTACCACACTGCTTACATTCATAGGGCTTTTCTCCTGAGTGAATTCTTCCATGAATTTGGAGGCTATAAGAATAACAAAAGCCTTTCCCACACTGTGTGCACTGATAAGGTTTGTCTGCACTATGAGTTCTTTCATGTGTTTGCAAGTCATATTGTTTTGTGAAAGCTTTGCCACACTGCTTACATAAATAGGGCTTTTCTCCTGAGTGAATTCTTTCATGATCTCGCAAGGCATAGGAAGAACTTAAGCGTTTCCCACACTGTGTGCACTCATAAGGCTTTTCTGCACCATGAGATCTTTCATGTGTTTGCAAGTGATATTGTCTGAAGGCTTTACAACACTGCTTACATTCATAGGGCTTTTCTCCTGAGTGAATTCTTTCATGAACTTGGAGGGACCAAGAAGTTAAGCGTTTCCCACACTGTGTGCACTGATAAGGCTTTTCTGCACTATGAGTTCCTTCATGGATTCGAAAGTCACAGTGAGTTGTGAAGGCCTTTCCACAGTGTTGACATTCATAACGCTTTTCTCCAGCATGCATTTCTTTATGCCTATGAAAGGAATGAGAAAACCTGAATAATTTAGCACATTTTTGAGATTTATAAGCTTTACTTTCATACGAGTTTCTCCTGTTCCGGTATGTAACTGTACACACTGACGGCTTTAACAATTTACACTCGCAGGAGGATCTCGGGTTGGTGGCCGACCCCAGCAATTTAGTGAGTCACTGTTTCCCAAAGATGTTCTCATCACAAAGGAAAAGAAGTGACATTTTTACATATAGCTTCTTGGTACTATATAGTGAATTATTTTGTAAACACTGAAGATTTTTGTTACTCTGAATTATACTTTTTGTAAGCATCTCACTAATGACAACATTGAAATTCTGCTTATTGGGTTTGCTGGCTTTAAGGATTTTTTTTTCTTTTTCTGGTACTGGCATTCCTGGAAGCCTTTCTACCTCCGGGCTACACTCCCAGACCTATTTTATATTTTTTATTTGGAAACATGGTCTCTTAAGCCAACGCGGTTGGGTGGCTTCAAACCTCCCAAGCGCGGGGATTACAAGCATGCGCCACCACGCCCTGCAGGATTTTTTGACAAGTCGAAGAGTCGCTCAAGTTCATTTTGTTCCTTCTTGGCTTGTACGTTACCTCCGGTTTTGTCCCGGAATATTGTAGTGATCTTCAATATTCAGATCCTTCCAAGTGTTTCCTACAATTTAGATAGAAAATAAGCATTTTAAAATATGGAGAAGCATGCCTGCAGAATACTAATTCCAGTATTCCCTGTCCAATATACACTGTGCCTGACATATTCAACAAATTCTCTATTTTAAAATATCTAAATCACAGAAAACACATCGCTAACACAAGGAATACGGGTTCTTTCTGGACTCAGTGGAGGAAGGGAGTCATCGTACCTAGAGAGGCCACATTCCTGAAGGTGTCCCGCATCACATCTCTGTAGAGATTCTTCTGGGAAGAATCTAGAAGAGCCCACTCCTCCTGGGTGAACTTCACAGCCACGTCCTCAAAGGAAACCAAGTCCTGAAACACCCCACATGTGTACAGGAGAGGGTAAGACAGACAGTACTGGGTATTTACAACCAATTCACAAGATGTTTACTACATAAAACTGAGAATTCCAAAAATGTTGCTCAGAACTCTTGATCATATAATATGCTTGGCCCACACCCACCTACATACACACAGAGAAGAAATCCCAAAATCGATCTATTCACAAGGGGAAAGGAGAGTAGGCATACTCCTTTTATTAGAGGGCCCTGACAGGATGTCCTTCTGGGTCAGCCAGAACTACTTTTTTTTCCAGGTTCCATCCCCAGACCCTCAAAAGAGAGAGAGAGAAAATACCGTGCATTACACTGGCCAGCAGAGGGAGCTGCTGACCTTTCAAAAGTGACCCTCTTGAAAGGAGTGATAACCAGGCATTCAGGTCACCCTGACAAGTTCATTTATTTCATCTGGATTGATATCCTTTCAGAATGCCCTAAATGGGTTTAGACAATATTCTTTAAAGGGTCTCCCTTCAAGATGAAGCTCTTCCGAGTAACACTCTATGCCCCATTCTTATTTTTTATTTTGAAACAGGGTCTCACTAAGTTGCAGAGGGCCTCACTAAGTATCTGAGGCTGTACATGAACCATGATCCACTGGTCTCAGCCTTCCAAATGCTGGGATTACAAGCGGGCGCCACCACACCAGTCAATTTGTATGAAATCCACCTTTTCTGGACTCCGCTGAGCCCTGAGGAGGACCCTAACCTCTTCATCCCCTTCCCTGCCAACCTTCCACTCCTCCCGTGGACTCCCCGTCCCTCCATCCCCCTCACCACATCCCATCTCCTTACTTCACCCCCCCCAGGGTGACTGCCAACAATTCCTCCAGACTTTATTTACAGCAGAAGAGAGAGAATTCAAAGGGAGGCTTACAAATTCATTACAGGACCTGGAGGGGACCCCACAGAAGTTCTTCCCATCTCCCTTCAGATAAGCCATATTTCCATCTACACGCCCTAAATGGAATCCTAATGAGGACTCAGGTAAGAAGGCCCTCTGCCAGTTTGGCCAGACTCTGATGAGTGTGAGCAGCAGCCAATGGGCTCACCAACCTCTCTAAAGTGAGTGAGACTGTACAGGGACCAAGTGAACTGCCCAGTGGGTCCTTACAACGCCTGATGAAAGCATATGGGGCATATACCCCCACAGATCCAGAGGCTGCAGAGAATCACCGGGCCATAAACATCACTTTTGTCTCCTTGTCAGCCACAGATATTACAACAAATCACAGGAAATTGAGGGATTTGAGGGGAAGGCTGCGTCTGAAGTGGTAGAGATCGCCCAAAGGGCGTTCAACAACAGAGGCACACCAGAGGAAAAACCAGCTGAGAACCAAGACACTCCTGGCAGCTAACGGGAGGAATAATGCTCTCCACCTACTTCTAAGATCAGAAAGATAGAGATTAGGCCCAGAACAATGTGCCCACTGTAAGGAAAAGGGACACTGGAAAATGAATGCCCGAACAAACACCACCTCCGACAGAGCCCCGTCCCAAACCAGAAAAGCTCTGTCAGTGAGGGAAGACTGAGGAGGCCAAGGCTCCATACTCAAGAGCCTTCGGGAGCCTTTGGTGACACTGCAGGTAGGGGGAACACCTACTAATTTTTTTGGTAATACAAAAAACCCGAGGACAGGGAGAGACAATGAACTGTACCCTCAAAGAAATCTTAACAAAAACTAGCCCTGGAGACGGGTGAGACATGGGTGGACGTCCTCCCCTTTGCCCTCCTTTGCATCCGGTGCACCCCATATTGTGAAGGATTAACTCTGTTTGAAATTATGTTCGGGAGACCTCCCCCTCTGCTACCCAAATTAGAGATATCCGAGGCACACCTGATCGCTAATGATCATCTCCTAAAATCTTTACAGGCTCTACAGTGGATTCAGTCACAGGCAAAATGGGCCCTCGGGAAATATTTCTCTTATTCCCATGACCAATCTAATTAACATCCATTCAGCCAGGAGACACATCAAAAGGCTACCATCTACCTCACCCCTGGAATCTCATTGGACCAGCCCATGAACCAACATTTCAAAAGGGCAAATAATTAGATAAAAACACTAGAATTAGAGGATACAAAGTAATATGACAGATGAGAGAGGCACTCAATAAAATAGAAAAGCATTGCGTTTCACTCTTGTGTTTGTGTGTGTGTGTGTGTGTGTGTGTGTGTGTGTGTGTGTGTATGTTACTGAGGCTGGCTTCCAATCTACGATCCTCCTGTCTCCATCTTTTTCACCACTCTGAGATTACAGGATGCCCCAGCACACGGAATTCTATCTCCTAATTCCTATGTTTTGTATAGTATCAATCATGCCAAAAGAAGATACTTGAGCAGGGCTTGCTGGTGCATGCTTGATCCCAGTATTTCAGCATAATCCCAGTATTTGAGAGGCTGAGACAGAAGGAGAGTGGGTTTGAGGTCAGACTCAGTAACTTAGACATGCCTTGTATTAGAAATAGGTCCAGGAGTAGAGCCCAGAGGTAGAAAGCCCCTAAGTTCCATCCTTTGTAGTACACACACACACACACACACACACACACACACACACACACACACACTGCTTCTGGGATCAATCTCCAGTACCATACACAAAACATATGAATTCTCTTCAGTCTGAACTAAACATCAAACACCAACCCCCCTCAGAGGCAGAACGAAACTGGGTTCAACCTCCAACAACCACAAGTCAGGAATGATGGCACACACCTGTAATCCAGTACCTGGGAGGCTGGGACAGGGGATCACAGGTTCACGGCCAGTCTCAGCTCTAAAGACACTCTAGGAACCCAGGGAGTCCCAGTTTCAAAACAAAAATTAGCTGGGTGTGATGGCGCACACTTGTTATGCTAGTATTGGAGAGCCTGAGGCAGGACGACTGCAGGTTCACGACCAGCTACTTAGTGAGGCTTTTGGCATCTTACTTTGACCCCTTTGCAAAAAACCAGAAAAGTCAGACACGGTGGCTCACCCTTGTAATCCCAGCACTTGGGAGGCTGAGAGGGGAGGATCTGCGTTTGGGACACCTTAAGCCACTTAGTGAGGCCCTATGCAACTTAGTGAGACCCAATTTCAAAATAAATAAATAAATAAATAAATAAATAAATAAATAAGGCTGAGATTGTCGCTCGGGAGGTGGAATCCCCCTGGGTTCAATCCCTAGTACCACAAAAAAAAAAGGGTGGGCTGGTGTGTAAGGTAGAATTCCTTTGAGTTTAATCCCCAGTATAATAAAAACAAAAATTATGGTATGAATAACAAATCACTGATTTTAAGACAAAACATACAGAGTTGGCAACACAATACAGAATAAATAGTACACAGGAAAGCCGAGCGCGGTGGCGCACGCTTGTCATCCCAGCATTTGGGAGGCTGAGACTGGAGGATCGCGGTTCGGGGACAGCCTCAGCTACTTAGTTGAGGCCCTCCGCAACTCAGTGAGACCCGGTTTCAAAATAAAGTATATAAAAAAAAAAAATAGGACAGGGGGTATAGCCCGGGGGTCGAATGCCCCTGGGTTCCATCCCCAGACCCGCAAAAAAAAAAAAAAAGTTTTTTAAAAAGTACACAGGACTGATGATACTATCTAACAAGGAAGAAACAAATAGCTCAAGAGAAATTTGAGAAAAAGCCCACACCGGGCAAGTTGGCACACGCTTCTGATGAAAGTACTAGGAAGGCTCAGAAAGGAAAGCCGGGCCTGGTGGGCATGCTTGTAATTCCCGCCCTTAGGAGGCTCGAGGCCAGCCGCGCTGGCGTAAGAGACCCTGTTTCAAAAATATAAAAAAATAGGTCTGGGAGTGTAGCCCGGAGGTAGAAGGGCTTCCAGGAACCCCAGTACCACCAAAAAAAAAAAAAAAAAAAGAAAAAAAAAGAAAAAAAAAGAAAAAAGAAAGAAAGAAAGAAAGAGATAGAAAAAGGAAGGAAGGAGGATCGCAGGGTGCGTTTAGGCTCCGCTACTTAGTGAGACCCTGTTTCAAAATAAAAGTCAGGCACAGTGGCGCACACTTGTATGTCAGCATTCGGGAGGCTGACACCAGAGGATGGCGGTACTTGAACAAGCTCAGCTACTTAGTGAGACCCTTTGCAAGTCAGTGAGAAGCTTTTTCAAAATAAATAAAAACAAGGGCTGGGTGTGTGGCTCAGTAGCAGAATGCCCCTGGGCTCCACCCAAGCACTAATTATAATAATAATGATGATAATAGTAATAATGATAGCCTGGCCGGCTTGTAATCCCAGCATTCCTGAGGCTGAGACCAGAGCATCACCTTTCAAGGACAGCCTCGGCTACTTAGTGAGGTCCTCTGCAACTCAGTGAGACCCGGTTCCAAATTAAATAAAAAACAGGGCAGGGGGTGTAGCCCGAAGGTCGAAAGATCCTGGGTTCCGTCCCCAGCCCCGGCGTGGTGGCGCACACTTGTAATTCCAGCATTGAAGAGGCGGAGACGGGAGGATCTCGGTTCTCAGCCAGCTCCGGCTACTTAGTGAGGCCCTCTGCAACTCAGTCAGACTCAGTTCCGAAATAAAAAATAATAAATGGGGCTGGAGATATAGCTGCGTGGTAGAATCCCCCTGAGGTTCAATCTCCACTACCGCAAATCAATTTTAAAAAGCCACAAGATAAGTCCCTGGACCGTCTCCCGGCCGGGCCCAGCGGAGGGACCGGGACCGGGAGCGCGGGAGCCCGCGAAGCCCCGCCGGAGTCGAGCCCAGGCCCGTCCACACTGGCCGCCGCGTCCTGACCCCGGTCCACACTCACCATCCCGGCTCCGGGTCCCGCGAGCGCCGCCCGCACCGTGGACACCGCGCTACAAGGACCCAAGGACCCAGCGCCGGCAGCAGCGAGATTATATCCAGGTCCTAGATTCCCGGATTGCAGCCCGCCCCTTCCTCCAAACTCACTGATTGGACACTAACCACAGCCCCACCCCACGACACTGATTGGCTAGGCTCCTGACCTCATAAAAGACCACTGACAACGCATAGTGGGACCAAAATGCAGCAGGTAGCCACGCCCCTCCGGGCTCGGCCTCCCTAGACAGCCTGGAGTCATGTTATTTAAGCAGGACTTGCTCCGGGCTTTTCCGGAGTGAGCGCACCTGTCCTCTCCTACTCGGTGGGCTTGCCTGCTTGCTTTCCTTCTTTTTGTGCTACTAAGGATTCTACCCATTGGCATTCTAACTCTGAGCCGCAGCCTCAACCCTAATTTTATTTTATTTTTTTTTTGTAGTACTGGGGATGGAACCTAGGGGCTTTCTACCCCCGGCCGGCACTCCCAGACCTATTTTATATTTTATTTGGAAACAGGTCTCATTAAGTGGCAGAGAGCCTAAACAGGAGATTCGTCAAATTGCTATATTTAGAAATTAAAGTACAGAAGCCCGGCACAGAGGGGCATACCTGTAATCCCAGAACGTGGTAAATTGAGACAGAATAACAGCAGGGTTTGAAGAAGTCATCAGCAATTTAATGAACATGGTTACCTACTGAAGCCCTGTTTCAATAAAAAAAAAAAAATTAAGCTGGGCGTGGTGGTGCAGGCTTGTAATTCCATTAATTAGGAGGCAGAGATGGGAAGAATGCAAATTCCTGGCCAGGCTCAGCAATTTAGTAAGATGTTCTCCAACTTAGGTGGTAGGGCTGGGGTGGGTATAGCTCAGAGGTAGAATGCCCCTGGGTTCAATCCCCAGTTCTGCAAATAAAAATAATAATAAGTACATTAAGAGGGCAAAGTGTAGAGTTCTTCAACCCCCAGGCCCCAAACAAATGAATGAAGAAGATGTGCAGAAGCGAAAATAGGTCTCCATTTGGAAAATTGCACTCGAGCTGGGTGTGGTGTCCAAGGCCTGGAATCCCAGCCATTGGAAGGCTGAGGTTTTCAGGCTAGAGGCCAATCTAAGAAACACAGGCAGACAGTTTTTTTTTTTTTCTTTTTCCTTGGGTCTGGAGATGGAACCCAGGGGCATTCAACCTCCTATACACCTCCTGCCCTATTTTTTATTCTCTATTTTGAAACAGGGTCTCACTAAGTTGCGGAAGGCCTCACTAAGTAGCTGAGGCTATCTGCTAATCACGATCCTCAGGTCTCAGCCTCCCGAATGTTGAAATTACAAGAGTGTGCCACCAAACCAGGCTCTCAGACCCTCTTTCAAAATGAAAAATACAAGCCGGGCGTGGTGGCGCATGCTTGTAATCCCAGCATTCGGAAGGCCGAGACCAGAGGATCATGGTTCCTGGACAGCCTCAGCTACTTAATGATGCCCTCTGCAACTCAGTGAGACCCTATTTCAAAATAAATAATCAAAAATCAGGCAGGGGGTGTAGCTTGGAGGTCGAATGCCCCTGGGTTCCATCCCCAGACCCGCAACAACAACAACAACAACAGAATAAAAAATAGGTCTGGAGGTGTTTCTCGGAGGTAGAATGCCCCTGGGTTTTATCCCTAGTATGTAAACAGAAATTTGTATTTAAGCAGAAATTTGTATTTAAGCAGAAGTTTGTATTTTATTTTAGCAGAAATTGCTCCTGACTTTTCCAGAGCATGTACAACTGTCCTCTGGTCTCAGTAGACACTTTCTTTCATTCTTTTTTTTTTTTTTTTTTTTTTTTGGTGTGTGATACTGAAGATTGATTCCAGGGGCATTCTACCTCTGAGTCACTCACCAAACCCTACTTTTTTTTAATCCTTTATTTTGAAACAGGGTCTCACTAAGTTGCAGAGAGCCTAAGTAGCTGAAGCTGGCCACAAATCTGCGAGCTTCCTGTTTCAGCCTCCCAAGTACTGGGATTAATAATGTTCACCACCACGCCGGGCACAGAAGGAACTGCTTTCCTCCTGGACACAGGATCAGAAAGGTGTGCACGCAACTGGGCGTGGTGGCGCACACTTGTAATCCCCGCGCTTGGGAGGTGGAGACAGGAGGATCGCGCAGGTTCGAAGCCAGCCGCGCTGGTGTAAGAGACCCTGTTTCAAAAATATAAAATAGGTCTGGGAGTGTAGCCCAGAGGAAGAAGGGCTTCCAGGAACCCCAGTACTACCAAAAAAAAAAAAAAGGTGTGCACGCAATCAACTCCAGACTCGAAATTCTTGGCCTCAGACCAGAAAGATTTACAGACCAAACCAGCCCAACACCTCCTGGTCATAGTATGCGCTCAGGTGAGTAAGTAGAAGCAAACCCCAGCCAACACGAAGCAAAAACCTGCACCTTACTCAGAAAAATCATCCCCAGTAAAGCCAACCAACAAGGCAGATTGCGATGTGCACAGCATTGGCTGACCATAAACACGAATTGTTTCTTTTTTCCTTTGGGCTGGTTTGGCCAAGACTGGCTTAAAATGTACATTAAACCGGATGTAATGACACATGCTTGTCATCCCAGTACTTGCAGGCTGAGACCAGAGAATCATGGTTTTCAGGCAGCCTCAGCTATTTGGGAGGCTTTTCACAACTCAGTGAAACCATGTATAAAAGACAAAAAGACTAAGCTGGGGTTGGGGGTATAGGTCGGAGGTTGACTGTCCATGGGTTTCCCAGAACCACACACAAAGGAAAGAAATCATCAGCCGGGCGTGGTGGCGCACGGTTGTAATCCCGGTGCTTGGGAGGCTGAGACAGGAGGATCGCACAGGTTCAAAGCCAGCCTCAGCTATTAGTGAGGCTCTCAGCAACCTAGTGACACCCTGTTTCCAAATAAAGTATAAAATAGGTCTGGGAGTGTAGCCTGGAGGTAGAAAAGTCCCTAGGTTCCACTCCCAATGCCACCAAAAAAAGTTTCAAAAATATTTTAAAATATATGTATATGTATATACCTGTATAGTATTTTCTCATTTAGCTAAGTACGATTACAAAAGAAAAGATAAAAATTTCACTGAGGAAAAAATGCTACAGGGAGTCAAGGATAACTTCTTCTGCAAAGATATTTTTAGACTGTAGTGAAATCTAATTGTGCAGTGTGTCACTGTACGGTGGTATCCAGTAATGCCGTGGGTCTCTGAATGGATATGTCATGGATGACGGGATTTCCTTCTTTTTCTTTTTCGGTATAGAGATGAAACCCAGGGGCAATCCACCTCTGAGCTACACCCACAGTGTTTTAGTTTGGAAAAGGGTTTTGCCAGGTTGCTCGGGGTGTCACTAGGTTGCTGAAGCTGGCCCCACACTTTCAATCCTCCAGTCTTTTCTCCCAAGTATGACATGACAGGTGTGCGCCACCACGCACCGCCTGTGTCATTTCATGTCTGAGGCTTTTCACGTCTTCAAATAAACATAGAACGAGCGACAGCGTCACGCATTTCTCACATTCATCATGCTTCTCTCCAGTGAGTATTTCCACTGCAGGGAAGTGAGAGCCGAGGGCCGCCCCAGTCTTCATATTCAGACTGTCTTCTTACAATGAGTCTCTCTGCACTCTTAAAGGGACAGCTTCAGCACTCAGTTTGCACACTCAGGGTTTTAGGCACTGGGGCCTATCAGTGTTTGCACTGATAGGGCTTTTCTTCAGAATGAATTACTTTATGCCATCAAAGGTAACTAAAACTTCTAAAGTACTTTCCACAGTTTGTACTAATAGGACTCTTGTCCTGTATGAATTCTTTCATGAACTCGAAAGTACATGGAAAAACTAAAGTGCTTCCACAGGTTTACAAAGACTTAACCCCAGCATGAGCTCTTTCATGTATTTGTGAGTCATTGTTGTGACTCACCTGTGAGGTCCAAATTGGGACCTGCTGAGCGGGAGGCTGGGACCAGGGACTGCTGCACAACAAAGGCCCAGCGGGTCCCTGCATTCATGTGATCAGAAGCACTTGAAGTTGCCTCTGCCTCACACCATCTCTAGGCAGATTCCCAGTTCCAGGTGACCTTGGAAAAAATTGGTTGTGAGTGGGTTATCTCATCAAAGATACTCACCTTCTGGCTGTCAGGATTCAAACAAATGGGAATCTGTGGAAAATAAAGGAAGGGCTTCCAAGGAAGAGATAAACTGTAATTGATGGCATGTGGAGAAGAAGAAACTCTAAAACATTATTGGTGGGATTTCAAATTAATGCAATAGCTTTGGAAAACAGCATGGAAGACCCTCAGAAGAATGGAAACAAACGTATGACCCAATAATACTACTTCTGGGTATCTATCCGAAAGAAAAAAAACCAAATTACCAAACTAATGCACGAGTATCTATGTTCATAGCTGCACAATTCAGCATTCCCAAACTATGGAAACAGCCAAGATGGCCATCAACAGATAAGTGGATTACAAAACTATGGGATATGGACACAATGGAATTTTACTCAGCCATAATGGAGAACAAAATTATGAAATATACAGGGAAATGTCAAAAAATAAGAAATCAGACCTTTCCCTAATATGCACAAACTAGGGAGAAATGGGTAACAGGAGGAACTTGAAATGAAGAAGGGACCCTATAGAAGAGGAATTAGGGTAACCTATCTGAGGGATGGGAGGGGGGAAGATGGAAACTCCTTAAAGCAAATTATGTATCTAAACAACCATATCAAATCAACCAAAAAAAATCCAGCATGGGAAGGAGAGAGAGGGAATGGGATGGGGATTGGATAAGGGGTAATTGGGTGATGTGTGCATGTATATCTCCATAAGTTTTTATTCCATTAAGATGTATGATTATAATGCACCAATGAAAATATATTAAAATATAACAATTATCTCCCCAACATAGAATTTAAGCATTTCCTATGTTGTGTGAACTGATAAGATTTTTCTGCACTATGAATTCTTTCCTGATTTGCAAGTCACATCATTGTCTGAAGGCTCTAACAGTTTACATCCATAGGGTTTTTCTCCTTAGTGAGTTCTTTGATGAACTTGAAGGGACCTGGAAGAACTCAATTTTTCAAACGTTGTGTAGACTGATAACTTTTCTGTAGTTTGAGCTCCTTCATGTGTTCCAAGGTATTTCAACGTCTCAAGGCATAACCACATTGTTTATATTCATAGGGCTTTGCTCAAATTTTTTCATGATTTTGGAAGGTATAGAAAGAAATTAAACTTTTTCCACACTGTGCGCACTGATAAGGGCCGTCTGCAGTATTTTTCATGTAATAGCAAGTTACATTGTTTTCTTAAGGCTTTACCACACTGTTTATATTCATAGGGCTTTTCTCCTGATTTCCTTCATGAAGTTGCAAAGCACTGGAAGAAATTAAGCTTTTCCCATGATGTGTAGTTTAATAGGGTTTTCTGCACTATGAATTCTTTCATGTGCTTTCAAGTTATTTCAATGTCTGAGGGCTGTACCAAACTGCTTACATTTTTTGGTCTTTTCTCCTGAGTAAATGATCTCATGAACTTGTAGGGACATGGCAGAACTGAAGATTTTCCCACACTGTGTGCACTGATAAGGCTTTTCTGCACTATGAGTTCTTTCATGTTTTTGCAAAGTACGTCTTACTCTGAAGGCTTTGCCGCACTGCTTACATTCATAGGGCTTTTCTCCTGAGTGAATCCTTTGATGACGTTGGAGGGAATGGGAAGAACTTAAGCGTTTCCCACACTGTGTGCACTGATAAGGCTTTTCTGCACTATGAGTCCTTCCATGTTTTTGCAAGTGATATCGTCGTCTGAAGGCTTTGCCGCACTGCTTACATTCATAGGGCTTTTCTCCTGAGTGAACTATTTCATGATATCGGAGGGTATGGGAAGAACTTAAGCATTTCCCACAGTGTGAGCACTGATAAGGCTTTTCTGCACTATGAGTTCCCTCATGTCTTTGTAAGGTATATTGTTTTAGGAAGGCTTTACCACACTGCTGACATTCATAGGGCTTTTCTCCTGAGTGAGATGCTTCATGATATTGAAGGGACCTAGAAGTACTTAAGCGTTTCCCACACTGTGTGCACTGATAAGGCTTTTCTGCACCGTGAGTTCTTTCATGTGTTTTTAAGTGATATCGTCGTCTGAAGGCTTTACCACACTGCTGACATTCATAGGGCTTTTCTCCTGAGTGAGATGCTTCATGATATTGAAGGGAACTAGAAGTACTTAAGCGTTTCCCACACTGTGTGCACTGATAAGGCTTTTCTGCACTATGAGTTATTTCATGTCTTCGCAAGTAATACTGTCGTCTGAAGGCTTTACCGCACTGCTTACATTCATAGGGCTTTTCTCCTGAGTGAATTCTTTCATGATCTCGGAGGGAACTGGAAGACTTTAAGCTTTTCCCACACTGTGAGCACTGATAAGGGTTTCCTGCACTATGAGTTCTTTCATGGATTCGAAAGTAACCGTGTCTTTTAAAGGTCTTTCCACAGAGTTTACGTGCATAATGCTCTTCTCCAGCATGCATTTCTTTATGCCTGTGAAGGGAATGGAAAAAGCTAAATAAGTTGGTCCATTTTTGAAATTTCTAAGACTTGCTTTAATATGAGTTCCTCATGTTGTGATAAGTGACCGTAAACACTGACGGCTTTGACAATTTACATTCAGAGGAGGATCTCGGGCTGGTGACATACCTCCCCAGTTTAGTGAGTCACTGGTTCCCAAAGATGTTCTTATCACAAAGAAAACAAAGGGAAATTTTTACATACAGTTTCTTAATACTATAAAGTGAATTATTTTGCAAACACTGAATATTTTTGTTATACTGGAGTATACTTTCTGTAAACATCTCACTAATGACAAAATTGAAATTGTGCTTATTTCATTTGCTGGCTTTAAAGATTTTTTGACAAGTCGTTTATTCCTTCAAGTTCACTTTCTTCCTTTTTTTTTTTTTTTTTTGGTGTACTGGGGATGGAACTCAGGGCCCTTCTACCTCCGGGCTACACTCCCAGATCTATTTTATTTTTTATTTGGAAAAAAGGGTCTCTTAAATCAAGGCTGGCTTTGAACCTGCGTGATCCTCCTGTCTCAGCCTCCAAAGTGCAGGGATCACACGCGTGCGCCACCACGCCGGGCTGCTTTCTTCCTTCTTGGCTTCAAGTTACCTCTGGTTTTGCCCTGGAATTTTGTAGCGATCTTCAATATTCAGATCCTTCCAAATGTTTCCTAAAATTAAGATAGAAAAACAAGTATTTTAAATTATGGAGAAGCATACCTGTAGAACATGAATTCCAGTAGTCAGTGGCCAATATATACTGTGCCTGACCTATTACCCAAATTCTTTTTTTTTTTTTTTTTTGGTACTGAGATTCCTGGAAGCCCTTCTACTTCCAGGCTATGCTCCCAGACCTATTTTTTTATATATATTTTTATTTGGAAACAGGGTCTCCTAAGCCAGAGCTGGCTTTCAATAATGCCCGGCTACCCAAATTCCTAATTTTAAAATATCTAGCCAGAGGTTGGGCTTGGTGGCCCAGAATTATAATCCCCATGCTTGGGAGGAGGAGACAGGAGGATCACGCAGGTTTGTAGCCAGCCGAGCTGGCTTATGAGACAGTTTCCAAAAAAAAAAAAAAAAAAGCATAAAATAGGTCTGGGAGTGTAGTCCGAAGGTAGAAGGGCTTCCAGGAACCCCACTACCACAAATAAATAAATAAATAAATAAATAAATAAATAAATAAATAAATAAATAAATAAATAAAAATCTATCTGGGTGTGGTTGCCCAGACTTGTAATCCCTGTGCTTGGAAGGCGGAGACAGGAGGATTGCACTGGTTCAGAGCCAGCCTCGCTGGTTTAAGAGACCCTGTTTCCAAATTTTAAAAACTATATTAAATAGGTCTTGGAGTGTATCCCGGAGGCAGAAGGGTTTCCAGGAACCCCAGTGCCACCAGAAAAAAAAAAAATCACAGATCAGTATTGCTAACCAAGAAACACGGGTTCTTTACAGACACTGGAAGAAGGGGTCATTCTTACCTAAAGAGGACACATTCCTGCAGGTTTCCAGCATCACATCTCTGTAGGGATTTTTTTTCCAGGTCTAGGGATGGAACCCAGAGGCATTCGACCTCCAGGCTACACCCCCTGCCCTATTTTTTTTAATTCTTTATTTTGAAACAGGGTCTCACTAAGTTGCAGAAGACCTCACTAAGTATCTGAGGCTGTCCGCGAACTACAATCCTCCTGTCTCAGCCTCCCAAATACTGGGATTAGAAGCGTGCGCCTCCACACCCGGCTCTCTGTAGAGATTTTTCAAGGAAGCAAGTAGTAAAGGCCACTCCTCCTGGATGAACTTTACAGCCACATCCTCAAAGGAGTCCTAAAACATCCCACATGTGTACAGAACAGGGTAAGACAGACAGTACTGAATATTTACAACCAATTCATAAGATGTTCACATAAGACTGAGAATTCCAGCCGGGCATGGTGGTGCATGCTTGTAATCCCAGCATTCTGGAGGCTGAGACCGGAGGATCGCGGTTCGCGGACAGCCTCAGCTACTTAGTGAGGCCCTCTGCAACTCAGTGAGACCCTGTTTCAAAATAAAGAATATAACAGGGTAGTGGATGTAGCTTGGAGGTCACATGGCCCTGGATCTGGGACCACGCCCACCTCACATACACACACAGCACAAGAACTCCCAAAATGAGCTATTCACAAGGGAGAAGAACAGGTATGCCCCTTTGTTAGTGGGCCCTGACAGATGTGCTTCTGGGTCAGCGGTACTCTCACTTGTTTTATAAGTTATTTCACTTTAGCGATGAATAACAAAACACTGGTTATAAATAGCACATGGAAAGGCAATAAATTGAGACTACTGAACACAATGGTGATTAACCAACACACAGGACTGATGCTGACTTTATTATTTTTTTATTTGTTTTTTTATTTTCTTTGGTACTGGAGGTGGAACCCAAGTGCTTCTTACCTCTGGGATACACTCCCACACCTATTTTATACTTTATTTGGAAAAGGGGTCTAAGTTACTGAGAGCTTCACTCAGTAGCCGAGGCTGGCTTTGAACCTGTGCAATTCTCCTGTCCCAGCCTCCCAAGTACTGGGATTAGAAGCGTGCGCCACCACGCCTGGCTTGTTGACTTTCTGATGAACAACTCCGTGCCGTCCCTCGTGAATCCTTGACAACTCCTTTTGCGGCTCCTTTCCTTTAAAAGGAGACCGTAACATACCTGACTTTGCCTCCTCCGTGAGCCCGACTTCAGGGCTGATCAGCTAATAGAGACTCACGTTGATTTCACCTGCGTGTGGGGATTGATGTTTTCTGCGCATCCCGCTAGGCTACAACATTGGGAGGCCCCAAGGAGATATCTTGCATTTACATCCCCCTCACCACACACTAAAAACCTGCCTCTGGTGCCAGACTTCTGAACGCCCCCACCAGAGTAGGGGGAGCTTCGGAGCCTGAGCGCAACTCCTGTTTGACTTGGCAAGTCGACTCTCTGGAGGGGCACATTCTGGCTGGATGTGGCCGTTAAGAATTAGACCCAGGACCGGGCGAGATGTTGCTCTGGCTCCTCTGACTGTCTCTTTAAAGGGACACTTTCCGGCCTCCCCTTTCAGCCCAATTTGTTCTTTGTCTTCCCTCCATGAGTCTATCTGGTGAGTAGATTTCTTTTGTCCTTTCCTGTGCTACGCTCTCATTTCCAGAAACACCAGATATAGGACAAAATCAGTCCTCTCACGGGAGTTCTGTCCTAACCTGGTCTTTTTTTTTTTTTTTTTTTTGGTGGTACTGGGGGTGGAACCCAGAAGCTTCCTACCTCTGGGCTATACTCCCAGACCTTTTTATATTTTATTTGGAAACAGGGTCTCACTAAGTTGCTGAGAGCCTCACTAAGTAGCTGAGGCTGGCTTCGAACCTGCGCGATCCTCCTGTCTCAGCCTCCCAAGCATGGGGATTACAAAGGTGCGCCACCACGCCCGGCCCTAACCTGGTTTTTGAATAATTTTCAGGATTTCTGTAAGTGGGCCTCTGACTATGGAATCTCAGTCACTAAATTTTTTTTGTTTTATTTCTGGATTTTTTATTATGCTCCATTGGTTTACTTCTCTACCCTCCCACCAGTGACACATTCTTTTAATGATCACAGTTTAAAAGTCTTGATATTTGGTGTTACAGATTGAAAGAATATGGTTGTGAGGAAACTGTTCCCAGGAACCCCTGTTATGGTCCCGGACACGCTTTCCCTCAAACCACAACAAAACCCAAAATGACCAAAACCAGAAAAAAAAAACCCGTGGTTCTTGTCCTGAGTTAAGAATAAATATGCATAGCTTGGACAGTTGCTGAGGATTTAAAGAAATTTATTAAAAAGATAGAAATAAGCAGGCGTGGTGGCGCACGCTTGTAATCCCCACACTTGGGAGGCGGAGACAGGAGGATCGTGCAGATTCGAAGCCAGCCGCTCACTGGCTTAGGAGACCCTGTTTCCAAATAAAAAGTATAAAAAATAGGTCTGGGAGTGTAGCCTGGAGATACAAGGGTTTCCAGGAACCCCAGTACCACCAAAAAAAAAAAAAAAAAAAAAGATAGAAATACGGAAAATAGTTACAGCCCCATACCAAAATGGCACGTGGGGGGGGGGGTGGTCTGGACCAACTTACCACCCCCCAAGATATAGCACATGGACTGGACTTTTTATACCCATGTCCTCCATCTTGTTTATGTAATTCTGACTTAGTGAACATTCCTGTAAGGTACCTCCCACAGCAAGGTGTGGCCAGGTGTCTCTTTTCAGGAAGGAGGAAGGTCAACCCCCTTCTACATCCTCCCTAGATTATCATGTAGATCTGTCTTTAGAAAGAAGCCCTAGATCTCTATTGACTTGTTAATTACTTTTAGCTAGGTTAATTTACATTGGAATAGCTGCCTGCTTTTAGGCAGAAATGAAGTCCTTTCTTTACCCAGGTTTGCCGCCATTTTGACACAATTATTTTTGAGATATATTAATAATCAGAACTTTCTCCAATCTTCCTAGGCCATTCCCAATACTAGTACATTTGGTAGAATGTTCTCCCATCTAGTTTTTCCTCAAGAGAGAGTCATAGTTCTATTTTTTCATTCCCCTTCAAGGCTTAAGAAAGAAACTTTGAATTTCTGCTTATGCGTATGAATTGTTTGCTGCTGCCAAATGGAAACATCCACAACTAATTTTTGGGTGTTGATTTTATATACTTTAACAGGTAATTGAGGTGATCAGATGGTCTTATAAAAGTAGCATCAAAGATAATATGGAAAAATAGATCAGAGGCGAAGCAGAGAGACATGATTGGAATGTACTAAAATCATCCCAGGAGCCTCTGTTCAGTCACTAAATTAATTAATTAATTTATTTATTTTGGTGGTACTGGGGCTGGAACCCAGGGGCTTTCTACCTCCAGGCTATACTCCCAGACCTATTTTTTTTTAACTTGGAAACAGGGTCTCACTAAGTTGCTGAGAGCCTCACTAAGTAGCTGAGGCTGGCTTCGAACCTGTGTGTTCTGCCTGTCTTAGCCTCCCAAGCACAGGGATTACAAGTGTGGGCCACCATGCCCAGCCAGTCACTAAATTTAACCAACAATTCCGTGAACTTAGTGAGGCCCTCTGCTACTCAGTGAGACCCGGTTTCAAAATAAAGAATAAAAAATAGGGCAGGGGGTGTAGCCCGGAGGTCAAATGCCCCTGGGTTCCATCCCCAGACCCGCAAAAAAAAAAAAAAAAAAAAAAAAGAGAGACAAGCCAAAAGGAAAATCACCCCTTTCCGGACTCCCCTGAAGAAGACCTCCTCCAGCCCCCAAATTCCTGAGTTCCCTGTTGCCACATCCCACCTCCTTACTTCACCCCATCCTGAGATCCACCCTGACCCTCTTCTCCTCCTTGGATGCTCAGTCCCCCTCACACACCCACCAGGGGACGTCTGATGTCCACCTGCCCCAATTCTCCCTTGAGAAACACCCTTATAGCACACGGGCCATTCATGGTTTATGTCCCCTTCACCACCAGCAACCTCTAATTGGAGAAACCAGAACCCTTCCTTTGCGGATGAGCCTCAGGGATTGAACACTCTCTTGGAGTCAGTTCTTTAGACTCATCAGCCTACACGGCATGACTGCCAACAACTCCTCCAGACTTTATTTACAGTAGAAGAAAGAGAATTCAAAGGGAGGCTTACAAATTCATTACAGGACCTGGAGGAGACCTCACAGATGATCCTCCCATCAGACAAGCTGTATTTCTGTCTATACGCCCTAACTGGAACCCTAAGGAGGACTCAGGTAAGGAGGCCCTGGACCATTTTCACCAGGCTCTGATGAAGGGAGTGTGAGCGGCAGCCAATGGGCTCAGCAACCTCTCTAAAGTGAGTGAGACTGTACAGGGACCAAGTGAACTGCCCAGTGGGTCCTTACACCTGATGAAGAGCATCGGGCATATTCTCCCACAGATCCAGAGGCTGCTGATAATCGCCGGGCAATAAACGTCGCTTTTGTCTCCTTCTCAGCCCCAGATATTACAACAAATCACAGGAAATTGAGGGATTTGAGGGGAAGGCTGCGTCTGAAGTGGTAGAGATCGCCCAAAGGGCGTTCAACAACAGAGGCACACCAGAGGAAAACCCAGCTGAGAACCAAGACACTCCTGGCAGCTAACGGGAGGAATAATGCTCTCCACCTACTTCTAAGATCAGAAAGACAGAGATTAGGCCCAGAACAATGTGCCCACTGTAAGGAAAAGGGACACTGGAAAATGAATGCCCGAACAAACACCGCCTCCGACAGAGCCCCGTCCCAAACCAGAAAAGCTCTGTCAGTGAGGGAAGACTGAGGAGGCCAAGGCTCCATACCCAAGAGCCTTCAGGAGCCTTTGGTGATGTTGCAGGTGGGGGGAACAACCACTAATTTTTTGGTGGATAGCGGAACCACATACTCGGTTTTACAGCAACCTGAAGAAACCTCTGAAAGGACAAAAGGACAAAGATCCCTGTACAGGGAGCTATAGGAAAAACTCAACATTGCCCCTGGACTAGGGCCAGAGAGGGGAACCATTACACATTCATCCTTGGTTGTGCTGGACTGCCCTTACTCCTGTTTGAAAGGGAATTGTTACAAGAACTCCAGGCCATAATCTCGTTTTCCTTCAGTGCTGCGACCATCATCTTTGATAGGCCTTCTCATATTGTACTGACCTGGCCTGAGTGAAGAATACAAACTATGGTGACCAAGACTTTGGAGCGTCCAGATATGGCTCCGCAAGTCTCCTAAACCAAGTCCTAAAGAGAGATCCCTGGGGTATGGGCTGCGACAGGGACAGCCCAGTGGTAGTAAAAAAAAAAAAAAAAACAAAACACCAATACAGGAAATTATCCCTCGATTTGGCTTTCCCCTATCCATTGGGGCCCACAATGGTCCGGCCTTTATGGCAAAGGTAATAAAACAATTTGAAAATCACTATACATTAATTGGAAGTTACACTGTGCATACAGGACCCAGAGCTCAGGTAGAGAGAATGAAACGTCCCCTCAAGGAAACCTTAACAAATCTAGCCCTGGTGACGGGCGAGACATGGATGGATCTCTCTCCCGTTTGCCCTCCTTCACGTCCAGTGCACCCCATATTGTGAAGGATTAACTCTGTTTGAAATTATGTTCGGGAGACCTCTCCCTCTGCTACCCAAATTAGAGATATCCGAAGCACACCTGATCGCTAACGATCATCTCCTAAAATCTTTACAGGCTCTACAGTGGATTTAGTCACAGGCAAAACGGGCCCTTGGGAAACATTTCTCTTATTCCTATGACCAATCTCATTAACATCCATTCAGCCAGGAGACACATCAAAGGCTACCATCTAGCTCACCGCTGGAATCTCATTGGACCGGCCCATGGACAATTGTCCTCACAAACCAACTGCAGTGACAATGGCTGGAAAGACCTCCTGGATACACTGGACTCACCTAAAACCAGACTCGAGCCAGGCGTGGTGGTGCAGGCCTGTAATCCCAGCATTCAGGAGGCTGAGAATGGAGGGTCGCAGTTCTCGGACAGCCTCAGCTACCTAGTGAGGCCCTCCGCAACTTGATGAAACCCCATTTAAATAAAAAAATAGGGCAAGGGTGTAGCTCAGAGGTCGAATGCTCCTGGGTTCCATCCCCAGACCCACAAAACAAACAACAACAACAACAAAAAAAAAAAGACCCAAAGTCTGAAGTAAACTAGGAAAGATGGACCGTCCAACCAACCCACGAACAAACCAAGACTCTCAAAAATATGTTAAGCCTATCTCTCTACATGCTGTTCCCTTATGTAATGCCAAATACCGTGGTGTACCTCCAAGGTACACCAGCACACTTGGCACCTAAAGACTGTGGGTGGAAGCACTATAAAAACCATACAGACAACAGGACAGCCAATCTTTGACCTTGACCTCTGTGGCCTGATAGGATAATATGGCCACCCTGGTGAGAGGAGGGGGTCTTAACAGGAGGAGGAAGCTCTACTGTAATAGGATGTGGCCACCCCTCCTATGAAAGGGCACACAAAGTACTGAGTTCTATGTACGTCCAGCTGAGGGAGAACCCAGCTGCAGCCTTGAAGATCAGGATAATTGTGCCTCCCGTGGTTGTGAGAGTATCCCCCCTGGACCCATCATGATTCCTTCATTGATTTAGGTTCTGGCTCCCAGGGATACCTGTCAGGTGGGCCAGTATAACCCCATCTGTTTCTCAGTTAAGTTGTGGCTCGCCGTACAAGGGGCAGACTGGAGTTAGGGCGAACGTGGGGTCTCAGGCTGAACATTACTGGATGGGACCCAGGAGTCGAATTCACCATCCAATGCATAAAGGAACCTCCAGCCCTGCACGATCCAAGAGGAACAATAGACCTCTAATGCCCATCAACCACCCGTACAACCGCCTGTCCCACTCCTGCCCACCTCTCCAAGTCCCATCCCAACCAATTCATCAACCAACCCTCCGAAGCTCCCTGTCCCAATAGAACAAGGACCCTTGCTAGAATCCCTAGAGGTGGTTTTTAATTATCTCAATAGGACCAGGCCTCCGTATACTAGGGATTGCTGGCTTTGCCTCTATCTGGCAACCCATGCTATGTGGAAATTGGTGCCAACGTCTCAAGACAGTATAATCTGTCTTCAAGCAGGAGGTGCCATTGGGTGTGTTAGACCCACAACTTACACTGGGTAATTTACAGGGACAAAGACTGTGTTATCAGACCCTGGCTTTCAACTGAAACACCTCTCCTTATAAAGCCTCCTGTCCGCAGGACGTGCAATTTAACAAGACCTTCTCCAAGGAAGGCTTCTTAGAAACGCCTAAAAGAGTAGGATTCGCCTGTGTGTCTGGATTAACCCCTTGCCTTTCAGTAGCTGCTTTACGACTCGAAACTTATGCTGATGCATGTATAACTAACTGTTCACGTGGTACCCCAATTGTACTATTTCGGTGAGGATGCAGGGAGACAACATTTAGTAGATGAGGCTGTGTGCAAACTGAGATCCTCTTGTCTCAGCCTCCCAAATGCTATGATTATAAGCGAGAAACCAACATACCCTGCTGAGTCTATGTGTTTTAAGACAAAGACATTAGAAACATGCCAAATTGTAAATAATTAGATGAAAAAGCTAGAATTTGAGGATAAAGTTATATGGCACTCAATAAAATAGAAAAAAATTGTGTTTTACTCTGTGTTTTACTGAGGCTGGCTTTGAATCTATGATCTTCCTGTCTCCACATTTTTTATCTCTCTTAGATTACAGGGGCCCCAGCACACAGAATTCTAATTCCTATTCCTATGTTTTATATAGTATCAATGATGCCAAAAGAAGATATTTGAACAGGGCTTGGTGGTGCACGCTTGATCCTGCATAATCCCAGTATTTGAGAGGCTAAGACAGAAAGAGAGTAGGCTTGAGGCCAGTCTCAGTAAACTATATATGTCATGTATTAAAATAAAAAGGTGATGGGGGCCTAGCTTGGATATAGAATGCCCCTGGGTTTAATCCCCAGTACGTGTACACACACACACACACACACACACACACACACACACACACGAGATATTTTGAAAATATAAATGATAAAGCTTTAGCTATATTGACAAAAAGTTAGAGGAGATTCCTCAAATTGGTACATTTAAAAATTGAACTACAAGAGGCCGGGATGTAGCTCAGTGGCAAAGCACCTGCTTTGCAGGTGTGATGCTCTGGGTTCGATCCTCGGTTCAAAAAAAAAGACTAAATAAATAAATAAATACATAGCCGGGCCTGGCGGCGCACCCTTGTAATCCCAGCATTTGGGAGGCTGAGACCAGAGGATCATGGTTTGTGACAGTCCCAGCTACTTAGTGAGGCCCTCAGCAACTTAGTGAGACCCTGTATCAAAATGAAGAATAAAAAAAATAGGCCAGGGGTGTAGCTCGGAGGTCAAAGGCCATTGGGTTCCATCCCCTGACCCACAAAAAATAAATAAATAAATATATATATATATATATATATATATATATATATATAGAGAGAGAGAGAGAGAGAGAGAGAGAGAGAGAGAAGCTAAGAACAGAGAACAAATCTATAATCCCAGTACTTGATAGACTGAGACAGAAAATAGCAGGGTTCATTAGCAACTTAATATCTGTTACCTACTGAAATCCTGTTTCAATAAAAAAAACTTAAGCTGGGCATAGTGATGCAGGCTTGTAATTCCAGTAATTAAGAGGCTGAGATAAGAAGAATGCAAATCCCTGGCCAGCCTCAGCAATTTAGTAAGATCCTCTCCAACTTACACTGTTAAAAAAAAAAAAAAAAGTAGGGCTGGTAGAGGGGGGTGATAGCTCAGAGGTAGAATGTCCCTAGGTTCAATCCCCAGTTCTGCAAATAAATAAAAAAATAAATAAGTAAATTAAGAGGGCAAAGTGTAGAGTTCCAAGGTGGAATAACCCTAGCTTCAACTCCCAGTACCAAAACAAATGAATAAGACGTGCTGATGGGAAAATGGGTCTCTACTTGGAAAACTGCATTCCAGCTGCGTGTTGTGGCCAAGGCCTGGAATCCCAGCAATGAGAAGGCTGAGGTTTGCAGGCTAGGGCCCAATTTAAGAAACACAGGCAGACACGCTTTTTTTTTTTCTTTCTTTTTTTTTAAAGTGGTACTGGGGTTCCTGGAAACCCTTCTACCTTCAGGATACACTCCCAGACCTGTTTTATTTATTTATTTATTTTATTTGGAAACAGGGTCTCTGAAGCCTGTGCGGCTGGCTTCGAACCATCGCGATCCTCCTGTCTCTGCCTCCCAAGCCTGGGCATTACAAGCGTGCGCCACCACGCCCAGCCGACACTTTCTTTTGAAACAGGGTCTAAGTTGTGGAGGGCCTCACGAGGTAGCCGAGGCTGTCTGCAAATCACGATCCTCAGGTCTCAGCCTCCCGAATGCTGGGATTACAGGAGTGCGCCACCACGTGCGGCTCTCGGACCCTCTTCAAAATGAAAAACACAAAAGTGCTGGGGGTGTAGCCCCAAATTCGGGGGTAGTGGCGCACATTTGAAATCCCAAAACTTGGGAGGTTGAGACAGGAGAATCGCAAAGGTTCAAAGCCGGCCTCAGCTATTTACTGTGGTTCTCAGCAACTTAGTGAGACCCGGTTCCCAAATAAAATATAAAAATAAGCCTGGAGCCGGGCATGGTGGCGCACGCTTATAATCCCCGCGCTCGGGAGGCTGAGATAGGGGGATCGCGCAGGTTCGAAGCCAGCCTCAGCTACTTAGTGAGGCCCTCAGCAACTTAGTGAGACCCTGTTTCCAAATAAAATATAAAATGGGTCTGGGAGTATAGCCTGGAAGTAGAAAGCCCCTGGGTTCCACTCCCAGTACCACAAAAAAAAAAAAAAAAGCCTGGGAGTGTGGCCCAGAGGTGGAAGGACCCTAAGTTCCATCCTTCGTAACACACACACACACACACACACACACACACACACACACAGCTCCTGTGAGCCATATCCAGTGCCATACACAAAACATTGGTTCTCTTCAGTCTGAACGGCACATTCAACACAAACCCCCCTGTGAGACAAAATGGATGCAACCTCCAGCAACCCGGGCTCAACTTCCAAACACCACAAGCTTCAGGCGCGAATCCAGACCCTGGGAGGCAGGGACAGGGCATCACAGGTTCGCGGCCAGTCTCGGCACTAAAGCCCCTCCCCGACCCCTGGCTCCACACTCACCATCCCGGCTCCCGGGGTCCCCGCGAGCGCCACCCGCCCCCGAGGCCACAGCGCTACGAGGACGCGACGCCAAGCTCCCCTCGGCGGGAAAGAGAACGGCATCCGGTGTAAAGCCCGCCCCCTCTCCCGGAAGCACATCTGATTGGTCACCGAGAGCAGCCCCACCGAAATCTTGATTGGCTTAGGGCTCCGAGCCCACCTCCCGGCCCTGAGTGACAGCGACCGCGACCTCTCACTTTGCTCCGCCCTCCTCAGCGCCCCTTGGCCAGCCGCCCAGGCAGGTTCCGTCCACACCGTTCCGTCTCCACCGCCCTGTCCTCGCACGGGGCCCCAACGTCCGTCCCCTCGCGTCGCTCCTCACAGACCCGCCCTCACCTCCTCAGGACGCCAGGCCTCCGCGCTCACATTCCCGACTTGAGGGTCCCCACGGGAGCTCCCGCCGCCGGAGCCGCCGCACCCCAAAGGCTGGGCCTGGGCAGCAAAGAAACCAAAAACAAGATCACTGGCTTAGAGCCCAAACCCTCCCTAGGGTATGCTGCTTGTAAAGCCAGCAGAGCCCCGCCTCTAAGCACGGATTGGATAGCGAATCCAGGGCCCTCCTCCTACGACCTGAGTGACAGGAAGAGCGACCGCTCCTGTTGGCCAATGGGGCTGAGCGGACACACCGGGGCCAGGACCCTGCTAGGCTCTGCCTGCCTCCTCAGGGTCACACCTTGCATTTAAGCAGGTAACTTGGTCTTGGCCTTCCAGAGCCTTCGCTGCATAGAGTTATACCCTGGCCTCATACAACAACAATGTGACCAACCACACCGGGCCAACCCAAACAAAGAGTGAGCAGATGTCTCTCAGGCATCAGATACATGGGTTGAGGCACGTCCAGGGTAGTGCACACCTTATCCCTTGCTCTAAGCGTCTTAAAACAAAATGTGGAAAACGTGCCAAAACGGTAAATAATTATATGAAACACGGAAGCTGGAATTAGTAGAACGAAAATAATACAGATTAGAGCTGGTCTCAATAAAATAGGTAAAAGTTGTCTTTTACTCCCTTTTTATTCTTTCTCTTGTGTAGTAGTGGAGAGTGGACCTAAGTTCTCCTCTGAGATATACCTGTCAACACTTTTATGGTTTTGGTTTTCATGAAATAGGGTCTTACTACACTGCCAGGGTCTCACTAATTTCTTAGGCTGCCCTGGAACCTTCAATCTCCTGTCTTAGCCTTTTTGGTCTCTCTGAGATTACAGGGGTGCCCCAGCACAGGAATTCTATCTCCAATTCCTGTTTTATATAGTATCAATGTTGCCAAAAGAAGATATTTTGAGCAGATCGTGGAGGTGCACAATTAATCCTGCATAATCCCAGTATTTGAGAGGATGAGACAAGAGGAGAGTGGGTTTGACGTGAGTCTCAGTAACCTAAACATGCCCTGCATTAAAATTAAAAACGTGGTGCACACTTGTAATCCCAACATTCGGGAAGCTGAGACCTGAATCGGTCAGAGGAATTTTTTTAATTTAGACAATTTAAGGAATAAAGAGAGCCGGGCGTGGTGGCGCACGCTTGTAATCCCAGCATTCAGGAGGTTGAGACCAGAGGATCGCGGTTCGCGGACAGCCTCAGCTACCTAGTGAGGCCCTCTGCAATTTATTGAGACCCTGTTTAAAAATAAAGAATAGCCAGGCGTGGTGGCGCACGCTTGTAATCCCCGCGCTTGTGAGGCTGAGACAGGAGGATCGTGCAGGTTGGAAGCCAGCCTCAGCTACTTAGTGAGGCTCTCAGCAACTTAGTGAGACCCTGCTTCCAAATAAAATATACAAAAGGTCTGGGAGTATAGCCCAGAGGTAGAAAGCCCTGGGTTCCACCCCCAGTACCACCAAAAATAAACAAACAAATAAATAAATAAAGAGTTGTATATAAGGCTTCTCTAGGGTTCTTACCTTCTTTTGCCTTATTGACATTCCTTAGATCTATTACCATTCTCCATTTTTCTGTTTTCTTTTGTATTACAAATATAGAATTCTAGGGAGACATGGAAGGTCAATATGCCCACTTTGCAACTGCTCTTGTACAATAGTATGAAGAGCTTGTAACTTTTCTTTTGTAAGGGACCATTGAGGAGTCCACACAGGCTCATCTGAATACCAAGTCAATGGTAATGGTTGTATTTTCTCAACAGCCCCTATCAAAAGCTCATTCAGAACTAAAGTGGCTTTTGTCTGTTGAAAAAAATCTCTGCCCCTCAACCCTGGCCAGGCGTAGTGGTGCTCACTTGTAATCCCGCTTGTAATCCCCATTTGTAATCCCCGTGCTTGGGAGGCTGAGACAGGAGGATCGCACAGGTTCGAAGCCAGCCTCAGCTACTTAGTGAGGCTCTCAGCAACTTAGTGAGACCATGTTTCTAAGTAAAATATAAAATAGGTCTGGGAGTGTAGCCCGGGGGTAGAAAGTCTCTGGGTTCCACCTCCAGTACCACACACACAAAAAAAATCTCTGCCCCACAGATTAATGGGCAGATCTGTAATGCAAGGCTGAAGCAGAATATTGGCTCCATCGGCAGTCTCTGTAGATAGAAATTCTTTACTTTGATGCAGACTATCTTGTATCCCCAGACCCACTAAAGTGGTAGGGGATCTTTGTTTAGGCCATCCTTAAGGCCATTTGACTGTTCTAATAATGGATATGTCTGCTCCAGTATCTAACGATCCTGTAAAAGGCTGCCCTCTAGTGGTAATAGTGAGGACAGGTTTATTATTTTCTTGTAAAAAGGTAGTTAATCCTATAATATTGGTACTTCCAAATCCTCCTGTCCATTTTTTTTGTCTTTGGTATTAGGTTTGATATTGGGGAGAATCAGCAGTTGAGCGATATATTCTCCTTTGTCTTCATATTATAAAAACATGTATAACAGAAGTCACCCCTGTATAATCCTCATCAATCATGCCAGGATGCACAAGGAGGCCCTTTAAGGTATTGCTGCTGCGACCAAGGATTAACCCTACACTATTTTTTGCAATCGGCTCCACGTATTCAAGATCTATTTTGTGAAGTCTGGCGTGGTGGCGCACGCTTGTAATTCCTGCACCTGGGAGGATCCCACAGGTTCGAGGCCAGCCTCAGCTACTTAGTGAGGCTTTCAAGAACTTAGTGAAAACGTTACAATATATAATATAAAATAGGCATAGGGGTGTAGCCCGGAGGTAGGTCCCAGGACTTCACCCCTAGTATCAGAAAAAAAACTATTTTTTGAGGATTATTAATAACTAATAATTGCTGAAAATGAGGAGCTGGTGAGCAGCACTCCCTTGTGTGGTCACAGTAAATGCCATTATATTTGGCCTAAATTATAGAAGCAGTGTTATTGTCAATGGTCATATCTTTTAAAAGACTTTTTATTTTTTTTAAGCTCCTGTTCAGAAAAGTGACTCTCATTTTGTTATGGGCTGAGTGAACAACCCCCCTATTATTTTCCCTGATACTTTGGTAATTCATTTTCATCCTTATCAAATTTTGATCTACATTTACCTTTTTCAGTGTATCCTATTCTTACACCTAGGGCATATTCCAGGGACTATTTTCCTCCTTCTGTCTATCTTCATTTGTTTGTAAGGGAGCTCTGCATTCTTTCTTTATATTCCCTGGCTTCCCACAGTTAAAACACTTTTGTTTACTCAGTTTGAATTCCTTTTTGTTTCAGTTGCCTCTATCTGGGCCTTATGTCTTACTGTTCCTTTGTTTTGCCATGCTTTCATATAGTCTAAGACATCCCCGCTTTCCCTAATGGGCCGAATAGCCGCTTGACAATCTTCATTAGCATTATTGAAGGCTGGTTGTCTAATCAATATTTCTGACAATTCTGTATTATTTTTAGTTTTTTGAATAGAATCTTCTCAATGAAACAACTATATTCCTCAGTGGGTCCTTGTAAAAATTTTTGCAAATGGCTCTCCAGTTCCTGTGTCAATTTCTTCCCAAGCTGTGCAGCAGCTTCTCAAATCCAGTATAGATGCTGTGGTTGTACATTTTGGACTTGAGTTGTTAGGTCTGACCAAGCCCCAGTCACAGCGATTAATTCATAGGACAACTGAGCTTGGTTTCCCCAAGCTTGATCTTGTAAAACTTGTTTTGCCTCCTCATTAAGCCACATTTTTCACTCTAAATATTGTTGCCCTGTAAGGATTATCTTTGCTACTGTATAGAAATCATAAGAGATCCAGTTCTCAGAACAAGATTTTAATGCTGTAATTAGAAACAGGCCCATATAGCGTGCATGCTTTTTTGAAAGAAGAAATAGTATCAAATTCAGTCCCCCTCCAATCACTTTGCTGTGGCCGATGGGATTTTAGCGGCAAGGAAAGCGAAAGCTAGATGCGCACAATAGTCCCAACGTTTAAAAGACATAAGTCTTGGCAGAGCTGGATCTGCTCTTTGTTCTAAAGGGTGTATTTTTTTTTTTTTTTTGCCACAAGGGCCAAAGGGGTAGCGAGGGTTGGCACCATGGTGCTCATTCCGACTTTTTTCCTGGGCTTTCTGAGGCAAACATTATCTCCTTTAAGCATAATCTAGATCTTCCTCTTGACAATTCATATACATAGAGCAATTTTTCAGTTTCATTTTCTATATCAAAAACCATGCTGTCACCGGGCGTGGTGGCCCACACTTGTAATCCCCGCACTTGGGAGGCGGAGACAGGAAAATCAAAGCCAGCTGTGCTGGCTTAAGAAACCCTGTTACCAAATAAAAAATATAAAAGATAGGTTTGGGAGTATAGCCTGGAGGTAGAAGGGTTCCACCCCCAGTACCACCAAAAAAAAAAAAAAAAAAACCCACACAAAAAAACATGTTATCAATTTGTTGGATAATCATCCTAATTAAAAACTAAGTGACCCACCATTGAGGGAGATTTTTCTCCCCTTGCCAAAAGGCTTTCATAATATTTATTTGAACTTTATCCAATATTTCATCTATCCAATATTTCATCTAGAGTTCCTTCATCAGGAAACCAAGGATTATATTCTACTGCTAAATCATAACAAGGCTGTAGTTCCTCTTGGAATATCTTTATCTTATATTGCTTTAAGAAATGATGTCCTATCTTTAAAAAAGGATTTTACTTACTTGGTGTCCCATGCCTGCTCATCATCATGGAAAGTATCACATCCTCATGGAAAAGAGCAAACACCAAGTACAATAGGGGGTATTAGGTAGAGGGCATGTGCCATAAATCACTAAGATACAATCATCAAAGGAAACTAGCAACACTGGGGAGAACAAAGCCACCTTGTGAAAGATTACTAAAATGTGGTTAAGATCAGCCCCTGCTCTCACTGGTGGGGCTTGTGGGGCAAATTCCTGAGAGAACAGGAGTCACTCCCAGAACTTGGGAGTAGTCTACCTTTCATAAAACCTCCTTAACTCTTTCAAAACCTTTCGTTCCTCAGGCTTCATCCATGTCCTCCATCACCCCCCTGCAACATATAAATGGTTTTACTCAGGAGGAATCTCCTTGCTCAGATTTATATTAAGGCTCTGGTTGAAGGTTTGCCCACATTGACTATCTCATTTAGGTTCAGGGAGTCTGTCTACCACATACATGAATTCTACAACAAATGATAAACACATTAGCAAAGGTTGGCTCACTAATGGAATAAAAGGATACAAAACGATCATGTTCTATGCTCAAGGTACACTATGTCCATGCCTGATTTGACCTACAAATTCTCCTTCCACATTCTACAGCATTGATGACCAAAAAACACAAGATCGTTATTGACTACAGGAAAGATGCCATTCCTTTTTTTTTGGGGGGGGGGGTTTACTGGGGGGTGGAAACCAGGGTTGTTCTTTTTTAACCTCCTGGTTATCCTCCCAGACTTACTTTTGTATACTTCTGAGGCTCACTTCAAACCTGTCAAATCCTCCTGTCCCAGCTCTCCAATAGCTGGGATTAAAATGATGTGCCACCTGGGGCCAGTGGCCAATACTGGAGTCTTCCATGAGGCAAGGCTGCTCCTGGGGCCTCCAAGGCCGGGATCTGAGCCAGCTGAGGGGTTAGGCTGGTGTCAGGGCCAGTGAGACCAGAATCTGGGCCTCCCATGAGCCAAGGCCGCTGCTTGAGCCATCCAGGTCTGGATCAGTCCACCAAGTAGCCAGGCCACTACTGGGGCCGTCAAGAGTGGGATAGCTACTTGCAAGGCGGCATGCACAGAGAAATATTGCAGAAAATAAAAATCAGATGCTTCCCCTAATCAGCAAAAACTAGGAGGAAAGGGGCAACAGGAAGAGGTTGAGCTATAAAAAGGGCCCTATATTGAAGCAACTAAGGTGACCAATCAGAGGGTATGGAATAGGGGAGGATGAAGCCTCTTTAAAATGCAGTAGGTACCTAAACAAATGTATCAAAGTTAATCACCAAACAAGTATGGGATAGAGGGAGGGGGAGGGAATGGGATGGGGGCTGGATGAGGGCTAACTGGATGATGTATGCTTGTATATCCTCTCAAGTCTTGTATTCCAATGTGATATATAATTACAATGCACCAATAAAAATTTAAAAAAAAAATTAAAAAAGCATGTGTCACCATGCCCTGCTCCATAAACCAAATTCCTGAAGGTCTCCAGCATCACATCTCTGTAGAAGTTCTTCTGGAAAGGATCTAGTGAAGACCACTCCTTCTGGCTGAACTTCACAGCCAGATCCGCAAAGGAAAGCAACTCCCAAACCACCACACATGTGTGTACAGGAGAGTAGGTGAAGACAGACGGGACTGAGTACATGCAACCAATTCATATTATGTTCACATGAGACTGGAGTCCAAAGATTTGCAAAATTACTTGATCATCAGAAACCTTGAGGATGACTCTCTCCCCAGCATAGCAGATCAAATCCTAGACCTGAGCTATTCAAAAAGGGAGAGCAGAATAGGAATAACTTTCATCAGAGGGCCCACTGAGTAAAATGTGCTTTGGTTCAGCCACGAGTTTTCATTTTTCTTTCTTTCTTTTTTTTTTTTTTTTTTGGTGGTACTGGGGTTCCTGGAAGCCCTTCTACCTCCGGGCTACACTCCCAGACCTATTTTACCTTTTTATGTGGAAATAGGGTCTCTTAAGTTAGCAAGGTTGGCTCCAAACCAGCGTGATCCTCCTGCCCCCGCCTCCCAAGCTTATACTACCACACCCGCCTATGACATTTCTTTTCTTTTCACAGAATTAAATTATTTTTTCTTGAAACAGGGTCTCACTGAGTTGCAAAGGGACTAAATAGCTGTGGCTGTCCACGAACCATGATCATCCTGCGTCAGTCTCCTAAATTCTGGGACTGCTTGCATGTGCCATCTCACCTGGCTTTTATCATATTTAAATGAACTTCAATGCCTACGGGCTTTACATTACATTCATGAACATATTGCACTACCAGGGCTTTTCCTCCGCATGCATGTCTATGCCAACAAAGGTTACCAGAACACCTAAAGTACTTTCCACACTGATCATGCTAAGAGGCTTTTGGTCCAGTATGAATTTCCATAAACTCAAAAGTACATGGGATTACTGAAATGTTTCCTATAGTGCTCATATTCGAATGTTTAACCCCAGTATGAGGTTTTTTTTTGGGGGGGGGGAGCAGGCCTGTGGGTGGAACCCAGAGGCATTGGACCGCTGAGCTATACGCACTGCGCTATTTTTGATTTTTGTAAAACAGGGTCTCACTAAGTTACGGAGGGCGTATGTAGCGGAGGCTCTCTGCAGACCATGATCCTCTGGTCTCAGCCTCCTGAATGCTGGGATCACAGGCATGTGCCACCACACAAGGCTAATGAGTTCTTTTATTTATTTGCAAGTTAGGTCTTTGTGTGAAGTCTTTGCCACACCGCTGACATTCATAGGGCTTTTCTCCTGAATGAGTTCTCTCATTATTTAAGAGGGAACTAGAAGAACATAAGCATTTCCCACATGGTGCGCACTGCTAAGGATTTTCTGCACAATGAGTTCGTTCATGTGTTTTCAAGTTACTTCTATATCTGAAGACCTTACCGCACTGCTTACATTCATAGGGCTTTTCTCCTGAGTGAATTCTTTCATGAAATTGGAGGCTATAGGAAGAACAAAAGCCTTTTCCACACTGTGTGCACTGATAAGGCTTTTCTGCACTATGAGTTCTTTCATGGATTCGCAACACATATGGTGTTCTGCAGACTTTACCACACTGCTTACATCGATAGGGCATTCCTCGTGAGTGAGCTTTTACATGAAGGCTCAGGGAACTGGAACTACTTACGCGTTTCCCACATTGTGTGCACTGATAAGGCTTTTCTTCACTGTGCCTTCTTTCATGATTTTGCAAGTTATTTTGATGACTGTGCCTTCTTTCATGATTTTTCATGTTATATTTATGTCTGAAGCATTTCCCACACTGTGAGCACTGATAAGGCTTTTCTGCACTATGAGTTTTTTCATGTCTTTGCAAGTGATATCGTTGTCTGAAGGCTTTACCGCACCGCTTACATTCATAGGGCTTTTCTCCCGAGTGAATTCCTTCATGACGTCTGAGGGACTTGGAGGAACAGAAACATTTCCCACACTGTGAGCACTGATAAGGCTTTTCTGCACTATGAGTTCTTTCATGTGTTTGTAAGTTACATCGTTGTCTGAAGGCTTTACCGCACTGCTTACATTCATAGGGCTTTTCTCCTGAGTGAATTCTTTCATGAGCTCGGAGGGAACTGGAACAACTTAAGCGTTTCCCACACTGTGAGCACTGATAAGGCTTTTCTGCACTATGAGTTCTTTCATGTTTTTTTAAGAATCTCTGAAGTCTGAAGGCTTTACCGCACTGCTTATATTCATAGGGCTTTTCTCCTGAGTGAATTCTTTCATGATCTCGGAGGGAACTGGCAGAATGTAATCGTTTCCCACACTGTGTGCATTGATAAGGGTTTTCCGCACTCTGAGTTCTTTCATGTATTAGCAAGTTATATTGTTGTATGAAAGCTTTATCACACTGTTCGTATTCATAGGGCATTTCTCTTGAGTGAATTCTCATATGACTTTGGAGCAAACAGAAAGAACTAAATCGTTTTCCATACTGTGAGATTTGAGAAGTTTTTCCTGCTCTATGAATTCTTTCATGGAGTCGAAAGTAACTGTGAGTTTTGAAGGCCTTTCCACAGTGTTTACATTCATAACGCTCTTCTCCAACATGCATTTCCTTATGTCTGTAAAGGAAAATGGAAGAGCTGAATAATTTAGTATTTTGAGATTTATAAGTCTTACTTATGAGTTTCTCATGTTCTGGTGTATAACTGTAAACACTGAAGGCTTTAACACTTTACATTCACTGGAGGATCTTGGGGTGGTGGCCAACCTCAGCAATTTAGTAAGCCATTATTTCACAAATGTGTTCTATTTTTCCCGCCCCCAAGTCTAGGTATGGAACCCGGGGGTTGGGGGGTATTCGACCTCTGAACTACACCCCCTGCCCTATTTTTTTTATTCTTTATTTTGAAACCTGGTCTCAATGAGTTGCATAGGGCCTCACTAAGTAGCTGAGGCTGTCTGTGAACCATGATACTCCAGTCTCAGCCTCCTGTGCCACACACCCGACAAATATGTTCTTATCACAAAGAAAAAAAGTAACATTTGTACATGTAGTTGCTAAATACCATACGGAAAATAATTTTGAAAACTCTAAAGATTTTTTATAACAAGATTGAAACTATTCATTTTTTTTGGTGGTACTGGGGGTAAAACCCAGAGGCTTTTCTACCTCCCAGCTATACACCCAGACCTATTTTGTGATTCATTTAGAAACACTAGCTGAAACCGGGTAGCTGGAAAAAAAAAAAAAAAAAAAAAAAACGGAGCGGAAACCGGGTGGCTGAAACCGGAGGATTGTGGTTCCGGACAGCCTCAGCTACTTAGTGAGGTCCTGTTGCAAAATAAAGAATAAAAATAGGGCAGTGCATGTGGCTCAGATCATACCGCTGAGTTTCATCCCCAGACCCGCAAAAAAAAAAAAAAAAAAAAAAAGACAACAGGGCGTGCTAGCCTCCCATGCTTGTAATCCCAGTTCTTGGGAGGCTGAGACAGGAGGATTGCACAGGTTAGAAGTCAGCCTCGCTGGCTTAAGGACCCTGTTTCCAAAATAAATAAAAAATATAAAATAGGTCTGGAAGTGTAGCCCGGAGGTAGAAGGGCTTCCAGGACCACCAAAAAACTTAGCAAGACCCGATTTCCAAATAAAATATAAAAATGGACTGGGAGTATAGCCCAGAAATAGAAACCTCAAACAAAATTTGTTTTGACATGTCAACAATTCTCAAGCAGAATTTCTTCATTCTTAGTTTGTAAGTTACCTTTGGGTTTCCCTTAAAATTCCATAGTGATTGTCAATATTCAGATCCTTCCAAATGTTTCCTATAATTAAGATAAAAAAAATCTTCATTATTGAGAATCATACTTACAGAATACTTTTTTTTTTCCCTTTGGTGGTACTGGGGGTGGAACCCAGAGGCTTTCTACATCCGGGCTATACTCCCAGACCTTTTTTTTTTATATTTTATTTGGAAACAGGGTCTCACTAAGTTGCTGAAAGCCTCACTAAGTAGCTGAGGCTGGCTTCGAACCCGTGTGATCCTCGGGTCTCAGTCTCCCAAGCGTGGAGATTACAAGCGTGCGCCACCACGCCCGGCTCAGAATACTTTCTAATTACAGTATGCACTCTCCAATATACAGATATCCTTCCCGACCTATTCACCAAATTCATTTCATATGGTGGCAGGCGTGGTCACGCACCCTTGTAATCCTAGCACTGGGGAGGCTGAGACAGGAGGATCCCGGTTCTAGATAGCCTCAGATACTTAATGAGCACCTTTCCAACTCAGTGAGTCCCTATTTTAATATAAAGAATAAAAAATAGAACTGGAGAGGGGGACTGATCAGAGGTAGAATGCCCCTGGGTTCCATCTTCAGTACCACAAAAAAATAAGTAAATAAAATATCTAAATCACAGATCCGCATTCATTACCAGGGAACAAGTTCTTTACAGACTCATTGGAGGACGGGAGGCATCGTACCTAGAGAGGCCACATTCCTGAAGTTTTCCAGCATCACGTCTCTGTGGAGTTTCTTCTGGGAAGCATCTAGCAGAGCCCACTCCTCCTGGGTGAACTTCACAGCCACGTCCTCAAAGGACACCGAGTCCTGAAACACCCACATGTGTACAAGAGTGGGTTAGACAGACAGTACCGAGTATGTTCAACTCATTTCTAAGATGCTCACATAAGATCGAGGATTCCAAAATTGTATTCCTCCGAACTCCTGGATCATATAATATTCTTGGACCATACCACCCGCATGCAAACAAAGGAAAAGAAACACCAGAATTGGCCTATTCACAAGGAGAGAAGGTACAATTTTTCTTTCTTTGGTGGTACAAGGAATAGAACCCAAGGGCACAGTACCTCTGAGCTACACCACTAACGCTATTTACCATTCTTATTATTTTTGAAACAGAGTCTAAGTGAATTGCCAACAGCCTAGACAAGTAGCTGAGGATGTCAGCGAAACCGCGATTCCCCAGTCTCTGCCTCCGGAATGCTGAGATTACAAGTGTGAGCAAGCACACGTGAACAAAGAGGGCGTCTCAGGGCAGCCTGCAAGGCAAGATGTGGCACTGCACTGCCTACCTAGGTAAGACAGAGCTCACACTCTCCCTCCCTGCTGAGAACCAAGAGAACAATTTAATAAAGGACTCGCGTGTTCTGAGCTCGGGCTCAGGGCAGGACCTCTGCTCACTGAGCCACACTGCTGAGTAAGGGAAGAGGCTAACCTACTCCGGCCTCGATTTCTTCTCCAAGCACCAAGCTTCTGAGCACAATTGGACATAAGCTTAACACCATCCCCAAGTCCTGAATGCCTGGTTTCAGGGATGCCTACTGAGGCCTGAGCACGTGTGCAATGGTAGAACAGAATGACAGCCAGTGGCCACGCCCCTTCCCGCTCAGCCCGCCTCCACAGGAACAAGCCTGGACCACAAGGGGGTCCTTGTATTCCAGCAGAACTTGTTCCTGACATTCCAGAGGGAGCCCTACTCAGTGGGCACTTCCTGTTTACCCTCTGGACACGGGGTTAAAAATGGGCAGTTTATTCTAGACTCAATATCCAATAGAGCCATCTTGGTCTCTGACTGGAAGGGTTCACAGACCACACAGGCCACACCCAAAGGAATGGGTGACATGTCCTCCAGGTATCAGGACAAACATTACCCCCTCCTGTCTCAGCCTCCCAAGGACAGGGTTACTGTCTGGGCCAAGGTGCCTGGCTCTACTTTTCTGTAAATGTAATTTGGAGTCAACTATCCTCACTACCCCACAAAATAATAAGAATCAAATCAATTAATATAATCCAGCCCTTCAAGAAGAAAACAAATAGTTTATAAAAATACAAGTAACTGAGAAAGAAAAAAAAAATTAAGAAAAATGGAGAGGCCACCACCTAATTAAAAAAAAAAAAACTGTCCACTAATAACATAACTACTTAACAAATCCCAAAACTCAAAAATCAATTGAGGAAATAATGTTTTATATCAATGCAGCAGTACAGCTAACTAATATACATCATGTTCCTGTACTTCAGCAATTGATAATTGGATTTGAAATTATTTATTTATTTAGGTGGTACCGGGGTTCCTGGAAGCCCTTCTACCCACAGGCTACACTTCCAGACCTATTTTATATTTTGAAACAGGGTCTCTTGCTGGCTTCCAACTTGAGCAATCCCCCTGTCTCCGCCTCCCAAGCGCGGCCTGGATGTATTTGAAATTATAAAGAGCACCATTTATCTATCAAGTACAGAAAGAAATGGGTTACATTTAAGTAAAAATCTCAATGGCATAAGTACAGAGATGTTCCATGGTCATGCACAGGAACCTTCAATATTGTTAAGAAGGTCTTTTTTTTTTTTTTTTCTTTTAAGTTGCACAGGGCCTCACTACTTTCCAAATTAAAAAAATATATAGCCGGGCATGGTGGCACATGCTTGTAATCCCAGCATTTGAGAGGCTGAGTGAGACAGAAGGATCGTGGCTCATGGACAGCCTCAGCTACTTAGTACAGCCCTCCACAACTTAGTGAGATCCTGTCTCAAAATAAAGAATAAAATAGGGCAGAGGTGTAGCTTGGAGGTCGAATACCCCTGGGCTCCATCCCCAGGCCCACCAAAAAAAATAATAATAATAATAAAAAAATAAAAAAAAGAGAGGGGTGTAGCTCAGAGCTAGAATACTCCTGGGATCCAGCACCAGACTTGCAAAAAGAAAACAAACAAAAATATATATATATATATATATAAAAGGGCTGGGGGGGGGGCTAAGAAACAGAGTGCGAAGTGTTGGTACACTTCATAGGCTGGTCTGAAACCTGTGAATGTCCTCTCTCAGCCTCCCAGGCATGGAATTACAGTTGTGCACCACCACACCCAGCTGGTCTCAGCAAAGTGTTGGTAAACACAGAGATTCCTGGAAGCCTCCCTGCGCTCTCTGCCTCTGCAGCCCCCACAGCTCCTGGCGTCTACTGGAGGATCCCTGCTTTTGCTGCTGCACTCTGAATCCTGGCCAGGGACTTTGACAAGACTTGGTCACAAAGGTTCGAGGACATCCTTAGCTAATTAGTGAGGCCCTTTGCAACTCAGTAAGACTCTGTTTCCAAAGAAAGAATAGAAAATAGGGCAGGGGGTGTAGCTCAGAGGTCAAATGCGCCTGGGTTCTATCACCAAACCTAAAAAATAAAAAAATGAGAGAGCGAGGCTCAGAGGTAGAAGGTTCCTGGGTCCCCTCACAAATGCCCCTGGGTGCAATCCCCAGTACCATACAGAAAACAGGATATTGCTTCTCTTTAGTCTGAATTACACATTCAACACAAATTCCACTTAAGACACAGAACCCAGCCAGGTTCAAACTCCAGCAACCTCAACAGAACAAGTCAGGTGTGATGGCACACACCTGTAATCCAGTACCTGGGAGGCTGAGATGGGGGAATCACAGGTTGGCGGCCAGTCTCAGCAACTAAAGACTCTAGGAACCCAGGGGGTGAGTCGCAGTTTCAAAACAAAAATTAGTTGGCTGTGATGGTGCATGCTTGTAATGCTAGTACTGGGGAGAATGAGACAGGAGGATTGCAGGTTCACAGCCAGGTTCAGCCTCATAGTAAGGCCTTTGGAATCTTAGTTTGGCCCTTTTCCAAAAACATACAAAATAGGCTTAGGAGAGTAATTGGGAAGTACAATATCCCTGTGTTCAGTAACTAGTAAAATCAAAAAATTAAATTTAAAAGGACTGGGTGTGTAGATAGCAAGTAGAATTCCCCTGAGTTTAATCCCCAGTATCACAAGAAAAAAAATACGCATTAAATAATAAAACACTAATTGTAAGACAAAAAATACAGAGTTGGAAAGATAATATTGAAAAATAAATAGTACGCAGGATTGCCACTGTCTGAGTTTAAAGCATAATAACCAAGTCTGATTACAACTGGAAAAAGAAGAAAAAATTAGGTTAAGAGAAAAACTAGGCCCACATCAGTCATAGTGGCGCACGCTAGTAATCCTATTACTGGGAAGGCTGAGACAGGAGGATGGCAGGTTCGAGACCAGCCTCAGGTACTTAGTGAGGCCCTTGACAACTTGGTTAGACCCTGATTCAAAAAGTAAAAAATAAAAAATACAGCTGGGGGCGTAGCTCAGAGGTGGAATGTCTCGATTCAATCTCCAGGACCGGAAAATAATATAAATAAGGCCACAAGTCGAGTACCTGGACGGTCCCCCCGGCCGGGCCCAGCAGAGGCGCTGTGGACGCAGCCTGGCCCGGAGTCGAGCCCAGGCCCGTCCACACTGGCCGCCGCCGCGTCCCGACCCCGGTTTCAAAATAAAGCATATATATTAAAAAAAAAAAAAAATAGGACAGGGGGTATAGCCCGGGGGTCGAATGCCCCTGGGTTCCATCCCCAGACCCGCAAAAAAAAAAAAAAAAAAAAAATTAAAAAGTACAAAGGACTGATGATACTATCTAACAAGGAAGAAACAAATAGCTCAAGAGAAATTCGAGAAAAAGCCCACACCGGGGAAGTTGGCGCACTCTTCTGATGCAAGTACTGGGAAGGCTAAGAAAGGAAAGCCGGGCCTGGTGGGCATGCTTGTAATTCCCGCCCTTAGGGGGCTCGAGGCCAGCCGTGCTGGCTTAAGAGACCCTGTTTCAAAAATATAAAAAAATAGGTCAGGGAGTGTAGCCCGGAAGTAGAAGGGCTTGCAGGTACCCCAGTACCACCGAAAAGAAAGAAAAGAAAAGAAAAGAAGAGAAAGAAAGGATCGCAGGGTGCGTTTAGGCTCCGCTACTTAGTGAGACCCTGTTTCAAAATAAAAGTCAGGCACAGTGGCGCACACCTGTATGTCAGCATTCGGGAGGCTGACACCAGAGGATGGCGGTACTTGAACGAGCTCAGCTACTTAGTGAGACCCTTTGCAACTCAGTGAGAAGCTTTTTCAAAATAAATAAAAACAAGGGCTGGGTGTGTGGCTCAGTAGCAGAATGCCCCTGGGCTCCACCCAAGCACTAATTATAATAATAATGATGATAATAGTAATAATGATAGCCTGGCCGGCTTGTAATCCCAGCATTCCTGAGGCTGAGACCAGAGCATCACCTTTCAAGGACAGCCTCGGCTACTTAGTGAGGTCCTCTGCAACTCAGTGAGACCCGGTTCCAAATTAAATAAAAAACAGGGCAGGGGGTGTAGCCCGAAGGTCGAAAGATCCTGGGTTCCGTCCCCAGCCCCGGCGTGGTGGCGCACACTTGTAATTCCAGCATTGAAGAGGCGGAGACGGGAGGATCTCGGTTCTCAGCCAGCTCCGGCTACTTAGTGAGGCCCTCTGCAACTCAGTCAGACTCAGTTCCGAAATAAAAAATAATAAATGGGGCTGGAGATATAGCTGCGTGGTAGAATCCCCCTGAGGTTCAATCTCCACTACCGCAAATAAAAGAAAGCCACAAGCCGAGTCCCTGGACGGTCCCCCGGGGGCCCAGCAGAGGCGCCGGGGACGCAGCGCAGCCCGCAGAGTCCCGGCCGGAGTCGAGCCCAGGCCCGTCCACACTGGCCGCCGCGTCCTGACCCCGGTCCACACTCACCATCCCGGCTCCGGAGTCGAGCCCAGGCCCGTCCACACTGGCCGCCGCCGCGTCCCGACCCCGGTCCACACTCACCATCCCGGCCCGAGTCGAGCCCAGGCCCGTCCACACTGGCCGCCGCCCGTCCCGACCCCGGTCCACACTCACCATCCCGGCTCCGGAGTCGAGCCAGGCCCGTCCACACTGGCCGCCGCCCGTCCCGACCCCGGTCCACACTCACCATCCCGGCTCGGGGGCCCGCGAGCGCCGCCCGCCCCGAGGAAAAGACAACGAGCTCCCTTCCGCAGGAAGAAAAGGCCCCGGAAACAGCATCCGGTGTCAGCCCCGCCCCCTCCGCCGTGAGCGCACCTGATTGGACACTGACCGCAGCCTCGCCCTGAAATCTCGATTGGCTTAGCGCTCAGAACCCACCTCCGGGTCCTGAGTGACAGCAACACCGACCTCTAACTTTGGTCCCACGGCCCGAGTTGGTGCCCTGGGCCAGGTTCCGTCCACACTGTCCGTCTCCACCGCCCTGCCCTCGCACGTGGGTCCCCGCGTCCGTCCTCGCACCGCTCCCCACCGCCGGCCTTCACTTCCCACACTCTCCAGGTGGCTGCGGCTGGCTCTCCCTTGAACATGTCTTCACCTGGCCTGAATAAACCCGTCTTCGTCTCTAACCGGCGCGTGCTGAGATTCCTTTAGCCCTGGAAGCCAAGAAGCCCAGGTCCTGAGGTGAGTTTCCCTTGCTCGGACCTGGGCACCCCTCAGGACTCTCCATAAAGTACTGTGTCTGCCTGTGACGGCTACCTTCCTCTTCTGAGCTGGTGCAGCGCCCCTCACCACTCAGAGTCATATGGGAGGAAGGAAACTTGAGCAGGGCTTGGTGGTTTGAGAGGCTGAGACAGAAGGAGAGTGGGTTGAGGTCAGTCTCAGAAACCTAGACATGCCTTAAATTAAAAAGGGCTGGGGGCCTAGCTTGGAGATAAAATGCTCCTTGGTTCAATCCCCAGTAAACACACAACACACACGCGCACACACGCACACACACGAGATTTTTTAAACTATAACTGATAAACCTTAGCTATACTGACAAAAGTTAGGAGATTCCTCGAATTTCTAAATTTAGAAATTAAAGTACAGAAGCCCAACACAGAGGGGCATGCCTGTAATGCCAGTACTTGGTAAATTGAGACAGAAGAAAAGCAGGGTTTGAAGAAGACATCAACATAATGAACATCATTACCTACTGAAACCCTGTTTCAATAAAAAAAATTTAGCTGGGCGTGGTGATGCAGGCTTGTTATTCCAGTAATTAGGAGGCAGAGTTAGGAAGAATGCAAATTCCTGACCAGCCTCAGCAATTTAGTAAGATCCTCTCCAACTTAGACTGTTTAAAAAAGAAAAAAGTAGGGCTGGGGTGGAGTATAGCTCAGAGGTAGAATGCCCCTGGGTTCAATCCCCAGTTCTGCAAATAAATAAATAAAAAATAAGAAAACTAAGAAGTGTAGAGTCCCAGGGTAGAATAAGCCTGGCTTCAACCCCCAGTACCAAAAGAAATGAATGAACAAGACATGCTGAGGGGAAAATGGGTCTCTACTTAGAAAATTACATTCCAGCTGGGTGTGGTGGACAAGATCTGGAATCCAAGCAATTGGATGGCTGAGGTTTACAGGCTGGAGGCCAATCTAAGAAACACGGGCAAGCAGAGCTTGGTGACACATGCTTGTAATCCCAACATTAGGGAGACTGAAACTAGAGGATTGGGGTTTGCAGACAGCCTCAGCTACTTAGGCCCTCTGCAACTCAGTGAGACCTGGTTTCAAATTAAGAATAAAAAATAGGGCAGGGGATGTAGCTCGGGGGTCAAATGCCCCTGGGTTCCAACCCAGACCCACCAAAAAAAAAAAAAAAAAGAAATAAGAAACACAGGCAGACCTTCTTTCTAAATAAAAAATACAAGCCAGGCATGCTGGCACACACTTGTAATCTCAGCATTCCTGAAGCTGATACAGGAGGATCGTAGTTCGTGGACAGCCTCAGCTACTTAGTGAGGCTCTCTACAACTTAGTTTGACCCTGTTTTGAAATAAAATATAAAAAAAAATAGTGCAGGGGGTGTAACTAGAAGGTTGACTACCCCTGGGTTCCACCCCTTACCGGCAAAATAAAAAAATAAATAAAATAAAATAAAAAATACAAAGTGCTGGGGGTGTAGCTTGAAGGTAGAATGCCCCTCAACCTGCAGTAGCGGCACACATTTGAAATCCCAAAACTTGGGAGGCTGAGACAGGAGGATCCCACAGGCATGTGCCACCATGCCCGGCGTAGTGGTGGACTTTTGAAATCCCAGAACTTGAAACACTGAGACAAGAGGATCAAACAGGTTCGAAGCCAGCCTCATCTACTTAGTGAGGCTCTCAGCAACTTAGTGGGACATTGTTTCCAAAGAATTATAAAAATAAGTCTGGGAGTTAGCCCACGGGGAAAAAGCCCCTAAGTTCTATGCTAAGTAGCACAAAGACAGACAGACAGACAGACACACACACACACACACACACACGAATGCTCCTGGGATCAATCCGTAGTATCACACACAAAACATATTCTCTTCAGTCTGAATTACACATTCAACAAAGAAAAGACCCCCTCTGAACCAAATGGTTCAATCTCCAGCAACCACAACAAGTCAGGGGTGATGACACACATCTCTAATCCAGTACCTGGGAGGCTGGGACAGGGGATCACAGGTTCAAGGCCAGTCTCAGCACTAAAGACACTCTAGAAATTTCCAGTTTGAAAACAAAAATTAGCTGGGAGTCATGAGCATATTCCAGGGACTATTTTCCTCCTTCTGTCTATCTTCATTTGTTTGTAAGGGAGCTCTGCATTCTTTCTTTATATTCCCTGGCTTCCCACAGTTAAAACACTTTTGTTTACTCAGTTTGAATTCCTTTTTGTTTCAGTGGCCTCTATCTGGGCCTTATGTCTTACTGTTCCTTTGTTTTGCCATGCTTTCATATAGTCTAAGACATCCCCGCTTTCCCTAATGGGCCTAATAGCCGCTTGACAATCTTCATTAGCATTATTGAAGGCTGGTTGTCTAATCAATATTTCTGACAATTCTTGTAGTCTCTCAATGAAACAACTATATTCCTCGGTGGGTCCTTGTAAAATTTTTGTAAATGGCTCTCCAGTTCCTGTGTCAATTCCTTCCCAAGCTGTGCAGAGGCTTCTCAAATCCAATATAGATGCTGTGGTTGTACATTTTGGACTTGAGTTGTTAGGTCTGACCAAGCCCCAGTCACAGCGATTAATTCATAGGACAACTGAGCTTGGTTTCCCCAAGCTTGATCTTGTAAAACTTGTTCTGCCTCCTCAATAAGCCACAAATTTCACTGTAAATATTGTTGCCCTGTAAGGATTATCTTTGGTACTGTATAGAAATCATAAGAGATCCAGTTCTCAGAACAAGATTTTAATGCAGTAATTAGAATCAGGCCCCTATAGCATACATGCTTTTGCGGGTCTGGGGATGGAACCCAGGGGCATTTGACCTCTGAGCTACACCCCCTGCCGTATTTTTTATTCTTTATTTTGAAAACCGGGTCTCCCTGAGTTGCAGAGGGCCTCACTAAGTAGCTGAGGCTGTCCGCGAACCGCGATCCTCCAGGTCTCAGCCTCCCGAATGCTGGGATGATAAGCGTGCGCCACACCCGGCTAGTGTGCATGCTTTTTTGAAAGAAGAAATAGTAGTATCAAATTCAGTCCCCCTCCCATCACTGTGCTGTGGCCGACTGGGATTTTAGCGGCAAGGAAAGCGAAAGCTAGATGCGCACAATAGTCCCAAAGTTTAAAAGACATAAGTCTTGGCAGAACTGGATCTGCTCTTTGTTCTAAAGGGTGGTTTTTTTTTTTTGTTTGTTTGTTTTTTTGCCACAAGGGCCAAAGGGGTAGCGAGGGTTGGCACCATGGCGCTCATTCCTACTTTTTTCCTGGGCTTTCTGAGGCAAACATTATCTCCTTTAAGCATAATCTAGATCTTCCTCTTGATGATTCATATACCATAATATGATTTTTTCAGTTTCATTTTCTTTATCAAATACCATGCTGTCAATCTGTTGGATAATCATCCTAATTAAAACCTAAGTGACTCACCATTGAGGGAGATTTTTCTCCCCTTGCCAAAAGGCTTTCATAATATTTTTTTCAAACTTTTATCCCATACTTCATTTAAAGTTCCTTCATCGGGAAAGCAAATATTATAATCTACTGCTAAATCATAACAAGCCTGTAGTTCCTCTTGGGATATCTTTATCTTATATTGCTTTAAAAATGATCTACTATTTTGCTGGGCGTGGCGGTGCATGCTGCTTGTAATCTCTGCCCTTGGAAGTCTGAGACAGGAGGATCGCACGGGTTCGAAGCCAGCCTCAGCTACTTAGTGAGGCTCTCAGCAACATAGTGAGACCGTTTCCAAATTAAATATGAAAAATAGGTCTGAGAGTGTAGCCCAGAAGTAGAAAGCCCCTGGGTTTCACCCCCAGTACCACCAAAAAAAAAAAAAAAAGATCTACTATCTTTACAAAAGAATTTTTACTTACTTGGTATCCCATGGCTGCTCATCTTTCTGCAGCAATCTCTCCCTCTTCTTGAATTAACCCCTTCAGGTCCCTGTTCACAGCACCACTTGTCAGAGATTCTTCTCCAGGACTTGTGAGGGACACGGGAAATGACGACTCAGACAATTGCTCCTTTGGCAACTGCCAACTTTATTCTCTAAAACCAGTTTTTTTTTAAACCCTATCCCAGCTAGATTAAGTATCACGTCTTCATAAAAAAGGGCAAACACCAAGTACAATAGGGGTATTAGGTAGAGGGCATGTGCCATAAATCACTAAGATACAATCATCAAAGGAAACTAGCAACACTGGGGAGAACAAAGCCACCTTGTGAAAGATTACTAAAATGTGGTTAAGATCAGCCCCCGCTCTCACTGGTGGGGCTTGTGGGGCAAATTCCAGAGAGAACAGGAGTCACACCCAGAATTTGGGAGTAGTCTACCTTTCATAAAACCTCCTTAACTCTTTCAAAACCTTTCGTTCCTCAGGCTTCATCCACGTCCTCCATCACCCCCCCTGCAACATATAAATGGTTTTACTCAGGAGGAATCTCCTTGCTCAGATTAATATTAAGGCTCTGGTTGAAGGTTTGCCCACATTGACTATCTCATTTAGGTTCAGGGAGTCTGTCTACCACATACATGAATTCTACAACAAAAGATAAACACATTAGCAAAGGTTGGCTCACTAATGGAATAAAAGGATACAAAACGATCATGTTCTATGCTCAAGGTACACTATGTCCATGCCTGATTTGACCTACAAATTCTCCTTCCACATTCTACAGCATTGATGACCAAAAAACACAAGATCGTTATTGACTACAGGAAAGATGCCATTCCTTTTTTTTTGGGGGGGGGTTTACTGGGGGGTGGAAACCAGGGTTGTTCTTTTTTAACCTCCTGGTTATCCTCCCAGACTTACTTTTGTATACTTCTGAGGCTCACTTCAAACCTGTCAAATCCTCCTGTCCCAGCTCTCCAATAGCTGGGATTAAAATGATGTGCCACCTGGGGCCAGTGGCCAATACTGGAGTCTTCCATGAGGCAAGGCTGCTCCTGGGGCCTCCAAGGCCGGGATCTGAGCCAGCTGAGGGGTTAGGCTGGTGTCAGGGCCAGTGAGACCAGAATCTGGGCCTCCCATGAGCCAAGGCCGCTGCTTGAGCCATCCAGGTCTGGATCAGTCCACCAAGTAGCCAGGCCACTACTGGGGCCGTCAAGAGTGGGATAGCTACTTGCAAGGCGGCATGCACAGAGAAATATTGCAGAAAATAAAAATCAGATGCTTCCCCTAATCAGCAAAAACTAGGAGGAAAGGGGCAACAGGAAGAGGTTGAGCTATAAAAAGGGCCCTATATTGAAGCAACTAAGGTGACCAATCAGAGGGTATGGAATAGGGGAGGATGAAGCCTCTTTAAAATGCAGTAGGTACCTAAACAAATGTATCAAAGTTAATCACCAAACAAGTATGGGATAGAGGGAGGGGGAGGGAATGGGATGGGGGCTGGATGAGGGCTAACTGGATGATGTGTGCTTGTATATCCTCTCAAGTCTTGTATTCCAATGTGATATATAATTACAATGCACCAATAAAAATTAAAAAAAAATTAAAAAAGCATGTGTCACCATGCCCTGCTCCATAAACCAAATTCCTGAAGGTCTCCAGCATCGCATCTCTGTAGAAGTTCTTCTGGAAAGGATCTAGTGAAGACCACTCCTTCTGGCTGAACTTCACAGCCAGATCCGCAAAGGAAAGCAACTCCCAAACCACCACACATGTGTGTACAGGAGAGTAGGTGAAGACAGACGGGACTGAGTACATACAACCAATTCATAAAATGTTCACATGAGACTGGAGTCCAAAGATTTGCAAAATTACTTGATCATCAGAAACCTTGAGGATGACTCTCTCCCCAGCATAGCAGATCAAATCCTAGACCTGAGCTATTCAAAAAGGGAGAGCAGAATAAGAATAACTTTCATCAGAGGGCCCACTGAGTAAAATGTGCTTTGGTTCAGCCACGAGTTTTCATTTTTCTTTCTTTTTTTTTTTTTTGGTGGTACTGGGGTTCCTGGAAGCCCTTCTACCTCCGGGCTACACTCCCAGACCTATTTTACCTTTTTATGTGGAAATAGGGTCTCTTAAGTTAGCAAGGTTGGCTCCAAACCAGCGTGATCCTCCTGCCCCCGCCTCCCAAGCTTACACTACCACACCCGCCTATGACATTTCTTTTCTTTTCACAGAATTAAATTATTTTTTCTTGAAACAGGGTCTCACTGAGTTGCAAAGGGACTAAATAGCTGTGGCTGTCCACGAACCATGATCATCCTGCGTCAGTCTCCTAAACTCTGGGACTATTTGCATGTGCCATCTCACCTGGCTTTTATCATATTTAAATGAACTTCAGCCGGGCGTGGTGGCGCATGCTTGTAATCCCCGTGCTTGGGAGGCGGAGACAGGAGGATCGCGCAGGTTCGAAGCCAGCCGCGCTGGCGTAAGAGACCCTGTTTCAAAAATATAAAATGGGTCTGGGAGTGTAGCCCGGAGGTAGAAGGGCTTCCAGGAACCCCAGTACCACCAAAAAAAAAAAAAAAAAAAAAAAAAAAAAAAAAAAAAAAGTAAATGAACTTCAATGCCTACGGGCTTTACATTCATGAACATATTTCACTACCAGGGCTTTTCCTCTGCATGTATGTCTATGCCAACAAAGGTTACCAGAACACCTAACACCTAAAGTACTTTCCACACTGATCATGCTAAGAGGCTTTTGGTCCAGTATGAATTTCCATAAACTCAAAAGTACATGGGATTACTGAAATGTTTCCTATAGTGCTCATATTCGAATGTTTAACCCCAGTATGAGGTTTTTTTTTTTGGGGGGGGGGAGCAGGCCTGTGGGTGGAACCCAGAGGCATTGGACCGCTGAGCTATACGCACTGCGCTATTTTTTATTTTTGTAAAACAGGGTCTCACTAAGTTACGGAGGGCGTATGTAGCGGAGGCTCTCTGCAGACCATGATCCTCTGGTCTCAGCCTCCTGAATGCTGGGATCACAGGCATGTGCCACCACACAAGGCTGAGTTCTTTTATTTATTTGCAAAGGTTAGGTCTTTGTGTGAAGTCTTTGCCACACCGCTGACATTCATAGGGCTTTTCTCCTGAATGAGTTCTCTCATTATTTAAGAGGGAACTAGAAGAACATAAGCATTTCCCACATGGTGCGCACTGCTAAGGCTTTTCTGCACAATGAGTTCTTTCGTGTGTTTTCAAGTTACTTTTATATCTGAAGGCTTTACCGCACTGCTGACATTCATAGGGCTTTTCTCCTGAGTGAATTCTTTCATGAAATTGGAGGCTATAGGAAGAACAAAAGCCTTTTCCACACTGTGTGCACTGATAAGGCTTTTCTGCACTATGAGTTCTTTCATGGATTCGCAACACATATGGTGTTCTGCAGGTTTTACCACACTGCTTACATCGATAGGGCATTCCTCGTGAGTGAGCTTTTACATGAAGGCTCAGGGAACTGGAACTACTTACGCGTTTCCCACATTGTGTGCACTGATAAGGCTTTTCTTCACTGTGCCTTCTTTCATGATTTTGCAAGTTATTTTGATGACTGTGCCTTCTTTCATGATTTTTCATGTTATATTTATGTCTGAAGCATTTCCCACACTGTGAGCACTGATAAGGCTTTTCTGCACTATGAGTTTTTTCATGTCTTCGCAAGTGACTTTGTCGTCTGAAGGCTTTACCGCACTGCTGACATTCATAGGGCTTTTCTCCTGAGTGAATTCTTTCATGAAATTGGAGGCTATAGGAAGAACAAAAGCCTTTCCCACACTGTGTGCACTGATAAGGCTTTTCTGCACTATGAGTTCTTTCATGGATTCGCAACGCATATGGTGTTCTGCAGGTTTTACCACACTGCTTACATCGATAGGGCATTCCTCGTGAGTGAGCTTTTACATGAAGGCTCAGGGAACTGGAACTACTTACGCGTTTCCCACATTGTGTGCACTGATAAGGCTTTTCTTCACTGTGCCTTCTTTCATGATTTTGCAAGTTATTTTGATGACTGTGCCTTCTTTCATGATTTTTCATATTATATTTATGTCTGAAGCATTTCCCACACTGTGAGCACTGATAAGGCTTTTCTGCACTATGAGTTTTTTCATGTCTTCGCAAGTGACTTTGTCGTCTGAAGGCTTTACCGCACTGCTGACATTCATAGGGCTTTTCTCCTGAGTGAATTCTTTTGTGAACTTTCAGGGAACAGAAAGTTCGTAAGCGTTTCCCACATTGTGTGCACTGATAAGGTTTTTCTTCACCGTGCATTCTTTCATGATTTTTCAAATTATATTTATTTCTGAAGCGTTTTCCACACTGTGAGCACTGATAAGGCTTTTCTGCACTATGAGTTCTTTCATGTATTTGCAAGTGACATCGTCGTCTGAAGGCTTTACCGCACTGCTTACATTCATAGGGCTTTTCTCCCGAGTGAATTCCTTCATGACGTCTGAGGGACTTGGAAGAACTTAAGCGTTTCCCACACTGTGTGCACTGATAAGGCTTTTCTGCACTATGACTTCTTTCATGTATTTGCATGTGACATCGTCGTCTGAAGGCTTTACCGCACTGCTTACATTCATAGGGCTTTTCACTTGAGTGAATTCCTTTATGAACTCGGAGGGATTGGGAAGAACGGAAGCATTTCCCACACTCTGTGCACTGATAAGGCTTTTCTGCACTATGAGTTCTTTCATGATTTTTCAAGATACTTCGTTGTCTAAAGGTTTTACTACACTGTTTACATTTATAGGGCTTTTCACCTGAGTGAATTCCTTTATGAACTCGGAGGGATTGGGAATAACTGAAGCCTTTCCCACACTCTGTGCACTGATAAGGCTTTTCTTCACTTTGAGTTCTTTCACGTGTTAGCAAGTTACATTGTCTGAAGGCTTTACCACACTGCTTATATTCATAGGGCTTTTTGGCTGAGTGAGTTCCTTCATGATATTGAAGGCCTTTGGAAGAACGTAAGCATTTCCCACACTGTGTGCACTGATAAGGCTTTTCTGCACTATGAGTCCTTTCATGTGTATGTAAAGAATATCGTCGTCTGAAAGCTTTACCGCACTGCTTACATTCATAGGGCTTTTCTCCTGAGTGAGATGCTTCATGATCTCGGAGGGAACTGGAACAACTTAAGCGTTTCCCACACTGTGTGCACTGATAAGGCTTTTCTGCACCGTGAGATCTTTCATGTGTTTGTAAGTTACATCGTTGTCTGAAGGCTTTACCGCACTGCTTACATTCATAGGGCTTTTCTCCTGAGTGAATTCTTTCATGAGCTCGGAGGGAACTGGAACAACTTAAGCGTTTCCCACACTGTGAGCACTGATAAGGCTTTTCTGCACTATGAGTTCTTTCATGTTTTTTTAAGAATCTCTGAAGTCTGAAGGCTTTACCGCACTGCTTACATTCATAGGGCTTTTCTCCTGAGTGAATTCTTTCATGATCTCGGAGGGAACTGGCAGAACGTAATCGTTTCCCACACTGTGTGCATTGATAAGGGTTTTCCGCACTCTGAGTTCTTTCATGTATTAGCAAGTTATATTGTTGTATGAAAGCTTTATCACACTGTTCGTATTCATAGGGCATTTCTCTTGAGTGAATTCTCATATGACTTTGGAGCAAACAGAAAGAACTAAATCGTTTTCCATACTGTGAGATTTGAGAAGTTTTTCCTGCTCTATGAATTCTTTCATGGAGTCGAAAGTAACTGTGAGTTTTGAAGGCCTTTCCACAGTGTTTACATTCATAACGCTCTTCTCCAACATGCATTTCCTTATGTCTGTAAAGGAAAATGGAAGAGCTGAATAATTTAGTATTTTGAGATTTATAAGCCTTACTTATGAGTTTCTCATGTTCTGGTGTATAACTGTAAACACTGAAGGCTTTAACACTTTACATTCACTGGAGGATCTTGGGGTGGTGGCCAACCTCAGCAATTTAGTAAGCCATTATTTCACAAATGTGTTCTATTTTTCCCGCCCCCAAGTCTAGGTATGGAACCCGGGGGTTGGGGGGTATTCGACCTCTGAACTACACCCCCTGCCCTATTTTTTTTATTCTTTATTTTGAAACCTGGTCTCAATGAGTTGCATAGGGCCTCACTAAGTAGCTGAGGCTGTCTGTGAACCATGATACTCCAGTCTCAGCCTCCTGTGCCACACACCCAACAAATATGTTCTTATCACAAAGAAAAAAAGTAACATTTGTACATGTAGTTGCTAGATACCATACAGAAAATTATTTTGAAAACTCTGAAGATTTTTTATAACAAGACTGAAACTATTCATTTTTTTTTGGTGGTACTGGGGGTAGAACCCAGAGGCTTTTCTACCACCCAGCTATACACCCAGACCTATTTTGTGATTCATTTAGAAACACTAGCTGAAACCGGGTAGCTGAAAAAAAAAAAAAAAAAAAAAAAAAAAAAAACGGAGCTGCAACCGGGTAGCTGAAACCGGAGGATTGTGGTTCCGGACAGCCTCAGCTACTTAGTGAGGTCCTGTTGCAAAATAAAGAATAAAAATAGGGCAGTGCATGTGGCTCAGGTCATACCGCTGGGTTTCATCCCCAGACCCGCAAAAAAAAAAAAAAAGACAACAGGGCGTGCTAGCCTCCCATGCTTGTAATCCCAGTTCTTGGGAGGCTGAGACAGGAGGATTGCACAGGTTAGAAGTCAGCCTCGCTGGCTTAAGGACCCTGTTTCCAAAATAAATAAAAAATATAAAATAGGTCTGGAAGTGTAGCCCGGAGGTAGAAGGGCTTCCAGGAACCTCAGTACCACCAAAAAACTTAGCAAGACCCGATTTCCAAATAAAATATAAAAATGGACTGGGAGTATAGCCCAGAAATAGAAACCTCAAACAAAATTTGTTTTGACATGTCAACAATTCTCAAGCAGAATTTCTTCATTCTTAGTTTGTAAGTTACCTTTGGGTTTCCCTTAAAATTCCATAGTGATTGTCAATATTCAGATCCTTCCAAATGTTTCCTATAATTAAGATAAAAAAAATCTTCATTATTGAGAATCATACTTACAGAATACTTTTTTTTTCCCCTTTGGTGGTACTGGGGGTGGAACCCAGAGGCTTTCTACATCCGGGCTATACTCCCAGACCTTTTTTTTATATTTTATTTGGAAACAGGGTCTCACTAAGTTGCTGAAAGCCTCACTAAGTAGCTGAGGCTGGCTTCGAACCCGTGTGATCCTCGGGTCTCAGTCTCCCAAGCGTGGAGATTACAAGCGTGCGCCACCACGCCCGGCTCAGAATACTTTCTAATTACAGTATGCACTCTCCAATATACAGATATCCTTCCCGACCTATTCACCAAATTCATTTCATATGGTGGCGGGCGTGGTCACGCACCCTTGTAATCCTAGCACTGGGGAGGCTGAGACAGGAGGATCCCGGTTCTAGATAGCCTCAGATACTTAATGAGCACCTTTCCAACTCAGTGAGTCCCTATTTTAATATAAAGAATAAAAAATAGAACTGGAGAGGGGGATTGATCAGAGGTAGAATGCCCCTGGGTTCCATCTCCAGTACCACAAAAAAAATAAGTAAATAAAATATCTAAATCACAGATCCGCATTGATGACCAAGGAACACAAGTTCTTTACAGACTCATTGGAGGACGGGAGGCATTAGTACCTAGAGAGGCCACATTCCTGAAGTTTTCCAGCATCACGTCTCTGTGGAGTTTCTTCTGGGAAGCATCTAGCAGAGCCCACTCCTCCTGGGTGAACTTCACAGCCACGTCCTCAAAGGACACAGAGTCCTGAAACACCTACGTGTGTACAAGAGTGGGTTAGACAGACAGTACCGAGTATGTTCAACTAATTTATAAGATGCTCACATAAGATCGAGGATTCCAAAATTGTATTCCTCCGAACTCCTGGATCATATAATATTCTTGGACCATACCACCCGCATGCAAACAAAGGAAAAGAAACACCAGAATTGGCCTATTCACAAGGAGAGAAGGTACAATTTTTCTTTCTTTGGTGGTACAAGGAATAGAACCCAAGGGCACAGTACCTCTGAGCTACACCACTAACGCTATTTACCATTCTTATTATTTTTGAAACAGAGTCTAAGTGAATTGCCAACAGCCTAGACAAGTAGCTGAGGATGTCAGCGAAACCGCGATTCCCCAGTCTCTGCCTCCGGAATGCTGAGATTACAAGTGTGAGCAAGCACACGTGAACAAAGAGGGCGTCTCAGGGCAGCCTGCAAGGCAAGATGTGGCACTGCACTGCCTACCTAGGTAAGACAGAGCTCACACTCTCCCTCCCTGCCGAGAACCAAGAGAACAATTTAATAAAGGACTCGCGTGTTCTGAGCTCGGGCTCAGGGCAGGACCTCTGCTCACTGAGCCCCACTGCTGAGTAAGGGAAGAGGCTAACCTACTCCAGCCTCTATTTCTTCTCCAAGCACCAAGCTTCTGACCACAATTGGACATAAGCTTAACACCGCCCCCAAGTCCTCAATGCCTGGTTTCAGGGGTGCCTACTGAGGTCTGAGCATATGTGCAATGGTAGAAGAGAATGACAGCCAGTGGCCACGCGCCTTCCAGCTCAGCCCGCCTCCACAGGAACAAGCCTGGACCACACTGGGGTCCTTGTATTCAAGCAGAACTTGTTCCTGACATTCCAGAGTGTGCCCTGCTGTTCTCTTCTACTCAGTGGGCACTTCCTGTTTACCCTCTGGACACGGGGTTAAAAATGGGCAGTTTATTCTAGACTCAATATCCACTGGAGCCATCTTGGTCTCAGACTGGAAGGGTTCACAGACCACACAGGCCACACCCAAAGGAATGGGTGAAGTGTCCTCCAGGTATCAGGACAAACATTACCCTCCTGTCTCAGCCTCCCAAGGACAGGGTTACTGTCTGACCAAAAGTGCCTGGCTCTACTTTTCTGTAAATGTAATTTGGAGTCAACTATCCTCACTACCCCACAAAATAATAAGAATCAAATCAATTAATATAATCCAGCCCTTCAAGAAGAAAACAAATAGTTTATAAAAATACAAGTAACTGAGAAGAAAAAAAAACATTAAGAAAAATGGATAGGCCACCACCTAAATTAAAAAAAAAAAAACTGTCCACTAATAACATAACTACTTAACAAATCCCAAAACTCAAAAATCATTTGAGGAAATAATGTTTTATATCAATGCAGCAGTACAGCTGACTAATATACATCATGTTTCTGGACTTCAGCAATTGATAATTAGATTTGAAATTATTTATTTATTTAGGTGGTACTGGGCTTCCTGGAAGCCCTTCTACCCACAGGCTACATTTCCAGACCTATTTTATATTTTGAAACAGGGTCTCTTGCTGGCTTCCAACTTGAGCAATCCCCCTGTCTCCGCCTCCCAAGCCCGGCCTGGATGTATTTGAAATTATAAAGAGCACCATTTATCTATCAAGTACAGAAAGAAATGGGTTACATTTAAGTAAAAATCTCAATGGCATAAGTAGAGATGTTCCATGGTCATGCACAGGAACCTTCAATATTGTTAAGAAGGTCTTTTTTTTTTTTCTTTTAAGTTGCACAGGGCCTCACTACTTTCCAAATAAAAAAAATACATAGCCGGGCATGGTGGCACATGCTTGTAATCCCAGCATTTGAGAGGCTGAGACAGAAGGATCGTGGCTCATGGACAGCCTCAGCTACTTAGTGCAGCCCTCCACAACTTAGTGAGATCCTGTCTCAAAGAATAAAATAGGGCAGGGGTGTAGCTTGGAGGTCAAATACCCCTGGGCTCCATCCCCAGGCCCACCAAAAAAAAAAAAAAAAAAAAAAAAAAAAAAAAAAAAAAAAAAGGAGAGGGGTGTAGCTCAGAGGTAGAATACTCCTGGGATCCAGCACCAGACCTGCAAAAAACAAACAAACAAACAAAATATATATATATATATAAAAGGGCTGGGGGGGGCTAAGAAACAGAGTGCGAAGTGTTGGTACACTGCATAGGCTGGTCTGAAACCTGTGAATCTCCTCTCTCAGCCTCCCAGGCATGGAATTACAGTTGTGCACCACCACACCCAGCTGGTCTCAGAAAAGTGTTGGTAAAACACAGAGATTCCTGGAAGCCTCCCTGCGCTCTCTGCCACTGCAGCCTCCACAGCTCCTGGCGTCTACTGGAGGATCCCTGCTTTTGCTGCTGCACTCTGAATCCTGGCCAGGGACTCTGACAAGACTTGGTCACAAAGGTTCGAGGACATCCTTAGCTAATTAGTGAGGCCCTTTGCAACTCAGTAAGACTCTGTTTCCAAAGAAAGAATAGAAAATAGGGCAGGGGGTGTAGCTCAGAGGTCAAATGCTCCTGGGTTCTATCACCAAACCTAAAAAATAAAAATATTAGAGAGCGACTGGGGAGAATGAGACAGGAGGATTGCAGGTTCACAGCCAGGTTCAGCCTCATAGTAAGGCCTTTGGAATCTTAGTTTGGCCCTTTTCCAAAAACATACAAAATAGGCTTAGGAGAGTAATTGGGACGTACAATATCCCTGTGTTCAGTCCCTAGTACAATCAAAAAATTAAATTTAAAAGGACTGGGTGTGTAGATAGCAAGTAGAATTCCCCTGAGTTTAATCCCCAGTATCACAAGAAAAAAAAATACGCATTAAATAATAAAACACTAATTGTAAGACAAAAAATACAGAGTTGGTAAGATAATATTGAAAAATAAATAGTACGCAGGATTGCCACTGTCTGAGTTTAAAGCATAATAACCAAGTCTGATTACAACTGGAAAAAGAAGAAAAAATTAGGTTAAGAGAAAAACTAGACCCACATCAGTCATAGTGGCGCACGCTAGTAATCCTATTACTGGGAAGGCTGAGACAGGAGGATGGCAGGTTCGAGACCAGCCTCAGGTACTTAGTGAGGCCCTTGACAACTTGGTTAGACCCTGATTCAAAAAGTAAAAAATAAAAAATACGGCTGGGGGCGTAGCTCAGAGGTGGAATGTCTCGATTCAATCTCCAGGACCGGAAAATAATATAAATAAGGCCACAAGTCGAGTACCTGGACGGTACCCCCGGCCGGGCCTAGCAGAGGCGCTGTGGACGCAGCCTGGCCCGGAGTCGAGCCCAGGCCCGTCCACACTGGCCGCTGCTGCGTCCGACCCCGGTTTCAAAATAAAGTATATATAGAAAAAAAAAATAGGACAGGGGGTATAGCCCGGGGGTCGAATGCCCCTGGGTTCCATCCCCAGACCCGCAAAAAAAAAAAAAAAAAAAATTAAAAAGTACAAAGGACTGATGATACTATCTAACAAGGAAGAAACAAATAGCTCAAGAGAAATTCGAGAAAAAGCCCACACCGGGGAAGTTGGCGCACTCTTCTGATGCAAGTACTGGGAAGGCTAAGAAAGGAAAGCCGGGCATGCTTGTAATTCCCGCCCTTAGGGGGCTCGAGGCCAGCCGTGCTGGCTTAAGAGACCCTGTTTCAAAAATATAAAAAAATAGGTCAGGGAGTGTAGCCCGGAAGTAGAAGGGCTTGCAGGTACCCCAGTACCACCGAAAAGAAAGAAAAGAAAAGAAAAGAAGAGAAAGAAAGGATCGCAGGGTGCGTTTAGGCTCCGCTACTTAGTGAGACCCTGTTTCAAAATAAAAGTCAGGCACAGTGGCGCACACCTGTATGTCAGCATTCGGGAGGCTGACACCAGAGGATGGCGGTACTTGAACAAGCTCAGCTACTTAGTGAGACCCTTTGCAACTCAGTGAGAAGCTTTTTCAAAATAAATAAAAACAAGGGCTGGGTGTGTGGCTCAGTAGCAGAATGCCCCTGGGCTCCACCCAAGCACTAATTATAATAATAATGATGATAATAGTAATAATGATAGCCTGGCCGGCTTGTAATCCCAGCATTCCTGAGGCTGAGACCAGAGCATCACCTTTCAAGGACAGCCTCGGCTACTTAGTGAGGTCCTCTGCAACTCAGTGAGACCCGGTTCCAAATTAAATAAAAAACAGGGCAGGGGGTGTAGCCCGAAGGTCGAAAGATCCTGGGTTCCGTCCCCAGCCCCGGCGTGGTGGCGCACACTTGTAATTCCAGCATTGAAGAGGCGGAGACGGGAGGATCTCGGTTCTCAGCCAGCTCCGGCTACTTAGTGAGGCCCTCTGCAACTCAGTCAGACTCAGTTCCGAAATAAAAAATAATAAATGGGGCTGGAGATATAGCTGCGTGGTAGAATCCCCCTGAGGTTCAATCTCCACTACCGCAAATAAAAGAAAGCCACAAGCCGAGTCCCTGGACGGTCCCCCGGGGGCCCAGCAGAGGCGCCGGGGACGCAGCGCAGCCCGCAGAGTCCCGGCCGGAGTCGAGCCCAGGCCCGTCCACACTGGCCGCCGCGTCCTGACCCCGGTCCACACTCACCATCCCGGCTCCGGAGTCGAGCCCAGGCCCGTCCACACTGGCCGCCGCCGCGTCCCGACCCCGGTCCACACTCACCATCCCGGCCCGAGTCGAGCCCAGGCCCGTCCACACTGGCCGCCGCCCGTCCCGACCCCGGTCCACACTCACCATCCCGGCTCCGGAGTCGAGCCAGGCCCGTCCACACTGGCCGCCGCCCGTCCCGACCCCGGTCCACACTCACCATCCCGGCTCGGGGGCCCGCGAGCGCCGCCCGCCCCGAGGAAAAGACAACGAGCTCCCTTCCGCAGGAAGAAAAGGCCCCGGAAACAGCATCCGGTGTCAGCCCCGCCCCCTCCGCCGTGAGCGCACCTGATTGGACACTGACCGCAGCCTCGCCCTGAAATCTCGATTGGCTTAGCGCTCAGAACCCACCTCCGGGTCCTGAGTGACAGCAACACCGACCTCTAACTTTGGTCCCACGGCCCGAGTCGGTGCCCTGGGCCAGGTTCCGTCCACACTGTCCGTCTCCACCGCCCTGCCCTCGCACGTGGGTCCCCGCGTCCGTCCTCGCACCGCTCCCCACCGCCGGCCTTCACTTCCCACACTCTCCAGGTGGCTGCGGCTGGCTCTCCCTTGAACATGTCTTCACCTGGCCTGAATAAACCCGTCTTCGTCTCTAACCGGCGCGTGCTGAGATTCCTTTAGCCCTGGAAGCCAAGAAGCCCAGGTCCTGAGGTGAGTTTCCCTTGCTCGGACCTGGGCACCCCTCAGGACTCTCCATAAAGTACTGTGTCTGCCTGTGACGGGTCCTTTCCTCTCCTGAGCTGGTGCAGAGCCCCTCAGCACTCAGAGTGATGTGGGAGGAAGGAAACTGGATGCAGCCAGCTCCACACACCCTGGCCCCCAGGCTAAGCTCCCCGGAAACGCACGCCCCGCCCCTGTGGTTCCTGGTCCCCACCTCTGACGTCCCTCTCCTGGTGCTATTACTGCTCAGAGAAGGAAAAATTCACACAACACACAAAACTCAAACAAAAGAATGAGCAGATAGGACTGGTACCACCTCATATCCCACACTCTACAGGTTTTACGATAAAAAACATTGAAAATATGCTAAAAATTCAATAATTACATGAAAAAGCTAGAATTAGAGGACAAAAGTAATGTAATGTGACAGAGTGGCAGTCAACAAAAGGCAAAGCTATGAGCTGAGCTTGGTGGCGCATCTTATTATCCCAGCATTTGGGAAGCTCAGGCAGCAGAATCTGCGTGTTGAAGGACAGCCTCTGATACTACTACTTAGTGAGGGCTCTTTGCCACTCAGTGAAACCCTGCTTCAAATAAAAATTGCCGGTCGTGGAGGCGTATGTGTGTAGTCCCAGCGCTTGGAAGGCTGAGACAGGAGGATTGCACAGGTTCGAAGCCAGCCTCAGCTACTTAGTGAGGCTCTCAGCAACTCAGTGAGACCCTGTTTCCAAATAAAGTATAAAATAGGTCTGGGAGTATAGCCCGGAGGTAGAAAGCCTCTGGGTTCCACATCCAGTACCACCAAAAATAAATAAATAATAAAAAAAAAACAATTAAAATAGGGCTGGGGGTGTAGCTCAGAGGTAGAATGCCCCTGGGTTCCATCCCCAGTATCGGGAAAAAAAACTTGTTTTACTCTTTTTGGGTGTGTGTGTTATGATGTTTGCTGCGAATCTGCGCTCCTCCAGTCCCAACCTTTTTCATCTCTCTGAGATTACAGAGGCCACAGCACAGGGAATTCTATCTCCTATTCCTATGTTTTGTATTGTATCAATGATGCCAAAAGGAGATACTTGAGCAGGGCTTGGTGGTGCACGCTTGATCCTGCATAATCCCAGTGTTTGAGAGGCTGAGACAGAAAGAGAGTAGGCCAGCCTCAGTAAACTAGATATGCCTTGTATTAAAATAAAAAGGTGCTGGAGGCCTAGCTTGGAGATAGAATGCCCCTTGGTTCAATTCGCAGTAAGCACACATACACACACACGATATTTTGAAAATATAATTGATAAACCTTTAGCTATATTGACAAAAGATAGGACAAAAGTACAGAAGCCGGGCACAGAGGGGCATGCTTGTAATGCCAGTACTTGGTAGGGTTTGAAGAATAGCAGGGTTTGAAGAAGACATCAACATAATGACCATCATTACCTACTGAAACCCTGTTTCAATAAAAAAATTAAGCTGGGTGTGGTGTTGCAGGTTTCTTATTCCAGTAATTAGGAGGCAGAGATTGGAAGAATGCAAATTCCTGGCCAGCCTCAGCAATTAAGTAAGATTCTCTCCAACTCAGACTGTTTCAAAAAAAAAAAAAAAAAAAAAAGGTAGGGCTGGAGGGGAGTATAGCTCAGAGGTAGACTGCCCCTGGGTTCCACCCCCAGACCCGCCAAAAAGAAAAAATGAAAAATGAAACACAGGCAGACCTTTCTAAATAAAAAATACAAGCTGGGCATGCTGGCATTCCTGAGGCTGAGACAGGAGAATCGTGGATCGTGGACAGCCTCAGCTCCTTAGTGAGGCCCTCCACAAATTAGTTTGACCCTGTTTCAAAATAAAAGATAATAGTGTAGGGGGTTTAACTAGAAGGTTGAATGCCCCTGGGTTCCACCCTCAGATCCGCAAAAATAAAATAAATAAAATGAAATAACATAAAAAAATACAAAGTTCTGTGGGGTGTAGCTTGAAGGCAGAATGCCCCACAACCTGCAGTAGCGGCACACATTTGAAATCCCAAAACTTGGGAGGCTGAGACAGGAGGACAACACAGGCATGTGCCACCACGCCTGGGGTACTGGTGGACTTTTGTAATCCCGTAATGTGGAAGACAAGAGGATCGCACAGGTTTGAAGCCAGCCTCATCTACTTAGTGAGGCTCGCAGCAACTTCGTGGGACCTTGTTTCCAAAGAAATTATAAAAATAAATCTGGGAGTTAGCCCACTGGGAAAAAGCCCCTAAATTCTCTCTCACACACACACACGAAATAATCCTGGGATCCTTTAGTAACACATACAAAATATATTCTCTTCAATCTGAATTACACATTCAACAAAGACCCCCCCTGAAACCAAATGGACCCGGGTTCAATCTCCAGCAACCACAACAAGTCAGGGCTAATGACACACACCTCTAATCCAGTACCTGGGAAGCTGGGACAGGGGATCACAGGTTCAAGGCCAGTCTCAGCACTAAAGACACTCTAGGAACCCAGAAATTTCCAGTTTGAAAACAAAAATAAGCTGGGTGTTATGCTGTGGCACTTGTAATGCTAGTACTGGGGAGGCTGAGCCTGGAGCATAGCAGGTTCGCGGCCAGCCTCAGGAACTTAGTGAGGCCTTTGGCATCTTCGTTTAACCCTGTTTCAAAAACATAGATAATAGCCTAAGATAGGACGATGGCGGTTCCTGGCAAGCCTCAGCTACTTAGGTCCTCTGCAACTCAGAGAGACCCTGTTTCAAAATAAAGAATAAAAAATAGTGCTGGTGGTGTAGCCGGGAGGGCGAATACCACTGGTTCTATTTTCAGTACTGCTATAAATAAATACATACATACATATTTTAAAAAATAGGGTTGGGGGTATACCTAAGAGCAAGAATGCCCCTGGGTTTTATCCCGCATACAGCCAAAACTTTAAAATGGCTGAGCTTCGTGGTGCAGGCTTGTAATCCCCAGGCTTGGGAGACGGAGACAGGAGGATAAAGCTGGTTAGAAGCCAGTCCCCCTGGCTTAAGAGACCCTGTTTCCAAAAACAACAACAACAACAACAAAAAGTATAAAATAGGTCTGGGAGTATAGCCTGGAGGTACAAGGGCTTCCAGGAACCCCAGTACCACCACCACCACCACCACCAACAACAACAACAAAAACTTTAAGTTAAATTAAAAAGGGTGTTTTGATAGAAAGTTGAACGCCCCTCTCCACTGCGTTTAATCCCAGTACCACAAGGAAAACAAAAATTATGCTATGACTAACAAATTATAAGACAAAATGTTGAGTTGGCAACACAATACTGAAGAATAAATAGTACACGGGATTGACACTGACTTGAAAGCACACTGACCGCGTTGGTTTAAAAAAGGGGAAAGAAGCCGGGAGTGGTGGCGCAGGCTTGTAATCCCTGTGTTTGGGAGGTGGAGACAGGAGGATCAAGGCCAGCAGCTCTGGCTTAAGAGACCCTGTTTCAAAAAAAAAAAAGGTCTGGGTGTGTAGCCCGGAGGTAGAAGGGCTTCCAGGAACCCCAGTAACACACACACACACACACACACACACACACACACACACACACACATACACAAAAAAAAGGGGGGGGGGAGAAGAAACAAGTATGTCAGAGATTCCTCTCCGAGACTTGGGAGGGAAAGACCTGAATTAACGACTCAGTCAATTGCGTCCTCTCCTGCGAATGACAAAATTTATTCTTTAAAACTAAGTACTTTATACCCTTCTCCAGTTAGGTTAATTATCAAATCCTCATGGGAAAGAGTAAATACCAAAAGACAATGGGGGTAAGTCCCTAAGACACAATCGTAAGCAAGACAAAAAGATTGATTAAGAGTAGCCTTTAAGGGCAAATTCCGGAGAGGATAGAGTGTTTGGAGGATTCGACCTTTCGTAGAATCTCCTTTAACTCTTTAAGAACCTTTCGTTCCTCAGGCTTCGTCCATGTCCTCCGTCAGAAATAGGTCAAGAGAAAACTGGAAAAAATAAACCCACGCCGGCAGAGTTGGCGCACACTTGTCACCCCAGCATTCGGGAGACTGAGACAGAAAGATCGAGGTTCGCAGCCAGCCTCAGCTACTTAGTGAGGCCCTCCGAAACTCAGTGAGACCCTGTTTCCAAATAAAACAAAAAATAGGGCTGGGGGTGTAGCTTGAAATTGAAATGTCCCAGGGTTCAATCTCCAGTACCGCAAATAAATAAACCTACAAGATGAGTCAATCAATACTCACCATCCCAGTTCTCGAGGCCTACAGGAGCCCTGCTTACCCGGAGGCCACAGCAGTACAAGGACGCGACACCAAACTCACTTCAGCAGGGAAAGGTCCTGGAAGGGAAGACGCATCAAAAAAAAAAGGGCCCTGGAAACAGCATCCGGTGTAAAGCCCGCCCTCTCTCCCTGCGCACACCTGATTGGGCACTGAGGGCAGCCCCGCCCCATATTCTTGATTGGATTAAGGCTAAGAATCCACCTCCAGGGTTTGGAGTGACAGCAACAGCGACCTCTCACTTTGGTCGGCCGCCTGCTTGAGTTGTGCCTCCTGTGGAAGGTCGGAGATAGAATGCTCCTCGGTTCATTCCCAATACCACACATAAATTAATAAATTAATTTGAGCCAAATAGATTTCTTCTGTTCGTTGTAAAAATTACCCAGATTGTAGTAGTCTGTTATAGCAGCACACTATGGACTAAGACATCCTCGTGGAAATAGATGTCTGTCTGGTGGGACCATGCACCAGGAAACCACCAGGACATTCTCAAAGTGTGGCAGGGTACTGACAGAAGGGAAGTGTACCAGTAGTGTAAATGGCCTAGGAAGATTTGAAAAAGCTATGATTATTAAATTTCAAAAATCTGTGAAAGGACTTGGTTTCTGCCTAAAAGCAGGCAACTATTCCAATGTAAATTGACTTAGATAAAAGTAATTAACAAGTCAATAGGAGCATGCAGTTAGGGCCTCCTCTTTCTAAAAGACAAATCTACAGAATCTAGCTAGGATGATAGGAGGGGTGGAGCTTTGACCTTCAGGAAAGCAGACACCTTGCCACACCTTGCTGGGGGGGGTACCTTACAGAAACTTTTACTACCTCAGAATTAGGAAAACAAGATGGAGGTCATGGGTATAAAAAGTCTGGTCCACATGCTGTATCTTGGGTGAGGCATTCATTTGAACCTCTCCCCCATGCCATTCTGGCATGGGTTGCAACTATCTTCTGTATTTCTTTTTAATAAATTTCTTTAAATCTTCAGCAAGAGTCGGAGCTAACGTGTTTTCCCCTTAGCTCAGGACAAAAACTCGCAGTTTTTCTGTTTTTTGGGTTTTGTTGTGGTTTGAGGGAAACTGTATCTGGGACCCTAACAGGGGTCCCCGGGGACAGTTTCCCCAAAACCATAACATTCACACTTCGCAACATATTTCACGGTAACAGGAAGAGGCTGCTTCAGAGAGTGTTTTTGTTTTCCAAGGTTGCTATAACGAATGATCACAAAAAAGAAGCCACAAGTTTGTGAGAGTTCTGCAGCTCAGAAGTATAAAGTAGGCGGTGTTGGAAGCCATCTTAGCCCACGCAATGAGGTCATTTCCACTGGCTTAGCCATGCACACAGTACATGCTGGGTGGAAACTGTCCCCAACCAGGCAAGCTTCCTTGGATCTGATGGGACCGAAAGGTGGATCTTGATGATTTCCTATTTTCCCTGAATATGTTTACCTTGCCTCTCCCTAGACTTCACTCTTGACTTGACTTTTTTTTTTTCTCTTTTTCTCTATTTATTTATTATTATTTGGGTGGTGGTCCTGGAAATCCTTCTGCCTTGGGTTGCACTTCCAGACCTATTGTTTTGTACTTTTTTATTTGGAAATAGGGTCTGGAAGGCAGCTGGCTTCGAACCTGTGCGATCCTCCTGTCTCCGCCTAGCAAGCGCGGGATTACAAGAGTGTGCCACCACGCCTGGCATGACTGACTTTTTCTAAAACTTAGCCTGCGACCATACAATTAACTCAGCTACTTCATGAGGCCCTCTGCAACTCAGTGAGACCCGGTTTCAAAATAAAGATTAAAAAATAGGGCAGGGGCTGTAGCTCGGAGATCCAATGCCCCTGGGTTCCATCGGCACACCCACGAAAGAACGAAAAAGAAAGAAAGAAAGAAAGAAAGAAAGAAAGAAAGAAAGAAAGAAAGAAAGAAAGAAAGAAAGAAAGAGAAAGACTAAAAATTGAAGTGGGAAGGTAGTTCAGAGGTAGGATGCTCCTGCATTCCATCCACCATGAAAAGAACAAGAAACCTCATTGTCGGTGTAATCTCCATTACATTAGATGTAGGCATTGTATGTCAGATAAATAGAATAAGTTTAGTATAAATTTGGTGGTTGGGGCAAAATAATAGAATATCTAGTGGTTAAAAATAACAAAATTAGCAGGTAATTTTAGAAAGAAAAATAGTAAACTTAGCATTTAGTAGTTAAGGGTAAGTTTGGTTAAAGTTTATTATGTGTGCCAGTACCACACGCACACAAGGAAATGAAGGTAAATAACAAAAAGTTTATAGGACACCAAAAAGGGCAGAAAAACAAACCTGAGGTAATACTGAGGCGAGGGAGCCACTAAAATTGACAAAATAAAACTGTCCACAGTGTACCAGTATTGGAATGGCCTAGGAAGATTTGGGAAAGCTCTGATTATTAATATATTTCAAAAGAAAATAATTGGTATATTTCAAAATAGTGTCAAAATGGCGGCAGACATGGGTAAAGAAAGGACTTGGTTTCTGCCTAAAACAGGCAGCTATTCCAGTGTAAATCAACCTAGCTCAAAGTAATTAACAAGTCAATAGAGGAGAGCTAGGGCTTCCTCTTTCTAAAGACAGACCTACATGATCTAGGGAAGATGGGGCAGGGTTTGACCTTGTCCTTCTGGAAAGAGACACCTCGCCACACCTGGTTGGGGGAGCTACCTTACAGGGTTAAGGGAAGACACCTTACAGGGACGTTCACTACGTCAGAGTCACGCAAACAAGATGGAGGTCATGGGTATAAAACTCCAGTCCATGTGTAAGCCCTTTGGTGTACTCATTTGAGTCATCCCCTCATGCCATCTTGGCATAGGGCTGTATTTCTATCTTTCTAATAAACTCCTTTAAATCTTCAGCAACGGTCCAAGCGATGAATACTTAATTCGTAACTTAGGACAAGAATCCACGGTTTTTGTGTTTGTCTGTTTGTGTGGTGGTGGTGGGGAAATTACTTCTCCCCACACACACCACGCACATTTCACCCCGCGACACACAGATGGCATAGCTATTTATTTAGAAAATCCCAAGGCCCAACATAACATTCATGGAAACTATAAGGAAATATATCAATGTGGCAGGAGACAAGATTAATACACACCATGTTCCAGCATATCAACAATGTACAATCGGATTTGAAATTAAGAACACAGCACCACTTACATAGAAACAAGGACAAAGAGAAGTGATTACATATAAACCAAACAAAATCTGAATGGCATTAACAATAAATTTTCTAGTGAAACAAAAAAATTAATAAATGCATAGCTATTCCATGCTGGTTGTCCTCAGTCCCAACTAGAATCAACACAATCCCAATCAGAACTCTTAGAAAGTTAGGCACAATGGCTCCTGTGTATAATCTCAAGTATTGAGGAGGCTGAAACAGTAGGATCAGGAGTTAAAGCCCTGACTTAGCAACACCCCATCTGAAAAATAAAAGCATCTGGGCACAGTGGGGAATGCTTGTAATCCCAGTACTTGGGAAGCTAATAAAGGAGAATTGCGGTTCAAGACCAGCCTCAGGAAGCTAAAAAAAAAAAAAAAAAAAAAAAAAAAAACAAACCTCAGCAACCCAGTTAGACCCTGTTTCAAAAACAAACCAGGGGAGAGTGGTACACGCCTGTAAATCCCAGACCTTGGGAAACTAAGACAGGACGGTCACAGGTTTAAGGCAACAGGATCCCGGCTCAGCAACTTAGTGAGGCCTGGATTCAAAATAAAAACAAAATAAAATAGGGCCAAGTTTCAGCTCACAGATAAAATGTGCCTTCCTAACTGTTTTACATTTAAATTTCCAGCAGTTGATAGACTTGCCAATTATAATACTCACTGGACTCTGCCTATCCGTAAGTAAGTAGCTATTGCTCATTTGCAAATATAAGCAGGTGGACACTAAAAAATAAAATAGGGCAGAGGAAGAACATCCCTAAATTTAAACTCTGGAACCAAAACAATTTTTAAGAATTTAAAAATAGCTATGGGCAATGTGTGAGTCATTTCAATTTCCAGTACTAAAAAAAGGAAGCCAGGCATGGTGGCGCAGGATTATAATGCTAGAATTTTGGAGGCTGAAACAGCCTCCGCTACTTAGTGAAGCCTCCAGAAGACCAGCTCCGGCAAATTCTGGGTTTCTCAAAAGTGGGTGAAGAATCTGTGACTTGAGGGAATGACAGAGTCGTTTTAGGAGGCAGGACTCTTCCATTCGGAGTCGAGGCCTTATTTTTATATGCATTTACATAAAAGTATTTGGCATTAACAACGTTTGGCAAAATATATCCACAGTACACCCGAGTACAAAAGACCTTTGGCAAAACATATTTTCAGTACACGTGGGTAAATTTTGTGCTTTTTCTGGAACAATTCAACCTGCCCTGATGAGCTCATACTCCAAGACTGTGGTGAAAAAACACCCAAAATTATCCAAATTAACGTACTAACATACAATTATACAATTCATTCTGACTACATAGCCACAAAAATACAATTCTATTCTAATCATTAACCTAACTAACAACGGTGTTCGGCAAAGCACATTCAAACCTAAGTATAAACAAAAAGTTAAAAAAAAGTACAAGGGCTTTTCCATTAAAAAAGGACACGAAGATTATAAAAGTATCTTCAAAGAGCACAAAGCTTTTTACTTTTATATTTCATATTTCAAATATAGCATATACATTTTATTTTCTCCTAAAACCTGTTTAATTTTCTCAATAAGTTATTTTAATCCTGGATCAAAAAATACCAAAGGGGGGGCCCTGCCTGGCCCCTCTCCATCACACATAATATACTTAAACTTATCCTATCCTCTAACTACTAAATATTAAACTACTATCTCGACTTCCACCAAATCTCTAACCACCAAATCCACACTAATCTTATTTTTTAACAATCTCTACATCCAATTTTCTATACCTATTATTCTTTTTTTTTTTTTTTGCAGGATGGAACCCAGGGCATTTGACCTCTCAGCTACACCCCCTGCCCTATTGTTTATTCTTTATTTTGAAACCGGGTCTCAATGAGTTGCAGAGGGCCTCACTAAGTAGCTGAGGCTGTCCGCGAACCGTGATCCTCCAGGTCTCAGCCTCCGGAATGCTGGGATTACAAGCGTGCGTGACCACGCCCGGCTGTTTTTCTTTTTTTACAGAATGAGTTCTATCATTTTTTTGTGTGTGGTATTGGGATGAAATGCAGGGGCATTCTACCCCTGAGGTCTGAGGTACACCCTCAGCCCTATTTTTTAATCTATTGTGAAACAGGATCTCACTGAGTTGCAAAGGCCTCATTAAGTAGTTGAGGATGTCCTTGAACCATAATCTTCCTGTCTCAGCCTCCCAAAAGCTAGGATTACAAGCTTGTGCCACTAAGCCAGGCTGTTATCATATTTAAACAAACTGCAATGGCTAGGGGCTTTACCACATTTCATTCAGATTTGTCCAGTAGGAGTTCTTTCATTATCTTGAAAGAACAGCAAGAACTTATGCACTTACCAGTGTTTGCACTGACAGGGCTTTTCCTCAGCATGGATTACTTTATGCCATCAAAGGTTACTAAAACACCTAAATACTTTCCACACTGTTTGTGCTTATAGGCTTCCTGTCCTGTATGAATTTTCATGAACTCAAAAGTACATGAAATTACTGATGCGCTTCCCACAGTGCTCATATTCAAATATTTAACCCCAGTATGAATTATTTTATGTATTTGCAAGTTACGTTGTTGGCTGAAGGCTTTGCCACACTGGTGACCTTCATAGGACTGTCCTCCTAAGTGAGTTCTTTCATGATTTAGGAGGGAACTGGAAGAACATAAGCATTTCCCACTGTGCACACTGCTAAGGCTTTTCTGCACTATGACTTCTTTCATGTGTTTTCAAGTTATTTTGCTGTCTGAAGGCTTTACCGCACTGCTTACATTCATAGGGCTTTTCTCGAGTGAATTCTTTCATGATTTTGGAGGCTATAGGAAGTACTTAAGCGTTTCCCACACTGTGTGCACTGATAAGGCTTTTCTGCACTATGAGTCCTTTCATGTTTTTGCAAGTGACTTCGTTGTCTGAAGGCCTTACCGCACTGCTTACATTCATAGGGCTTTTCTCCTGAGTGAATTCTTTCATGAACTCGGATGTAACCAGAAGAACTGAAGCATTTCTCACACTGTGTGCACTGATAAGGCTTTTCTGCACTATGAGTTCTTTCATGTGTTTGCAAGTCAATTCGTCGTATGAAGGCTTCACCACACTGCTTACATTCATAGGGCTTTTCTCCTGAGTGAATTCTTTCATGATCTCGGAGGGACCTGGAACAACTTAAACATTTCCCACACTGTGAGCACTGATAAGGCTTTTCTGCACTATGAGTTCTTTCATGTGTTTGCAAGTCATATCGTCGTCTGAAGGCTTTACCGCACTGCTTACATTCATAGGGCTTTTCTCCTGAGTGAATTCTTTCATGATCTCGGAGGGCCCTTGAAGAACCTAAGCCTTTCCCACACTGTGTGCACTGACAAGGGTTTTTCTCATTATGAGTTCTTTCATGTATTTGCAAGTTACTTTGCTGTCTGAAGGCTTTACCACACTGCTTACATTCATAGGGCCTTTCTCCTGAGTGAATTCTTTCATGAACTCGGAGGGACCTAGAAGAACTTAAGCGTTTCCCACATTGTGAGCACTGATAAGGCTTTTCTGCACTATGGATTTTATCATGTGTTTTTAGCTTATTTCGTCGTCTGAAGGCTTTGCTGCACTGCTTACTTTCTTCTCCTGAGTGAATCTTTTCATGACGTCGGAGGGAATGGGAAGACCTTAAGCGTTTCCCACACTGTGAGCACTGATAAGGCTTTCCTGCACTATGAGTTCTTTCATGTATTTGCAAGTCATATTGTCGTCTGAAGGCTTTACCGCACTGCTTACATTCATAGGGCTTTTCTCCTGTGTGAATTCTTTCATGAATTTGGAGGGACCTGGAAGAACTTAAGCATTTCCCACACTGTGAGCACTGATAAGGGTTTCTTGCACTGTGAGTTCTTTCATGTGTTATCCAATTACTTCTTTGTCTGAAGGCTTTACCACAGTGTTTACATTCATAGGGTTTTTCTCCTGAGTGAATTCTTTCATGATCTCGGAGGGAACTGGAAGAACTTAAGCGCTTCCCACACTGTGAGCACCGATAAGGGGTTTCTGCACCATGAGATCTTTCATGTTTTTTCAAGTCATATCGTTTTCTGTAGGCTTTACCACACTGTTTACATTCAAAGGGCTTTTCTCCTGAGTGAATTCCTTCATGAAGTCGGAGGGACAAGGAAGAATAGAAGCGTTTCCCACACTGTGTGCACTGATAAGGCTTTTCTGCACTATGAGATATTTCATGTGTTTGCAAGTCACATCGTCGTCTATAGGCTTTACCGCACTGCTTACATCCAAAGGGCTTTTCTCCTGTGTGAATTCTTTCATGAACTCGGAGGGAACTGGAAGAACTTAAGCATTTTCCACAATGTGTGCACTGATAAGGGTGTCTTGCGCTGTGAGTTCTTTTATGTATTTTCCAATGACTTCGTTGTCTGAAGGCTTTACCACAGTGTTTACATTCATAGGGCTTTTCTCCTGAGTGAATCCTTTCATGAAGTCGGAGGCAAAAGAAATAACTTAAGCGTTTCCCACACTGCGTGCACTGATAAGGCTTTTCTGCACTATGAGTTCCTTCATGTCTTTGTAAGGTACTTCGATGGTTAAAGGCTTTACCACACTGTTTACATTCAAAGGGCTTTTCTCCTGAGTGAATTCTTTCATGAAGTCGGAGTAACTTGGAAGAACGGAAGCGTTTCCCACACTGTGTGCACTGACTGATAAGGCTTTTCTGCAGTAATGTTGTCTGAGAGCGTTGTCTTAGAGTGTTGTCTGAAAGCCTTAACACACTGTTTATATTCACAGGTCTTTTCTCCTGACTGAATTCTTTCATGATTTTGAAGAGAAGAGAAAGAATTGAAGCGTCTTCCACACTGTGAGCACTGATAAGATTTTCCTGCACTACGCGTTCTTTCATGAAGTCGAAAGTAACTGCGACTTTTGAAAGTCTTTCCACAAGGTTGACATTCATAGCGTTCTTCTCCAACATGCATTTCTTTATGCCTGTAAAATTAAAAATCTGAATAATTTAGTACATTTTTGAGATTTCTAAGACTTAATGAGTTTCTCATGTTCCAGTATGTAACTGAAAACACCAAAGGCTTTAACAATTTACACTCACAAGAGGATCTTGGGTTGGTGCCCTACCCCAGCAATTTAGCTAGTCATTGTTTCACAAGCATGTTCTTATCACAAAGAAAAAAAGTCACATTTTTACAGGGTTTTTTTGTTTTTTGTTTTTTTGTTTGGTGATACTGGGAGTGGAACCCAGGTGCTTTTCTTACTCCGGGCTATACTCCCAGACCTTTTTAATATTTTATTTGGAAACAGGGTCTCACTAAGTTGCTGAGAGCCTCACTAAGTAGTTGAGGCTGGCTTCGAACCTGCGCGATCCTCCTGTCTCAGCCTCCAAAGTGCTGGGATGACAAGCGTGTGCCATGACACCCAGATTCTTACATGCAGTTTCTTGGTACAGTGAATTATTTTGAACACACTGAAGATTTTTGTCACACACAAGTATTTTTAAATAAAATATAAAAAAAGTCTGGGAGTGTAGCCCAGAGGTAACAAGCCACCTGAATTTCATCCTAAGCACCATAAAAAGAAAAAAGAAGAAACATTTTTTTTGACATTTCGACGATTCCCTCAAGCTAAGTTTCTTCATTGTTAATTATAAGTTACCTCTGGTTTTGCCCTGAAATTCTGTAGTGATTGTCAATATTCAGATCCTCCCAAATGTTTCCCACAATTAAGATTAAAAAATTCTTAGTTATTGAGAATCATACCTACAGAATATTGTCTCATTACAATATACACTGTCCAATATACAGTTATAATGAAAACCTATTCACCAAGTTCTTCATTTGGTGTGCTGGCAGACGAGGTGGCGCCCACTTGTAATCCCTGCATTTGGGAGACTGAGACAGGAAGATACCAGTTCTAGACAGCCTCAGATACTTATTGAGGCCCTTTGCAACTCAATGAGACCCTGTTTCAAAATAAAGAATAAAAAATAGGACTGGGGTGTAGCTCGCAGGTAGAATGCCCCTGGGTGCCATCTTCAGCACTACAAATACATACATACATACATACATACATACATACATACATACATACATACAGTATCTAACTCACTTGGTCATTGATGACCAAGGAACACAACTTATTTCTGGCCTCAGTAGAGTAAGGGAGGCATCATACCTAGAGAGGCCACATTCCCGAATGTTTCCAGCATCACGTCTCTGTAGAGATTCTTCTGGGAAGCATCTAGCAGAGCCCACTCCTCCTGGGTGAACTTCACAGCCACGTCCTCAAAGGAAACCGAGTCCTGAAACACCCCACATGCGTATAGAAGAGGGTAAGACAGACACTACTGAGTATGTGTAACTACCTGATAAGATGTTCACATAAGACTGAGGATTCAGAACTCTTGATCATAGAATATTTTTTATTCATACCCACCCGCATACAATACAGCAAAAGAAATACCAGAATCAATCTATTCAAAAATAGAGAAAGACCGGGCATGGTAGCACATGCTTGTAATCCCCGCGCTTGGGCGGCTGAGACAGGAGGATTGTGCAGCTTCTAAGCCAGCCTCAGCTACTTAGTGAGACCCTGTTTCCAAATAAAATATAAATATAGGTCTGGGAGTATAGCCCGGAGGTAGAAATCCCCTGTGTTCGACCCCCAGTACTAGGAAAAAAAGAGAAGGTATACATTTTGTTTTTTTGGAGGTACAAGGGATATAACCCAGGGGCACTGTACCTCTGAGCTACACCCCCAGCGGTAGTTTTTTTAGTCATTTTACTTTTGAAACGGGGTGTCAGTGAAATGCCATGAGCCCTGCCGTCCTCTTGCACTTAGTGGGCACTTCCTGTTCACCCTCTGGACTGCTACAGCATCTCATGCAGACCTTGAGAAAGCTCGGTCAGGGGACCCGCAAAGGCGTAGATCCCCCATGAAGCATGTCTAGCATTTCCTTCTTCAAAAAATTATTTTAGGATTATTTGGATCGATATGTATAATTGGAATTTTATGTATAAGCATTATGACTAAAATTGATGGGCAGCGGCTCCTGAGAGACTCAGGCAGCAAAGATTTTTTTCCCCCAAGGATAAAGTTTGGGCCAATATATAAGATTAAGTTCAAGTTGGCCTTGTGATGAGACAAAGCATACTTTCTGTGATTATTTAAATGTCTGGCACCCTGCCCTGAAGTCTGTTAAAGGCTTTTTCTGTCCTTGAAGTTCCTGTTTGCATGACTATAAAGATTGTAACAAATCCTGAAAGAAAGTAGTAAGAAAGAAGTAAGAGAGAAGCTTCCAGCAGAATAAAGTCCCAGAAGCTGCCATCTGGTCTCGTTTGTCAGTGTCTTCTCTCTCACAACCTCGACTCTCCTCTCACCAGCAGATGAACCTCGACTCTTGCTAGGGCTGGACCCCGGCACTGAACTTGAGGTTACAAATGGGCACAGTTTATTCTAGACTCGATGTCCAATGGATCGATCTTGGCCACACACTGGAAGGGTTCACAGACCACAATAGGCCAACCCCCCAAAAAATGGATGATGTGTCCTCCAGGTATCAGGACAATCATTATCCTCCTTTCTCAGACTCCCAGGTACTAGTGAGGGAGATATAAAATGAATCAAATCAATTAGTATAACCCAGCCCATCAAGAAGATAACAAAAGGTTTATAACATTACCAACAACTGCAAAAAAATACACATTAAGAAAAATTGAGGCCATCACCTAAATTAAAAAACAAAAAATGTCCACTGATGACATAATCAAATCCCAAAACCCAAGAAAACATTTGATGAAATAAATGTTTTATATTGATACAGCAGTACAGTTGACCAGTATACATCATATCCTTATATATTAGCAATGAACAATTGGATTTTAAATTAAAAAGAGCATCACTTATATATCAAGGACAGAAATAAATGGTTACATATAAGTAAAAACCTGAAAGGCGTCTAAGTACAGAGTCATGGACAAGTACCTTCAATAATGTAAAGATCTTTGTGTGTGTGATACTGGGAGTGGAACCCCAGGTTTTCTACCTCCGGGCTATACTCCCAGACCTATATTATACCTTATTTGGAAACAGGGTCTCACTAAGTTGCTAAAAGCCTCACTAAGTAGCTGAGGCTGGGTGTGAACCTGTGCAATGCTCCTGTCTCAGCCTCCCAAGCGCGGGGATGACAAGGGTGAGGCCACCACACTGGGCTTCAATATTGTTAAAATGCTGGTTCTTTTCAGTCTGAACAAGACTCAACACAATCCCAGTCAAACTGTAAAAAGCTATATGATACGGCTCCCAAGCATAATCCCAACTACTAGGGAGGCTGAGGCAAGGGGATCACAAACTCAAGGCCAGACTTAGCAATGTAGCAAGAATCTGGGAAAAAGGATCAAGACACAACGGAGAATGCTGGCAACCCCAGCACTAGGGAGGTGAAGACAGGAGGATCACGGGTGCAAGAGCAGCCTGGGGGATTAGGGAGCCTCTCAACCTAGAAAGACTCTGTCTCAAAATAAAGCCAGGCAGACTCTGTCTCAAAATAAAGCCAGGCATGGTGGGGCCTGCTAGCAATACTAGTACTTGTTAGGCTGACAGAAGATTCAAGGTTGAAAAACAGCAACATAAAGTAGACTCATCAATCTAGCAAGATTCTGCTTCAAAATAAAAATAAAAAGGGCTGCTGGTGTAATTTGTAGGTAAATGCCCTTGTTCATGATTCAGTACAGAAAAAAAAAAAAGAATAAACAAATAAATCGGAAGCCAGCTGTGGTGGTGCATGCTTGTAACCCCAGCATTGGGGAGGCTGAGATGGGAGGATCATGGTTCAAGGACAGCCTCAAATACTTAAGTGAGGCCCTTCTGCAACTTATTGAGACCCTGTTTTCAAATAAAAAATAGGGCAGGGGGTGTAGATAGGAGGCAGAAGGGAATGCCCCTGGGATCCATCCCCAGACAGGCAAAATAAATACATAAATATATAAAGAAGTTAAGGCTGGGGCCTAGCTCAGAAAATGAATGCTAAATCTTGCTACACTGCCTGGCTGGTCTGAAACCTGTGAATCTCCTATCTCAGCCTCCCAGGTATGGAATTACAATTGTGTACCAGCACACCAAGCTATCTCATCAATTTGTGGGTAAACACAGATTTCTGGAAGCCTCCCTGCGCTCTCTGCCACTGTAGCCACCATAGCTCCTGAAGTCTGAATCCTGGCCAGGGACTCTGAAAGGACTTGGTCACAAAATAAAATATAAAACTAAGTCGGAGAACGCAGCTCAGAGGTAGAAAGCCCCTAAGTTCCATCCCCAGTAGCACCGAAAAATAAAAAAAGCTCCTGGGATCAATCCCCCGCATGATACACAAAATTTAGATATTGGTTCTGTTCAGTCTGAACCACACACACAAATTCCCCTCAGACACAGAACCTACCCGGGTTCAACCTTCAGCAACCTCAACAAAACAAGTCAGGCGTGATGGCACACACCTGTAATCCAGTACCTGAGAGGCTGGGACAGGGGATCACAGGTTCATGGCCAGTCTCAGCACTAAAGACACTCTAGGAACCCAGGGAGCCCCAGTTTCAAAACAAAAATTAGCTGGGTGTGATGGTGCACACTTGTAATGCTAATACTGGGAGGGCTGAGACCGAAGAATTCCAGGTTCACAGCCAGCCTCAGCTACTTAGTGAGGCCATCCCCAATAGTTAGACAATTTTTAAAAAATGAATAAAATATAGGGGTAGAGATGTAGCTCAGAAGTGGAATGCCCCTGAATTCAATCTCCAGTACCGAAAATAAGGAAAATAAGACCATAAGATGAGTCAATAAACGGGTCTCAGCACTGGTCAAGCCCTTGCAGCAGATGCCCAGGGCTGGATGCAATGCAGCCCGCAGCCAGCAGAGGGACCAGGTCCGGGACAGTGGGAGGCCCAAAAAGCCCCAGTCCCGTCCACACTGGCTGCAGTCCATCCCCTTCTAGACCCCAGGCCTCCACACTCAACATCCCCGCTCTCAGGGTCTGTTAGCACTGCCCACACGGGAGGCCACAGCGATACAACAGCCCAAGCACCCTGCGGCCTTCAGCAGGAAAGAAAAGGCCCTGGAAACAGCAATCAGTGTAAGGCCCGCCCCATTTTCCGGAAGCACACCTGATTGGACACCGAGAGCAAACGCGCCCCAAATTCTTGATTGACTTAACAGTGACCTCTTACACTGGCCCGCAGGCCTGTGTCAGTGTGTAATGTGCAGCCCGCCCAGACAATTTTCATCCACACTGATCAGTCTACCTGAAGCCAAAGCAGCCCAAAGGCTGAGCCTGAGCAACTAAGAAAAGGACCTGGAGCTAGGCGTGGTGGCGCAGGCTTGTAATCCCAGTTTGTAATCCCAGCGTTTGGGAGGCTGAGACAAGAGGTTGCGTTTCGCAGACGGCCTCAGCTACTTAGTGAGGTCCTTTGCAACTCAGTGAGACCGTTTAAAAATAAAGAATAAAAAATAGGGCTGGGGATGTAGCTTGAAGGTAGAATGCCCCTGGGCTCCTTTCCCAGTAACACAAAAATAAATAAATAAATAAATAATTAAAAATAAAAAATAGGCCAGGCGTGGTGGCGCAGGCTTGTAATCCCCACGCTTGGGAGGCAGAGACGGGAGAATCGCGCAGATTCGAAACCAGCCTCACTGGAAACAGAGACCCTGTTTCCAAATAAAAATATTAAAAAATAGGTCTGGGAGTGTAGCCTGGAGGTACAAGGGCTTCCAGGAACCCCAGTACCACCAAAAAAATAAAATAAATAAATAAATAAATAAATAATAGGTCTGGGAGTATAGCCTGAAGGTAGAAAAGCCTTGGGTTACACGGCATCATAAAAGCAAACAGCTCAGGGGACCCAAAAATAGGATCCTTGCCAGATTCCATACCCTCCCCAAGGAGATACACACCATGAAGCCAGCAAAACCGGGCTTCTAAGCAGGGATTGCCTGAGGGAATCCAGGGCCCTCCTCCTGAGGCCTGAGTGACAGGAAGAGTGACCCCTCTCCTTGGCAAGTGGGGCTGGAAGGACACATCCTGGCCACCACCCTTCTAGGCTCCGCCTGCTTCCTCAGGTTCACACCTAGCATTTAAGCTGATTAACTTGGTCCTGGCTTGGCAGAGCCTTTGCTACCGGGAGATAGAGCTGCAGGCAGATATATCATGGCCTCATACAGCAAAGATTTGACAAACCACACAGGCCAAACCCAAAGAATGAGCAGAGGTCCTTCAGGCACCAGCAACTTGTGCTGAGGCACACCTTATCCCTTGGTCTAAGCATGTTAAGGCAAAAACATGGGAAACTTGCCAAACGGTAAATAAATTAGATAGGAGAAAGAAAATAATACAGATTAGAGCAGGAAATCAAAATAGGCATAAGTTGTTTTTTTGTGGGTGGGGATGGAACTCAGGAGAATTAGACCTCTAAGCTAAGATCCTCTGGTCTCAGCTACCCGAAAGCTGGGATCACAAGCGTGCACCACAGCGGCCGGCCTCTTCTTTTTCTTTGGTGGCACTGGGGTAGAACTAAGGTTCCACCGCTGAGATACAAGTGCCGCCTCTTTTTTACTTGATATAGGGTCTTACTACATTGAGACCGGGCTCACTAAAGTCCTTAGACGGCCTGGAAACTGTGAACCTCCTGTTTCAGCCTCAAAAAAAACTGGAATTATTACATATAGGCACCAAATCACAGGATTCTATTTTTTCTGTGTACGTAGTATTGGGGTTGAAAGCTAGGGGCTTTTCTACCTCCGCACTATAGTCCAAGACCTATTTTTTTTTCAGGTTTCAGGACGGAACCTGGGGCATTTGACCTCCAGCTACTCCCTTTGCCCTATTATTATGTTTTTTTAGCTGCCGTGGGGAAGGAACCCAGGGGCATTCGACTTCAGAGCTACACCCCTGCCCTATTTTTTATTCTTTTTATTTTTGAAACCGGGGTTCACTGAGTTGCAGAGGGCCTCACTAAGTAGCTGAGGCTGTCCGCGAACCGTGATCCTCTGGTTTCAGCCTCCTGAATGCTGGGATTACAAGCGTGCGCCACCACAACCCAGCTCCAAGACCTATTTTATATTTTATTTGGAACCGGTTTAAGTTGCTGAGAGCCTCATTAAGTAACGGAAGCTGGCTTTGAAACTCTGCGATCCTCCTTTTTCAGCCTCCCAGCCCTGGGAATACAAGTGTGTACAACCACCCCGGGCTCCAGGATTCTATTTTCTCCTTTATATTATTTATTTTTGCAGTCCTGGTGATGGAACCCAGGAGCATTCAAACTCTGAGCTAAAACCCCAGCCCTATTTTGTATTCTTTTTTGTTGTTGTTGCTGAAGCTGTCCACAAACCGGGATCCTCCTGTCTCAGCCTCCCAAATGCTGGGATTACAAGCCTGTGCCACCAAGCCTGACTCTACATTTTAAATAATTAATGTATCAGCCGGTCGAGGTGGCGCACGTTTTTAATCCCAGCCCTGGGCTGTGAGCCTGAGACAGGAGGATCACACAGGTTCGAAACCAGCCTCAGCTACAGTGAGGCTCATATCAATTTAGTGAGACCCTGTTTCCAAATAACGTATAAAATAGGTCTGGGAGGATAATACAGAGGTAGAAAAGCCCCTGGGTTCCACCCCCAGTACCACAAATAATAATAATAATAATAAAATAATAATAATAATAAATTAATGTATGTATATATTATTTGTGGTACTAGAAAATGAACTTGGGGGCATTTTTCTTCTCACTTACACACTCAGCCCTATTCTAATATTTATTTTGAAATAGGGTCTAAGTAAGTTGAAGGGCTTCCAGGAACCCCAGTACCACCAAAAAAAAAAAAAAAAAAAAAATTCCTGCCTGGCATAGTGGCACACGCTTGTAATCCCCGAGCTTGGGAGGCTGAGACAGGAGGATCATACAGGTTTGAAGCCAGCTGCGCGTGCTTAAGAGACCCTGTTTCCAAATAAAAAAGTATAAAAAAATAGGTCTGGAGGCCGGGCGTGGTGGCGCACGCTTGTAATCCCGGCGCTTGGGAGGCGGAGACAGGAGGATCGCGCAGGTTCGAAGCCAGCCGCGCTGGCTTAAGAGACCCTGTTTCCAAATAAAAATATAAAATAGGTCTGGGAGTGTAGCCCGGAGATAGAAGGGCTTCCAGGAACCCCAGTACTGCAAAAAAAAAAAAAAAAAAAATAGGTCTGGGAGTGTAGCCCAGACGTAAAAGGGTTTCCAGGAACCCCAAAACCACCAAAAAAAGAAAGAAAAAAAAGAAAGAAAACAGTTCCAATGATACCTAAAGAAAATATTATGAAAAGCCGGGCGTGGTGGCGCAGGCTTGTCATCCCAGCATTTGGGAGGCTCAGACAGGAGGATCTCGGTTCACCAACAGCCTCAGCTACTTAGTGAGATCCTTTGCAACTCAGTGAGACCTGTTTCAAAATAAAGAATAAAAAAGAAAACTGGGGGTATAGCTCAGAGGTAAAATGCCCCTGGGTTCCACCCCCAGTACTGAAAAAAGAAAATCAAAATTAAAGTACAGAAGCTGAGCACAATGGTGCAGCCTGTAATCCCAGTACTCGGGAGGGGGAAACTTTAGGATTGCACCTGAGAGGACAACCTCAGCACCTTAGTGAGTCCTTCAGTAACCTAGCCAGATGGTTTCAAGGTAAAAACTAAAAAGGTCCAGAAATGTAGCTCCAGGGTAGAACAGCCTTGGGCAGCAATCCCAATATCAAATGCAAAACCACCTGGGGTTCCCAGATGTGATGGCACAAGCCTGTAATCCCAGTACTGGGGACGCTGAAACAGGAATATTGCTGGTCCAAAGCTATCTGTCAAATTTAGTACAACTCTCAGCAACTTAATAAGACTCTGTTTCAAAACGAAAATAAAATATAAGCTGGGTGTATTCATTCGAGTCACCCCTCCATGCCAGTCTGGTATGGAGCTGTACCTATCCTCTGTATTTCTATCTTTTAATAAACTTCTTTAAATTTAAAAAAAAAAAAAATATATATATATATATATATAAATATAAATACACACACACACACACACATATATATATAAAAGCTGGGCAGGTATCTGGGAGGCTGAGATTAAGATTGCAGGTTCGAAGACAGTCTAAGCAGGTATTGAGGCTCTCACCAACCTAGAGAGAATCTGTTTAAAAACAAAAATAAAATAGGGCTGTGAATGTTGCAGGTAGTGTGCTCAGGGCTCAATCTCCAGGACCACACACACAGAAACCAGACTCAGACGCCCACAAAAATTAAAAACAAAAGAGGACATAAAATAACACTGGGGATGGGGCTCAGATGTAGGATGCTCCTTGAGTCACCCCTCAGTATCAAAAACAAAACTCATTATGAACATAATTTCCATTTCTTAGGACCTCACCCTAGCTAATACCTGAAATATGCAAATACATTAATGGAAGTCTCCCACACAATCTCACATTTTGATGGTATTGCCTTATGCATTTCTCTTAAGGGTGGTGTTGAGATCTGAGTTGTACATTTTAAGAGGTTAATTTGCTACCCTATTTCACCTAAAAGCCATTTCTTGGGCCCGGGTGATGATCCACAGCATTTGGGAGGCCCTTTGTAACTCAGTGAAGTCCTGTTTCATAATAAAGAATAAAGAATAGGACAGGTGTTCTAGCTCTGAGGTCGAATGTCCATGAGTTCTATCCCCAGATCTGCAAAAAAAAATAATCAATGATAAATCCAATACAGGGCTTGTGGTGCCGCTCAGTTGTAGGGCTTTTGGTGGCATTAGTGAGGCCCTGGTTTCAATTCCCATCACCAACAATGATTTAATGAAGCAGGGCAAGGTGGGACGCGTTTATAATCTCAGTAATTGGGAGGCAGAGACAGGAGGATCGCAGTTTGCAGCCAGCCTCAGGTACTCAGTGAAGCCCTTGGCAACTCAGTGAGACTCTGTTTAAAAATGTATAATAAGGGTGGTTGGTGTATATCTCAGAGATAGAATGCCCCTTGATTCCATTCCAAGTTCCACAAAAAAAAAAAAAAAAAAAAAAGCAGAAAGCAGACATATAGGAAGGAAAAATGTAGTCTTAAAACTTAGAAAATTCAAGCCGGGCTTAGTGGCATGTTTTTTGGTTTGGTTTGGTTTTGGGGTTTTTTTGGCGGTTTTCGGGATGGAACGTCCCTACTTTTTATTCTTTATTTTTGGAACAGGGTCCCACTAAGTTGTGGAGAGCCTCTCTAAGTAGCTGAGGCTGTCCCAGAATCGTGATCCTCACGTCTCAGCCTCCCAAATGCTGGGATTACAAGCGTGGCACACACTTGTAATCCCATCATTTGGGAGCATGAGACAGGAGGATTGTGCAGGTTTGAAGGCTCAGCTACTTAGTGAGGCTCTTTGCAACTCAGTGAGACCCTGTTTCAAAATAAAGAATAAAAAATAGGGCTGGGGGTGTAGCTTGGAGGTAAAATGCCCCTGGATTTCATCACCAGACCCGCAAAAATAAATATAAAAATAAATAAAAATTTTTAAAATTCGTAATTTCTATTTCCACCATAGAAGCAGCCTCAATTAGCCCACACCATTAAACAATCACAAAGCCCCCTCCAACCTGAGACTCAAGAGACACTTAGTAATGGCTCCGGTAGGAGGGACAAGGTCAGATAACACCCAACGACCACCCACTGATCCCCAGAACCTGAGGATTAGCAGGAAGTCCAGACCTCCATCCCATCCTCCTGCCCCAGCCACCCCACCCCTGCTCCAGGCCCCAGGGAACAGGACGGGAAGCTCCCAAGGGCCTCTCACACTCTCCAGGTGGTTGCGGCTCTCTCCTGAATGTGTGTCCTCATTTTTCCTTAATAAACCTCTGTCTTAGCGAGGAGTGGTGGCGCACGCTAGTAATCCTCCCCCTTGGGAGGAGAGACAGGCAAGATTGCGCAGGTTCGAAGCCAGCCGCGCTGGCTTAAGAGACCCTGTTTCCAAATAAAAAGTATAAAATAGGTCTGGGAGTGTAGCCCGAAGGTAGAAAGGCTTCCAGGAACACCAGTACCACCAAAAATAAACAAATAAATAAAATAATAATAATAATGATAAACCTCTGAATAATAATAATAATAATAATAATAATAATAATAAACCCCTGAACCTCTGTCTTCATCTCTGACTGGCTCATGCTGCAATCTTTTAGCCCCGGAAGCCAAGAACCCCGGGTCCTGAGGAGAGTTTCCCATCCTCAGCCCTGGGCACTCCTCAGGCCTCTCCACGCAATTCCTGCGTTTGCCTGTGACGGGTCCTTTCCTCTCCTGAGCTGGTGCAGCGCCCCTCACCCACGTCGGGCGAGTTGGCGCGCGCTTGTAATCCCAGGACTCGGAGGCTAAAACAGGAGGATCGCAGGTTCGTTTAGCCTCAGCGACTCAGTGAGGCCTCTGCAATTTACTGAGACTGTTTCAAAATAAAGAATGAGTCGGGCGTTGTTTCACACACTTGTAATCCAGCACAAGGAGGCTGAGGCCGGAGAATCCGGTGGGAGGACAGCCTGAGTTACTTAGTGAGGCCCATTGCAACTCAGTGACACCCTGTATCAAAATAAAAATGAAAAGTAGGGAGAGGGGTTAGAATACTCCCAAGTACTGCAAAAAAATAAAAATAAAGAATAAAATACGGGGCTGGGGGAGTAGCTCCGTGATAGAATGTTCCTGGGCTCAAACTACAGTACTGCAAAATAATATAAATAAGGCCACAAGCCGAGTCCCTGGACGGTCCCCGGGGGCCCAGCAGAGGCGCCGTGGGCGCAGCGCAGCGGAGGGGCCGGGCCCGGGAGCGCGGGAGCCCGCGGAGCCCCGGCCGGAGTCGAGCCCAGGCCCGTCCACACTGGCCGCCGCCCGTCCCGACCCCGGTCCACACTCACCATCCCGGCTCCGGAGTCGAGCCCAGGCCCGTCCACACTGGCCGCCGCCCGTCCCGACCCCGGTCCACACTCCATCCCGGCTCGGGGTCCCGCGAGCGCCGCCCGCCCCGAGGACACAGCGCTAACAACGGCCGAGCGCGAGGATCTCCTCAGCAAGAAACGGCCCTGGGAACAGCTTCCGGTGTAAGGCCCGCCCCCTCTCCCGGAAGCACGCCTGATTGGGCAGCGAGCGCAGCTCCGCCCCGACTCATTGGTTTAAGGCTCCGAACCCGCCTCCCGGTCCTGAGTGACAGCGACCGCGACCTCTCACTTTGCTCCGCCCTCCTCAGCGCCCCTTGGCCAGCCGCCCGGGCAGGCTCCGTCCACACCGTTCCGTCTCCACCGCCCTGTCCTCGCACGGGGTCCCTACGTCCGTCCCCTCGCGTCGCTCCCCACCGACCCGCCCTCACCTCCTCAGGACGCCAGGCCTCCGCGCTCACATTCCCGACTTGAGGGTCCACACGGGAGCTCCCGCCGCCTGAGCCTGCGCTCGTTTTCCTTTGTCTATAAATTTGTTCCAAACTCAGTGCTCGCTAGTCAGCTAAGAACCCCCCAAAAAGCACATTGCCTGAGCTTTCCTGGGTGACAAGCTCCTGTGCATGTTGCCATTGCGTCATAAATGGAGAAGGCAGCGCGTCCTCTGGGATTACACCGAGAGAATGTCTAGAGGCTCACAGCAATGTACTCCAGGGGATGTCCAGCAGTGAATGGGGGGAAAGATCAATATTAAATCCTAACAGAAGCCAGGTCTGGTGGTTCATGCCTGTAATCTCAGGACTTGGGAGGCTGAGCAAGGAGGATCACAGGATCAAGGCGAACCTCAGCTACTTAGTGAGGATCTTTGCAACATAGCGAGACCCTGTTTTAATTTACTCATTTATTATTATTATTTACTCATTTATTATTGTGTGTGGTTCTGGGGTTGGAATCAGGGGCTTTCTACTTCCGGGCTACTCTCCCAGACCTATTATATCTTATTTGGAAACAAGGTATCACTAAATTGCTGAGAGCCTCACTACGTAGCAGAGGCTGTCGGTTAATTGCAATCCTCCAGTCTCAGCCTCCAAATGTTGGGGTTAAAGCATGCAACACCACACCTGGCTTAATAATTTTTTTTTTTGTACTGCGCATGGAACCCAGGGGCTTTTCTACCTCCAGGTTACACTCCCAGACCTATTTTATATTTTATTTGGACACAGGATCTCACTAAGTTGCTGAGAGCCTCACTAAGTAGCTGAGGTTGGCTTCAAACCTATGCGATCCTCCTGTGCATGCCCAGCTAAGAATAAATTTCTAATGAAGAAAATAAAAGAACTTGCAGGCCGTGGTGACACAGGCTTGTAATCCTCACGCTTGGGAGGCGGAGACAGGAGGATCGTGCAGGTTGGAAGCCAGCCGCGCTGGCTTAGGAGACCCTGTTTCCAAAAATAAAAAAAATATAAAAAATAGGTCTGGGAGTGTAGCCCGGAGGTAGAAGGGCTTCCAGGAACCCCAGTACCACCAAAAAAAAAAAGAGGGGAAAAAAAAAAGAACTTAGTAAATGCACAAGTATTCCATAATCATGAAGAGGAAGCATCAATTTTGCTAAAATGTTAGTTCTCCTCAATCACAAGTAGAATAGCCAAGCGTGGTGGCGCAAGCTTGTAATCCATTCTATTCTAATCATTAACCTAACAAACATCAGAGCTCTGCAAAGCACATTCAAATCTAAGGCTAAACCAAAAGAAAAGAAAAAAAAAATTACAAGGGGCTTTTCCTTAAAAAGAACAGATTATAAAAAATATTTTTTCTATTTTCCTTTTTTATTGGTGCATTATAACTATATATCATGGTGAGATTCAAAGTGATATAAATGTATATTCATACAACCTCTATACCATCCCACTCTTTCTCTTCTTTCCTGTACCTACCAGAGAGACTGGTACAGATGTGTTCATACAGGAATACATTATTTGGTCATTTCCTACCTCTAGCCTCTTTTCTCTACCCCTTTTCCCTACTACTGTCTCCTCATTTGCATGAAGTCCTTTTCTGTTTTCTCTGTAGCTTCCACATACGCGAGAACACACAAGGTGCTTCTCTTTAAGAGTCTGGCTGGTCTCCGTTAGCATTATGCTCATTTTAAAGTGAAAAACTCACAAAGGCGGTTCAGAAAATGAAATTATTTGCAATACAGAAACTATTTCAATAGTAAATGTTAAGAACTTATTCACCAACTTCTAAAACATCAAACCACAAAATAAGTTATAAGTATACATTCTAAAGAAATATCATAGCCAGGCGTGGTGGCACGCTTGGAATCCCCGTGCTTGGGAGGCGGAGACAGGAGGATCGCGCAGGTTCCTAGTCAGCTTTCCAAGTAAATAAAAAAAGGTCTGGAAGTGTAGCCTGGAGGGAAAAGGGCTTTCGGGAACCCCAGTACCACCAAAAATAATAAATAAATAAAATAAATAAAGGAATATCATAGCCGGGCATGGTGGTGCACGCTTGTCATCCTACATTCGGGAGGCTGAGACAAAAGGATCGCGGTTCTCGGACAGCCTCAGCTACTTAGTGGGGCCCTTTGCAACTCAGTGAGACCCAGTTTCAAAATAAAAAGTAAAAAATAGGGCAGGGGGTGGAGCTCGGAGATAGAATGTCCCTGGGTTCCATCCCCAGACCCACAAAAAACTATATAATATATATATATATATATATATACACACACACACACACACACACACATACATATACATACACACACACACACACATATATATACATACACAAAATGACAAAACTCGTACATTTGGATTAATTCGTAGACATATAAAAACTTATACATGGTTATGTACATGTGTGCTCTGGACGCACGTACACAGAGGTAGCATTTCCCAAATTTGGAAGAAGACAAAAAAAAAATGACCTTATGGTGGTAAAGGGCCATTGCAAGACAGTAACACTGAGTCTTTACTTTCAATTCTTACTTTCTATAGGCCAGGCTTACCTATAGGCCAGGCTATACTCCCAGGCCTTTTTTATATTTTATTTGGAAACAGGGTCTCACTAAGTTGCTGAGGGCCTCACTAAGTAGCTGAGGCTGGCTTCGAACCCGTGCCATCCTCCTGTCTCCGCCTCCCAAGCGCAGGGATTACAAGCGTGTGCCACCACGCCCAGCTTTCAATTCTTACTTTAACAAAAAGAAAATCCCAGTGTGGTACTAGTCTTTGTTGGCATCTTTTTATAACTCTAACCTCCTCTTTCAAACAGAAATAAATACCTAGTGAATGGGCTCATTATTTCCTTCACAAAATGTGAGGAAATAAGATATTTATTTTTCAAGTTTTTGCCTGACATGGAGGTACACGCTTGTCATCCCAGCATTCGGGAGGCTGAGACAGGAGGATCGCGGTTTGCGGACAGCCTCAGCTACTTAGTGAGGCCCTCTGCAACTCTGTGAGACCCTGTTTCAAAATAAAAGAATAAAAAATAGGGCAGGGGGTGTAGCTTGGAGGTCAAATGCCCTGGGCTCCATCCCCCGACCCGCAAAAAAAAATAAAAAAAAAAATAAACAAATAAATAAAGCTCTCTTCTGGTGGACACTGTTATTTAATGTATTACTTACATCTTAAACAGTATAAAGGGTCTAATATAAAAATATTAAAGAAGTCAGAGTACAGATAGTAAAGGAGTGAATAAATCTTTTACAGCAACAAAACTATCAAATTTTACCTGGGCAAATGCCACCCACCAGAATAGAGAATATATTTCCACCTCCTTATCCAGAATGGCTATCTGCTTAAATTCTGAACAATCTCAGATCTATACAAAGTGAAGTACGTCAACTTCCAGAAACTGCCCTTAAAAGAGAACTCCACTTACCCTCCCAGCTTCCTTCTCTTCTTCATCCCTTCCTCCTCCATGTTGTGTAGAAGACAGATAAGGGTTAAACTAAAGCAGGTTTCAAAGTTGATAAGTGGCTCTGGCAATGGAGAATACATAGACCGATGCATGTGATAAAGGAGTCGATCCCTCAGCACTTTTAGGGACCCAATGGACCAGCCTGTCTTCACCTAGTTCCAGACTTTTTTAGGTGATTATAACATAGACTTCTACATTGCTTAGATCACTATCATTTGTGATCTCTGCTATTTGAATCAAAACACAGGTTATAAAATAAATGTCAAAAGTCATAGGCGAATGGTTAGAGTTGGAAAACAATGGATTAGGGCAATCAAGTGCCCAGGACAGATCAGTGTAGGTTCCCAAAACTTACCAACTGATCCGCAAGGTTCTGGCAGTTTTGAAGTAAAGGCAGTTTTTAGCATATTCATTATTATTTTTACAGAGATTTTACAATATTTTATGGTCTTCAAGGTCGAACACATATATGACAGTAACATTTAGTTCACTTGAACCATATCTAGAACTTAAAAATTAATATTTATGTGGTTCGTGGACAGCCTCAGCTACTTAGTGATGCCCTTCACAACTCAGTGAGACCTGCAAGGAATACTGTTTTAAAGCAAAGGCCGCGCTAGGACAACTTCTGGGGAAGCTGAACTCTTCAGCAATTTCTCCCACAGATCCTTCTCAGGAACCTTCGCGAATCCGCCGCAAGTAGTGACTGTGGTGTAGAGCCCGTGCAGGTCCAGCTCCTTCCCACCCACCGCGGGGATCTTCTGGAAAGGCGACCCTGTGCTGCGCTGGAACTGCCACAGCTCGTCCAGGAAAGCGAGCCCCTTCTCTGCTGTCCATAGGTGCCTCCCCTGTAGAGCTGGCCATTATTTTGTCAAAGGAGGGTTGTTTTTTTCTTGTTGGTGGTACTAGGGGTGGAACTCAGAGGCTTTCTACCTCCGGGCTATATTCCCAGACCTATTTTATATTTTATTTGGAAGCAGGGTCTCACTAAGTTGCTGAGAGCCTAAGTAGCTGAGGCTGGCGTCGAACCTGTGCGATCCTGAAGGAGGGTTTTTTAACACTGGGATCAGCGTCCAGAAGCGCCCCCGTGCCCAGCTCTCGCTACCAACGCCCGGAGCCCATTCCAATACACAGGATATAAGTTATTTTCTCCTAAAAACGGTTTCATTATCTCCTCAAGGAGTTATTTTAATCCTGTATCAAAAAACGCCAAAGGGGGAGCCTGCCTGGCCACTCTCCCTCACACACAAACTTATCTTCTAACTTAACTACTAAATATTACAGTTACTATTTCTACTTCTAAAAGTAACTGCTAATATTATCTACTATTTTAACCTAATTTTTCTTTTTTTTTTTTTTTTTTTTTTTTTTTGGTGGTACTGGAGATGGAACCCAGGGGCATTCCACCTCCGAGGTACACCTCCAGGCCTATTTTTCATTCTTTATTTTGAAACAGGGTCTAAGTTGTGGAGGGCCTCACTAAGTAACTGAGGCTGGCCAGAAACCCGGATCCTCCTATCTCAGCCTCCCCAAAGCTGGGATTACATGTGTGCGCCATGCCTGGCACCACTAAATATTTTATTAACTTATTCTACTTTTTAAACATGCAATCTATACACCTAACTTTCTATACCTATTAAATTATTTTTCTGGAGGGCAGTACTAGGATTGGAACCCAGGGACATTGTACCTGTAAACTACACCCCCAGCCCTATTTTTTATTCTTTATTTGAAACAGGATCTCACTCACTGAGTTGGAAAGGGCCTCACTAAGTAGCTGAGGCTGGCCTTGAACTGTGATCCTCCAGTCTCTGCCTCCCAAATGCTGGGATTACAAGCATGTGCCACCATGCCCAGCTTCTAAACCAATTAAATCATTAACTAAGAAAATTCTTTTGTGCTTTAGGGAGCAGGCACCCAGGAGGTTCCTGCCTCCCCAACCTCTCCATAAGTCTATCTTTGTGCCAAAACTCTTTTTCCCTTAACCCCACTATCCATGCTCTGTATTATTCCTATAACCCCCTTTATAAAGGGGGGTGGGGGCGATGTACTGATGAGCCCTGGCCCCTGAAGTGGTCACCACAGACGCTCTTCAGTCATGGAAATGGAACGGATTATTTTGCAGGCACTTCATGAGGCTTTTCCTCTAAAGACTCAGCATCTATAAACAATTGTAATTGTTTCCATTTCTACTAGCCAGATTCTTACTAACTGGGATTTTATGAACTTCCGAGCAATTCCCAGGTTTCCTAATACCCTTTTTCCTGTAACATCCTCATATGCAAAGAACAGCATGTCTCATTGAGCCCACCCAGATCTTTTGGCTTGATTAATAATCCAATCAGAACACAATACAAAACAGGGAAAACATGAGTGTAGTCCCTGTCCTCCTCCCCTGCAGGAGGCCTCCTCTCGCTGGGACCTTGTCAAACAGCTCCAGGGAACCAGCCCTCGCTAGAATCCCTCTGCCACTTAGTGAGACCCTGCTTCAAAATAAAAAAATAAAAGCCGGGCACGGTGGCTTGTAATCCCAGCATTCAGGAGGCTAAGACCAGGGAGATCACGGTTCGCAGCCAGCCTCAGCTACTTAGTGAAGCCCTCTGAAACTTAGTGAAACCCTGTTTCAAAATAAATAAAAAATAGGGCAGGGGGTGTAGCTCAGAGGTCAAATGCCCCTGGGTTCCATCCCCAAACCCCCAAATAAATAAATGAATAAATAAAATAAAATAAAGAATAGGGCTGAGGGTGTAGCTCAGAGGTAGAATACCCTTGGGTACCATCCCCCAGTTCTGGAAAAAAAAATTACAATGTGTATGTATTTGCTGAGGCTGGCCTTGAACCTGCAATCCTCTGCTCAGCCTCTCTAGTACTGGGAGTACAATCTTGCCCCACCAATCCTGGCTCACAAAGAAGGTGAATAACCACAGGTGATGCATGAAACTCATGGGAAAATATCAACCCCCGTTTAAGATAAGGCACTTCACAAACAAAAGTAAATTCCTCACCCTTCGTTAAGGCATTTGCTAAAATCCCAGTTACTGTCACGGAGAGACCCAAGGCTTCCCGCCTCAAGTGCGAACACAGTGCCCCCACAGCTCTGGACACAGAAGTAACCAGCCTAGGGTCACAGGTCACACACCTTAGAGCCCTCCCCCGGCACACACCACAGGCCCCGGGTCCACCTGCAACACCGCTTCCATACCACAAATCCAAAGGAAACGAAACCAGAGAGCAACTCCAAAAATCCAAACAAATGATAGCCAGGAATAAAAAAATAGTCAAGAAAACAAAAACAAAGAAACACCATAGTCAAATGTGGTGCGTACTTAATTTCCCCGTGATCCAGAGGGTAAAACAGGAAGACTGCAGATTCAAAGACTGCCTCAGCAAGGAGCTCACGCTCATGGACCTAGCAAGACTGTTTCAAAAGAAAAAATTCAGATGAGGGCGTAGCTCTGAGTTAGAATGCCCATGGTTCAATTCATGGGACCGGCAAAAAAGAATGACATAAGACTGTTAAAATCATAAAACTGTATAATCAGCCGGGCGTGGTGGCGCACGCTTGTAATCCCCGCGCTTGGGAGGCGGAGACAGGAGGATCGCGCACGTTCGAAGCCAGCCGCGCTGGCATAAGAGACCCTGTTTCAAAAATATAAAATAGGTCTGGGAGTGTAGCCCAGAGGTAGAAGGGCTTCCAGGAACCCCAGTACCACCAAAAAAAATAAATAAATAAATAAATAATAAAATAAAATAAAAAAATAAACTGTATAATCAAAATTCAGTACCAGACATTCATTGGCAAGGAAAAAAAAAAAAGACAACAAGAAAATTCATAGTGCGTGGTGGCGCAAATTTGTAATCCCAGCATTTGGGAGGCTGAGACAGGAAGATCCGGGTTTGCAGGAAGCCTCAGCTTCTTAGTGAGGCAGTCTACAACTTATTACAACCCTGTTTCAAAATAAATAATAAAAAATAGGGCAGGAGGAGCCGGGCGTGGTGGTGCACACTTCTAATGCCAGCATTCAGGAGGCTGATACCAAGGATCACAGTTCGCGGACAGCCTCAGATACTTAGTGAAACCCTCTGTACCTCAATGAGACCCGGTTTCAAAATAAAAGAATAAAAAATAGGGCAGGGGCTGTAGCTTGGAGGTCGAATTACCCTGGGTTCCATCCCCAGACCCACAAAAAAAAAAAAAAAAAAAAAAAAAGGGCAGAGGGTGTAGCTCAGAGGTGAATGACCCTGGGTTCCATCCGCAGACCTGCAAATAAATAAAGTAAATTTTAATTAAATTTTTCACCTAGTTTGGTAGTGCACACTTATAACCCAGTACTTGGGAGGCTGAGACAGGAAAATCCAGGTTCGCAGTCAGCCTATCTACTTAGTGAGGCCTTCTGCAACTTAGTGAGACCTGCTCTCAAAATAAGGAATGAATAATGGGGCTGGGTTATTGCTCATAGGTAGAACGTCCCTGGGTTTCATCCTCAATACCAGTAACACACACACAAAAAATTCAGTTTTTCATATTTTCAAATAAACACAGAACAAATGAAGTTTTAACACATTCCTTTTTGTGTGAATACAATCTAGCCCTCTTTTTAATTGTTTTGATTACAGGGACTTGCTCAGTTGAAGCGTCTCAATACTGGCTGAGGATGTCTTCGAACTTGCAATCGTCCTGTCTCAGCCTCCCACATCTGAGATCACAGGCATGCGCCAACACGCCCAGCTGTTGTAACACATTTCTTACATTCAGAATGCTTTTCTCCAGTGAATTCTCCATGTTTTCAAAAGGAGTAATCAAAACTGAAGGCTTCACAACAGTTTTTCATATTCAGAATGTTTTCTTAAAACGAGTTGCTCTGCGCTTTTGAACAGGCATTCCTCTACATGAGATTCTGTACGTCTTCTACGCCAAAGAAAACTTGAAGAACTTACTACGTTGTTAGCACTGAAAGGGCTTCAACCAGTATGAATTCATTCATGATGTCAAAGATACCTTGAGCTATGTTAATACTTATAAACATTTATAATGTTTTTTTTCTTTTTACAGAATGAATTCTATCCCTTTTTTGGTAGTACTGGGGATGGAAAGCAGGGGCCTTTTACACCCTCAGACCTATCTTTTATTCTTTATCTTGAGACAGGATTTCACTGAATTGCAAAGAGCCTAAGTAGCTGAGGCTGTCCTTGAACCAGGAGCCTCCTGTCTCAGCCTCCCAAATGCTGGCATCACAAGAACTTGCCACCATGCCTGGCTCTTAAATTTAAATGAACGTCAGTGACTAGGTGCTTTACCACATATCATTCGTGAGTTTTTTTCCAGTAAAAGTTCTTTCATTATCTCAGAAGAACAGCAAGAACATATGCACTTACCAGTGTTGGCACTGATAGGGCTTTTCCTCTGCATGAATTACTTTACGCCACCAAAGATTACTAAAACATCTAAAGTGCTTTCCAGACTGTTTATGCTGATAGGCTTTTTGTCCAGTATAAATTTTCATGAACTCGAAAGTACATGGGATTATTGAAGTGCTTCCCACAGTGCTCGTATTCTAATATTTAACCCCTGTATGAGTTCTTTCATGTATTTGCAACTTATGTCTTAGTACGAAGGCTTTGCCACACTGCTGACATACATAGGGCTTTTCTCCTGAGTGATTTTTTTCATGAAGTTGGAGGGTATAGGAAGAACTTAAGCATTTCCCACACTGTGTGCACCGATAAGGGTTTTCTGCACTGTGAGTTCTTTCATGTACTTTCAAATGATATTGTCGTCTGAAGGCTTTACCGCACTGCTTACATCCATAGGGCTTTTCTCCGGAGTGAATCCTTTCATGAAATCGGAGGTAACTGGAATAACTGAAGCGTTTCCCGCACTGTGTGCACTGATACAGGTTTTCTGTACTATGAGTTTTTTCATGTGTTGTTAAGTTATTTCGCTGTGTGAAGGCTTTGCCGCACTGCTTACATTCATAGGGCTTTTCTCCAGAGTGAGTTCTTTCGTGAACTCGGAGGGAACCAGAAGAACGTAAGCGTTTCCCACACTGCGTGCACTCATAAGGCTTTTCTGCACTATGAGTCTTTTCATGTGTTTTCAAGTTCTTCTGATGCGTGAAGGTTTTACTGCACTGCTTACATCCATAGGGCTTTTCTCCTGAGTGACCTATTTCGTGCAATCTCAGCGAATTGGAAGAATGCAGGCGTTTCCCGCACTGTGTGCACTGATAAGGCATTTCTGCACTATGGATTCTTTCATGGGTTTTCACGTTATTTTGATGTCTGAAGGCTTTGCCGCACTGCTTACATTCATAGGGCTTTTCTCCTGAGTGAATTCTCTTGTGAACTTGGAGGGTATAGGAAGAACTTAAGCGTTTCCCACACTGTGAGCACTGATAAGGCTTTTCTGCACTGTGAGTCCTTTCATGTTTTTTCAACTGACCTCGTTGTATGAAGGTCTTACCGCACTGCTTACACTCATAGGGCTTTTCTCCTGAGTGAGTTCTTTCATGATCTCGTAGAGCCGTGGAAGAACTCAAGCTTTTCCCACACCATGTGCACTGATAAGGCTTTTCTGCGGTATGATTTCTTTTATGTATTTTCCAGTTAAATTGTTTTTTAAAGGCTTTACCACACTGCTTACATTCATAGGGCTTGTTTGCTGAGTGCGTTCCTTCATGATATTGAAGGGCATTGGAAGAGCATAAGCCTTTCCCATACTGTGCGCACTGATAAGGCTTTTCTGCACTATGAGTCCTTTCATGTCTTTGCAGGTTACCTAGATGCCTGAAGGCCTTACCGCACTGCTGACATCCATAGGGCTTTTCTCCTGAGTGAATCCTTTCATGATTTTGGAGGACAGAGAAAGAACTGAAGCCTTTTCCACACTGTGAGCACTGATAAGGTTTTCCTGCACTATGGGTTATTTCATGGAGTTGAAAGTAACTCTGACTTTTGAAGGCCTTTCCACAGGGTTTACATTCATAAAGCTCTTCTCCAACATGCATTTCTTTATGCCTGTAACGGATAATAAAAAAAGCTGAATAATTTAGTACATTATTGAGATTTATAAGACGTACTTTAATATGAGTTTCTCATGTTCTGGTATGTAACTGTACACACTGACGGCTTTAACAATTTCCATTCACAGGAGGACCTCGGGTTGGTGGCCGTTTAGGGAGTGGCTGTTTCCCAAAGATGTTCTCATCACAAAAAAAGCGACATTTTTACATGTAGTTTCTTTGTACTATATACGGAATTATTTTGAAAACACTCAAGATTTTTGTCACACTGAAGTATACTTCTCATAAGCATCAAACTATTAACAAAATTGAAATTATGTTTTTTTTTAGTTTTCATTTTTTTTTTTTTTGGCGGTACGGGGGGTAGAATTTAGGAGATTTTCTACCCCCAGACCTATTTTAGACTTTATTTGAAAGCAGGTTCTCACAAAGTTGCTGAGAGCCTTACTAAGTAGCTGAGGCTGGGTTTGAAAATGTGTGATCCTCCTGTCTCATCCTCACAAGTGCTAGTATTACTAGCGTGTGCCACCACGCTCAGCTTTGAAATTGTGCTTATGTGGTTTGCTGGTTTTAAGAATTTTTTGAGAGCAGGGCGTGGTAGCCTTGCAAGTTTGTAATCCCAGTACTTGGGAGGCTGAGACAGGATCACACAGTTTGGATGACAGACTCAGTAACTTAGCGAGGCTCTCAGCAACTTAGTGAGATCCTATTTCCAAATAAAATATAAAAATGGTCTGGGAGTGTAGCCCAGAGGTAGAAAGTCCCCTGGATTTCATCCCAAGCACCACAAAAAATAAAAAATAAAAATAAATGACATTTTGATGACTCTCTCAAGCTAAATTTCTTCATTCTTAGCTTGTAAATTACCTTTGGTTTTGCCCTGAAATTCGGTTGTGATTGTCAATATTCAGATCCTTCCAAATGTTTCCTATAATCAAGATTAAAAAAAAAAAAATTCTTAGTTCTTGAGAATCGTACCTACAGAATACTTTCTAATTACAGTATATACTGTCCATTATACAGTTATCCTGCCAGACCTATTCACCAAATTCTTCATTTGGTGTGCTGGTGGGCGTGGTAACATAAGCTTGTAATGCTGGGAGGCTGAGACAGGAGGATCCTGGTTCTAGAAAGCCTCAGATACTTAGTGAGTCCCTTTGCAACTCAGTGAGACCCTGTTTCAAAATAAAGAATGAAAATAGGGCTGGGGGTATAGCTCAAAGGTAGAATGCCCCTTGGTTCCATCTCCAGTAACAGAAAAAAATAAATAAAATAAAATATAAATGGATAATGTGTACATGTATGTCCACACAATTTTTTACCCCGATATGATATATTAATATAATGTGACAATAAAAAATTTAAAAAAAGAAAAAATAAAATAAAATATCTAGCCAGGTGTGGTGGAGCATGCTTGTAATCCCAGCATTTGGGAGGCTGAGACAGGAGGATCGTGGTTTGAGGACAGCCTCACTACCACTTAGTGAGGCCCTCTGCAACCAAGTGAGACCCTGTTTCAAAAGAAAGAATATAGGTATAGGGATGTAGCTCGGAGGTCAAATGCCCCTTGGTTCCAACTCCAGTCTCACAATAAACAAATAAATATAAACAAATAACTAAATAAATAAAATATCTAAATCACAGATCAGCATCGATGACCAAGGAACACAAGTTCTTTACAGCCTCATTGGAGGGAGGGAGGCATACCTAGAGAGGCCACATTCCTGAAGTTTTCCAGCATCACGTCTCTGTAGAGATTCTTCTGGGAAGCATCTAGCAGAGCCCACTCCTCCTGGGTGAACTTCACAGCCACGTCCTCAAAGGACACCGAGTCCTACAACACCCACATGTGTACAAGAGTGGGTCAGACAGACAGTACCGAAGACGTTCAGGTAACTCATAGGATTTCCACATAAGATAGAGTACTCCTAAAATGCATTCCTCAGAACTCTTGATCATATAATATTCTCGGACCACACCCACCCCCGTACTAACATGGCAAAAGAAATTCCAGAATCGACCTATTCACAAAGAGAGAAGGTATACTTTTTTTCTTTTTGGTCGATACAAGGTATGGAACGCAGGGGCACTGTATCTCTGAGCTACACCCCCAGTGCTATTTTATTAGTCATATTATTTTGCAATAGGGTCTCAGTGACTTGCCAAGAACCGCGACAAGTAGCTGAGGCTGCCGGCAAACCGCCACCCTCCAGTCAGTCTCTGAACTGAGGGATTACAAGCGAGCGGTTTACAAGATAGACCCCTTTTATTAGATGGCCCTGAGAGAATGTCATTCTAGATCAGCCCTAATTTTTCTTTTTTCTAAACGAATTCACTTTTAGCTATAAATAACAAATCACTGGTTCCAGATACTACATGGAAAGGCACATCGAACACAATGCTGAGAAATTAACCAGCACACAAGCCTGACATCGACAGCGCCCCCTGCCGGTCGAGGAAGCCTGAGCCGGGCCAGAGCGACTCTGAGGCTCAGGACTCCAGAGCTGAGGCCTGCAGGCTGGAGGCAGCACTGCACACTGGCCAGCGCCCGCCCAGGCCTGCCTGCCCGCTGGGGCCCACGGCCTGAGTTCTCTAGTCTCGCAGCAGGTGGCGGCCGCCCTCCATGCTGGTCCCTAGGACCTGCCTTCCGGGTCGGTGCCCACCAGGCCGTCCTCCAGCTCCGGGCCACCGCTGGGCCTCCGCAGGGGCCCACAAGGCCTCTCCAATTAGGTCCATACCAGCCCGTCCACACTGTCCTCCCTCCCTCTAGGGGTCCCTCCATCTGGGGGCGTCAGGCCTCCACACTCACCATGTCGGCCTTTCGGTCTCCACTGATCCCCACCCGCGGTCACCTCACTACCAAAGCCAAAGCTCAGGGCGCCTCAACAGCTAGAAAGCTTCAGGGCAGGAGGTGGGAAATGCAAAGAGCCCGTCCCCTCCCCAGACAGCCCTGATTGGACAGCAAGCACAGAGCACACCCCGCCCTGGCGCCCCGATTGGCTATCAGGGCCCACCCTACCTGATTGACAGGAAATGCAACTTCTTAAGCTCTCCAAACAGATCCACTGGCCAATCAACCTGCTTCGCTCCCCACTGGCTCCTGTCCCTCGCTGTCCTCTCCTCTGTCCTCACTGACCCTGAGGTCCCCACGGCCCATCCTCCAGCGTCTGTCCCCACAGTCCAGCCAAGGAGGGTGCTCCACAGACACCCGCATCTCCTTGGACCGCCAGGCCTCCACGCCCACCACCCCCGCCTTCGGGGTGGCCAAGTGAGCTCCCTGCACCCGAGGCCACAGCAAGACAAAGGCCGAGCCTGGCACTAAGACGACGCCCGGAAAACGGGGTCCCGGGTAGAGCGCGCGCCCTCCGCCACAGCCACACCTGGAGGTGCGGGGCCGGCTGGGCCTCGACACTGCTCTTGAGTAGAAGCTAGGACAGGGAGAAGAAAGAATTCCCCACAGGCCCCTCCATGAACACAGGGCGTCTCCAGAGTCCTGCAAGGCAAGGCGGCGCCGCGCTGCCTACCTAGGGAAGACAGAGCTCACGCTCGCCTCCCTGCTGAGACCCAGAGAACCACGCAGTAAAGGACTCGCGTGTTCTGAGCTCGGGTCAGAACAGCAGCCCTGCTCAGGGAGCCACACAATTAGACAATCAGCGAAGACCCCGCCCCATGCTCTGGTTGGCTGGGCTGACGAACCTCCTACTGACGTCTGAGCACGTGTACAATGGTAGAGCAGGAATGACAGCCAGTGGCCACGCCCCTTCCCGCTCAGCCCGCCTCCACAGGAACAAGCCTGGACCACACTGGGGTCCTTGTATTCAAGCAGAACTTGTTCCTGACATTCCAGGGGGAGCCCTGCTATCTCTTTCTACTCGGTGGGCACTTCCTGTTTACCCTCTGGACTCAGGGTTTCAAATGGGCACAGTTTATTCTAGACTCGATGTCCAATGGAGCCTCAGACTGGAAGGGTTCACTGACCACACAGGCCACACCCAAAGGAATGGATGAAGTGTCCTCCAGGTATCAGGACAAACATTATCCTCCTGTCTCAGCCTCCCAAGGACAGGGTTACTGTCTGGCCCAACGTGCCTGGCTCTACTTTTCTGTAAGTGTAATTTGGAGTCAACTATCCTCAGCACCCAAAAAGTAAAAGGAATCAAAACAATTAATATAACCCAGCCCATCAAGAAGAAAATAAAAGGATTATAACACCACTAATAACTGAGGGGGAAAAAAATTAGGAAAAATGGAATCCGGGGGCATTTTCCCTCAGTTAACACCCTCATCCCATGTTGTTTTGTTTTGTTTTGTTTTACAGTACTGGGAATGGAACCCAAAGGCATTCTACCTCCAAACGACACACCCAGCCCTATTTTTTAATTCTTGTGTGTGTGTGTGTGTGTGTGTGTGTGTGTGTGTGTGTGGTAATGAGGATGGAACCCAGAGGCTTTCTACCTCCGGGCTATACTCCCAGACCTATTTTTATATTTTATTTAGAAACAGGGTCTCCCTAAGTTGCTGAGAGCCTCACTAAGTAGCTGAGGCTGACTTCAAACCTGTGCGACCCTCCTGTCTCAGCCTCCCAAGCGCGGGGATCACAAGCGTGCGCCACCACGCCTGGCTTATTTTTTAATTCTTTATTTTGAGACAGGGTCTCACTGAGTTGCAAAGGGCCTCACTAAGTAGTAGCTTAGACTGTCCTCGAACTGCAATCCTCCTTTCTCAGCCGCCCAAATGCTGGGATTACTAGTGTGCACCACCATACCCGGCTTCAGCCCTATTTTTTTAATTACTTTGAAATAGGGTCTCGGGCGCCGGGCGTGGTGTCGCACGCTTGTAATCCCCGCGCTTGGGAGGCGGAGACAGGAGGATCGCGCAGGTTCGAAGCCAGCCGCGCGCTGGCTTAGGAGACCCTGTTTCCAAAATGAAAATGTAAAAATAGGTCTGGGAGTGTAGCCCGGAGGTAGAAGGGCTTCCAGGAACCCCAGTACCACCAAAAAAAAAAAAAAATAGGGTCTCAGTAAGTTGTGGAGGGTCTAAGTAGCTCAAGCTATCTGAACCCGTGGTCTTTCTGGCTCAGTGTCCCATCTACTGAGATTACAAGCATGGGGCACCACATCTAGCTTTCTCTCCTAGTTTAGAAAACATAGTATCAATGATACCTAAAGAACATATTTTGAAAAACTGGGTGTGGTGGTGCATGCTTGTAATCCCAGCATTTGGGAAGCTGAGACGGGAGGCTGAATCTGGATCTCAGAGAGCTTCAGCTACTTAGTGAGGTCCTTTGCAATTCAACGAGGCCCTGTTTCAAACTAATAATAGGGCTGGGGGTGTAGCTCATACAGACAGACAGACAAACAGACAGACACACAAATTAAAAAAAAAATAGGGCTGGGGATGGGGCTCAGATGTAGAATGCTCCTTGATTCACACCTTAGTATCAAAAACAAAACAAAACTCATTATGAATGTAATTTCCATTTCTTAGGACCTCACCCTCACTAATACCTGAAATATGCAAATACATTAATGGAACTCTCCCACACAATCTCACATTTTGAAGGTATTGCCTCCTGCATTTCTCTTTAGGGTGGTGTTTAGTTCCAAGTTGTCTATTTTAAGAGGTCAATTGGCTACCTTGTTTCACTTAAAAGTCATTCCTTGGGCCAGGGGTGGTGGCACACAGCATTTGGGAGGCTGAGACTAGAGGATGGCGGTGCCTGGACAGCCTCAGCTACTTAGTGAGGTTTTTTGTAACTCAGTGAAATCCTGTTTCAAAATAAGAATAAAGAATAGGAAAGGGTTGTAGCTTTGAGGTCGAATGCCCCTGGGTTCTATCCCCAGATCCGCAAAGAAGAAAAAAGAAAACTAAATTGATTAAAGATAAATCCAATACAGGGCGTGTGATTCCACTCAGTGGTAGGGCTTTCAAGCGGCATCAGAGAGGCCCTGGGTTCAAATCCCAACACCAAAAATGAATCAATGACGCCAGGCGAGGTGCCACACGCTTATAATCTCAGTATTTGGGAGGCTGAGACAGGAGGATCACAGTTCACGGACAACCTCAGCTACTTTCAGTGAGGCCCTTTGCAACTCAGGCCCTGTTTCAAAATGAAGAACAACAGGGCTAAAGGTGTACCTTGACGATAGAATGTCCCCTTGATTCCATCCCCAGTACTGGAAAAAAAAAAAAAAAAGCAGGAAGCAAATAGGGAGGGAAAATGTAGTCTTAAAAACTAGAAAATTGAAAGCAGGGCCTGGTGGCACATGTTTGTAATCCCAGCATTCGGGAGGCTGAGACCAGAGGATCCAGTTCGAGGACAGCCTCAGCTACTTAATGAGGCGCTCTGCAACTCAGTAAGAAGATCCGATTTCAAAATAAAGAATAAAAAAGTTGGGCAAGGGGTGTAGCTCAGAAGTTGAGTGCCCCTGGGTTCCATTCCCAGATACCAGCCCCCACCCCACCCCCAAAAAAAAAACCTAGAAAATTGCTGGGCCTAGTGGCACATGCTTATAATCCCCGAGCTTGGGAGGCAGAGACAGGAGGATCATGCAGGTTCGAAGCCAGCCTTGCTGGCTTATACGACCCTGTTTCCAAATAAAATTATAAAAAATAGGTGTCTAGGAGAGTGCAGCCCAGAACTAGAAGCGTTTCCAGGAACCCCAATGCCCCCCCAAAAAAAGAAAATTCATAATTTCTACTTCGACCCTAGAAGAAGCCTCAATACGCCAACACCCTTAATCACAAAGCCCCCTCCAACCTGAGACTCAAGAGACACTTAGCAAACAAAGGCTCCAGTAGGAGGGACAAGATGAGACACCACCAACCACCACCCACTGATCCCCAGAACCTGAGGATTAGCAGGAAGACCACACCTCCATCCCATCCTCCAGCCCCAGGCACCCCACTCCTGCTCCAGGCCCCAGGGAACAGGATGGGAAGCTCCCAAGGGCCTCTCACACTCTCCACGTGGTTGGGACTCTCCCTTGAACATGTATCTGCGCATTTCCTTAATAAACCTCTGTCTTCATCTCTGACTGGCAGGTGCTAAGATTCTGTTAGGCCTGGAAGCCAAGAACCCCCAGGTCCGGAGGTGAGTTTCCCTTCCTCAGACCTGGGCACTCCTCAGGACTCTCCACCCAATTCCTTTGTTTCCCTGTGACCGGTCCTTTTCCTGAGCTGGTGCAGCGCCCCTCACCCACGTCAAGCCAGTTGGCAAGCGCGTGTAATCCCAGGACTTGGGAGGCTAAAACAGGAAGATTGCAGGTTCGTGTTTTGCCTCAGCGATTTAGTGAGGCCTCTGCAATTTACTGAGACTCTGTTTCAAAATAAAGAATAAAAGCCGGGAGTGATGGTGCACACCTGTAATCCAGCATTTGGGAGGCCGTGGCCACAAGATTCCAGTTCGCAGCCAGCCTCAGATACTCAGTGCCCTGTTCCAAATTAAAGAATAAAAAAATAGGGCTGGGCGTGTAGCTCGGAAGTAGAATGCCCCTGGGCTCAAATCCAAGCACCACTACTACTAATAACAACAACAACAACGACGATGATAATAATAATAATAATAATAATAATAATAATAATTAATAATAATAATGCTGGGCATGGTGGCACACGCTTTTAATCCCAGCATAGGGAGGCTGAGACAAGAGGATCTGGTTTTGAAACCAGCCTCAGCTATTTAGTGAGGCCCAACTCAGTGAGACCCTGTTTAATATAAATGAAAAACAGCCCGGCTAATCCCATCTTTCAGGAGGCAGAGACCAAAGGATTGCGGTTCGCGGACAACCTCGCTACTTTGTGAGGCCCTGTTTCAAAAAACAAAGAATAACAAATAGGGCTGGGGGTGTAGCTCGGGGATAGAATGTCCCTGGGTTCAATCTCCAGTACCCAGAAAAAATAAAAAATAAGGCCACAAGCCGAGTCCCTGGACGGTCCCCCCGCCGGGCCCAGCAGAGGCGCCGTGGACGCAGCGCAGCGGAGGGGCCGGGCCCGGGAGCGCGGAAGCCCGCGGAGCCCCGGCCGGAGTCGAGCCCAGGCCCGTCCACACTGGCCGCCGCTGCGTCCCGACCCCGGTCCACACTCACCATCCCGGCTCCGGAGTCGAGCCCAGGCCCGTCCACACTGGCCGCCGCCGCGTCCCGACCCCGGTCCACACTCACCATCCCGGCTCCGGGTCCCCGCGAGCGCTGCCCGCCCCGAGGACACAGCGCCAACAATGGCCGAAGCCCAACGATGTCCTCAGCAAGAAAGAAACGGCCCTGGAAACAGCTTCCGGTGCAAGGCCCGCCCCTCTTCCGGAAGCACACCTGACTGGGCAGCGAGCGCAGCCCCGCCCCGAATTCTGATTGGCTGACGGCTCAGAACCCACCTCCCGAGTCCTGAGTGACAGCAACAGCGACCTGTTGGGTGGATGACGCGCGCGCCCTCGCCCGGCTCCGCAGCGCCCTCTTCCGTCGGTCCGCCCGCCTGTGTCAGTGTCCCCTGGCCAGCCCGCCCGGCCGGGATCCATGCACACGGTAGTCTCCACCGCCCCGTCTTGCACGGGGGTCCCCAGCTCCCCACCGACCTGCCCTCACCTCCGCAGGACGCCAGGCCCCCACACTCACCATTTCCGACTTCCAGGGTTCACCGGGGGCTCCCGCCACCTGAAGACACCGCACCCCAAAGGCGGAGCCTGGGCCACAAAGGCCCAGAAACAGGAGCCCTGGCATAGAGCCCACCTGCTCCCCCAGGAGATAAAGCCAGCATGGCCCGGCCCCTAAGCGCTGATTGGCTAGAGCTCCAGGTCCCACCTCCTGAGGCCTGAGTGACAGGAAGAGCGACCCCTCACTTTCGCGATTTCTGAGGCCCAGGCTTTGGATTGAAGCTGAACTTGCGCCTGGCTTTCCAGAGCCAGCCCTGCGCTCCTCAGTGGGCATTTTCTCTTTTCCTCTTGGACACGGAGTCACAAAGGGGCTCGTTCAGTCCCAGACTCGGTAGCCCATGGAGCTATACCCTTGGCTTACAAGGCAAATACTGAGATCCCACACCAGGCCCAAAGCAAACAGAAGGAATGGGCGGACGTCCTTCAGCATCAGCAAGGCGGGCTGAGGCTCGCCAAGGGTGCCTCACTCCTTCTCCCCTGGTCTGCGCATCTTAAGACAAAAATATGGTAAACGTGCCAAAACGGTAAATAATCAAATGGGAACGCTGGAGTTAAGTGGTAGAAAGAAATCATACGGATTAGAGCAGCAATAAATATAATAGGAAAGAGTTGTTTCATACACCTTGGTTTTTTCTTCTTGTGGTCCTGAGGATTGAACTAAGGGTTCTACCTCTGAGCTACAAGTGCAACCACTTTTTTTTTTTTTTAAGATGGTCTTACTGCATCGCCAGGGTCTCACTAAATCGCTAAGGCTGGTCTGCGATCCTCTTGTCTTAACTCCCAAGTACAGGGATTATGACAGGCAGACATCACACCACCAGCTTTTACTTTCCATTTGATTTTGGGGGGGTACTGAGATTTGAACTCAGGGCCATTTTACCTCCAAGATACACCCCCAGCCCTATTTTTTATTATTTATTTGAAAAGAGGGTCTCACTAAGTTGCAGAGGGCCTCACTAAGTAGCTGAGGCTGTCCTAGAACCTGTGATCCTTCTGTCTCAGCCTCCCAAGTACTGGGATCACAAGCGTGCACCACCACGGCCAGCGGCCTAAAGAAGACATTTTGAGCTGGGCTTGGTGGCGCACTCAGGGCCTGTCACTAGAGGACTGCAGCTCTGAGGTCAGTCTCAGCAACAAAGAGAGACTTTTAGCAATTTGGAAAGAAAAAGGAGAAAGAGAGAGAGAGAGAGAGAGAGAGAGAGAGAGAGAGAGAGAGAGAGAATTATGCTGAACATATAAATATACTTTATAAACCTTTAGCATATTGACCAAAAAGAAGAAACAAATTGCTAAATTTAAAAATTAAAGTACAGAAGCTCAGCACAGTGGCGCAGCCTGTAATCCCAGTTCCTGGAAGGGGGAGACTTTAGAATCGCACCTTAGAGGCCAGCCTCAGCAACTTAGTGAGTCCTCAGTAACCTAGCCAGACCCTGCTTCAAGGTAAAAACTTAAAAGCTTCGGGAATCTACATTCAAGGTAGAATAACCTTGGCTTCAATCCCGGTACCAAAACACAAACAAAACCACTTGGGGAAGTCAGTTGTAATGGCACACGCCTGTAATCCCGGTACGTGGGAGGCTGATACAGGAGGACCACAGGTTCGGGGACAGTCTCGGCATGACTGCATCTCTCATCAACCTAGAAAGACCCTGTTTTCAAAATAAAAAGCAAGTAGGGCTGTAAGCGTTGGAGGTAGCGTGTCCAGGACTCAGTCTCCACTAACCCACGCGCACGCGCGCACACACACACACACACACACACACACACACACGCAAATAAATATATAAATTTTAAAATTAATAATAAAATAGGAGCCAGGCGTGGTAGTGCACACCTGTAATCCCAGCATTCTGGAGGCTGAGACCGGAGGATCGCGGTTCGCAGACAGCCTCAGCTACTTAGTGAGGCCCTCTGCAACTCAGCGAGACCCGGTTTCAAAATAAAGAATAAAAAATAGGGCAGGGGGTGCAGCCCAGAGCTCGAATACCCCTGGGTTCCATCCCCAGACCTGCAAAAAAAATAAAAATAAAATAAAGAACAAAAAATAGGGCAAGAGGTTGAATGCCCCTGGATTCCAGCCCAGACCCTCCCCCAAAAAAAGGCTGGGTGTGTATCACAGTGCTAGGAAGACCCGAGTTCCAATACCCAGCACCAGAATCTCATACTCAAACACAAAGAAAACTATAAAACGAGAGCCATGAAATCTGAAATAAAGTCGCCAACGTGTGTGTGCATGTGTTTGTGTGTTGCTTGCAACTGAACCCAGGGGCATTCTGGGAGTTACGCACCAGCCCTTTATTTTAAAACAAGGTCTTCCTAACTTGCTGAGGCTGGTCTCCAACCAGCGACCCTCCTGTATCGGCCTCCCAAGTAGAGATTACAGGCCTGCCCTACCACACGTGGCAGCTAAATGAATGTGAAAACAGTTTTATTTATTTATTTATTTAGTGTGTGTGTGTGTGTGTGGTACTGGGGATAGAACACAAGGGCATTCTACCTCCAAGCTACAGGTCCAGACTATTTTTTATTATTTTTTTATTTTGAAAGAGTCTCACTAAGTTGCAGAGGGCCTCACTAAGTAGTAGCTGAGGCTGTCCTAGAACTGCGATCCTCCTAGCTCAGCCTCCCAAATGTTGGGATTACAAGTGTGTGCCACCACGCCTGGTTTAAAACATAGTTTTAAAATTACATCCCCTAGCCGGGTGTGGTGGCGCACACTTATAATCCCTGCACTTGGGAGGCGGAGACAGGAGGATTACGCATGTTTGAAGCCAGCCTCGCAGGCTTAAGAGACCCTGTTTCCAAATAAAAAAAAATTTTTTTTTTTTTTGGTGGTACTTGGGGTGGAACCCAGAGGCTTTCTACCTCCAGGCTATACTCCTAGACCTTTTTTATTTTATTTATTTATTTATTTATTTATTTATTTATTTATTTATTTATTTTTGCAGGTTTGAAAATGGAACCCAGGGGCATTCGACCTCCGAGCTACACCCCCTGCCCTAATTTTTATTCTTTATTTTGAAACCAGGTCTCACTGAGTTGCAGAGGGCCTCACTAAGTTGCTGAGAGCCTCACTAAGTAGCTGAGGCTGGCTTCAAACCTACGTGATCCTCCTGTCTCAGCCTCCCAAGCACGGGGATTACAAGCGTGCGCCACCACGCCCGGCTCCAAATAAAAATATTTTTTAAAAAATAGGTCTGGGAGTGTAGCCCGGAGGTAGAAGGGTTTCCAGGAACCCCAGTACCACTAAAAAAAAAAAAAAAAAAAAATTACATCCCCTAGCCCCGTGTGGTGGTGCACGCTTGTAATCCCAATGCTTGGGAGGCTGACACAGGATGATCTTACAGGTTCGAAGCCAGCCTCCGCTACTTAGTGAGGCTCTCAGCAACTTAGTGAGACCCTGTTTCCAAATAAATATAAAATAGGTCTGAGATTATAGCCCAGAGGTAGAAAAGTCCCTCGATTCTACCCCCAGTGCCACAAAAAAAGAAAAAGAAAAAAATTACATTCCATGCCAGGTGTGGTGACACAAGCTTGTAATCCCAGTACTTGGGAGGCTGAGACAGGAAGATCACAGGTTCATGGCCATCCTCAGCAATTTAATGAGGCTCTCCACAATTTAGTGAGACCTTATTTCAAATAAAATATAGAAGCCAGGCGTGGTGGCGCACACTTGTAATCCCAGCATTTGCGAGGCGAGAAGGTAGGATCATGGTTCGCGGACAGCCTCAGCTACTTAGTGAGGCCTTTTGCAACTCAGTGAGACCTGGTTTCAAAGTAAAGAATAAAAATTAGGGCAGGGGGTGTAACTCGGAGGTTGAATGCCCCCGGGTTCCATCCCCAGACCTGAAAAAAAAAAAAAAAAAAGGTCTGGGAGCCGGGTGTGGTGGTGCACGCTTGTAATCCCAGCATTTGGGAGGCTGAAACATCCCATGGACAGCCTATTTAGTGAGGCCCTTCGAAACTTAGTGAAACCCTGTTTTAAAATAAAGAAAAAAAAATAGGGCTGGGGGTAGAGGTTAGAGGTAGAATGCCCCTGGGTTCCAAACCTCAATACCATAAAAAAGGTTAGGGGGTATAGCTCAGAGATAAAGCCTCCCACTAACACCCAAAAAAAGAGTAGAGAGAGAAAACTTTATTAATGGTTTGAAAAATTAAAAGCCATGAATTAAAATTAAGCAGTACTGCTTAAAGAGTACAATCATAAACTAAATCGTGATTACAGTTTATAATGGACATCATATAGAACGGGGTTCTATGATAAACACTTGACCCAAGCAAACCATCATTCAGACAGTTCTGAAGAGAGCAGGGCCTCCTCAAAGAGGCAGACAGGACTCAGGAGGGTTTCCACACGGAGCCACTTCTCAGAGGTGACAGCTTCTCACGACTTACGACCACGGGAAATGGGAGAGTGACATTGACGATCCTGACACTGTCCACCCAGGATGATGCGTGCGCTTACATCTTACACGAAGTACTTTTAAAAAGTAAAAATGCAAATAGAAAAATCTTGCCGGGCATGGTGGTACATGCTGATAATTCCAGTACTTAGGAAGCTGAGACAGGAGGTTCTATGTTCGTGGCCAGCCTCAGCTACTTAGTGAGGCCCTCGGGAACATAATGAGACTCTATTTCAAAATGAATAAAAGCTGGGCGTGGTGGTGCACGCTTGTCATCCCAGCATTCAGGAGGCTGAGACCAGAGGATCATGGTTTGTGGACAGCCTCAGCTACTCAGTGAGGCCCTCCGCAACTCAGTGAGACCCTGTTTCAAAATAAAGAATATAACCCGCAAATTAAAAAAAAGAAGAAGAATATAAAACAGGGATGGGAGGCCGGGAGTGGTGGTGCACACTTGTAATCCCAGCGCTTGGGAGCCTGAGACAGGAGGATCGCACAGGTTCAAAAAAGAAAGAAAACAAAACAAAACAAAATAAACCAGGCTGAGTGTGTAGTCCAGAGGTTGAATGTGCCTAGGTTCAATCCCCAGTACTGCAAAATAAATGAAAAAGCTTTCCAAAAAAAAAAAAAAGAAGTAAATTTTATTTTGGTGTGTGGTGCTGGGGATGAAATCCAGGGGCCTTCTATCTCCAGGGTACCCTCCCAGACCTATTTTATTTATTAATTTATTTTTTGTGGTACTGGGGTGGAACCCAGTGGCTTTTTCACCTCCGGGCTATACTCCGGACCTATTTTATCCTTTATTTGAAAACAGGGTCTCACTGAGTTGCTGAGAGCCTCACTAAGTAGCTGAGGCTGGCTTCGAACCTGTGCGATCCTCCTGTCTCAGCCTCCCAAGCTCAGGGATTACAAGCATGGGCCATCATGCCCGGCTCCTCTAGTCTTTATTTTGAAACAGGGTCTCACCGAGTTGCAGAGGGCCTCACTAAGTAGCTGAGGCTGTCGGGGAACCGCGATCCTCCGGTGCCAGCCTCCCAGATGCTGGGATTCCAAGCGCGCGCCACCACGCCCGGCTCTTCACAATGTTTATTTACAGTGGGTAGCTCCTGGCTTTTGACAGGAAGGCTTCGGCACATCGTTTACGCTCGCAGAGTTGAATTTCGTGTGGGTTTTTCTATGCTTCCTAAGGGAACTCGGAAATAAGAAACGCTTACCACACTGCTCGCACTGCCAGGGCTTTTGTCCTGTGTGAAGTCTTTCGTGAGATCGAATATACCTTTTACTACCGAAGCGCTTCCCACAGTGCTGACATGCGTAGGGTTTTACACCCGAATGCGTTCTTTCATGATGTTCCAAGCTACTGGAATAGCTGAAGGCTTTCCCACATTCTCCACATTCAAAGGGCTTTTCTCCAGTATGGATCCGTTCATGAACTCGGAGGGAACCGGAAGAGCTCAAGCGCTTCCCGCACTGTGTGCACTGATAGGGCTTCTCCTCGACGTGCGCTACCTCGTGCCTTCGAAGGCTGCTGCTCAGTGCAAAGCACTTGCCGCACTGTTTGCACTGAAAGGGTTTCTGTCCGGCGTGGGCCCTCTCGTGATTTCGAACACAACTGGAACTACGGAAGCGCTTGCCGCAGTGGGTACAGCCATAGGGCTTCGCTCCCGAGTGCGTCCTTTCGTGATACCGGAGGGAGCAGGAGGAATGCAGGCACTTCCCACACTGCGTGCACTGGTAAGGGTTTGGTGCCGCGTGGCTCCTGTCATAGGCCTGAAAGTATTTGTGACCTCGGAAGGCTTTCCCGCAGTGTTTACAGTCATGGCGCTTTGCTCTAGCAGGACTTTCTTTATGCCTGTGAAGGGAATTAATGACTTAGCACACTGTTTATGTTCACAAGGTTTCCCCCCCCCCATTATTGGGGATGGAACCCAGGGGCATTTTAACTCCAAGCTATACTTCCAGCCCTATTTTTTAGTCTTGTTTTTCTTTCCTTCTTTCTTTCTTTTCTTTTTTTTTTTTTTTTTTTTTTTTTTGGTGGTACTGGGGTGGAACCCAGAGGCCTCCTACCTCCAGTCTATACTCCCAGACCTATTTTCTATTTTATTTGGAAACAGGGTCTCACTAAGTTGCTGAGAGCCTCACTAAGTAGCTGAGGCTGGCTTCGAACCCGTGTGACCCTCCTGTCTCCGCCTCCCAAGTGCGGGGATTACAAGTGTGCGCCACCACGCCCGGCTTTCTTTCTTTCTTTCTTTCTTTCTTTCTTTCTTTCTTTCTTTCTTTCTTTCTTTCTTTTTCTTTTCTTTTTTTGAAACCGTGATCCTCTCTTTCTTTCTTTTTCTTTTCTTTTTTTTTTTGAAACCGTGATCCTCCAGTCTCAGCCTCCCAAATGCTGGGATTACAAGCATGCGCCACCACACCTGGCTAACACTGGTGATTTTTGATACATCAAAGGTACTTTTGATAAACGTTTCACTAATGACAAATTAATTAATTAATTTTTTTGTTTTTTTGCAGGACTGGGGATGAAACCCAGGGGCATTCTACCTCCGAGCTACAACCATAGCCCTATTTGGTATTCTTTGTTTTGAAACAGGGTCTCACTGAGTTGCCGAGGGCCTCACTAAGTAGCTGAGGCTGTCTGCGGACAGCGATCCTCCTGTCTCAGCCTCCCGAATGCTGGGATGACAAACGTGCGCCGCCACACCCGGCTCCCACTAATAACAAATTTAATGTTGTGCTTATTTGGTTTTTTCCCTGTTTTATGAATTTTATGATATGGAAAGATCCCCTCAAGATTATTACTTCTCTTGTGCTTGCAAATTACCTGTGAATTCTCCCTGGAAGTTTGTAGTGATCTTCGATATTCTGGTCTTTCTGATTGCTTCCTAAAATTGAGATAAAGAAAAACTATTAGTAATCCTAGAACTTGGGAGGTGGAGACAGGAGGATCGCAGATTCACAGCCAGGCTCAGCTACCTAGTGAGGCCTCTTCAACTTAGTGAGACTCTTTAAAAAAAAAAAAAGAATAAAAGCCGGGTGTGGTAGTGCACACTTGTAATCCCAGCATTTGGGAAGCTAAGATGGGAGAATCGTGGTTTGCTGCCAGCCTCAGCTACTACTTTTTTTCTTTTTTTGCAGGTCTGGGGATGGAACCCAGAGGCATTTGACCTCTGAGCTACACCCCCTGCCCAATTTTTTTGTCCTTTATTTTGAAACAGGGTCTCACTGAGTTGCAGAGGGCCTCACTAAGTAGCTGAAGCTGTCCACGAACCGCGATCCTCCAGTCTCAGCCTCCCAAATGCTGGGATTACAAGTGTGCGCCACCACACCCACCTCTCAGCTACTACTTAGGGAGGCCCTTTGTATCTCAGTGAAACTCTGTTTTAAAATAAAGAATAAAATATACAATATACAGCTGGGGGTGTAGCTCAAAGATAGAATGTCCCTTGGTTCAATCCTCAGTACTGGAAGAAGAAGGAGGAGGAGGAGGAGGAGGAGGAAGAAAGAAGAAGAAGAAGAAGAAGAAGAAGAAGAAGAAGAAGAAGAAGAAGAAGAAGAAGAAGAGAAATAGAAAGAAAGAAAAAGAAGGAAGGAAGGAAGGAAGGAAGGAAGGAAGGAAAGAAAGAAAGAAAGAAAGAAAGAAAGAAAGAAAGAAAGAAAGAAAGAAAGAAAGAATAGGGGTAAGGTTGTGGCTCAGAGGTAGAATGTCTCTGGGTTCACAATCCCTAGTACTGGGGGGAAAAATAAATTATACCAAGATCATTTTCTATGCTCAATGTACACTGTCTTCATGCCTGATTTAGTCACCAAATTCTTCCTTTTCCACATTCTAAATCACAGAACTGCACTGATGACCAAGAAATAAGTGTTCTTGCCCAGCGTGTTGGCGCACGCTTGTAATCCCAGCGCTTGTAATCCCAGGCTGAGGCAGGAGAATTGCTGTTCACGGCCAGCCTCAGCTACCTGGTGAGGCCCTTTGCAACTCAGTGAGACCCTATTTCAAAATAAAGAATAAAAGCTGGGCGTGGTGGCACACGCCTGTAATCCCAGCGCTTGGGAGGCTGAGACAGGAGGATCGCACAGGTTCAAAGGCAGCCTCATCTACTTAGTGAGGCTCTCAGCAACTTAGTGAGACCCTGTTTCCAAATAAACTATAAAATAGGTCTGGGAGTATAGCCCAGAGGTAGAAAAGCCCCTGGGTTCCACCCCCAGTACCACCAAAAAAAAAAAAAAAAAGGGGCAGGGGGTGTAGCCCGGATGTAGAATACTTCTGGGTTCCCTCCCCAGTACCACACACACAAAAAAAGTGTTCTAAGTGTCCTTTAAAGACTCAGGGAAAGAATGAAGTAATTCTTACCTAGAGAGGCCACATTCCCGAATGTTTCCAGCATCACGTCTCTGTAGAGATTCTTCTGGGAAGCATCTAGCAGAGCCCACTCCTCCTCAGTGAATTTCACAGCCACGTCCTCAAAGAAAATGGAGTCCTAAAACACCCCAAATATGAGTCCAAGAGAGTGGGTGAGACAGACAGTACTGAGCACAGACAACTGATTCTTAAGATGCTCATATGAGACTGAGGATTCCAAAAATCGACTCCATTACTTGGTCATCAAACTCTAAATCTTGTACCACGCTCCCTCCCCAGCAGAGCGGATCAAATCCTAGACCTGAGCTATTCAGAAGAGAAAGCAGAGATAATCCTTTGCTCAGCCCTATTTTCCCTAGAATTTCCCTGGGTTCAATCCCAGTATTGCAAATAATCATAATTAGCAGTTTCTGGGCATGGTGGCACATGCCTGTAATCCCAGTTCTTGGGAGGCTGAGACGGGAGGCCGAGACAGGAGGATTGAAAGTTCGAAGCCAGCCTCAGCTACTTAGTGAGGCTCTCAGTAACTTAGTGAGACTCTGTTTCCAAATAAAATATAAAATAGGTCTGGGAGTGTAGCCCAGAGGTAGAAAGCACCTGGGTTCTACCCCAGTACCACAAAAAACAAAATAATAATAATAATTAGCCATGATTTTTGCTCAAGGAGTACAGTTTAAACCACACGGGAAGATCAGTGAACAGTGGGAAATATGCAGAATGGAGACCACATAACAAGTGGAAACGAAATCGTACCAATATTGGGAAGAGGCTTCAAAATGTATTAATGTACCAGTATTGGGAAAGATTTTCAATTTTTCAAATATATCTTTTGTAGTAAAAGAAGCTGGGAGCTTCAGAGAAAGGGCTGCAGGGTTCCAGGCACCAAGGGTGATTAGTAAGACAACAGAGGTAGTTTCAGGGCCTTTTTCAATGTAAAGATAAGATTTCCCTAGGAAGTGCAAGGATGCCATAAGCCTTGAGGAGATCCCAGACTTTGATAATCATGAGAGGATGCCATAAGTGATGATTAATTAACACATTTTGGGGCCTAGGGAAACAGGACAGACCTGCAGGAAGGAATCCCCCACATCAAAAGACTGGCCCTATGAGCTGGGCGTGGTGGCACACGCTTGCAATCCCGCGCTTGGGAGGCTGAGACAGGAGGATCACACAGGTTCGAAGCCAGCCTCAGCTACTTAGTGAGGCTCTCAGCAACTTAACGCGACCCTGTTTCCAAATAAAATATAAAAAAAAAGGTCTGGGAGGTAGAAAGCCTCTGGGTTCCACCCCCAGTACCACCAAAAGACTGGCCCTAGAGGGGGGCGGATCTTTGTGGGTTAGGAGACCGGCTATAAGAATACTCTGTGTCCAGAAATCTTTGGTGAATTTGTTTGAACCCCCCCCTCCCATGCTACTCCTGAATGGCCTGGGGCTGTGACTGTCTTCTGTATTTTTATCTTTTTAATAAACTTCTTTAAATCTTCAGCCAGAGTCCAGGCTATTGCATATCTATCCTTAGCTCAGGACAAGAACCCGCGGTTTTTGTGTTTTATGGAAATAGTTTCTGGGAGCCTAACAAAGGTCCCCAGGGACAATTCTCCCAAACCGTTAACAGTCCAAAACCATAACAAAAATGTTTCTGTCAGCTCATAAATGCATAGCTAAAGAAACAGAATTTGGAGGGGAAATACCAAGAAAATTCAGTGATGGAACGAGAAGCTTTCAGAGTTTCGTAGACTCCTTTGAAAACAAGGAATTCCATACTCGATCCGAGGAAACCATCATTCAGACAATTCTGAAGAGAGCGGCGCCTCCTTAAAGAGTCGCAGGCAGGACTCGGGAGGGTTCCCACGAGGAGCCGCTGTTCTCAGAGGCCACAGCTTCCCAGGACTTAGGACCACTGAGCACGTTCCTGCGGGAGGTACAGAGTGTAACATCGACGACCCTGACTGGTATGTGTGCTGACATCTTAGCCAAAGTACTTTAAAAAGCAATTAAAAAAAAAGCAGAAACGAATTTCAGAAAACATAAAATATTTTATACAGCTAGACAATGTGTTCATACTTAGACACATATTATATCACACGGGTCAAAGAGATAAACAAAAAGTTCACTGAAGAGACATGCGACAGTGAGCCAAGGATAACATATTCCTGTGCAAAGACACTTCAAGAAATGTAGTGTAACCTAATTCTATAGTTTATGGATAATACCTATGCTCAAAGTGGTTGGGTCTTTTTCTGTACTAGGGATTGACCTCGGGGACATTCCACCTCTGAGCTCCGCCCTGCTGTTTTATTTGGAAACAGGGTTTTACCAGGCTGCGGAGGGTGCTGCTGCGTTGCTGGAGCTGGCCTGAGCAGGCAGCCCTCCTGTCTCATCCTCCCAAACACAGATAACGCAGGTGTGCACCGCCACGCACAATTCATGACCAAATGAGGGTTTCTCCAGTCTCCAGTCTTGTTTTTGTTTTGTTTTGTTTTCGGTGGTACTGGGGATGGATGGAACCCTTCTCCGGGTTACACTACCAGACCTTTTTTATATATTTTTATTTGGAAACAGGGTCTCTTAAGCCAGTGCGGCTGGCTTTGAACCTGCATGATCCTCCTGTCTCTGCCTCCCAAGCGCGGGGATGACAAGCGTGCGCCACCACGCCCGGCTCGCAGTCCCCAGTCTTTAAATAAATATAGAACTGAAGGCTTAACGCATTCTTCTTACATCCAAAGACCTTTGCTTTGCTTTTTTTTTTTTTTACGGTACTGGGGCTGGAACCCAGGGGCATTCTACCTCCGAGCTATACCCCCAGCCCTATTTTTATTCTTTATTTTGAAACAGGGTCTCACTGAATTGCTGAGAGCCTCACTAAGTAGCTGAGGCTGTCCCCGAACCAAGATCCTCTGGTCTCAGCCTCCCAAGTGCTGGGATGACAAGCGTGCGCCGCCACACCGGGCTCATAGTGCTTTTCTCGAGTGTGAGTCCTTCTGTGTTTTTAAGAAGAGGAGGAAAACCTGAAGGCTCCGCCAGTTTCCACAGTCACGTTGTCTTGCAGCTAGCTGCTCCGGGGAGGGAAGGCCTGACCCCGCTGTCTACACACATGGCGCTTTGCTCCGCGTGAGTTTTTCCGTGCCTTCGAAAGCCGCTGTTAAAACTGAAGCACTTGCCACACTCTCTGCACTGGTAGGGCTTTTCTCCGGTGTGGATTCTTTCATGCCGTCGGAGGGAATTGGCCGAGCTCACGCACTTGCCACACTCTCTGCACTGATAGGGCCGTTCCTCGTCGTGAGTTCGCTCGTGGGCCTGCCGGTAACTGTGCCCGCTGAAGGCCTTGCCGCACTGCCTGCACTTATAGGGCTTCTCCTGGGCGTGCATCACTTTATGCCGCCGGAGGTTACTGTCAAACCGAAAGCGCTTGCCACACTGCTGGCACTGGAAGGGCTTCTGTCCGGTGTGAGTTCTCTCGTGACATCGCAGACAGCTGGAGCTACTGAAGTGTTTCCCACAGTACTGACACGCATAGGGCTTAAGTCCCGTGTGAGTTCTCTCGTGCACCTGAAAAGTACTCCGGTAGCTGAAGGCCTTGCCGCAGTGGCGGCACGCGTAGGGCTTCTCTCCCGAGTGCGTCCTTTCATGGTCTCGGAGGGAACTGGCGGAACACAAGCGTTTCCCACACTGGGCGCACCCGAAAGGCTTCTCTGCCGCGTGAGTCCTCTCATGGGCCTGAAGGTAGTAACCGACCCTGAAGGCCTTTCCGCACTGTTTACACTCGTAGCGCTTTTCCCCAGCCTGAGTGTCCTGATGCCTGCGAAGGGAATTGGAAAAGCTGACCGACTTAGCACATTATTAGCGTTCATAAAACTTTTTTTTTTTTTTTTGCAGTACTGGGGATGGAACCCAGGGGCGTTCTACCTCCGAGCTACACCCCCAGCCCGAGTTTTTAATCTTTTTTTTTTTTGGTGGTACTGGGGTTCCTAAAAGCCCTTCTACGTCCGGGCTACACTCCCAGACCTATTTTATACTTTTTATTTGGAAACAGGGTCCCTTAAGCCAGCTTGGCTGTCTCCACCTCCGGATTACAAGCGTGCGCCACCACGCCCGGCAATCTTTTTGTTTTTGAAACAGGGTCTCACTGAGTTGCAGAGGGCCTCACTAAGCAGCTGAGGCTGGCCGCGAACCGTGATCCTCTGGTCTCAGCCTCCCGAATGCTGGGATGACAAGCGTGCGCCACCGCGCCTGCTTCCTAAGACTTTATTTCACCGAGTTTTCTCCCGCTCCGGTAGGTAGCCGTGACCACCGAAGGCTTTGCAGTGACTGGAACGGTCACTGGGTTTGTCTCCACTGTGACTCTGCTGGGGTTTCTAAATGAACTGGGAAAGAGGCCGAGATTTCAAACATGCTTTCTGCGTGTAAGGCCCATTTATGACGAGGGGTCCCATGTGCTTTTGAACCCTTGTGAGAAAAACCAAGGTCGGCCCCAGTGTTTATGACTTCTCTCCATGCTCCCCACTCATAGCTTAGTGCCCACGGTGAGAGCTGATGTGCCCGTACAGGGATAAAGGGCCCAAGGAAACCTCCGCACACGGCATTCACGTGGTTTATTCTGGGCATAGAGTAATCCTAAGGCTCTGGGAGACGCTGCCTGCACTCTGACCATCTCCTGCACATTCAAAGACTCTCATCGGTGACTCCTTGAGAAATGACGAGCGGGAGTCCAGGCCAGCCCACCAAAAACTGTAGGTCCTGGACTCGCGCCGCTCCCCAGGTCAGAGAAAGTGGAGGTTTTCTGCCACATCTGTGTGGCTTCTAAGGAAATGGGCTGATCAGCCTGGAGAACGGCTCCCGCTGAGCTTTGTCACACGGTGCTATTTGTAGACGTCTTTTTGGAGAACTGAGTAAAAGTCAATTACTCTGCAAACACTGAAGATTTTTATTAGAGCAAAGTGTATTTTTGGTAAATATTTCACTAATGACAATTTTATTTTTATTTATTTATTTATTTTTGTGCTACTGGGGTTCCTGGAAACCCTTCTACCTCCGGGCTGCACTCCCAGACCTTTTTATATTTTTATTTGGAAACAGGGTCTCTTAAGCCAGCTGGCTTCGAACCAGCACGATCCTCCTATCTCTGCCTCTTAAGCATGGGGATTACAAGTGTGCGCCACCACGCCCAGCCTACTAATGACAATTTTAAAGTGCTTGTTTTACTTGCTTATTTATTTATTATTTATTTATTTATTAAAAATATATGTGTGTGTGTGTGTGTGTATATATATATATATATATATATATATATTTTTTTTTTTTTTTTTTTGCAGTACTAGGGATTGAACCTAGGGACATTCTACCTCTGAGCTATACCCCTAGTCCTATTTTTTTGTGTGTGGTTTTTTGGTACTGGGGATGGAACCCAGGGGTCTTCTCCTTCCATGCTACACCTCCAGACCTGTTTTATATTTTATTTGGAAACACAATCTCACTAAGTTGCTGAGAGCCTCACTAAGCTGCTGAGGCTGGCTTTGAACCTGCGATCTTCCTGTCTCAGCCTCCCAAGTACTGGGATTATAAGTGAGCGCCACCACGCCCGATTCTATTCTTCATTTTTGAAACGAGGTCTCACTAAGTTGCAGAGGGCCTCACTAAGTAGCTGAGATTGTCCATGAACCCTCAAGCCACCCAAGTACTGGGATGACAAGTGTGTGCCACCATGCCCTGGCTTGTTTGCTTGTTTTAAAAATGTCATGAAATGTAAAGGTGCAAAAACTCCCTCAAGGTAACTTTCTTGTCTTGTGCTTGCAGATTACCTGTGGTTTCCCCCTGAAATTTTGTAATGATCTTCAATATTCTGGTCTGTGCAACTTTTTCCTAAAATTGAGATCAGAAAAAAGTATTATAAATTATTAAAAATCATACCAAAAGAATATTTTCTATGTTCAGTACACACTGTATCCTTGCCTGATTTATTCACCAAATTCTTCCTTTCCTAATTGTGTGTGTGTGTGTGTGTGTGTATGTGTGTGTGTGTGTGTGTGTGGTACTGGGAATTGAACCCAGAGGCATTCTACCTCTGAGCTATACCCTCAACTCTGGTTTTTATTCTTTAATTTGAAACAAGGTTTCGCTAAGTTGGGGAGGGCCTCATCAAGTAGCTGAGGCTGGCTGTGAACCTGGGATCCTGTCTCAGCCTCCCAAGTCCTGGGATTACAAGTGTGCGCCACCACATCTGGCTCCTTTTCCAATTTCTAAATCATAGAACAGAGCTGGGCACAACGGCACACACCTGTCATGCCAGTGGTTGGGAGGCTGAGACAGGAAGAACTCATATATTTGTGTGTGTGTGTGTGTGTGTGTGTGTGTGTGGTACTGGGGTTCCTGGAAGCCCTTCTACCTCCAGGCTATACTCCCAGACCCATTTTTATATTTTTGTTTGGAAACAGGGTCTCTTAGGCCAGCGAGGCTGGCTTCGAACCTGCGTGATCCTCCTGTCTCCGCCTCCCAAGCACCAGGATTACAAGCGTGCACCACCACGCCCGGCTAAAGAACTCATCTTTAAGGAGTTCTTTAAGCCTCAGCAATTTAAGTAAGGCCCTCGGCAATTCAATGAGACCTTGTTTCAAAATTAAATAAGTAAATCACAGATCAGTGCTGATGACCAATGAACACGTGTTCTTTCTGGACTCAGTGGAGGGAGGGAGGCATCATACCTAGAGAGGCCACATTCCTGAAGGTTTCCAGCATCACGTCTCTGTAGAGATTCTTCTGGGAAGCATCGAGCAAAGCCCACTCCTCCTGGGTGAACTTCACAGCCACGTCCTCAAAGGACACCGAGTCCTGAAACACCCACCCACACATGTGTACAGGAGAGTGGGTAAGACGGACAGGACTGAGTACATACAACCAATTCATAGGATGCTCAGATGAGACTGAAGATTGCAAAAACTGGCTCCATGGGTTGGTCCGCAGAACTCTTTAATGGCGGACCACACTCCTTCCGCCCCACAGCATCTTGAATCCTAGACTTGAGCTATCCGGAAGGGGAAAGCAGAGTGGGAATCCCCCTTTCGTTAGAGGGCCCAGCGAGGAGCTGTGCTTCTGTGTCAGCCCTGATTTCTCTTTGTTTTACCTTGTGTGTTTATATGATGGTGGGGGTGTGGAGGGGAACTGGAGGTTGAACCCACGGGCCTTTTGCCTCTGAGCTCAATATCCCCAGCCCTATATTCCTTTTTTTTTTTTTTTTTTTTTTGTGGTACTGGGGGTGGAACCCAGAGGCTTTCTACCTCCGGGCTATACTCCCAGACCTTTTTTTATATTTTATTTGGAAACAGGGTCTCCCTAAGTTGCTGAGAGCCTCACTAAGTAGCTGAGGCTGGCTTCGAACCCGTGCGATCCTCCTGTCTCAGCCTCCCAAGCGCGGGGATTACAAGCGTGCGCCACCACGCCCGGCTTTCTTTTTATTTCTTATTTTGAAACAGAGTCTCACTATGTTGCTGAGGCTGGCCTTGAACCTGCAACTTCCTGTCTCAGCCTCCCAAGTACTGGATTACAAGCGTGAGCCACCGTGTCCAGTGTTGTTTTACTTTAATTCATTTTGATACTGGGGATTAAACCCAGGGACATTCTAACCTCAAGCTATCCCCTCAGCCCTTTATTCTTTTGACAGAGAGTCTCACCAAGCTGCTAAGTACCCCACTAAGTTGCCAAGGCCTTATACCTGCAATCTTCCTGTCTCAGCCTGCCACATACTAGGATTATAGGCATTATACTGCTATAGCCAGCTAATTTCTCTTTTTAGAGTATATTTTAATTATTGCATATTCTTTTTTTGGTACTGGGTACTGAATCAGGGGATTTCTACCTTCAAGCCATATGTCCAGCCTCTTTTTTTTTTTTGGGTCTGGGGATGGAACCCAGGGGCAGTCGACCTTTGAGCTACACCCCCTGCCCTATTTTTTATTCTTTATTTTGAAACAGGGTCTCACTAAGTTGCAGAGGGCCTCACTAAGTAGCTGAGGCTGTCTGCAAACTGCGATCCTCCCGTCTCAGCCTCCCGAATGTGGAGATTACAAGGGTGTGCCACCGCACCCGGCTATCCAGCCCTTTTATTATTTTTTGTGTTTTTTGTTTTTGTTTTGTGGTACTGGGGTGGAACCCAGAGGCTTTCTATGTCCAGGCTACACTCCCAGCCCTATTTTATATTTTATATAGAAACAAGGTCTCACTAAGTTGCTAAGCGCCTCACTAAGTAGCTGAGGCTGGTGTCGAACCTGTGCGATCCTCCTATTTCAGCCTCCCAAGCCCAGGGATTATAAGCATGCGCCACCACGCCCGGCTATTATTTTTGTTTTGAAACAGGGTCTCACTAGGTTGATGAGAGCCTCACTGCTGGCTGAGGCTGGCTTCGAACCCTCAATCCTCCTGTCTCAGCCTCTTAAGTACTGGGATTACAAGCGTGTGCCACCATGTCTGGCTGTAAACAACATTTCACATATGCTATAACTGCTTGTTAAGTGGGGAATGGAGCACATCCTAGGGATTATGGCAGGAGAGAACATTTAGAAGCTTACGAGGGGTGCACTCCAGGCTAAATATAATCAAGCGGTACATACAGCCAATGATCTATATTTTAAATTAATATTAAATCTGTTTTGGGGGTACTGAGGATGGAACCCAGGGGCATTCTACCTCCGAGCTATACCCCTAGCCCTATTTTTTATACTTTATTTTGAAACAGGGTCTCACTAAGTTGCAGAGAGCATCACTAAGTAGCTGAGGCTGTCCTCGAACCGCGATCCTCCTGTCTCAGTCTTCCAAGTGCTGAGATTACTAGTGTGCGACACCATGCCTGGCTCATAATAAATTTTTTTGTTTTGTTTTGTTTTGTTTTGTGGTACTGGGGGTGAAACCCAGGGGCTTTTCTTTTCTTTTTTTTTTTTTTTTGGTGGTACTGGGGTGGAACCCAGAGCCTTTCTACCTCCGGGCTACACTCCCAGACCTATTTTATATATTATTTGGAAACAGGGTCTCACTGAGTTGCTGAGAGCCTCACTAAGTAGCTGAGGCTGCCTTCGAACCCATGCGATCCTCCTGTCTCAGCCTCCCAAGCGCTGGGATTACAAGTGTGTGCCACCACGCCCAGCTGAAACCCAGGGGCTTTTCTACCTCCGGGCTATACTCCCAGACCTATTTTTTTATATTTTATTTGGAAACAGGGTCTCACTGAGTTGCTGAGAGCCTCACTAAGTAGCTGAGGCTGGCTTCGAACCTGTGCGATCGTCCCGTCTCAGCCTCCCAAGCGCGGGGATTACAGGTATGTGCCACCACGCCCGGCTTCACATGAAATCTTACTTAACACAGCAATTTGAACATTTCTGTTGAGCAAAGTCAAAAGCAGAATAAGCTAAGCGTAAAGATAACAGGCTTTAAAAAGACGGCAATCACAAAGATGGTACGACAGCCAAATGACAGATTTATAAAACCCCATGAATCTCCAAAACAGCTGTTTCAGCTGTGAACAAAAACTACTTTTTCCAAAACTAATAGGAATAGCAAATGTCTAACAACTGTCAAAGTGCGTAGGGATAGGGGATACTGGGGACTGAACCGGGGGTGTTCTATTTCTGAGCTATCCCCAAGCTCTATTTTTGCTTTTTTTTTTTTTTTTTTTTTTTGGTGGTATTGGGGGTAGAACCCAGGGGCTTTTCTACCTCCGGGCTATACGCCCAGAACTATTTTTATACTTTATTTGGAAACAGGGTCTCACTAGGTTGCTGAGAGCCTCACTAAGTAGCTGAGGCTGGCTTCGAACCCGTGTGATCCTCCTGTCTCAGACTCAGAAGCGCAGGGATTACAAGCATGTGTCATCAGGCCTGGCTTTGCATTTTTCTTTGTGTGTGTGTACGTGGTCCTGAGGATGGAACGCAGGGGCATTCTACCTCTGAGATACACCCCCAGCCCTAGTTTTTATTTATTTGGAAACAGGGTCTCCCTGAGTTGCAGAGGGGCCTCACTAAAGTAGCTGAGGCTGTCCGTAAACTATGATCCTCCGGTCTCGGCCTCCCGAATACTGGGATTATAAGCGTGCGCCACCACACCTGGCTTATTTTTGGATTTATTTTGAAACAGGGTCTCACTAAGTCGCAGAGGGCCTACATTGCTGAGGCTGGCTACAAATCTGCAGTCCTCCTCCTCAGCCTCCCAAGGACTAGGATTCCAGGTGTGCGCCACCATGCCTGGCCGTCAAAGTGTTCTGAACAGTACAGTGATGGAATACCTAATGTGCATCGTGAATTTTCAGCTATAATACTCAGGACAGCTTAGTATTAGTGAAGTAATCAACTGAGACAAAGAATTCCTCAATGTGCTGGTATTTGCGCAGAAGGCTCATGAATGCTAGAGAAGTCACAGTAGAGAAGTAGGAGAAATCTCGATCTCTCTTAAAACATGGAGTAGGAAGCTGGGCACAGGAGCAGAAACCTGTGTTCCCAGTACCCGGGAGGCTGAGACAGAAGGATCATAGGATTGAGGCCAGCCTCCGCAACTCACTGAGACTCTGTGTCAAGATAAGAAAATAAACAGATGTGCGTTTGTAGATAAGAGGTAGAATGTCCTCAGAACCAACACAAATGAATAAATGGGTAAAAAGACACGCTGCAAAGAAAATGGGTATTTACTTGTAGAACTGCATTCCAGCTGGGCATGGTAGTCCACTCCTATTACCGCAGAACTTGGAAGGCTGAGCTAGGAGAATCGCGGGTTGGAGGTCACTCTCAGCAACAAAGGCTGATCCTGTTTCAAAAGAAAAAATAAAAGGTGCTAGGGGTGTAGCTTGGAGGTAGAATGCCCTTGGGATCACACCCCAATATCACACACACACACACACACACACACACACACACACACACACACACACACAAGAAAAATCAGTTTTTTTCAGTCTGAACTACAGATGCAACACAATCTCCATCAGAGGCAGAAGGCACCTAGGATCAATCTCCAGGAAAGACAGAAAGACAAAAAGAATGAGAAAGAGAGAGAGAGAGAGAGAGAGAGAGAGAGAGAGACAGGAAGAAACAAAGACAGAAAGAAGGAGAGAAAGAAAGACGCCAGGTGTTGGTGCCACAGGCCTGTAATCCCAGTACTTGGGAGGCTGAGAAAGAGGATCACAGATTAGAGAACGGTCTCCGCAAGCAGTGAGACCCCTCAGCAACCTAGTATGACCCTGTCTCAAAAAATAATAATAGTAGCTGGACGTGGTGGCGCACGCTTGTCATCCCCGCGCTTGGGAGGCTGAGACAGGAGGATCGTGCAGGTTCGAAGCCAGCCTTTGCTAGCTTAAGAGACCCTGTTTCCAAATAAAAATATAAAATAGGTCTGGGAGTGTAGTCCGGAGGTAGAAGGCCCGTGGGTTCCATCCCCAGTACCACCACCAAACAAACAAACAAACAATAATAGTAAGCCAGGCATGGTGGTACATGCTTGTAATCCCTGCATTTAGGAGGCTGAGACAGGAGGATTGTGGTTCTCAAACAGCCTCAGCTACTTAGTGAGGCCCTCTGCAACTCAGTAAGAAACTGTTGCAAAATAAAAAATAAGACAAGGCTAGGGGTATAGCTCAGAGGTAGAATGTCCCTAGGTTCCATCTCCAGTACCACAAAATAAAATAAAATAAAATAAAATAGAATCAGCACAGTGGTGCACACATGTAATCCTAGCATTTTGAAGGCAGAGACAGGAGGATCACACAGGTTCGAAGCCAGCCTCAGCTACTTAGTGAGGCTCTCAGCAACTTAGTGAGACCCTGTTTCCAAATAAAGTATAAAATAGGTCTGGGAGTGTAGCCCAGAGGTAGAAAGTCCCTGGGTTCCATCCATGTACCACCAAAATTAATAATAATAATAATAATAATAATAATAATAATACAGCCGTGCGTGGTGGCACACGTTTGTAATCCCCGCTTGGGAGGCGGAGACAGGAGGATCGCGCAGGTTCGAAGCCAGCCGCGCTCGTTTAAGAGACCCTGTTTCCAAATAAAAATATAAAAAAAATAGGTCTGGGAATGTAGCCCGGAGGTAGAATGGCTTCCAGGAACCCCAGTACCACCCAACCCCCCCCAAAAAAAAGAAGAAAAAAATAGGGCTGTGGGTGTAGCTCGGAGGTAGAATAACCCTGGGTTCCATCCTCAGTACCACAATAAAATAAAATAAAATAAAATATTAAAAGGTTTGGGAGTCTAGGTCGAAAGTAGAAAGCCCCTGAGTTCAATCCCTAGTACCACCAAAAAAGAAAAAGGCGGATGACAACAGAAAGACACAAAGAACGGAAAGAAGGGAGGGAGGGGAAAAATTATGCTATGAAGAACGAATCACGCATTGTAAATATTATCTAGCATGGTAAAAAAAAAAAAATAGAGAAAAGTCAACGCAATACTGAAGATTTAACCAGTACACAGGACTGACACTACCTGGCTTTAAAAGCAAAACAGTCAAGTGAGTCTGCTACTCGGGAAAGAAGAAACAAAGAGGTCAAGAGAACACAGCTGAAAAATAACCCCCCAAATCGTCGAGCCCAGGCCCGTCCACACTGGCCGCCTCCGCGTCCCGACCCGGTCCACACTCACCATCCCGGCTCGGGGTCCCCGCGGGCGCCGCCCGCCCCGAGGACACAGCGCGCCCAGAGCAGAAGCACCATCATCTCCTTTGGACAGCTGAGATTACATCCGGGAACAGAGGAGCCCGGCATCCAGCCCGCCCCCTGCCCCCGGAGACACACTTGATTGGACAGCTAGGCAGCCCCGCCCCCCGGCATCTCTGATTGGCTTACAGGTCAAACCCCAACTCCTGAGTCCTGAGTGACAGGAAGCGCGACCTCTTACGTCGGTCCCCACAGGCTGGTCCACCCAGATAGGTACTCCGGGTGCGTCCCCACCGCACCGTCTCCGCCGGTCCGCCCTCCAGGGTGGGTCCCCAGCGTCCGTCCTCTCGGGTGGGTGCTCAGCAGTCCGTGCTCCCCGGGCGGTGTCCGCGTTGGGCCCCACAGTCCATCTTCACGGGTCGGCCCTCTTCAGGACGCCGGGACACTCGCCATTCCCGGCTCTCGGGGTCTCCACAGCGCTACAAAGGCCGAGACACCCGGAGCCTTGCAGCAGGAAAGAAAATACCCTGGAGAACTGGATGCCAGCTTGGAGCCCGCCCCCTGCTCCGGAGGACACACCTGATTGGACACTTAGCACCGCCCCGCCCCGCCCCGCGGCACTGATTGGCTAGGGATCCAGGGCGCTTCCTGACCTGAGTGACAGCTTAAAATTGTCATTTTCCCTTATTTGGAGAAGCTGAGCAAAAATGACATATAATAGCTACGCCTCTTCATGGCTCTGGCTGCCTCCCCAGGCCCCCACCTGGACCAATTTGGGGGATCATGGGATGGGGGGAGAGAGAGAGAGAGAGAGAGAGAAATTGATTTAGTTATTAGAGAAAAGGGTTTCGCTAAGTTGATGAGTTTCACTACTTGTTGAGGCTGTCCCTGCAATCCTCCTGTCTCAGTCTCCCAAGTGCTGGGATTAGAGGCGTGCGCCACCACGCCCGGCTAAGAGGGATCCCAGCTTTTGGGAGGTTGAGACCGGAGGATCTCAGTTCGAGGCCAACCTCAGCTATTAAGTGAGGCCCTTTGCAACTGACTGAGACCCTGTTTCCAAATAAAGAATAAAGCCGGGCGTGGTGGCACACGCTTGTGATCTCCGCGCTTGGGAGGCGGAGACAGGAGGATCGTGCAGGTTCGAAGCCAGCCTGGCTGGCTTAAGAGACCCTGTTTCCAAATAAAAATAGCTCTGGGAGTGTAGCCCTGAGGTAGAAGGGTTTCCAGTAATCCCAGTACCACCAAAAATAAAATAAAATAAAATAAAGAATAAAAACTAAGGCTGAGGCTATAGCTCAGAGGTAGAAGGTCCCTGAGTTCCATCTCCAGTCCCAAAAAATATATATACAAACGACCTCTTATCTACCCGGAGCCGGGTTAGGGGGCCGGGTTAGAATCCCGTGGGCAGCCTGGCCTTGGGTTCCCAGCAGCGCCAGGCCAGGCGGGCAGCCTGAGACCCCTCTTTGCTCTACAGGGGACAAGATCCAGGTGTCCAGGGCTGCCAGACGGAGCCTGGGTCCCCGACGCTGAGCGGCAGTGTCTCCAGGAGAGCCGGCGTGTTGTGTAATAAGGACCAAGCTACCTTTGCGGTGACTTGAGCGGTGTTGTGATGTGCGCAGATTTAAGGAACCAATCAGCCCCCGGCTCCTGGGATGCCCAGGACAAGGACATTTGGAGGGCCGGCTGTTACCACCAGCGGCCAGCAGAGGGCAGAAGAGGTCTGTGAGTGGCCTGGAGCAGAGACGAGGGAAGGTGGATGGCTGGTCGTGGGCAGGTGGATGGAGACAGATGGGGGTCTGCAGGTGGATGCAGGCGGATGCAGGTGGACCATCCCTCAGATGTCCGCATCCCACACCCCCGTAGGATCCAGGAAAGAGCTGCACTTGGGGCTCCTGCTTCCCAGCTCGCCGGCCACAGACCCTGCTCTGTAGGAGGGAGGCGTGGGTGCATCCACCGGGGGAGGTGACCCGTGTGTGCGCGCCGAGATCTGAAACCCACGCGCCGAGAGGAGGGAGTGGGTCCCCTGGTCCACGCCGACTTTCCAGTCTGGAGTGCGCTCTGGTGTCTGGGTGAGCTGGGAGCCAGCTCCAGTGTTCTTTCTTCCGGAAATTAATGCAGGGTTTGTGAGCTCAACACTGGAATCCTCTCCTGCTAGGGACCCCTGTCGGTGCCCGGGGACATCTGTGGTGGTCCCTGGAGGGACAGCCCAGCCCAGGGTCCACAGAGCAGAGGGCATCCCTCCCAGGAAGTGTAGCTTACTTGCTGTTCCTCCTAAAGACAGCAGCCCCTGGTACCAACACACACACACACACACACACACACATGCGCGCGCGCGCAGCTGACTGTTTTTGAGGGTTCTGTGTCCTCCCTGGGACTTTCTGGACGTTTCTGCCGAGAGTGTTATCTAGATGGCAGCCTCCGAGGCCAGCCTCCAGGCAGAGCGGTCCCCGCCCCCTGGCCACCACCTGACACATCGCCCGGGGCATGTCGAAACTCACCGTATTATCAGTTCTCTCCACGGACAAGCTGTTCTCTGCAAAAACTGCCAAGATGTACAGTCAGAGCCTTCAGATGTTCTGCTGGGGGAAGGTCACGGGCTGCCGTGGCCGCCTGCTACACAGAAAAGGAGTGCAGCGCCTGTCAGCGCGAGCCTGCCAAGGGGACGCCTCGTCACAAGCCCCTGTGCGGGGACGGCCTCGCCCGCGCCCTGCAGCCGCGCTGTCTGCTGCTCGGGACGTGCGGTGCCTCCAGAGATGGCGGAGAGCTCAGGCACCCCACTCATTCCATGGGTGGTCCGGCCTCAGGGGCCCCTGGGCGAGGTCTGGGGACATCTGTGACTGATTATCACGACTAGGAGAACTTCTTGGACAGAGTGGGTGGAGCCTATAGACACACCTGCAGCTCCTGGGCTACCCTGCCCCAGAAGACGTCTGAGCCCCATAATCCACAGTGCCTGGGGGAGACCCGGCATACATATTATGACAATTGGTGGAGCCTGCCGGGTGTGGTGGGGTACGCTTGTAATTCTAGGTTTGAGACCAGCCTCAGCAATTTAGCAAGACCCTGTTTTCAAAGTGAAGAGGAGGAGGAGGGGAAGAGGAAAAGGGGAGGAGGAGGAGGAGGAGGAGGAGGAGGAGGAGGAGGGTGTGGTGATGCACCTTGTAATCCCAGTACTTGGGAGGCTGAGGTAGGAGATTCAGGGGCCAGAGGTCAGCCTCAGCAACTTAGCAAGACCCTTTAAAAAAATAAAAATAGCCGGGCATGGTGGTGCACACTTGTAATCCCAGCGCTTGGGAGGCTAAGACAGGAGGATCGTACAGGTTTGAAGCCAACCTCGGCTACTTAGTGAGGTGCTCCACAACTCAGTGAGACCCTGTTTCAAAATAAAGAATAAAAATAGGGCTGAGGGTGTAGCTCAGAGGTCGAATGCCCCTGGGTTCCATCCCCAGTGCCCCCCAAATATGAATAAAAAAGGGCTGGGGGTATAGTTCAGAGGTAGAGTGTCCCTGGGCTCACTTCCCAGCAGCATACACAAGAAAGTTAACAAAAATCAAATCCAATTCCTGCTCGCAGAGACACCAGAACAGACTTCTGCTGGGGAGCAGCAGGGGACCCCAGCCTCTGGGAGTGGCGTCCTAGGACCTCCGGAAGGCAGAGGATCTTGGGGTGCCGGGTCTCTTGGGAGTCCTGGAATCAGGGGTCTCACCTCGGAGACGGTTTTGCCCACAGGGGACATTTTTGGCTGTCAGGGTTGATGGATGCTACAGGTAGCATCCTTCCACGCACAGGACATCCGGCAGCCAAGCGGGGTCCGGCGGGGGATGCCCACGAAACCTCGTGGTCCTAAGGCATTCCGAAGCCTCAAGCGCTGCTGTGGTTCCCACCCGGAGCTGCAGGCTCAGGTGCCGGATCGGTTATCGCCAGCACCCAATTTTGCTGAATTGGAAACCGCGGCGGCGGAGGAGCCGGGATCCATCTGCAGAAACCGAGCCCGGCTGCAGCCGCGCGCGCTCTCCTGTTGCTAAGCAACGGCTCGAGCAGCCAGCATCCCACGCCGCCGCCCTGGCTCCGCGGCGGTGATGCATAGGTTTCGTGGAACCTCGGCCTCCTTTGACTCAAATCACACGCGGGGGAGACAGTCACGTACGATAAGAAGTCAGGGGGCTGCGAGGACATGGGGGAGCCCCGTGGAGGCTGGACGAGGACTCATTCCGAGTGGGCAGGCGAGACCCTGGTGTATCACCACGCTCACGCTCAGCTCTGATGGACGCGACGACGTGGGCCCTGGGCTCCCTCTCCTCCCTACCGCTGCGTGCTCACGGCCAGTGCACACCCAGGTGCGGGGTTCCTGCCAGGCCACAGCTCTGGTCTGCCTGCAGAAGCCCACGTGGGCCAGTGGAGGCCCAAGCAAGTGTGCCACGCACGGCCCAGGTGTGTTGGGACAGCCTCAAAAAAAATGTTAGAATCCTACACAGGGGTACACAATCATCCCAGAGACTGGAGGATCATTAAGTTGTGGAGGGCCTAAGTAGCTGAGGCTGGCCGCAAACTTGCGATCCTCCCAAATACTGGGATTACAAGCATACGCCACCATGCCTGACTCTCAAATTTTTTATTTTGAAGCAAGATCTAGCTAAGTTGCTGAGGCTACCCTCGAACCTGCTATCCACCTATCTCAGCCTCCCAATTACTGGGATAACAGGTATGAGCCACCATACCTGGCTTATAAATAAAGTTTTAAACCGGGCATTGTGGCACACTCTTGTAAGTAAATAAGTAAGTAAATAAATAAATGGGGGGAGAGCATCTCTCCTGGAAAGGGCCAGGAAGAGAATTACTGGACCCTCCCACCTCTGAACAAAGAGCTGGCAGTCACCATGGGAATGATAGGCATGGCTGTGCGCCAATAAAACTTTATTATTTATTATTTATTTGCAGTACTGAGGATGGAGCCCAAGGGCATTCTATCTCCGAGCTACACCTTCACTCCTATTTTTTTATTCTTTATTTTGAAACAGGGTCTCACTGAATTCCAAAGAGCTTCACTAAGTAGTAGCTGAGGCTGTCCTCGAACCACGATCTTCCCGTCTCAGCCTCCCAAATGCTGAGATTACAAGCATGTGCCACCACGCCCGGCTAGGAAGTTTATTGCAGATGAGGTTAGCTGCTGGGCTGTCTCTTGCAGAAGAGCAGCCACGCTACGGGGAAGCCAGAAACTTTTTTATATCATAGAGAGCAAGGGATGGGGTAGTGCCTGGTCCCGGGAACAGCCGGACTCAGTCTCACGGTGGTGGGGGCCGGCCTTGGGGTCAGGGTTGGAATATTACCCCCTTGTGACTGTTTTCTTATTTTTGTGAGCTGTTCCTTAGACTGGGTCATCCTGCCCTGCGTTATCATGGCGCAGACGTGCTTGAGACCCACGTAGCTCTAGTTGTGAAACCCACCAGGGCCCAGAAACTCTCTTACCAAACACCAGGGTCAATCTCCAGTACCAAAGGAAAAAAAATTCCCTATGCATTATCTTTTTTTTTTTTTTTTTGTACTGGGAATGGAACCTGTGGGCATTTCTACTTCTGAGCTACATACCCAGCCCTAACTTCTTTTTATTGTTTATTTTGAACAGGGTCTAAGTAGCTGAGATTGCCTGAGAACTGCGATACTCCGGTCTCAGCCTCCCAAGTATTGGGATTACAAGTGTGCACCAGTACACCTGGCTTCTCTTATTTATTTATTTAGTACTGAAATTGGATCCAGGGCATTCTACCTCCAAGCTATACCCCAGCCCTATTAATTTTTTTTTAATTTTAAACAGAGTCAAGCCAGGCATGGTGGCGCACGCTTGTATTCCCCGCACTTGGGAGGCTGAGAAAGGAGGATCACACAGGTTCGAAGCCAGCCTCAGCTACTTAGTGAGGCTCTCAGCAATTTAGTGAGACCCTGTTTCCAAATAAGATATAACATCGGTTTGGGAGTGTAGCTTGGAGGTAGAAGGCCCCTGGATTTCATCCCCAGTAACACACACACACACACACACACACACACACACACACACAGAGTTAGTCAACAATAAAAATTAAAAAATAATAATAAACAGGGTCTTGCCAAGTTGCCAAGGCTGGCCTTGAACCCACGAGCCTCCTGTCTTGGCCTCCCCAAGTACCAGGACAACAGGCGTGCACCACATTCCGGTGTCCCGGCTCTCTATTTGGCAGGCTTGGATGGAATGCCCCAGAAGGCTACAGCCCACTTTGGCTGGGTCTTCTGCCTCGCCCCCTTCCCTTTCTCTCTTTCTCTTTTGGAAATGGTATTTCTAGGGTCAGTCGGCTTCACCCATGAAGCTGGTAAAATAAGGAAGGACCTCTGAGCGTGGCGGCCCACGCTGGTCATCCCAGCATTCGGAGGCTGAGACCGGAGGATCGGGGTTCGCGGACAGCCTCAGCTACAAAGTGAGGCCCTCCGCAACTCAGTGAGACCCTGTTGCAAAAAATAAAGAATAAGCCGGGCGTGGTGGCGCACGCTTGTAATCCCTCCGCTTGGGAGGCGGAGACACGAGGATCGCGCAGGTTCAAAGCCAGCCATGCTGGCTTAAGAGACCCTGTTTCCAAATAAAAATATAAACAATAGGTGTGTTGGAGTGTAGTCTGGAGGTAGAAGGGTTTCCAGGAACCCTAGTACCACCAAAATAAAAAAAAAAAGAAGAATAAAAAAATAGGGCTGGGGGTGTAGCCCCTGGGTTCCATTCCCTGATCTGCCAAAAAAAAAGAAAAGAAAAGACCTGTTAGAGCCAGAATCAGAAACCGTACCCCTCATGCCAACTCTGCCCTCATTCCCCTTTGTCTAAATAAAGTGTGTGTGTGTGTGTGTGTGTGTGTGTGTGTGTGTGTGTTACTGGGGATTGAACCTAGAGGCATTCTACCTCCAAGCTACACCCAGCCCTATTTTTTAAATTTATTTATTTGTTTGTTTATTTATTTTAGTGGTACTGGGGGTAGAACCCAGAGGCTTTTCTACCTCCGGGCTACACTCCCAGACCTGTTTTATATTTTATTTGGAAACAGGGTCTCACTAAGTTGCTGAGAGCCTCACTAAGTAGCTGAGGCTGGCTTCGAACCCGTGCGATCCTCCTGTCTCAGCCTCCCAAGTGCGGGGATTACAAGCGTGCGCCGCCACACCTGGCATTATTTATTTTATTTATTTATTTTTTTTGCAGTGCTGGTGATGGAACCCAGTAGCATTCTACCTCTGAGCGATACCCTCAGCCCTATTTTTTGTTCTTTATTTTGAAACAGGGTCTCAATGAGCTGCAAAGGACCTCACTAAGTAGCTGAGGCTGTCCTCAAACCATGATCCTCTTGTCTCAGCCTCCCAAATGCTGGGATTACAAGCATGCACCACCACACCCGGCTCTCTTATTTTTTATTTTGAAACAGGGTCTCACTAGGTTGATCAGAGTCTCACTCACTAAGCTAAGTAGCTAAGGCTGGCCTCGAACCTGCAATTCTCCTGTCTCAGCCTCCCAAGTACTGGGATTACAAGCGTGTGCCACGATGTCTGGTTTTCCCCTAATTTTTTTTTTTTTTTTTTTTTTTTGCGGGTCTGGGGATGGAACCCAGGGGCATTTGACCTCCAGGCTACACCCCCTGCCCTATTTTTTATTCTTTATTTTGAAACCGGGTCTCACTGAGTTGCTGAGGGCCTCACTAAGTAGCTGAGGCTGTCCGCGAACCGCGATCCTCCAGGTCTCAGCCTCCCGAATGCTGGGATTACAAGCGTGCGCCACCACGCCCGGCTCTCCCCTAATTTTTAAAAAGCTTTCATTTCAAGTTGGATGAGGTTGCAAGTAGCTATCATCCCAGTACTTGGAAGGCTGACACAGGAGGGTGGCAGGTTTGAGGACAGCCTCAGCAACTTAGTGAGGCCCTGTTTCAAAATAAAAATAAAATAGGGCTGAGGTGTAGCTTAGAAGTAGAATGAGTTCAATCCTCATTACTCAAAACAAAACAAAACCCCCAAGAAATAACTTTCATTTTCAAACAATTATAGATTCAGAGGAAGTTCCATGAATCCTGTAGAGCAACCGGGCGTGGTGGCGCGCGCTTGTCATCCCAGCATTCAGGAGGCTGAGATGGGAGGAACACAGTTCGCGGACAGCCTCAGCTACTTAGTGAGGCCCTTTGCAACTCAGTGAGACCCTGTTTCAAAATAAAGAATAAAAAAAAAACAAAAAACAGGAATAGGGGTGTAGCTTAGAGGGAGAATGCCCCTGGGTTCCATCCCCAGTACTAAAAAAACAAAAAAAACAAAAAAAAAAACCCTGTAGAGTGGTCCCATGTCCCCTCCCCCAGCAGCGACACCTTCTGAACCATGGATGGTCTGAGCTGGACGTTGACCTGGGCCAGCCCCAGACAGACTAGGCGTCCCTGAATCCAGGGGTGTTTGGCCACCTGGTATCCACAGGAGGAGAGTAAGCTCCTCCTACTCTACCATAAAAAAAATCTTCACTTGGGCAGCAGAAGTGACCACCTGGTCCACACTGCTGCACCCCATGCTTGGTGTCTGGGCCAAGCCCTTCTGTCTTCTCCTAAGAACCTAGGGCCTCATCTGCCACCCACCCCTTGGGCAGCCAGCCCTCCAGCATGGCTTTATGAGGTCTAAATCCTGAGCCCAGGCAGGTGTGGTGGCGCACGCTTGTCATCCCCACGCTTGGGAGGCTGAGACAGGAGGATCGCGCAGGTTTGAAGCCAGCCTCAGCTACTGAGTGAGGCTCTCAGCAATTTAGTTAGACCCTGTTTCCAAATAAAGTATAAAACATAGGTCTGGAAGTAGAGCCCAGAGGTAGAAAAGCCCCTGGGTTCCACCCCCAGTACCACACACACACACACACACACACACACACACACACACACACACACACAATATCCTGAGCCTAGATGGTGATACACAGAAACTGTGAGACTGTAATCAAGGGCAGTCTCTCTCTCTGGCTACTTGTTACACAGCTGCAGCTGACTAATACACCTTCTCTGTTGAAATGCAGCTAGTTAGCTCCATCTCACCTTTCCATTTCACAGATGAGAAAACAGTAGCGGAGAGAGGCCAGCAACTCACCCAGGGCTGTTGGCACTGTGCCCTGGACCCGCTGAGTCTGTCACCTGGGTGGGACCGTGAGCTCCCTAAGGCGAGGGATCTGTCCCAACCCCTGGCCAGATGTCTAGGGAGTGAGTCAAAGAAACAGATTGCAGCGTCTGGGACGAATCCTCACCTGGGCTGTTGCACAGAGGTGAGCCTGTGCCCAGGACGGGTGACACATTAGAGACAGATCAGAAACATAGGAACAGGATGTTCAGCCCCAGGAGGAGCAACAGTCGCGTGCCCCTTGCAGGCCGAGCGGGAGTACCCGGAATGTGACGCTCTGGACGCGCTGGTCCCCGGGGCCCTGACTAATGTCGCGCTGATTCAGAGCTTTGCTCATGGTGACAGGCAGGTCCCAGAGACGTCACCCTCTGACCCACGTGAGCCTGGGGATCCAGAGGCTACGGGGACGGACAGAGAGCCGGGTCTGGCCAGCGGGGTTGGGCGGGCGTTGAGGACACCTGGATGACCAACTCGGCCTTCTAAGCAATTGCAGAGAGTAAATAAAAAGAACTTTTTTTTTTTTTTTGCGGGTCTGGGGATGGAACCCAGGCGCATTCGACCTCTGAGCTACACCCCCTGCCCTATTTTTTATTCTTTATTTTGAAACCGGGTCTCACTGAGTTGCAGAGGGCCTCGCTAAGTAGCTGAGGCTGTCCGCGAACCGCGATCCTCCGGGTCTCAGCCTCCCGAATGCTTGCATGACAAGCGTGCGCCACCGTGCCCGGCTAATAAAAAGAACTTAACCAGCTGGGCGCGGTGGCGCACGCTTGCGGTCCCGGCATTCGGGAGGCTGAGACCAGAGGATCGCGGTTCGCGGACAGCCTCAGCTACTTAGTGAGGCCCTCCGCAACTCAGTGAGACCCGGTTTCAAAATAAAGAATAAAAAACAAGGCTAGGGGTGTCGCTCCGAGGGAGATGCAGACGCAGCTTTTGCACATCCCCTTGCACATCCCCCGGGGGCCCGACGCTGCCTCCATCCCTGCCTGGCCGGGTGACCTCGGGTTCCCCCGCGGTCCCTGCAGCGCGCACTGCGGCGCCGCCGCCACCAGGGGGCAGCACAGGCCGCCTGCAGGCACCGATCCTGGCGGCGGCTCGCAGCGACCCAGAAACCCCGCAGTCTAGACGCTGGCGGGCCGGATTCCTCTCCCCTGAAGTCAGCGCGCCCAGACCTCAGCCCGCGCCCACCCTGCGCCGGGGAGACTGTCTGGCCAGCGCCTGGGATCCCTAGACCGAAGGGCTTGGTAAAGGTCGGGTGGGGGCATCTCTGGCCTGATCGTGTAAAATTTATTATTATTATTAATTATTATTATTATTACTATTATTATCTTAGTGGCACTGGGGATTGAACCCAGGGGCTTTCTACCTCTAAACTACACCCCCAGCCCTACTTTTTTTTTTGGGGGGGGGCTTCTGGGGATGGAACCCAGGGGCATTGTACCCCTGAGCTATACCCCAGGCCTAGTTTTTATGTATATATGTGTGATGTATGTATGTATGTATGTATGTATGTATGTATGTATTTGTTTGTTTATTTATTTATTGGTGGTACTGGGGATGGAACCCAGGGGCTTTCTACCCCGGGGCTACACCCAGACCTATTTTATGTTCTATTAGGAAACAGGGTCTCACTAAGTTGCCGAGAGCCTCACTCAGTAGCTGAGGCTGGCTTCGAACCTGCGCGATCCTCCTGTCTCAGCCTCCCCAGCGCGGGGATTACAAACTGCACCACCACGCCTGGCTCTTTAGTCATTCATTTTGAAACACGGTCTCACTAAGTTGCTGAGGGCCTCACTAAATAGCTGCGGCTAGCCCCAAACCTGCCATCCTCCTGTCTCAGCCCCCCAAGTACTGGGATGACAAGCATTTCTGAGAACGTTCAAGTCCTTCCCCCAGCTCAGCTGCGCACGTGGGCCCCCAGCTGCGAGTTTCCATCCTGGGCTGCCTGATGGGAACCGAGAGGATGTCAGGTTCAGCGAGCTCGGGAGGCAGGTGTCTACACCCCAACAGGGCTGAAACCGAACCCAGGCCAAGAGCAATGTATCCCCCCCTTCTCCTTTGTCCTGCATCAGCCTTTTGCAGCCATTAAAGATGGGCTTTAGCCTGGCAGGAGCCGTGCTACACTCTGTCATCCCAGATTTGAGAGACCAAAATAGAGCATCCCGGGTTCCAGGGCCGCAGCATCCCAGCCAGACCTTGTTTCCAAATAGAAAATATTAGCCAGGGGTGGGGGTGCAGGCCTGTACTCCCAGTACTTGGGAGGCAAAGACAGGAATATCGCAGGTTCGAGGCCAGCCTCAGTAACTTAATGAGACACTCGGCAACTTAGTGACACCCTGTTTCCCAATAAAATATAAAATAGTGCTGGGGGTGTAGCCCAGAGGTAGAAAGCCCCTGGGTTCCATCTCCAGTGCCAAAAAACAAAACAAAACAAAACAAAAAACAGTGTCTGTACAGGAGCAGGGAGGGGTCAGCGCAGGACGCGGGTTTGGCTTCCCTGGCTGCGCTGGCTCTGGCCCAGGTGGGGCACGGGAAGCACATGCTGGTGCCACCTGCCAGGCAGATAATGTTCTAATAAACTGCTGGAGTGCTTCCTTGAAGTTCTGAGGGTGATGGCAGACAAGGCGTGCTCCAAGGGGAGCTCTGCTAACTTGGGGAGAAGCCAGGGGTCTCCTTGCCTTCCTGCCGCCCCTAGGACTGTTTTAAAATTTATCCAGAGCCTGAGTATGGTGGCGCACACTTGTCATCCCAGCATTCGGGAGGCTGAGATCGGAGGATCGCGGTTCGCGGCCAGCCTCGGCTACTCAGTGAGGCCCTCTGCAACTCAGTGAGACCCGGTTTCAAAATAAAGAATAAAAAACAGGTTAGGGGTGTAGCCCGGAGGTCGAATGCCCCTGGGTTCTATCCCCGGACGCCCCCCCAATAAATAAATAAATAAATAAATAAATAAATAAATAAATAAATAAAAATAAACTTATCCAGAGCTGGAGCATGGTGGCGCAGGCTTGTAATCCCAGCATTTGGGAGGATCGCAATTCATTTGCAGACAGCCTCAGCTACTTAGTGAGGCCCTCTGCAACTCAGTGAGAAACTGTTTCAAAAATACAAAGAGTAAAAGATAGGACTGGGAGTGTAACTCGGAGGTAGAATGCCTCTCCTTTCCATCTCCAGTATAATAATAATAATAATAATAATAATAATAATAATAATAATAGTAATAAAAACAAGGCTGGAGGTGTAGCTCAGAGGTACAATGCCCCTGGGTTCTATCCCAAGTATTGAAGGAAGGAAGGAAGGAAGGAAGGAAGGAAGGAAGGAAGGAAGGAAGGAAGAAAGGAAAAATACCAGGATGTGCAACAGGGCCACTTGGATTCAGAATGGGAATCCTCCCCCCGCAGGCTCAGCCTCCTCCTGCAGCCTCCCCCAGGACTCCCCACCTCTTCCCTGTCTGACGTGGAGGTGCAGCCCCCAGGTGCCACGGGAAGGGACCCGAGGACTCGGGGTGGACCAGGGGAACCCCCAAAGGACAGAGGGGCTTTTTGGGGAGAGGGCAGCGACCATGGGGGCCGCCACGCCTGCTGCTCAGGCAGCCCGCCTGGGTCAAGGGGGAACTCTCCACCTCCCCAGGTGACAAGGGTCCGCATCACGTGACACGGCGGGAACCCTGCACGTGTGCGTCCGAGGGCTCCCCCTGCAGGCGGGCGTGGTTCATGCAGGTTCGAGGCCAGCCTAAGCTATTTAGTGAGACCTTGATTTTTTTCTTTTCTTTTTTTTTTTTTTTTTGCGGTACTGGGCATGGAACCCAGGGGCATTCTACCTCTGAGCTACACCTACAGCCTTATTAATTTTTTTTATTCTTTATTTTGAAACAGGGTCCCACTGAGTTGCAAAGGGCCTCGTTAAGTAGCGGAGGCTGGCCGCGAACCACGATCCTCCTGTCTCAGCCTCCCAAATGCTGGTGTTACAAGCGTGCGCCACCACGCCCAGCTTGGAGACCCTGTTTCCAAATAAAATATAAAATAGGTCTGGGAGTGTAACCTTGGGTTCCATCCCCCAACCCATATCACACACACACACACACACACACACACACACACACACACACACACACCCAACATCCTACCAGAACAACCCAGACCTTTGAATCAGTGATTACTTACTAACTGATGGAGCCAGTCCTCCCCGCAGGACCAAAGCATTCAAACATTCCTGACAGCTTTTTGCATACTTGCCTGCTCTGGATACTTGAGTTTCCTAAATTTAGCCACCGCCCTCCCGGCTGGAGAGAGAGCCTGGCATATTTTCTGGCCAGTCTCTAAGTCCGGTCTCAGTGTTCGCAGAACCCTGACTTTGCAATTCCCTGGGTCGGTTCCATTCCACTGCCTGGTGCATCCAGCTGTGAGCCCTGCTGCCGGCCCAAGCCTGTGGGGCTCCCGGGGTCCCCTGCGGGGTGGGCATCCCGTGCATGGGAAAGAGAGAGGTTTTAGAGGCACTAGACTATTTTCTTTTTCCTTCTTTGTCTTTTCTTTCTTTTTTTCTTTCTTTCTTTATTCCTTTCTTTCTTTCTTTTTTGGTGGTACTAGATATGGAACCCAGGGGCATTCTACCTCCAAGCAACACCCCAACCTTACTTTTTTTTCTTTATTTTGAAACAGGATCTCACTAAGTTGCAAAGGGCCTCACTAAGTAGCTGAGGCTGTCTGCAAGTTAGAGTACTTTCTCTTTTTTTCTTTTTTCTTTTTTCTTTCTTTCTTTTTTTTTTTTTTTTTTTTTGCGGGTCTGGGGATGGAAGCCAGGGGCATTCAACCTCTGAGCTACACTCCCTGCCCTATTTTTTATTCTTTATTTTGAAACCAGGTCTCACTGAGTTGCAGAGGGCCTCACTAAGTAGCTGAGGCTGTCTGTGAACTATTTCCTGAGATTGGCCTCCAACCTTGATCTTCCTGTCTTAGCCTCCCAAGTACTGGGATCACAAGCGTGGGCCATCAAGCCCAGCATAACCTCTCTTTGAAAATAAGAAAAGGTAAGCCGGGTATGGTGGCGCAAGCTTTTAGTCCCAGCATTTGGCATCTTGAGACAGGAGGATCGTAGTTTGTGGGCAGCCTCAACTACTTAGTGAGACCCTGTTTCAAAATAAAAAATAAGTCGGGCGTGGTGGCGCACGCTTGTCATCCCAGCATTTGGGAGGCTGAGACTGGAGGATCGCGTTTCACGGACAGCCTCAGCTACTTAGTGAGGCCCTCCGCAACTTAGTGAGACCCTGTTTCAAAATAAAGAATAAAAAAAAATAGGGCAGGGGCTGTAGCTCGGAGGTCGAATGACCTTGGGTTCCATCCCCAGACCCGCAAAATAAAAAAATAAAAAATAAAAAAGGGCTTGGGGTGTAGCTTGGAGGTAGAATGCTCTTGGGTTCCATCCCCAGTACCATTAATTAAGTAATTAATTAATTAAAAATAAGAAAAGGTGCCTGGCTGGTGGCATATGTTTGTAATCCCAGTACTTGGGAGGCTGAGACAGGAGGATCCGGGTTTGTGGCCAGCCTCAGTTCCGCAGTAAGGTCCTCTGCAACTTCAGGAGACACTGTTTCAAAATAAAGAATTAAAAATAGGGCTGGGGTGTAGCTTCGAGGTGGAATGCCTCTGAGGTCTATGTCCAGTACTGCTAAAGCGGGTATCCTCTCTGGCAGAGCAATGATGCCCACATGCCCTGTTCAGAGATGCCCTGCCGCAGAGACGCTACCCTTTTCCCCCGGCACAGCCATGGGACCTCAGACCTGTGGTCCACCGGTCCTGCACCCCAGTGTCTCTGATCCCCCTTATCCAATGGCCCCCCGCACCTCACTACAGCCATTTCCGGTACTGACTTCTCCCATCCGTCAGCCTTTCTAACGGTGGAGTAGCAACCTGGCTATAGAAGGCAATTCTGATCTGAGAAAAAGGAGAGTGCAGCGCCAGCCCAGACAGCCTCTGCTTCTGGTTAGCAGTCTGGCGTGCGGGGTGGACGGTTCCCAGAACACTCCGGGAGGCAGCACAGGCTGTCACCCCGCAGCCCAGGTGTCCCCGCCCTCCTGTCCCCTGAGGCAGATCCACGCTGATTTACTCCACCGACTTGGGAGGGGCTGGGGAGCCCGGGCTCCAGCACAAGCCCCGGGTCCTCTCTGCAGGCAGAGAGGAAGGAAGCGTCCTGCCAAATGCGTGCTGGAAGCCTGGCGTGGTGGCATGTGCGTGTCATCCCTGTACTTGGGAGGCCGAGGCAGGAGGATCGCAGGTTCGCAGCCAGCCTCTACAATTTAGTGAGACCTTCGGCAACTTAGTGAGATCGCTGTTTCCAAATAAAGATTTAAAAAAAATAATAGCCGGGCGTGGTGGTGCATGCTTGTCATCCCAGCATTCGGGAGGCTGAGACCCGAGGATCGCGGTTCGCGGCCAGCCTCAGCTACTTAGTGAGGCCCTCTGTAACTTAGTGAGACCCTGTTTCAAAAATAGAGAATAAAAAATAAGGCAGGAAGCCGGGCATGATGGCGCATGCTTGTAATCCCAGCATTCGGGAGGCTGAGACCCGAGGATCGCGGTTCGTGGCCAGCCTCAGCTACTTAGTGAGGCCCTCTGCAACTCAGTGAGACCCTGTTTCAAAATAAAGAATAAAAAATAGGGCAGGGGGTGTATCTCGGAGGTCAAATGCCCCTGGGTTCCATCCCAGACCCGCCAATAATTAATAATAATAATAATAATAATAATAATAATAAGAAGAAGAAGAAGAAGAAGAAGAAGAAGAAGCAGCCAGGGAGTGTAGCTCGGAGGTCCAATGTCCCTGGGTTCCATACCCAGACCTGAAAAAAAAAAATTAAAAAATAAGGCTGAGGGTGTAGCTCAGAGGTAGAATGTCCCTGGGCTCAGTCCCCAGCATCTCTGCCCCCCCACACACACACGAGAAGCGTTCAGGAGTGCTGTCGCTGGGATGACTCCAAAGTACTGCTTGTTTGCAAGGAGAAACTAAGTGCCTGGGAAGGAGGTGGCCCGCAGCTCCAAGACACCCTTTGCTAGAGGCGCCTCCCTGCCCTGCGGCCGAGGCAGCCAAGGACATCATCCTGTAAGCACGCACGCACGTGTATGCACTGCGCATGCGCCGTGGGGGCGAGCCTGCAGCCGCGTCGCCATGGAAACGCGAAGCCTGGTACCCAGAGGGCGGCCAGCGCGCGGTGGGATGGCGCTGAGAAGCGGGTCACTGGGGTTTAACTATTGACGCCCAAGGTCTTTGGGGACAGTGGGTGTCCCGGTGTATCCTGGGCCATCTGGATACAGCAGTAAGGAGGGTCAGACCAAACCACCTTGGTTTTAGTGTTTGGTTTGGTTTGGTTTGGTTCTGGGGATGGAACCCAGAGACACCCCAAGCCCTATTTTTATTCTTTATTTTGAAACAAGGTCTCACTAAGTTGCAAAAGTCCTCATTAAATAGCCGAAGCTGGCCTCAAACCTGCAATCCTTCCTGTCTCAGCCTCCTAAGTACTGGGATCACAAGCGTGCGCCACCACGTCCGGCTCTTGGTTCTAGTTTTGATTTTAGGGCCGGCTCTTACTTTTAGGCTGTGTGAACTCAGGCAGGTCACTCCGCTGCTCTGAGCTCATTTTCTCTTCCGTGAGACGGAGAGAAAAACCAGGCTCTCAGCCTCCCTCAGTGGGCTCCGGAAGCCATAGGGCATTCGACCTCCGAACTACACCCCAGCCCTATTTTTTAATCTTTCTTTATTTTATTTTATTTTTTTCCGTGGTACTGGGGGTGGAACCCAGGGGCTTTCTACCTCCGGGCTCTACTCCCAGACCTATTTTATATTTTTTATTTGGAAACAGGGTCTCACTAAGTTGTTGAGAGCCTCACTAAGTAGCTGAGTTTATTCTTTATTTTGAAACAGGGTCTCACTGAGTTGCAGAGGCCTCACTAAGTAGCTGAGGCTGTCCGCGAACCGCGACCCTCCTGTCTCAGCCTCCCGAATGCTGGGATGACAAGCGTGCACCACCACGCCTGGCCCTCAGTAATTTTTTTTAGAGTGTACTGAGACCAAAATGTTGGAGAATCAGCACACAATTTCAGATCTTTACTCAACTGATTCGTTGCCTACTTTTTGGTGTTCCATTCCCAGTACTGAAAATTAATAATAATAATAATAATAATAATAATAATAATAATAATGTATGAGGGGTAATGGCTTGGGGATAGAATGCCCCTGGGTCCCATCCCCAGTACTAAAAACAAAAAACAAAAAACCGAGAAGAGGGACCCGTAAGTCGCACCTCCCGCCTCGCTCCGGGAGCTCACCCTGTGAACAGAATCGCAGAATGTTGCCGGGCGTGGTGGCGCACGCTTGTCCTCCCCGCGCTTGGGAGGCGGAGACAGGAGGATCGCGCGGGTTCGAAGCCAGCCTCAGCTACTTAGTGAGGCTCTCGGCAACTCAGTGAGACCCTGTTTCCAAATAAAATATAAAAAAATAGGTCTGGGAGTATAGCCCGGAGGTAGAAAGCCTCTGGGTTCCACCCCCAGTAGCACCAAAAAATAAATAAATAAATAAATAAATAAAATAAAATAAAGAATCGCAGAATGTCGGGTTGCCTGCTCCCCTCACGTAGAGAGCCTTTCTGGGGTTTCGTCAGCGGGCTCCTGATGGCTGGGTTTACGGCGCTGAATGCTCACACGGGCGATACCCGCTCGACCCCTCCCAGGACACAGCGCCCTGACAGTGAAAGCAGGAGAGGGGTGAGGTCAGGGTTTCCAGCCGAGACTTGGGGGGCCCTGAACTGCCTTTCCAGGATTGACTGCAGGAGCAGTCAGTCCCGGGACTGTGGTCCGGTTGATTGTCATCTCAGAACGGGGCAGCCAGGGCCTTGTTGGCGATAAGAAGGTTTCTGCGGCCTCAGGTGGGTTTCAAGTCATCACAAGATGTTTTCGGTCAGACCAGGTGTTTCTGGAGTTAAGGGGGCCAGGGCAAGGGAGGCCCACACGAAATAGAGGCGGAGGTTTTGTTTCTGTGGTCCTGGGGGCTGAACCTAGGGGTGTTCTATCTCCAAGATACACCCCCAGCCCTATTTTATTTTATTTTACTTTTGTGGTACTGGGGATGGAACCCAAGGGCATTATCCTCTGAGCTATACCCCCAGTCTGGGGATGGAACCCAGGGGCATTCGACCTCTGAGCTACACCCCCACCCTAATTTTTATTCTTTTATTTTGAAACCGGGTCTCACTGAGTTGCGGGGGGGCCTCACTAAGTAGCGGAGGCCGTCCGCGAACCGCGATCCTCCGGTCTCAGCCTCCCGAATGCTGGGATGACGAGCGCGCGCCACCCACACTGGGCTTTATTCTCTTATTTTGAAACAGCTTCCTACAAAGTAGCTGAGGTTGGCCTAGAACCTGTGATCGTCCTGTCTCAGCCTCCCAAGTACTGGGATTACAAAGCGCGTGTTACCACACTGGGCTGGTTCTTACTTTAAAACAGGTTTTCTCTAGATTTCTGAGGGTCTCACTACGCTGCTGAGGCTGGCCTCCAACTGCGATCCTCCTGTCTCGGCCTCCTGAGTACGGAGATGCCGGGCTGGGCCCCCTCCTGGCTCCGCCTGTGGGCCGCAATGTGGGCCATGTCCTGGGACCTCAGAAGCAGACCACCAGGGGATGGATGCAGGGTCTTGGGGTCCATGAGCTCCTCTGACTCGGGGTCCTCCGTGGGGTTGATTCTGGCCCCAGGATCCCGGCCGAGGTCTGGGGACTTGTGTGGCTTCACAATCAGGGGAGCAGTGGCGGCCGGGGACGCTCAGCAGCTGCAGTGCCCTGGATGCCTGCGGCAGGGAACAGCTGGCCCAGGTAAAGCCGGGGACCCCAGTCACCCCCTCGCCCCCAGGGTCCGGCCGTCCCCTGGGCTCCGGGGCAGGAGCCGCCTGTCCAGCCTGGGCCATCACTGCCGTCGGCTGCCCACGGTTCCCCACCCGGGCGCCACCGCCAGGCCTGGGTGTGGGCACCGGGCTCCTCAGTGGCGTGGCCCAGTCGGTGTCCGGCGGTCTTCCTCGGGCACCCCTCACTCGCTGGCCAAGCCGTGGGGGTGGCCATGGCGGGTGTGCTCTGAGCCCCGGGCCCATCTTCCAGAGCGTGTTCAGGAAGCCAGAGCGCCGAGGTCAGTCAGGGTGGGCAGCTGGCCGCGGGGGCTGCAGGAGCGTGGCCAGCCAGGGCCCCGGAGGCCGCCCGGCCGTGCCCCCCCAGGCAGTGCCCAGCCCCTCCATTCGCCGTCTGCAGCCGACCCACCGCCGCCCTCCTCGGGGACCCTGCTGCGCCAGCGCCTGCTCCCTGGCCCGCGGTGGAAGTGTGTGCTAGGAACGGAACTTTCCATTTTAGGAGAGATTCTAGACACTTTCCAGCTTGACGTGCGCAGGGAGTTAGATCAGTTTCAATTTCTTTCCGTTAAGGAAAAAAAATTGTTACAGAAGTAAGACGGCCGGGCTGGCAGCCAGGCGCTGAGGCACACGTCTGTCATCACAGTACTTGGGAGGCTGAGACGAGAGGATCGCAGGATCTGGGCCAGCCTCTGCAACTTAGAGAGACCCTCGGCAACCTAGTGAGACCCTGTTTCCAAAAAAAAAAGAAATTTTTTTTTAAAGGTTGACGAGAGTCTCTCTACTCGCTGAGGCTGCCCTCTAACCTGCAGCCCTCCTGTCTCAGCCTCCCAAGTGCTGGGATTACAGGTGGGCGCCACCACGCTGGCTAAATCTTTGATGTTAAGTGAGTGTCCGGCAGGAATTAGGAAGCTGGACTTTCGCCGGGGGAATCCTGGACGGCCGGGGTGGTTTCTGGCGGCCAGTCCTGTGGCCACGCGTTACGTTGCTGGTACCGGATTTCTTAACTCTGGTCCCGTGGCACTTTGGTGAGACCAGGAGGACGTTCCAGGTCACACTCCTCCCTTGCCGTGTACACGCACCCAGCCCGAGGTGTCTTGTGGGTCTCCCCACAGTGGGGTGTCGTGTTTTCTTTTCAACAAGAAAGACTGGCGGTCCCAGTCTTTTTTAAAAAAAGACATATAACTTTTTTTGCCATACCAGAGATGAAACCCAGGGATATTCTACCTCCGAGCTACACCCCCAGCTCTATTTTACCTTTTATTTTGAAACAGAGTCTCACCAAGTTAATGCGGGTCTCACTAAGTTGCTGAGGCTGGCCTCCACCCTCCATCCTCCTGTCTCAGCCTCCCAAGTACTGGGATTGCAAGCATACACTGCCACGCCTGGCTCATCAAATTGTTTTTTATTGTGGTAAAATATGTCACCTAAAACCAACCGTTTAATCGTGCCCAGCCCAGAGGCACGAAGCACGTTCACGTGACTGTGCTGCCATCCCCACTGTCCACCTCCAGAACTTTCTCATCTCCCCGAACTGAAACTCTGTCCCCATTCAACACCGACTCCATCCCCTCCCCGGCCCCTGGCGCCCATCATGCGGCTCCCTGACTCTGTGATCTGAGGACTCTAGAGACATCCTGGAAGGGGAATCCTGCTACATGTGGGTTATGTCACCAAGCATCATGACCTCGGCCTCCATCCACATGACAGCTGGTGTTAGGATTTTCTTTCTTCTTCTAGGCTGAGTAATATTCCATCCTGGGATGAAACATAATGCGTCTCTGCCCACCCATCAGTGCCGGCCCATGCTGTTTCTGCCTCTGGGTCGTTGTAACCACGCTCCCGGGCACGAGGGTGTGTAAGCGTCTCGTCAGACTCTTCCTTTCAGTTCCTTTGGGTGTGAACCCAGAAGTGGGATTTCTGGATCGTCAAGTAAAAACGAAACAAAACAAAAAAATCCGGGTCTGGTTTTTTTGAGGAAGCTTTCAATTATTTTCCATAGAGGCCGAGCCATCCAACCTTCTCACCAGTAGTACCCATTGGGTTTCCATTTCTCCACATCTTCACCAATACTTGTGGTTTTCTAGGGGTTTTTTTTTTGGGGGGGAGAGGTTGGTTTGATCTTATAATAGCTGGTGTGTGTGTGTGTGTGTGTGTGTGTGTGTGTGTGTGTGTGTGTGTGAGTGACTGGGGATTGAACCTAGGGGTTCCCCGCCAGCCTCAGCTACTTAGTGAGGCCCTTTGCAACTCAGTGAGACCCTGTTTCAAAGTAAAGAATAAAAAATAGGGTTGGGGATGTAGCTCAGAGGTAGAATGCCCCTGGGTTCCATCCCCAGTAATGCAAAAAAGAAAGAAAGAAAGAAAGGTCTGTGGGTTCCATCCTCAGTATTGCAAAGATAAAAATGACCGTGGAGGCCGGGCGTGGGCAAGCTTGTAAGTTTGTCATCCCCGCGCTTGAGAGGCGGAGACAGGAGGATCAAGCAGGTTCGAACCCAGCCTCACTGGCTTAAGAGACCCTGTTTCCCAATTTAAAAAAATATAAAAATAGGTCTGAGGGTATAGCCCGGAGGTAGAAGGGTTTCCAGGAACCCCAGTACCACCAAAAAAATTAAAAAATGACCATGGACATAATGTGCCGGAGGTCCCGGTGTCCACAGGGGACCCCCGACTTGGGCAGCCCGGAGACGGCAGGGACCCAACCGGGAAGAAAGAAGCCGGTGTCCTCAGCAACCCGGTGGTCCCTGGGGTGCCCGAGGGTCTCGGGTCTGGGGACCCTGAGTTCTGCAAGCAGGGCAGCCCCCGCCGGCCGGGACGGAGCAGAGACGCAACAGGAGGCAGCTGCAGGGCAGGTCAGAGGACCAGAGGGAAGAAATACGGCCCCAGACTTGGGAAAGTGGCCCAGAGAGTGGCTGCGGGAGCTCCAGGTCCGGCTGTTCCCAGCCCAGGGACCTGACCTTTGGCCGCCCCTCGGGGCTGTCTGCAATCTTCTACTGTTGACTTAAAGGAAAAACAGAGCTCTGACGTGCTTCAGGCGGCCTGTTTACTACCTGATCCTCTGCAGAAGCCGCTTATCTCTGTTGGGATTTTCTAATCAGATGCTGAGCTCGTCCCCCAGGAGCAGGAGGACTCCGCTCTCTCCCTGATAACACACAAGGCCGCTCTCCCAGGACCCTTCAGGGCAGGCGGGTGCCCCGCACCTGTGCAGGGGCCGCCAGGTCCAGAAACCCAAGGAAACCTCAGGCCCCGCCCAGCACGAAGCCATATTTGCATATAAAGAGGCGGGGCCGGTCGGGGGGCGGGGCATACCTGGAAGCCCAGTATTTGGGAGGCTGAGACCTGAGGATCAGTGGCCAGCCTCAGCCACTTTGATCCTGTTTTGAAATATAAGCTGGAGCCGGAATGGTGGCACAGGCTTGTAATCTCTGCGCTTGGGAGGCTGAGACGGGAGGGTCTCACAGGTTCGAAGCCAGCCCCAGCTACTTAGTGAGGCTCTCAGCAACCTAGTGAGACCCTGTTTCCAAATAAAGTATAAAATAGGTCTGGGAGTACATAGCAGGGAGGTAAAAAAGAAAAGCCCCTGGGTTCCACCCCCAGTACCACCAAGAAAGAAAGAAAGAAAGAAAGAAAGAAAGAAAGAAAGACCGGGCGTGGGGGGGGGGCGCATCCCTGGAGTCCCAGTACTTGGGAGCCTGAGACAGGAGGATCGCAGGTTCGAGGACCGCCTCAGCAAGACTGTCATTAACCTAGCGAGACTCTGTTTCAAAATAAAAATAAAATAGGGCTGCGGGTATAGCTCAGAGGTAGAAGGCCTCCAGGTTCAGTACCAAAAAAGAGAAGAGACAGAGACAGAGACAGAGTCCAGAGACCATGTCAAGACAGCAGGAGAAGGTGGCCTTGTCCACAGGCCAAGTTTAGCAGCCTCGGCAAATCTGGCACGACTTTGTTTCCAAAAAAAAAAAAAAATCAGAGCTGGGCGTGGCTGCGCACGCTTGTAATCTCGGCAGTCGGGAGGCTGAGACAGGAGGACGGCGTTGGCAGACAGCCTCAGCTACTTAGTGAGGCCCTCTGCAACTCGGGGAGACGCAGCCTCCGGAATCGTGAGCAGTGCGTGCCCCTGTTTACGCGCCGCCATCCGTGTTATTTTGCAATGGCAGCGCCAGCCGACGAACACAGTGGTTATGATATTAACCATAATTATGCAACCTGTTACCTGAAGCGCGCTCCAGGGCTTCCTGTATGGATTCTGTTTTGTTCTGTTTTGTTTTTGAAAGTTCCTATGCACCTATAATTATTTCAAAACACAAAGTTGTTTTCTTTCTTTCTTCCTTTCTTTCTTTCTTTCTTCCTTTCTTTCGGCAGAAATTAAAAACAAGCCGAGTTGGGCGGGGTGGCACATGCCTGTTATCCCGGTGTTTGGGAGGCTGAGACAGGAGGATCGCGTGTGGTTCACAGAGGGCCTCAGTTACTTAATGAGTCCCTTTGCAATTCCGTGAGACCCTGTTTTTTTTTTTTTTTTGTTTGTTTGTTTTTTGGTGGTACTGGGGTTCCTGGAAGCCCTTCTACCTCCGGACTACACTCCCAGGCCTATTTTATATTTTTATTTAGAAACAGGGTCTCCTAAGCCAGCGCACGCGGCTGGCTTCGAACCCGCGCGATCCTCCTGTCTCTGCCTCCCAAGCGCGGGGATGACAAGCGTGCGCCACCACGCCCAGCGAGACCCTGTTTTAGAATAAAAATAGAGCTGGATGTGGTGGCGCACGCTTGTCATCCCAGCATTTGGGAGGCTGAGACAGGAGGGTCGCAATTTCAGGACCAGCCTTAGCACCTGAGCGAGGCCCTCTGCAACTTAGTGAAACCCAAATATAAATCAAAATAGGGCTAGGGGTATAGGTTGAAGGTAGAATGCCCCTGGGTTCTATCCCCAGTACCAATGAAATAAAAAAAATAAACCAAAACGAAACAGGTCTCACTAAGTAGCTGAGGCTGGCTGCAAACCTGCGAGCCTCCTGTCTCAGCCTCCCGAGTCCTGGGATAGTAAGCGAGCACCAGTACGACAAGGTGTTTTTTTTTTCTCTTTACTGTTTTTTAAATTATTACTAGAGAGTGTGAAATTTTTCACGATGGTCATTTATAATCCTTTCTGTGGTTTATGTCCACTTTTAACAGTTCATTTTTAAGATTTTGAGATAATTTATGACTTACCGACGTGCAAAAACAAGTACAGAGAGTCCTCTCAGACCTGCAGCCCGGCGTCCCTGAAGCACAGAACATTTATCAAAACTCAGAAGTCAGCCTGGCGTGGCGGCGCACGCTTGTAATCCCAGTACTTGGGAGGCTGAGACTGGAGGACCGCAGGCTCCTGGCCAGCCTCAGATACTTTTTTTTTTTTTTTAACAATACTGGGGAGGAAACCCAGGGGCTTTCTACCTCCGGGCTATACTCCCAGACCTATTTTATATTTTATTTGGAAACAGGGTCTCCCTGAGTTGCTGAGAGCCTCACTAAGTAGCTGAGGCTGGCTTCGAACCCGTGCGATCCTCCTGTCTCAGCCTCCCAAGCGCGGGGATTACAAGCGTGCGCCCCCATGCCAGGCTAAGCCTCAGCCACTTAGTGAAGCCCTCTGGGACTTAGTGTGACTCTGTTTCAAAATAAAGACTAAAATATAAGGCTGGGGGTGTAGCTCAGAGCTAGAATGCCTCTGGGTTCAATCCTTGACCACAAAATTAATTAAGTAATTAATGAGAAAAATAATAAAAAATAAAAATTAAGTCTTTAGGATTAAGCGCACACTTGTAATCCTAGTATTTGGGAGGCTGAGACAGGAGGATTGCGGTTTACGGACAGCCTCAGCTACTTAGTGAGGCTCTTTGCAACTCAGTGAGACCCTGTTTCAAAGTAAAGAATAAAAAATAGGGCTAGGAAGCCGGGCGCGGTGGCGCACACTTGTCATCCCCGCGCTTGGGAGGCGGAGACAGGAGGATGGCGCAGGTTCGAAGCCAGCCGCGCTGGCGTAAGAGACCCTGTTTCAAAAAAATGTAAAAATAGGTCTGGGAGTGTAGCCCGGAGGTAGAAGGGCTTCCAGGAACCCCAGTACCACCAAAAATTAATAAATAAATGAAAGAAAGAAAGAAAGAAAGAAAGAAAGAAAGAAAGAAAGAAAGAAAAAGAAAATAGGGCTGGGGTGTAGCTTGGAAGTCAAATAAATGCCCCTGGGTTCCATCCCTGACCACAATAATAAATAAATAAATAAATAAATAAATATTAGAAAATAGGTACCAAAAATAATAAAAATAATAAAAATAAAGTCCCAGCAGAGTCCACTTGGGTGCCGGAAAAGGACACAAACCAGGGGATCCCTGGGAACCCCCAGGAGCTGGGAGAGATAGTGGGAGCCTCTCTGGAGCCTTGGTCGTTGGTCCACACACCTCCAGATTCCAGCCTCCAGTTCCAGCCTCCAGATTCCAGCCTCCAGTTCCAGCCTCTAAGTCTGGGACAGAGGGAATCTGATTTCCACGGCCTCCCCACCCCCGCCCTGTTAGTGGTGCCTGGTCGCAGGGGCCCCAGGACAGACAGACAGACAGACAGACACACACACACACACACACACACACACACACACAATTGATTCTCTGCAGGCTCCTCCGCACTTGGCCCTCGGTGTCCCGGGGAGAGCAGCCTGCAGGCGGAGCTGCGGCCCTGGGCGCCATCTGTCCATCTGTCCATCTGTCCCCGCAATTCCCCTGGCTCACCCAAGGCTCGCTCGGAGGCCGGAGCCCGGGCTGGCGGGCGCCCCCTGCGGCCCCGCGGTGACCTCGCCCTGCTGCAGCCGAGGCCGCCGGGTCGGCCCGAGCTCGGGACGCGGTGACCGCGGGAGCCGGCGCTGCAGGCTGCAGGTGCGGGGCTCGAACCAGCCACAGGCAGCCGCTTGGGGCCAGGCCAGCGCTCGTCCATGTAGGGGTCGGGCTGAGGTCTAGATCCTCAGGGGAGCAGGAGACCAGGGTCCCGGCCCTGCTCTGTCTCTTCCCAGCCTGTGCGTTGGAAGTGTGTGTGTGTGTGTGTGTGTGTGTGTGTGTGTGTGTGTGTGTTACTAGGGATGGAGCAGGGATGGAACCCAGGGGCATTCTACCTCCGAGCTATACCCCCTTCCCTATTTTTATTCTTTACTTTGGTTTTTTTTTGGGGGGTGGTGGTACTGGGGGTAGAACCCAGAGGCTTTCTACATCCGGGCTATACTCCCAGACCTATTTTCTATTTTATTTGGAAACAGGGTCTCACTGAGTTGCTGAGAGCCTCACTCAGTAGCTGAGGCTGGCTTCGAACCTGCGCGATCCTCCTGTCTCAGCCTCCCAAGCGCGGGGATGACAAGCGTGCCCCACCTCGCCCGGCTATTCTTTACTTTGAAACCGGGTCTCACTGAGTTGCCGAGGGCCTAAGTAGCTGAGGCTGTCCGGGAACCCCGATCCTCTGGTCTCAGCCTCCCGAATGCTGGGATGATGAGCGCACGCCCCCACGTCCGGCTCGGAATCTTCTAATGTAGGATGTCCACTCCTAGACTCAGGGGACCCCTCCGTGCTCGGCCTGGGGAGATCCAGGCAGGAGCTGGTAGAGGCCAGAGATGCGGGTCTGCAAGCTGCAGCACCCAAGATGCCCCAAATGTCCACAGCGCTCACGAGCACAGCAGGGAGGTGCTTTTCCAAGCAGGAGGTGGTGACCCCACCGCTGTCATCACAGTGCTGGGAGGCTGAAACCAGAGGATCGCAGGTTGCAGGCCAGTCTCAGCAACTTGGCAGAACTCTGTGGCAAAATTTAAAAGAAAAGAAAGAAAAAGGGCAGCCGGGCGCGGTGGCGCACGCTTGTCATCCCCGCGCTTGGGAGGCGGAGGCAGGAGGATCGCGCAGGTTCGAAGCCAGCCGCGCTGGCTTAAGAGACCCTGTTTCCAAATAAAAATATAAAAAATAGGTGTCTGGGAGTGTAGCCCGGAGATAGAAGGGTTTCCAGGCACCCCAGTACCACCAAAATAAATAAATAAATAAATAAATAATTTTAAATTTTAAAAATTAAAAAAAAGATAAATAGACTTTCAGCAAACTAGCAAGACCTTGTTGCAAAATAAAAATAAAGATAATAAAGAGCCGGGCATGGTGGCGCACGCTTGTCATCCCCGCGCTTGGGAGGCAGAGACAGGAGGATCGCCCGGAGGTAGAAGGGCTTCCAGGAACCCCAGTACCACCAAAACAAAAAGAAAAAATAATAATAATAAATAAAAATAATAAAGAGGTGGGGGTGTAGCTCAGGGGGAGAATGCCCCTGGGTTCCATCCCCAGTACCAAAAAAAAAAAAAAAAAGGAGGACCGGGTGTCCAAGGGCCTATCCACCCAGCCTGGGAGAACCTGGTCCCCCCACCCGGGTGACTCTGAAGCCACTGGCTGGTGCGGAGTGAATTTACGACCGAATCCAGGTCCCCCGCTCGGGCTTCCAGATGTGTGAGGATCTGCAGCTGCTGTGCCCCCTCCCCCGTGGATTTCCCGGCAGCTCGTGCAGCCTTGCCGGAGGCTGGGCCGGGATCCCTGGCGATCAGCACCCAGGGTGCGGGCCGGCACGTCGGCACCCAGGTCCCCAGCAGCACGTTAGCCAGCAAATGTGCGTGCACGGCCAGAGGCCGCGGCTCCTCTCCGGCTTCGCTCATTTCCCAGCAAAAGCTTTCCGGATGGCTCCAGAACGATAGCCAAAAAAATAAGAATTAAAATAAAAAATAAGCCGGGCGTGGTGGCGCATGCTTGTCATCCCAGCATTCAGGAGGCTGAGACAGGAGGATCACGGATCTGGGACAGCCTCAGCTACTTGGCGAGGCCCCTTTGCAACTCAGTGAGACCCGGTTTCAAAATAAAGAATTGAAAATCAGGCTGAGGGTGTAGCTCAGAGGTAGAATGCCAGAATTACAAGCGTGCATTACCATGCCCGGCTTTTTTTTTTTTTTTTTTAGAAATAGAAGGTTGGAAGCCCGGCGTGGTGGTGCACACTTGTAATCCCTGCGCTTGGGAGGCTGAGACAGGAGGATCGCACAGGTTCGTGGCCATCCTCAGCTACTGAGTGAGGTTCTCAGCAACTTAGTGAGACCCTGTTTCCACAAAAAAAGTATAAAATTGGTCTGGGAGTATGGCCTGGAGGTAGAAAAGCCCCTGGGTTCCACCCCCAGTACCACCAAAAAGAAAAGAAAAGAAAAAAAAAGAAGTATAAGGTTGGGGTGTAGCTCAGAGGTAGAATGCCCTTGGGTTTCATCCCCAGTACCAAAAACAAACAAACAAATAAATAAATAAATATTAAAAATAGAGAGCTGGGTGTGATGGCGCATGCTTGTAAAAAAATAGGGCTGGGGCCGGGCGTGGTGGCGCAGGCTTGTAATCCCTGGGTTTGGGAGGTGGAGACAGGAGGATCCCACTGGTTCGGAGCCAGCTGCACTGGTTTAAGAGACCCTGTTTCCAAATTAAAAAAATATATATAAAATAGGTGTGGGAGTGTAGCCTGGAGGTAGAAGGGCTTCCAGGAACCCCAGTACCACCAAAAAAAAAAAAAAAAAAAAGGCTGGGAGTGTAGCTTGGAGGTAGAATGCCCCTGGTTTTCATCTCCAGCACCACACACAAAAAGAAAGAAATAGGGTTGGGGAGCCCGGCGTGATGGCGCACGCTTGTAATCCCAGCATTTGGGAGGCTGAGACCGGAGGATCAGGGTTCGTGGACAGTCTCAGCTACTTAGAGAGGCCCTTTGCAACTCAGTGAGACCCTGTTTCCAAATAAAGAATAAAAAAATAGGTCTGGGGGTGGATCTTGGAGGGAGAATGCCCCTGGGTCCCATCCCTGGTACTGAAAAAAATAAAAAAATGTATGTTGAAATCTCAGCCCCTCCTACACTGCAGCCTCCCAGGAAGCCGGGGCGGGCCGCTGGCATCTCGGAGGGCAGCCGGGATCTGAGCGGCTGCGGAGGACGCTCCTTCCTGCCCAGGACAGCGGCCACGCGGCCGCCCTTGGTGTAGATGGAAAAAAACCCTGTTGGTTTGTGGAGTAGCAAATGTTTTGAAGGAAGAGAGGCTGGGCCGGGCGCAGAGACCACAGGGGACCTCGGGGCCAGAGGGCAGCAGCCTGGGCCACGTGAGCTTGGCCGGCCTGGAGCGGGGCAGGAAGCCGGGCTGGACCGGGCCGGAGCAGGGGCCTCGGGGGACCTCACAGGGCCACCAGCCTCGCAGCCGCTGGCAGATGAAAGGAAGCTTTAAAACTGGGCTGAGCCGGGCGTGGTGGCGCACGCATGCTTATCATCCCAGCGCTTGGGAGGCTGAGACCGGAGGATGGCGGTTCGCGGCCAGCCTCAGCTACTTAGTGAGCCCCTCAGCAACTCAGTGAGACCCTGTTTCAAAATAAAGAATAAAAAATAGGGCTGGGGCTGTAGCATGGAAGTAGGATGCCCCTGGGTTCCATCCCCAGTACCAAAAAAAGGAAAGAAACAAAGATTTCGACCTCAGGAGACCAGCAGCGGCGTAGGCGGGTCTCCGGCTTCTCCACTCTTTCCTGTTGACCTCGGGGCCGGCCGCGGACCTCCCAGACCTCCACCTGAGGTTAATGGGTTTGCTCCTGGCTTACATTTTCCACCTCTCCTCTTGCCCCTGCACGTGGCTCTCATAAGAGCAGAGGCAGAGATGTGGAAAACCACCTAGAAATCACACGTGCGCCCTCAGTTCCTGAGAATTTAGTTTTGCTTCTACGGGTGCGTCTGATGTTGCAGGCTCCGAGCAGGGGTCGGGAGCCCTGGGCTCCCAGATGGAATAATACAAGTTCTAAGACAGAAACCGTGCCCTTTTTCTCGCCCCTCTGCCAAAGAAAACCAGTTGCTTTTCTGTTTATATATGTATGTATATATTTATTATGTGTGTGTGTGTGTGTGTGTGTGTGGTACTGGGGATGGAACCCAGGGTCATTCTACCTCCAAGCTACACCCCGGTCTTTTTTTTTTTTTTTTTTTTTTTGGTGGTACTGGGGTTCCTGGAAGCCCTTCTACCTCCGGGCTACACTACCAGACCTATTTTATATTTTTTTATTTGGAAACAGGGTCTCTTACGCCAGCGAGGCTGGCTTCGAACCTGCGTGATCCTCCTGTCTCCGCCTCCCAAGCGCGGGGATTACAAGCGTGCGCCACCACGCCCGGCAACCTTTTTTTTTTTTTAATCTTTTCCTTTCTCTTTCTTTCTTTCTTTCTTTCTCTCTTTCTTTCTTTCTTTCTTTCTCTCTTTCTTTCTTGCGGTATTGGGGATGGAACCCAGGGCATTCTACCTGGAGCTCGGACGTAGAATGCACCTGGGTTCCCCTAGAATCACCTGCGTTGCAGTTACTGGTTTCTTCAGTAATGCAAAAAGAAAGGAAGGAAGGAAGGAAGGAAGGAGGAAGGAAGGATAAAAAATCAGGCTGGGAGTGTAGCTCGGAGGTAGAATGCCTCTAGGTTCCAATCCCAGTACCACCAACAAAACAAAACAGAAACAAAATACAGAGCAGCTAAAGGTGAGTTGCGTTTCATCTTTGAGCATGAATTCGGGCTCTCTTTTACTCGTTTTTTTTTGGGGGGGGCAGGTACCCCAGAGCTTCGGCCATGCTAGGCGAGCGCTAACCACTGACCAGCACCCCCCAAGCCACAGTGACCCCGGGAGATGGACTCATCCTGCGAAGTTCCCTGGGCCGGGAGCCGGGGGCCGGGTCGGGGTCCCAGGCCGGCCTGTGCCAGCTGGGCCTGGCATCTCCCGCCGCAGGACGATTCCTCCACCCGGCAGGGCCACGCCGGGCGCCCGGGACGCTCGCTGGCTGTGAAACGTCCACGTGCCCAGCGCGGGCCGGACGGAGGTCAGAGCGAGTCGAATCTAAACCACATCTGACTGGGCAATCCGTGTGCTTCTAGGGATGTGTCGACTTCGTACTCATTGGCTAATTTGTGGGGGGCCACAGTTCCTGGCACTCTCTGGCCCCCGTTTGCTTTCTGACTTTAGTTATTGGCAAAATGACTCCTCCTCCTCCTCCTCCTCCTCTACACCCCAGTCCTGTTATTTTTTTTTTCGTGGTACTGGGGATGGAACCCAGGGTCATTCTATCTCCGAACTCCATCCCCAACCCTACTTATTCATCTTTATTTATTTATTTATTTACTTTGCGGGTCCGGGGATGGAACCCGGGGGCATTTGACCTCCGAGCTACACCCCCTGCCCTGTTTTTTATTCTTTATTTTGAAACCGGGTCTCACTGAGTTGCAGAGGGCCTCGCTAAGTAGCTGAGGCTGTCCGCGAACCGCGATCCTCCTGTCTCAGCCTCCTGAATGCTGGGATGACAAGCGTGCGCCACCACACCCTGGCGTTTTGTCTTTATTTTGAAACAGGGTCTCACTGAGTTGCAAGGGGCCTCGCTAAGTAGCTGAGGCTGTCCGCGAACTGCGATCCTCCTGTCTCAGCCTCCCAAGTCCTGGGATGACAAGTGTGCGCCACCCTGCCTGGGCTCTGGTTTTATTTTTCATTTTGATTTGGAAACCGGGTCCTGCTCAATTGTTGAGGGTCTTACCAAGTTGCCGAGGCTGGCCTCAAACCTCCGATCCTCCCGTCCCGGTCTCCCAAGCCCTGGGATGATGGGCGCTCTTAATCTCCCTAGGTCTGCCGGCTCCCGGCTCCCTATACCGTCTCTCTCTGGTCCCCGGGAGGTCGGGGGTCCTCGTCGGCTGGGGATGAAGGCCTTCTGGTTGGCTCTGCATCCTGTCAGTTGGGTTCTGGTTTCCTTTTCTTAGTATTTTACTTCCTGCAGCGACTTCTTCGCCCCGGCTTGTCTGAAAGCGTTGCTTAAGGTCCTCGTGACCCCTTGATGGTTTGGGGACTGGTGTGCGTCCCTGCTGCGGTGGCAGTGGCAGGAGGGCTGATTTGGGCTTGGGGGCTTTGCCCTGGATCAAGGACTCTCTGTTCATTTCCGGGCCTCTCCACCTGGGCCCGGCAGGGGCAGGCGCAAGGTCCACGCTCCCCGTGACCTCGGGGCCCCAGGGACCCTTGACATCCTTGGCTTCTGGCTATTTCACTCCTGCCTCTGCCTCCACCTCCTCACGGATCCATTAAAAAAGTCACTTTGAAGCCGGGCGTGGTGGCGCACGCTTGTCATCCCCGCGCTTGGGAGGCAGAGACAGGAGGATCGCGCAGGTTCAAAGCCAGCCCTGCGCGCTGGCTTAGGAGACCCTGTTTCCAAATATAAAATGTAAAAATAGGTCTGGGAGTGTAGCCCGGAGGTAGAAGGGCTTCCAGGAACCCCAGTACCACCAAAAAAAAAGTCACTTTGAAGCCGAGCCGTTCATCCCAGTACTTGGGAGGCTGAGACAGGAGGATCGTGATTCGAGGACAGTCTCAGCTGCTCAGTGAGGCCCTCCGCCTCTTAGTAAGACCTTGTTTCAATATAAAGAATTAAAAAAAAAAAAAAGCAGGCGTGGTGACGCTTGTCATCCCAGCATTCAGGAGGCTGAGGCAGGAGGATCGCAGTCCGCAGACAGCCTCAGCTGCTTAGTGAGGCCGTCCGCAACTCAGTGAGACCCTGTTTCCAAATAAAGAATAAAAATAGGGCTGGGGGTGGAGCTCGGAGGTAGAATGCCCCTGGGTTTAATCCCCAGTACCACAAAAAAATATAAATAAATAAAATAAATAGGACTGGAGTATAGCTCAGAGGTAGAATGCCCCTGAGTTAAAAAAAAAAAAAAAGGTCACCTTAATACCAGTTCTTGGGAGGCTGAGACAGGAGAAGCCCAGGTTCGAGGCCAGTCTTAGCTACTTAGCGAGACTCCTAGTGAGACCCTGTTTGAAAATAAAATATAAAAAGGGGTGGGGACGAAGCTTGGAGCTAGAATGCCTCTGTGTTCAACCTCACAACACCTGCCGACCGTTCCTTTTGCGGTTTCTAAGCAGAATGGCTTTGCCCCTCCCTCTTCTACCCCCTATTTTCCTGACCAGGAGGCCAGTGTCCAGTGTCCAGTTGCGGGCGGAGGGCGTGCAGCAGGCGCGGGGTCCGGAGCTGCCCCCGCAGGCCCTCTGGGGCCGAGAGGAGCCATCACAGCCAGGCTCCGGCGTCAGCCCCGTGCGGCCAGAGCCGCGGGCCGCGTGGCCACCTGCCTGGGGATTAGATCTCCCCGCTGCACCTGCCGCGGGGCCTCGGGACACGCGCCGGCCAACAGCATCTCCCAGGGCCGCTCTCCCGCCCAGCAGCGAGGGCACTGGCAAGAGGTTGGGCTAAGGAGGCCCTGTTTCAAAAGCGGCTGGGCTCAGCACACGCCTGTCAGCCCAGCACCCAGGAGGCTGAGACAGGAGGATCGCAGGTTCGAGGCCAGTCTCGGCAGCAAACTCTCGGCAACCTAGTGAGACCCTGATTTATTCTTTCTTTCTCTCTCTCTTTTTTTCTTTCTTTCCTTCCTTCCTTTCTTTCTTTCTTTTTCTTTTTTACAGTACTAGGGGTGGAACCTAGAGGCTAAGAACCCTACTTAGTGAGGCCCTTTGCAAACTCAGTGAGACCCTGTTTCAAAGCGTGCACCACCACACCTGGCTAATCAGTAGCCTTTTCTTGGGAGGCTGAGACAGGAGGATCGCACAGGTTCGAAGCCAGCCTCAGCTACTTAGTGAGGCTCTCAGCAACTTAGTGAGACCCTGTTTCCAAATAAAATATAAAAAGGTCTGGGAGTAGAGCCCGGAGGTAGAAAGCCCCTAGGTTCCATCCCCCGGTACCACCAAAAAATAAAAAATAGGGCTGGGTGTAGCCCAGAGGTAGAATGCCCCTGGGTTTCATGCCCAGTACCACACACATACAAAAAAAAAAAAAAAAATAGGGCTGGGGGTGTAGCTTGGAGGTAGAAAGTCCGATCCCCAGTACTGCAAAAAAAAAAAAAAAAAAAGAAAAAGAAAAAAAGAAAAAAAATATTTTGAAAAAGAGTCTTCCTAAGTAGCTGAGGCCATCCTCCAACCTCAATGCAGCCTCTTTTGCCTTGTGGCTGTAATCAGGAGCTGCTCAGAGGGCACGAGACTCAAGGGGCTTTGTCGCATGCATAGAAGTTCGCCCATGCCGAGGTCTGCTCCCTCCCAGCCCTGCGCCCTGGGCTCGGCAGCCGCGCCCAGGTCCCTGGCACCCGTCCCTGGCACCCAGCCAGGGTGACAGCATTTCCTTAGTGCTGGGAAACTCAAAACAGGAGTGAGCCACGGGACTCTGCATGGTGACCAGGACCCCTGTGCCGGCGCTTACCAGCGCTCACATGATGGCGGTCACGCCCCCGGGCCTGCCCAGCCAAGTGGGGGCGAAGGCCGCCCCCGCCGGTCCCCGGACAGACGGCGGCCCTGTCCGCCGCTCCCGTCACCATGGCAACGAGCCCATCAGCTGCCCCCCGCGTCACCCTCGGTCATCGCTGGCTCATCCTCGGGGCTCCGGGCTCAGAACCCGAGGCCTTGGCGGGCCCTGCCTCGAGGGCCAATTTTCCGCCCTCTCGTGGGAAGTTCATTCATCCCTCTCTCTCCCTTCACTTCTAATTATAGACGCCCGGGGAATATTTAGCCTGCAAACAAAGGGACCTCGCTGCCCGGAGTCACGGGACTCTGTTTTGTAGCTGCGGACACAGTCTTCCTTTGGAAAGGGTGTCCAGTACAAGTGTGATGACGCCCTGCCCTCCACCAAGTCCCCTGCACGCCCCCCACCCCAGCCCGGAGCTGGGGCCCTGGGGAGCCGCAGGCAGAGGACCCCACCCGGCCCGGACACGGGGTGGGGGCCCGCTGCCTGAGTCCCCTGAAGATGGACCCCAGGGGCATTCTACCTCCGAGCTACACCCCAGCACTGTTTTTTATCTTTTTATTTTATTTTATTTTTTCGGGGTCTGGGGATGGACCCCAGGGTCATTCGACCTCCGAGTCACACCCCCACCCTATTTTTTATTCTTTATTTTGAAACCGCGTCTCACTGAGTTGCAGAGGGCCTCACTAAGTCGCTGAGGCTGTCCGCGAACCGCGATCCTCCTGTCTCAGCCTCCCGAAGGCTGGGATTAGATTACAAGCATGCGCCACCATGTCTGGCTAAATCCTTTTATTTTATATTTATTTATTTATTTATTTATTTATTTATTTATTTATTTATTTATTTTGGTGATACTGGGGTTCCTGGAAGCCCTTCTACCTCCCGGCTACACTCCCAGACCTATTTTTACATTTTCATTTTTGGAAACAGGGTCTCCTAAGCCAGCGCACGCGGCTGGCTTCGAACCTGCGCGATCCTCCTGTCTCCGCCTCCCAAGCGCGGGGATGACAAGCGTGCGCCACCACGCCCGGCTAAATCCTTTTATTTTTAAAACAGGGTCTCACTGAGCCGGGCGGGCGTGGTGGCGCAAGTTTGTAATCCCAGTGCTTAGGAGGTAGAGACAGGAGGATGACGCAGGTTCGAAGCCAGCCTCTCTGGCTTAAGAGACCCTGTTTCCAAGTTAAAATATACATATATATACATATATATATACACATATACACAAATATATACACATATACACATATATATACACATATACACATACACAAATATATATATGTGTATATATATATATATATATATATATATATATATATACATACATACACATATATACATATACATACAGGTCTGGGAGTGAGCCCGAGAAGGGTTCCAGGACCCCAGTACCACCAAAACAAAACAAAACAAAACAAAAAAAAACAACCAGGGTCTCACTGAGCTGCAAAGGGCCTTGATAGGTAGCTGAGGCTGTCCACAAACCATGATCCTCCAGTCTCTGCCTCCTGAATGCTGGGATTCCAAGGAGGGGCTCAGACATTCTCTGCTGCAGGTGTCCTGGCCTCCACCTGCTCCCGCCAGCCGGGATCTCCCCCCAGTTATGACAGCCGCAGGTGTCCCCAGGTATCAGCCAGTATCCCCTGGTGCAGAGTCAACCCCGGGCAGAGATCCGCCCACCTAAGGCTCACCGAAGGGAATTGTGGGGAAGAAGCAGAAACGCTTTTTTTTTTTTTTTTTGCTAGGTGTAAAGGCGCATGCTGGTGATCTCAGTGCTTGGGAGGCTGAGACAGGAGGAGGGCAGGTTTGAGTCCAGCCTCTGCAACTCAGTGAGACCCTGCTTCAAAATACAGAATAAAAACAGGGCTGGGAGTGTAGCTCGGAGGTAGAATCACCTGGGTTCCACCTCCAGCACCACAAAAATAAATAAATAAATAAATAAATAATAAATTAAATAGGGCTGGGGGAGTAGCTCAGAGGTAGAATGCCTCTGGATTCAATCCCAGCACCAAAACAAAGCAAAAATCCTACACAGGCACCTGCCACATAACGCTGCGACCCCAAATTGCCCGGGCTAGGAAGCCCCACCCCTACGCGGGGGTCTGGGCCAGGGTCCCCCAGGAGGCCGGCCAGGCCAAAGGAGCTGAAACTGCCTCCAGCAATTCTTCCAAGCTGCCGCGAGGCTTTGTTTGGGTCTGAATCTTGTCTTCTGTAAACACTGCGCCGGTCTCTCTTGTTTCTGAACACTGTGTGCTCTGGGCAGCCGGCCTGGGCCGGGAGAGAGCGCTGGCGCCCCGCCGGCCCCCTGCAGGATCTGGCTAGAGGTTTTGGTTGTTAGGGATTTTTTTTTTCTTCATCGCACTTATTTATTTATTCATTCATCCATTCATTCTATCTCTGAACCACACACCCCCAAGCCCTGTTTTTGATTCTTTATCTTGAAAACAGGGTCGCGCTAAGTTGCCGAGAGGCTCGCTCCCGGCTGAGGCTGGCCGCGAACCTGCGAGGCCAGGGATGACCCGCGCGCATGCGCGCCACCACCCCGCCCCGCTTCTCCATCAAGTCTTCGGGGACACGATCCCGCCACCTTGTGGGGCTGCGGGAGCTCCCAGGCGGTCCGGCTGCAAAGCTCGGGGTCCCGGAGGCCTTCTGGGGAGAAGAGGGCGCCTTGGGTGCTCTTGGTTCTCTCCGGGACGTGGAGGCGCAGGCCATGGCCCCCTTGGGTGAGGCTGACTCCCTTGCACGCTGGCCGCCTGGAACTGGCTCTGCCCGGCGCGATCCCTGCAGGGTGCTGAGCCGGGGTCTCCCTGAAGCCGGAAGCACCAGCCACAGATTCAGAAATCACCGGGAAATGCTTTTTTGGGGGACTGGGGATGGGACCCAGGGCCATTCGACCTCAGAGCTACACCCCCAGCCCTATTTTTTTATTCTTTATTTGGAAACAGGGTCTCACTGAGTTGCCGAGGGCCTCACTAAGTAGCTGAGGCTGTCCGCGAACCGCGATCCTCCGGTCTCAGCCTCCGGAGTGCTGGGACTACAAGCGTGCGCCACCACACTCGGCTGTCTTTTTTATTCTTTATTTTGAAACAGGGTCTCACTGAATTGCAAAGGGCCTCACTAAGTAGCGGAGGCTAGCTCCAAACGCAGATCCTCCAGTCTCAGCCTCCCAAATGCTGGGATTACAAGCGTGTGCCACCATGCCTGGGTTTATTCTGTGTGTGTGGGGGGGGGGGTAGGGGATGGAACCCAGGGACATTCTACATTTGAGCTACACCCCTAGCCCGTTTTTTTATTCTTTATTTTGAAACGGGGTATCACTGAGTTGCAAAGGGCCTAAGTAGCCAAGGCTGGCTGTGAACAGCGATCCTCCAGTCTCAGCCTCCAAAATGCTGGGGGGTACAAGCGTGTGCCACCACGCCGGCTCAGTCCCCCTTTCTTACAGGGCCCCTGCCATGTGACTTCTCCCAGTGCCACCCTGCAGGGGGTTATGCAAGGTCATGGCGGTGACCCTGACATCTACCCAACACGCCCTGCCGTGTGGCCTCTGCGGTGTGGCCGCTGCGATGCCCCAGCTGGGGGCTTGCAAGGCTGAGGGTCACGGAGCCGGGTGATGGGTGCTCTGTAGGCTGCCAGGACGCTCCCCGGGCTGGGGAGAGGTGGAGAGGTGCCCTGCGCCCGCCCGGCTGCTGCAGACAGCTGGGGAGGAGCCGCCCCTGACTCAGCGTGAGAGCCGACCACAGGAGAAACCCTCGCTCTGCCGTTTCCCTAACAAGCAAGACTCAGCAGAAAGCGTGGCACCGCGGGCAGGCTCCCGATGGAGAGCTGACTAACCCGGGTGATCCCGTCCCCAGGGAACCCCGGGCCACGTCTGGGACATTAGTGGTGGTTCCTCCTGTCTGTGGAGTGGGTGGAGACCCCGGACGGTGCCCAGCACCCTGCAGGGCCCGCTACCCCAAACACACACCTGGAAATGTGGAGCCAAGCAACTGCCACTGGGAGGCCGGGGCAGGACGATCCCAGGTTCGAGGCCAGCCTCTGCCACTCAGCAAGACTTCGGCAACCTAGCTAGATACGCTTTCCTTTTTTCTTTTTCTCTCCCTCTTTCTCTCTTTCTTTCTTTCTTTCCTTCTTTCCTTTTTAGTCTTTACTTTGTTTTTTTTTTGTTGTTGTTGTTTTGTTTTGTTTTGGTGGTACTGGGGTTCCTGGAAGCCCTTCTACCTCTGGCTACTCTCCCAGACCTATTTTATACTTTTTATTTGGAAACAGGGTCTCTTAAGCCAGTGAGGCTGGTTTCAAACCCCGCGCCATCCTCCTGTCTCCGCCTCCCAAACTCGGGAATTACAAGCGTGTGCCACCACGCCCGGCTTAAACAGGGTCTCTTTGAGTTGCAGAGGGCCTCACTAAGTAGCTGAGGCTGTCTGCGATCCTCCTGTCTCAGCCTCCTGAATGCTGGGATTACAACCACGTGCCACCACGCCTGGCTCAACACCCTGTTTCAAAATTAAAAAAATAAAAAAAGGGCACGGTGGCCCAAGTCTGTAATCTCAGCCACAGGAGGATTGCAGGTTCCCAGCCAGCCTTTAGCAACGTTGCGAGGCCTTTAGCAACTTACCAAGATCCGGTTTCAAAATTAAAAATAAGGCTGGGTTTGGTGGCGCACTGCCTGTAATCCCAGGATTCGGGAGGCTGAGACCGGAGGATCTGGGTTCGCGGCCAGCCTCAGCGCCTTAGTGAGGCCCTCTGCAACTCAGTGAGACCCTGTTTCAAAATAAAGAATAAAAAATAAGGCTGGGGGTGTAGCTCGGAGGTCGAATGCCCCTGGGTTCCAGAAGAAAGCGGGTTTTCGACCCGGCCGGGTTCCTGCCCTTCCTCCCCGGCGAGGCTCGGGTGTGGGTTCCTCCAGCCCGCAGCTTCCCAACTATGAGAACTATGTTTGGAATTCGCGGGATTCGCCAACATTTTTGCGCGTAGTTGTCATTATTTCCTGCTGGAAAACACCTCCGGGGGTGGAGGTAGCATGAAAGTCTAAAAAAGGAGCCGGTTTGATGGCTGGGGCTCCGGCTCCACCTCCGGCAGGTCCCTGTGCCAGGGGAGCCCTCGGGCTGTTTCTCACCCGGAGGCCCCGCCCAGTGGGCGGAGCGTCTCCCAGCCACGCCCATCAGCCCATCTCCAGTGTGGGCGTCCGTGGGGCTGAGGCTCGGCACAGGCGGGGCGTGCGGCTCTGAGGGCATAAACCAGCATAATCCCCGGTGTCCAGCCCAGACCCAACAACTAAGAGAATAGAGTCAGCCGGGCGTGGTGGGCGCGCTCGTCATCCCATCATTCGGGAGGCTGAGACCGGAGGATCTGGGTTCGCGGACAGCCTCAGCTACTTAGTGAGGCCCTCGGCAACTCAGTGAGACCCGGTTTCAAAATAAAGAATAAAAAGTAGGGCTGCGGGTGTATCTCGGAGATAGAAGGCCCCTGGGTTCCATCTCTGGTACCAAGAAAGAAAGGAAGGAAAGAAGGAAAGAAAGGATAGAAAGAAGGAAAGAAAGAAAGAAAGAAAGAAAAGACAGAGGGATGTGGCCAGAACCAGGTCTCAGCCCTAGGACTCTTCCGGCAGGTCTGGCCCCGGCCCCTGTGCTCCACCGTGCACAACACCCGCGTGCAATTCAGCATCCTGTGTTCTCCTACCGGAGCCAAAAACACAAACCTACTTCTTCCTCCAAGAGAAACAAACCAATGGATGTTTTCATCTTTCACTTTAGCTCTGTTTAGAGGGAAAATAAGGCTTTGGTTTCAACAAGAGCATTCTGAGCGCTCTCTCTCTCTCTCTCTCTCTCTCTCTGTCTCCTTTTTGTCAATTTTATTTATTTTTTTTACTTAAAGCTGACCTTGGTAGCACGTGCCTGCAGTCCCAGCCACTCAAGAGTCAGAGGCAGGAGGATCAATTTTGCCCAGGAATTCAAGGCCAGTCAGGACACATAACATTTCCACAATCCTAGAAATTTCCCTCATGTCCCTGTTCAGTCCACACCCTGCAAAGCAGTAGCGTGCCTCTGTTCCAATTTCTAGCACCATCGATCCATTTTTTTCCTGTCCTTGAACTTCAAATAAATAAATGGAGTCATATGACACGCTCCTTTTGCTTAACTTAATATTTCTTGGGGTACCATACATGGTGCTTTGTTTAGCGGGAGCGTGTCCCTTTTCATGGCTCAGTAGTATTCCAGTGTGTGGCTTACGGCTGTTTGTCCGTCCTCTTGTTGACAGGCAGTGGGCTCACCGCCAGGTCTGGCTGTCACGCGTGGAGCCGTATGAACATCGTGTACGAGTCCTTCTGCGCAGCTCTGTTCTTGTTTGTCTTGAGTAAGTCCCTCCGAGTGGAATTGCTGGGTCATGCGGCAGGTATGTATTTAGCCTTATGTAACCGCTGAACCAAACTGCTGCTCCATCTCTTTCCCGCCCGAAAACGTGGCGGGAGGCTTCCAGATCTTTCCATTATCCTCAAGATTTAGGGTTGTCTGTCTCTCTCCTTTTTACCATTCCGCACGCTTGCTGCTGTCTTCATTTTTATTTCCCTGATGGCTCATCACAGAACATCCTTTTTGGTGGGGGGGGCTCACTGGCTGTGGCTCAACCCGTGTGTGAGATATTTGTTCTGCCCGAGGTTCGAGGGCTTCTTGACTCGGTGGCTTTGGAGGGATTGTTAATCCGACTGGGGAAACGATTATCCAACATTATTCCTTCAAAGATGTCCTCTGCTTTTCTGCTTCTGGGCTTCCCGTTACGCGTGTGTGGGGTCTGTACAGCCTGCGTCTCGGCCCTGTCCTTGTTCTTTCTTTCTCTTTCTGACCCCAGACGTCATTCCGGATGTTCTCATCGGACGCACCTCCAACTTCACTCATTTCCACTTCTTAAATTTCACATATTGGCCGGGCGTGGCGGCGCACGCTTGTAATCACCGCGCTTGGGAGGCTGAGACAGGAGATTCGCACGGGTTCGAAGCCAGCCTCAGCTACTTAGTGAGGCTCTCGGCAACTTAGTGAGACCCTGTTTCCAAATAAAATATAAAAAATAAAAGGTCTGGAAGTATACCCCGGAGGTAGAAAGCCTCTGGGTTCCACCCCCAGTACCACACACACACACACAAAATAATAAATAAATAGAATTTAAAAAATTAAAAAAAATAAATTTCACATATTGTATTTTTCAGATAATAGCATTTTGGCATATGTCCACTGATTCTCCCAACACACACACACACACACACACACACACACACACACACACACACATTGTGTCCAACTGGAAGCTAAATTCAAGCCCGGCATGGTGACACACACTTGTCATCCCAACATTTGGGGGGGCTAAGACAGGAGGATCACAGTTCGAGGCCAGCCTCAGCTACTTAGTGAGGCCCTCTGCAACTCAGTGAGACCCTGTTTCATAATAAAGAATAAGCCGGACGTGGTGGTACACGTTTGTAATCCCTGTGCTTGGGAAGTGGAGACAGGAGGATTGCGCAGGTTTGAAGACCCTCGCTGGCTTAAGAGACCCTATTTCCAAATAAAAATATAAAATAGGTCTGGGAGTATAGGCTGGAGGTAGAAGGGTTCCATCCCCAGTACCACCAAAAAAAAAAAAAAAAAAATTCAGCCGGGTGTGATGGCACATGCTTGTAATCCCCGCACTTGGGAGGCTGAGACAGGAGGATCGCACGGGTTCAAAGCCAGCCTCAGCTACTTAGTGAGGCTCTCAGCAACTTAGTGAGACCCTGTTTCCAAATAAAATATAAAACAGGTCTGGGAGTATAGCCCAGAGGTAGAAAAGCCCTCCAATATCACCAAAATAATAATAATAATAATAATAATGACTAAAAATAGGGCTGGGGGTGCAGCTCAAAGGAAGAATGCCCCTGGGTTCCATCCCCAATATTGCAAAAAAAAAAAAAAAGACCCTAGAGGAAGCTAAAATTGTAATCTTATTCTTTATCTTCCCCAACACAATTATTTTATTTATTTATTTATTTATTTATTTATTTACGGTACTGGGGATGGAACCCAGGGGCATTGGACCTCCGAGCTCCACCCCCAGCCCTATTTTTTATTCTTTATTTTGAAACAGGGTCTCACTGAGTTGCGGAGGGCCTCGCTAAGTAGCTGAGGCTGGCCGCGAACCGCGATCCTCCTGTCTCAGCCTCCAGGTTGCTGGAATGACAAGCCTGCGCCACCATGCCGGCTCCAATAGAGATTTCTGTGCAAAATCCAAACAGCTTAGAAAGGGGCCGCTCATGTCAGGCATCTTGATGGAGCCGCAGAAGGACGGATGGGGACCGGTCCTCGGCGTCCGGAGCAGCTCTCTGGTTTTCTGGTTAAAAGAAGCCCGGAAAGCCGGGCGTGGTGGCACACACTTGTAATCCCCGCGCTTGGGAGGCTGAGACGGGAGGATCGTGCAGGTTCGAAGCCAGCCTCAGCTACTTAGTGAGGCTCTCAGCAACTTAGTGAGACCCTGTTTCCAAATAAAATATAAAATGGGTCTGGGAGTATAGCCCAGAGGTAGAAAGCCCCTGGGTTCCACCCCCAGTACCACCAAAAAAAAAAAAAAAAAGAAGTCCTGACCGAGTTAGGGCAGAGCCTCGCTGCCCGGGCTTCCCGGTGGACGGTGCTGGCCCCCGGTGCCGAGGCCCGAGGCCGCTCTCCTCCCAGGGAATGTCCTGTGGATCCAGCAAGAGGCTTGTGCAACGCGGTCACGAGCGTCACGACATCCCGGTGACCTCAGCGCGCCCGTCATCCCGGCTCCAGGACAAACAGAGCCCAGAGGAGCCTCACCTCAGGCTTTACGGTTCACAAAGAGAGGGATTTTATTTCCCCCGACGATGCAAAAACGAATCACTTCAGGATGCCTAGTTTCTGGCTCTGTTGCCAATTATATCCTGTCTTTCTCTTTCTTTCTTTCCTTTTCTTCCTTTATTATAGGAATTGAATCGAGGGGATTTCTACCTTCAAGCCTATTATTTAGGTTTGTTTGTTTGTTTGTTTGTTTGTTTGTTTTACGGTACTGGGGATGGAACCCAGAAACCTTCTACCTCCAAGCAATACCCCCAGCCCTATTTTTTATTATTTATTTTATTTTATTTTATTTTATTTTTTGCAGTAAGGGGATGGAACCCAGGGTGCATTGTACCTCTGAGCTACACCCCCAGCCCTATTTCCTATTTTTATTCTTTATTTTTTAGATTTATTTATTTATTTATTTATTGGTGGTACTGGGGGTGGAACCCAGAGGCTTTCTACCTCCAGGCTATACTCCCAGACCCATTTTATATTTTATTTGGAAACAGGGTCTCACTAAGTTGTCGAGAGCCTCACTAAGTAGCTGAGGCTGGCTTCGAACCTGTGCGATCCTCCTGTCTCCGCCTCCCAAGCGCGGGGATTACAAGCGTGCACCACCACGCCCGGCTTATTCTTTATTTTGAAACAGGGTCTCACTGACTTGCAGAGGGCCTCACTAAGTAGCTGAGGCTGTCCGCATACTGGGACCCTCCTGTCTCAGCCTCCCAAGCACTGGGATTACAAGCATGTGCCACCATGCCCGGCTTTTCATCCTGATTTTTTAACACAATCTACTTCCAACTCTTACCCAGGTCTTCCTCGGGGCCAGGTGGACTCCGGGCCGCCCCGGGGAGTGGCCATGGGGTGCAGGCAAGCCAAATTTCTCAATAGCTTCCAGCAAACTGGATCTTCCACATTAGCTGGGTGCAGAACATTCTGGTCACCCAGTCTTCTAGCTGTGTTTACATGTAGCAATTGCTACAGGTCTTGGAAGGAAAACCATTTTCATGGCGGCTGCCTCTGGGCCCCCTGGGCCCCAGGTGCAGGAACCCAGGGCCCAGACATTTGCCCTTGTGTAGAGAGGAGTGTGAATTTATTTTTATTTTTATTTTTATTTTTTTCCAGTCTGGGGATGGAAGCCAGGGGCATTTGACCTCCGAGCTACACCCCCTACCCTATTTTTTTTTTTTATTCTTTATTTTGAAACAGGGTCTCACTGAGTTGCAGAGGGCCTCACTAAGTAGCTGAGGCTGTCTGCGAACCTAGATCCTCCTGTCTCAGCCTCCCGAATGCTGGGATGACAAGCGTGCGCCACCACGCCCGGCTAGGAGTGTGAGTTTTAACAGAGTTCACTGGGGCCCAGAGAGGGGAGGCTGCGCTCCCAAGACCACACAGCTTGGTGGGGCCAGGGGCAGAATTCAGGTCCGTGATTCCCACTCCGGCTCAGCCTTTCAGGATTCCTTCTGCTCTGTGTGCTGTCTCTCCTGCTCTGACTGTGTTCTTCTTGAACTGGGGCAGGCTCTGACCCCTGTGGTTTCTTCTAGCCACCCAAGGTCTTGGAATTCTCCTCTGTTATCACAGTGAGGCTGAGGCTGAGGCTGAGGCTGGAGGATGGAAAACTCCAGGCCAGTAACTTTGCCAGTAATCCTGGGCAACTTAGCAAGACCCTGTTTCAAAATAAAAAAAGAACTAGCCGGGCGTGGTGACGCACGCTTGTCATCCTGGCATTCGGGAGGCTGAGACAGGAGGATCGTGGTTCGCGGCCAGCCTCAGCTACTTAGTGAGGCCCTCTGCAACTCAGTGAGACCCTGTAGCTCGAAGGTAGAACGCCCCTGGGTTCCATCCCCAGTACCGCAAAAAAAAAAAATTTTTTTAATTAAATAAAAAGGGCTGAGGGTGGAGCTCAGTGGTAGAGCACCTCTGAGTTCGATTCCCAGCACCATAAAAGTAAAAAATAAAAAAAAAGACCAGTCTTAGCCGGGCGTGGTGGCGCACACTTGTAATCCCAGCATTCGGGAGCCTGAGACGGGAGGCTCAAGGTTCGCGGCCAGCCTCAGCTACTTAGTGAGGCCCTCCGCAACTCAGTGAGACCCTGTTTCAAAATAAGGAATAAAAAATAGGGCAGGGGGTGTAGCTCGGAGGTCAAATGCCCCTGGGTTCCATCCCAGACCTGCAAATAAATAAATAAATAAGTATAAGTAAATAAATAAATAACCAGTCTAGTTTCAAAGCAGGTTTCTGTTTCCATCGGTATCATCTCTTGGGGGTAGAAAGTCAGCTGGGTTCATACTATTTCCATTTCACCTAAAAACCTCTTTAAAGGCCCGGCTCTCCTGATAAGAGAGTTCCAGAAAAGCCTCAGACTTTGCCCCGCGGGGACATTGTCCTGATTTTTGGTGGTGGCCGGGTAGCCGGGACCTGCAGGGTGGAGGTCTGGGCAACTCAGTGAGTCCCTGTTTCAAAATAAAGACTAAAAAATAGGGCTGGGGGTATAGCTCAAAGGTAGAATGCCCCGACGTTCCATCCCTAGCACCATAAATAAATAAATAAATAAATAAATAAATAAATAAATAAATGTTAAAATGAATGCTATTGTGCCAGGCCTGGTGGTGCACTCCTGCTGTCCCACTGCTTGGGAGGCTGAGACAGGAGGACTGAGGCCAGCCTCAGCTACTTAGTGAGGCCCTTCTGCAACCTAGAGAAATCCTGTTTCAAATTAAAGAATAATAATAATAATAAAATAGCGTTGGGGAGTGTAGCTCAGAAGTAGAATACCCCTGGGTTTTATTCCCAGTACCGTAAATAAATAAATAAATAAATAAATAAATAAATAAATAAATAAGGCTGGGGGTGTAGCTCTGAGGTAGAACACCCCTGGGTTTCATCTCTAGTACCACACAAATAATAAATAAATAACTAAGTAAATAAATAGGGCTCAGAGTGTAGCCTGGAAGTAGGATGCCCCTGGGTTCAATCCTCAGTACCGCATGATAAAATAAGTAAGTAAAATAAAATAAAATAAATAAGTTATTTTGTAAGTTGTCACCCTAAAGTTGCCTAGCTCCCTGGTCTCAGCTGTTTTGTTAATATTTGCTATGAAGACGTTTTATTTATTTATTTATTTATTTATTTATTTATTTATTTATTATGGTACTGAGGATTGAACCCAGAGATGGAAGAAATTTTATTTTTATTTTTTTATTTTTTATATTTATTTATTTATTTATTTATTTTTTGCGGGTCTGGGGATGGAACCGAGGGGCATTCAACCTCTGAGCTACACCCCTGCCCTATTTTTTATTCTTTATTTTATTTTATTATTTTATTTTTTTTTTGGTGGTACTGGGGGTGGAACCCAGAGGCTTTCTACCTCCGGGCTACACTCCCAGACCTTTTTTATATTTTATTTGAAACAGGGTCTCACTAAGTTGCTGAGAGCCTCACTAAGTAGCTGAGGCTGGCTTCGAACCTGCGCGATCCTCCTGTCTCAGCCTCCCAAGAGCAGGGATTACAAGCATGCGCCACCACGTCCGGCTTATTCTTTATTTTAAACCAGGGTCTCACTGAATTGCAGAGGGCCTCACTAAATAGCTGAGGCTGGCTTTGAACCTGCGATCCTCCTGTCTCAGCCTCCCAGGTCCTGGGAGGAGAGGCATGTGCCACCATACCCAGCTTCTTTCTATGACTCTTGATATGGAATCTGGACTGGGTGGCGATGGGACCCAGGATGGAGTGAGTGGGGGCCGAGGACGCTGCTCGCACAGGTGTTGAGGGCCCCGGCTGACCAGGTCTGTCCCCCCCCCCCCCCGAGGTGAATAGCTGCTCCCAGGACCCACTTGGTCCTGTGTTTCTGGGAGCCTGTGTCAGGGCTTTGGGGCTTCTCCGTCTAGTTTGTGGGTGATCAACAATCTTCCAGACACGTGGACTACCTCTGCTGCAGAGGCAGGCTTGATGTCGGGTGTGGCTCCCTGCCTTCTGCTCCAGCAGAGCCCAGCTAAGTTTTATTTTTAGAAAACCTCAGCCCAGGTCGTGTCCGAGCTGCGCCAGGCCTGACCCTGCCTGTCCCGAGCCTCTGGCTGCAGCCTGGATCCCGCACTCTGGCCTCCTACAGCCCGGCCCGGCTTCGGAGCTCCCTGGGCCTGGGCAGGCCCAGCCAGGTCCAGGTCGGCTCCAGCAGCCACGTGCCTCTGCGGACAGCCCGAGGAGGGGAGGAACGCCGGGCTGACTCAGCACCGCCAGGGCGGCCCTGGTGTTGACTTCTCCCTCGGTTGGGGGCATGGCTGGCCCATGAGTCAGGACTGGCCGGTGTCACCAGCCACTTGGCGGGACATCAGGAGGCGGCCGTATGGACCGTGGGTATACACCATCTGAATGTCTCGTCAGCATGAGCAGGCCTGTACACGTGCACACATACAGTGCACACTCAGATACACTCGCAGCCACGCATGCACGCACAAGCACACGTGTGGATATGAACGCACCTAGATATATAGATATGAACACTGTATGCACTCACAGACGCTCACTTGTACGTGAGCACGCAGGTGCACACCTCGGTGCATGTACACGTGTGCAAAGACATACCTGCACGCGCGCGCACACACCCGTACACACACGCAGCATGCATATATAATACACAACATAAACACATGCACACCGACACATTGACACACCTGCCATATACACGCATGCCTGTACACACACAGGAATACTCACGGACGTACTGCATGTCCACAAAAACGTGTATACGCTGCCGGGCTCCGTAGCACTTGCCTGTCATCCCAGTACTTGGGAGGCTGAGAAAGGAGAATCATCGTAGGTTAGAGGCCAGCCTCTGCAACTTAGACCCTCAGCCACTCAGCAAAGTAAAATACAGAGAGGGCTGGAGGTGTGGCTCAGAGGTAGGAGGCCCCTGAGTTCAATCTCCAGGTCCAAAAGTAAGTAAATAAATAAAAGTATGCTTAGGCCGGGCGTGGTGGCGCACGCTTGTAATCCCCGCACTTGGGAGGCTGAGACAGGAGGATCACGCAGGTTCGAAGCCAGCCTCAGCTACTTAGTGAGGCTCTCAGCAACTCAGTGAGACCCTGTTTCCAAATAAAAATATAAAATAGGTCTGGGAGTATAGCCCAGAGGTAGAAAGCCCCTGGGTTCCGCCCCCAGCACCACCAAAAAAAAACACAAATAAATGTACGCTGAAACCCATGCACGCTGACTTGGTATACACACGGTTACACACAGACACGGGTACAGATACATACACGCGTACATAGACACAAACACACGTACACACTTGCACGAAGACCACGGTCCTCTGTCGCCATGGCAGCGGGCCTGGGGATGACCCAGCCCACAGGGGGCCTCCGCAGAGGAGTTTTTCCCCAAGCAAGAAGCCAGGATCTTTCTGGATGGGACAGTCTCGGGGGCTGGGGCAGCCGGGGCCCTGGGGTCCTAGTGGCCACTTCTCACTGGGTACACTAAATCGGACCCCGCCCTGGGCTTCCAAGGGAAACACGCACGGGGCCAAGCCTGGCTCTCTGTCCGTGTCTATATTTAGCCCTGAGTAATTTCGGGAGTTTTAAGTAGAAACCTGACTTGGAGCCTGTGGTTGCTTTGAAGCTGTGGGTTGAATCAGCGCCTGTGGGAGCCGCAGGCGGACTCGGCTCCCGGAGCTCACGGGCTCGGCCGGCCCCCAAGCCCTACCCGCCCTCTGCAGGGTGGAGTCAAAAAGACTTTTGGGGGGTGAGGAGGTTACTGGGCTTGAACCCAGGGGTATTCTACCCAGGGGTATTAGCCTTTCTTGTTTGTTTATGGGGTTTTTTTTGTGTGTGTGTGTGTGTGTGTGTGTGTGTGTGTGTGTGGTACTGGGGATTGAATCCAGGGGCATTATTCTATCTCCGAGCTACACCCCCAGCTCTATTTTTTATTCTTTATTTTGAAACAGGGTCTCACTAAGTTGCAGAGGGCCTCACTAAGTAGCTGAGACTATCCTCGAACCTGCGATCCTCCGGTCTCAGCCTCCCAAGTACTAGGATTACAAGCGTGGACCACCATGCCTGGCCCGTTTATTTTTATCTTGAAACGGGATCTTGATAGGTCACCAGGGGTCTTGCTAAGTTCCCGAGGCCGGCCTCAAACCTGTGACTCTCCTGACTCAGCATCCCATGGAGTGCGAAGACAGGCATGGGACAGCCCACGGCCCTTCTTATTTGAACGGGATATCCATCATTAGGTCACCGAGGGTCTCGCTAAGTTGCTGAAAGTCTTGCTAAATGCCTGAAGGTCTAAGTTGATGAGGCTGGCCTCTAGCCTACAATAATCCTCCTGTCTCAGCCTCCCAAGTACTGGGATTACACGTCCAGCCACATCTCCCTTTCACGCCCAAACCGATCTCCCCCATCAACCCCTAGCCCTTCTCCAACCCCTGAGCAGCCACTAGTCTGTCCTGAATTGCAGAAATGTATCTCAAAGCGTGATCTGAATGGAACTCCACAAACCCATTGCAATGGTCTCCTTCCCTTCTGCATGTTCCCTGGAGATGTAAAACTTCCCATCGACGGCAAAGGAGGGATTTCTCAAAAAAATTGAAAGCTGGAGCCCAGGGTGGTGGCGCACGCTCGTCATCCCAGCCTTCGGGAGGCTGAGGCAGGAGGATCGCGGTTCGCAGCCAGCCTCAGCTACTTAGCGAGGCCCTCTGCAACTCAGTGAGATCTTGTTTCCAAATAAAGAATAAAAATAGGGCTGGGGGTGCAGCTCGGAGGTAGAATGACCCTGGGTTCCATCCCCAGTACTGCAAAAAAAAAAAAAAAAAAAAAAGAAATCAGTTAACACCACTCATTTCATTTGTCACTGGTAGAAAAGTAAAATGGTACAGCCACTCTGGAAAATACTTGGCGACTTATTGATTTTTATTTTATTTTAGTGGTACCAGGGATTGAACCTCCGAGTGACACCCCCAGCCCTATTTTTTTATTCTTCTTCTTTTTTTTTTTTTTTTTTTTTTTTTTGCGGGTCTGGGGATGGAACTCCGGGGCATTCGACCTCCGAGCTCCACCCCCAGCCCTATTTTTTATTCTTTATTTTGAAACACAGTCTCACCGAGTTGCAGAGGGCCTCACTAAGTAGCTGAGGCTGGCCGCGAACCGCGATCCTCCGGTCTCAGCCTCCTGAATGCACACGTGCACCACCATACCTGGCTTTTTTCCCCTTCATTTTGAAACGGGGTCTCACTAAGTTACAGAGGGCCTCACTAAGTAGCTGAGGCTGGCAGCGAAAGGCGATCCTCCTGCCTCAACCTCCCAAATACTGGGATTACAAACTTGCGCCCCCACACCCGGCTAAGGGCAACTTCTTAAAAATAAAAAATAAAAAAAGCTAGGCGTGGTGGCGCATGCTTATAATCCCCGTGCTTGGGAGGCCGAGACGGGAGGATCGCGCAGGTTCGAAGCCAGCCTCAGCTACTTAGTGAGGCTCTCGGCAACTTAGTGAGACCCTGTTTCCAAATAAAATATAAAATAGGTCCCACCATAAATAAATAAATAAATAAATAAATAAATAAATAAATAAATAAATGAAAAAATAAATAACTATGAAAGCATTTGCCCTATGGCCCACCAATTACACTTTTGTCATTTATCCCAGAGAAATAAAGACACTTGTCTACACATCACAGATGTGTACAGATGATAGACAAAAATTAGAATCATCCCAGTGGTCCTTCAGCAGGTGAATGTCCTAACAAAGTGTGGTCCATCAGTATCTTGGAATACTACTCAGCAACGAAAAGGAACACATATTGGTGCATGCAATAGCCCTGGACCAATAGAGGGCAGGGCTATTGCATGTACCAACTGTATAATAGGGGGGCAGGGGAGGACTCCCAATCTCCAAATGTTATATACTGTATGGTTCCTCTTATACAGTATTATTCAAAATGTCAAAAATATAGGAAAGGAGAAGTTGAGCTTTCTGGAGGTTGAAGGATGCGGCTGCGCCTGGGAGGGGTGTAGTAAGATTGTCAAAACCCAACGAGAGCCAGGTGCGATTGTTTTCGCCTGTAATCTCAGTATCTGGGAGACTGGCGCAGGAGCATCACAGGTTTTCGAGGCCACCCTCAGAAATTCAGGGTGACCCTCAGTCACTTAGTGAGACCTTGTTTCAAAATAAATAAAAAATAAATGTAAAAAATATATAAAAAGTAACAAAGGTCAGCTGGGCATGGTGGCACACTCTTGTAATCCCAGCATTTGAGAGGCTGAGACAGGAGGATCCGGGTTTGCGGCCAGCCTCAGCTACTTAGTGAGGCCCTCTGCAACTCAGTGAGACCCTGTTTCAAAATGAAGAATAAAAAATAAAATAAAATAGGACTGGGGGTATAACTTGGAGGTAGAATTCCCCTGGATTCCATCCCCAGTACCACAAAAAAAAAATTAAATTTAAATTAATATGAACAGGTCCAAGCCAGGCCTGGTGGCACACGTTTATAATCTCAGTACCTGGAAGTCTGAGATGGAGGATCACAGGTTCAAGGCCAGCCTCAGCACTTAGTGAGACTCTCGGCAACCTAGTGAGATCCTGTTTCAAAATAAAAATAAAGCCGGGCGAGGTGACGCACACTTGTGATCCCAGCATTCAGGAGGCTGAGACAGGAGGATCGCGGTTCGCGGACAGCCTCAGCTACTTAGTGAGGCCCTCGGCAACTCAGTGAGACCTTGTTTCAAGATAAAGAATAAAAAATAGGCCAGGGGGTGTAGTTTGGAGGTGGAATGCCCCTGGGTTCCATCCCCAGAGCTGCAAAATAAATAAATAAATAATAAAAATAAAATGAGGTGTAGCTCAGGAGCAGAATGCCCTGGGTTCAATCCCCTGTATCACAAAATAAATAACTAAATAGGTCTAAGCCAGTCTGGGCAACTTAGAGATACCCTGTCTCAAAATAAAGTACATATATATATATATTTTTTTTTTTTGGTACTGGAGATGGAACCCAGGTAGTCAGTCTACCCCTAACCTTATTTATTTATTTATTTATTTATTATTATTATTATTATTTTTTTTTTTTTGGTGGTACTGGGGTTCCTGGAAGCCCTTCTTCCTCCGGGCTACACTCCCAGACCTATTTTATATTTTTGAAACAGGGTCTCTTACGCCAGCGCGGCTGGCTTCGAACCTGCGCCATCCTCCTGTCTCCGCCTCCCAAGCGCGGGGATTACAAGCGTGCGCCACCACGCCCGGCTATTTATTATTTATTTTTGCAGTACTGAGGATGGAACCCAGGGGCATTCTACTTCCAAGCTGCACCCCCAGCCCTATTTTTGAGTCTTTATTTTATTTATTTATTTATTTATTTATTTATTTATTTATTTATTTTGGTGGTACTGGGGATGGAACCCAGAGGCTTTCTACCTCCAGGCTATATTCCCAGACCTATTTTATACTTTATTTGGAAACAGGGTCTCACTAAGTTGCCGAGAGCCTCACTAAGTAGCTGAGGCTGGCTTCGAACCTGCGCGATCCTCCTGTCTCCACCTCCCAAGCGTGCGGGGATGACAAGCGTGCGCCACCACGCCCGGCTCTGATTCTTTATTTTGAAACAGGGTCTTCACTGAGTTGCAAAGGGCCTCACTAAGTAGTAGCTGAGGCTGTCCCCGAACCTCCAACCTCCTGTCTCAGCCTCCAGAATGCTGGGATTACAAGCGTGTGCCACCATGCTGGGCCACAAAAATAGTATTTAACCAAACACCTGGGCGGGCTGACCCAGCAAGGGTGACCGTCACGGTGGGTCCTGAGAACCTGGATCCTTGGGCACCCTGGGGCTCCTGAGTAAGGGGCCCCCACACACTCCCAGCCAGGGCAGACAGACACACACCTGCTGGCCAGGTGGGAGGAATTTCTCTCGGAGACAGATTTTAGGGGCACATACGCCTCCTCACCCTTCACCCAGGCCAGGCCGGCCTCTGAGGGGGCGCAGGGAGCCGGGGCGCCTCCAGGAGGTGTCTGAACATTCCAGAACCCGCGGCCCAGGACGAACCTGAGTGTTCAAAGCATTCCTTTGCACTGGAGGGAGAGAGAGCCTGGTTGAAGTGGTTTGCTCTGGCAGCCGGGCCAGCCCCCAGCCGCTGATTCACCAGCCTTTGATGTTGGAGGCCCCCCATGCGGCCCGGGAGAGCCGGGTGGGCAGGCGGGAGACCCAGGGATGGATGGAGCGTGGGAGCCAGGACCGTCCCGCCTGTGGTCTGCGGCTCCCCACAGCAGTGGTGCCCAGGTCCCTGCGAATCTGCAGCCGAGGAGCCGGGCTGCAGGCGAGGCTATTTCCAGGGTCTGGGCGCTATATCTGGCCTGCAGGGCGGCCCTCTAACTAGAACCTACAGCCGCCTGCAGCTCACTCTTCAAAGGCGCAGCCCTGGTGTTCTCCAAGACTGACAATTTTCACCGTCTGCGGGCGGGAGCGTCCGGGCCCAGCCAGCCCTGCGGAGCCTGCAGCCAGGCTGCCGGCCCAGGGAGCTGAGGGTTTTTTGTTTGTTTGTTTATTTATTTATTTATTTTTGCAGTACTAGGAATGGTACCCAGGGGCATTCTACCTCCAAGCTACACCCCCCAGCCCTATTTATTATTATTATTATTATTATTATTATTATTATTATTAATTTTGCCATACTAGGGGTGGAACCCAGGAGCATTCTACCTCTGAGCTACACCCCCAGCCCTATTTTTTAGTCTTTTTTTTTTTTTTTTTCAGTACTGGGGATGGAACCCAGGGGATTCTACCTCCACGCAACACCCCCAGTCTTATATTCTATATTTTATTCTTTTTCTTTTTCTTTTTCTTTTTTTTTTTTTTTTTTTGCGATACTGGGGATGGAATCTAGGGGCTTTCAACCTCCAAGCTACACCCCTGGCCCTATTTTTTACTATTTATTTATATATTTATTTATTTATTTTTGGTGGTACTGGTTCCCTTTTTTTGGTGGTACTGGGGTGGAACCCAGAGGCTTTCTACCTCCTGGCTATATTCCCAGACCTTTTTTCTATTTTATTTGGAAACAGGGTCTCACTAAGTTGCTGAGAGCCTCACTAAGTAGCTGAGGCTGGCTTTGAACCTGTGCAATCCTCCTGTCTCAGCCTCCCAAGCGCCGGGATTACAAGCGTGCACCACCACACCTGGCTTTTACTCTTTATTTTTGAAACAGCGTCTCACTGAGTTGCAAAGGGCCTCGCTACATAGCTGAGGTGTCTGCAAACCATCATCCTCCTATCTCAGCCTCCCAAATTTGGGGATTACAAGCGTGCACCACCACACCTGGCTTTTACTCTTTATTTTTGAAACAGCGTCTCACTGAGTTGCAAAGGGCCTCGCTACATAGCTGAGGTGTCTGCAAACCATCATCCTCCTATCTCAGCCTCCCAAATTTAGGGATTACAAGCGTGCGCCACCACACCTGGCTTATTCTATTTTTTTTTTTTTTTTGAAACAGAATCTCACTGAGTTGCAAAGGCCCTCACTAAGTAGCTGAGGCTGGCCGCAAACCATGATCCTCCTGTCTCAGCCTCCTAAATTCTGGGATGACAAGCGTGCGCCACCACGCCCGGCTGGGTAAGGGTTTAGAATGAACAGAAACCATGGAAGACTACGGTGGTACAGGCCTGTCATCCCAGTGCTTGGGGGGCAGAGACAGGAAGACTGCAGGTTCGAGATCAGCTTCAGAGATTTAGGGAGACCCTGTTTCAAAATAAAAAAACATAAGTAAATAAAATGGGACAGGGAGCCGGGCGTGTTGGCACACCTTTGTAATCACAGTGCTTGGGGGGCTGAGACAGAAGGATCGCAGGTTTGAAGCCAGCCTCAGGTACTTAGTGAGGCCCTCTGAAACTTACCCTGCTTCAAAATAAAGAATAAAAAATAGGCCAGGCATAGTGGCGCAGGCTTGTAATCCCAGCTTGCCGGAGGCTGAGACAGGGGGATAGCGCCGTTCACGGCCAGCCTCAGCTACTTAGCGAGGCCCTCCGCAACTCAGTGAGACCCTGCTTCAAAATAAAGGATAAAAAATAAGGCTGGGGGTGTAGCTCGGAGGTAGAATTCCCCTAGGTTCCACCCCCAGTACAAATAATAATAATAATAATAGTAATTAATAATAATAATAATAATAATAATAATAATAGGGCTGGGGATGTAGCTCAGAGGTAGAATGCCCCTAGACTCCATCCACAGTACAAATAATAATAATAATAATAATAATAATAATAATAATAATAATGAAGAAGAAGGCGGCTGGGGGTGTAGCTCAGAGGTAGAATGCCCCTAGGTTCCATCCACAGTACTACTACTACTACTAATAATAATAATATCAGGGCTGGGGGTGTAGCTGGGAGGTAGAATGCCTGAGAACTCTAGCCCCAGGAACTGTGTGGCTCTGCTGTGACCTGTGGTCTCCAGCGCTGTGAGGTCTCCAGCAGATGCTGGCTCCCAGGCGGCTCCCCAGCTCCCCCATCCCATCCTTAAAGGCTCCCCTGTTAAAGTCTTTGTTTCAAAATAAAGAATAAAAAAATAAGACTGGGGTATAGCTTGGAGGTAGAATGCCCCTGGGTTCTATCCTCAGTACCACACACACACAAAAATAGCCGGGCATGGTGGCACATGCTTGTAATCCCGGCGCTTGGGAGGCAGAGACAGGAGGATCACGCAGGTTCGAAGCCAGCCGCGCGCGCTGGCTTAGGAGACCCTGTTTCCAAATAAAAATGTAAAAATAGGTCTGGGAGTGTAGCCCGGAGGTAGAAGGGCTTCCAGGAACCCCAGTACCACCAAAAGAAAAAAGAAAAAAGCAAAAGAAAGAAAGAAAGAAAGAAAGAAAGAAAGAAAGAAAGAAAGAAAGAAAGAAAGAAAGAAAGAGAGAAAGAAAAGAAACAGGGTCTCACTGAGTTGCAGAGGGTCTCACTAAGTAGCTGAGGCTGGTCGCGAACCCTGATCCTCTGGGCTCTTTCTTCTCCTGGCAGTTGGGCTGCAGGAGGGACCACCACATGTCTACCCCACTGCTGCCTGTCACCGGAGAGGGCTGGCCCGGCCGGCTGCACACCAGGCACACCACACCGGATGCATAAAGGCAAGCATTCAGCACCAGTGGACTCTCAGGTCTGCAGAGAGAAGCTATTTCACAATCTGTACGCACCTGGGGCTTGTGGCCAGCAGCTCAGGACGGTTTCTGCTTCGTATTGAGATGGGAAGGAACTGTGGTTTTTTTTTTTTTTTTCTTTTGGTACTGGGGATGGAACCCAAGGGCATTCAACCTCCAAGCTACACCCTCAGCCCTATTTTTTATTCTTTATTTTGAAACAGGGTCTCACTGAGTTGCAGAGGGCCTCACTAAGTAGCTGAGGCTGGCTTTGAACCTGTGTGATCCTCTTGTCTCGGCCTCCCAAGTACTGGGATTACAAGCGTGCGCCACCACGCCCGGCTTATTTTTTTAATTAATTATATTTTGCGGTACTGGGGTTGGAACCCGGGGCATCCTACCTCCAAGCTATACCCTCAGCCCTATTTTTTAGTCTTTATTTAAAACCGGGTCTCACTGAATTTCAGAGGGTTAGGGTCAGCCTCACTAAGTAGCTGAGGCTGGCTGCAAACCATGATCCTCCTGTCTCAGCCTCCCAAATGCTGTGATGACAAGCGTGCGCCACCGCGCCCGTCTGTTATCTGTTCTTTCAAAGATAGCTGCAACTTGGAGAGAGAGAGCTGTGCAGAGCTGGGACCCCAGGATGCTACAGCCCACCGTCTGCCTGTGGTGACCCAGGCGGGAGGGAACCAGATGTTTGGGGGGGGGTGGAGCCGATGCCTCACAAAGGCATTCAATTCAGAGGCTGGGGAACAGAAAGGCCAAGGGATCCGGCAGGTTCTACTATCAACCCGTCACCAACCCCGAATGTGTGTTTCTAGTGACTCCGGCTCCTTGCCTGGGTCTCCTGGTCTATCCAAGGCTGCTATGAAGGTACTCAATAGAAATAAACATGCAATCAGCGTTCGGTAAGTGGAATCGGCCGCTGGTCTTAAGATTGTGCAGTGCACTGGCTATTCACCTGGCATCTGGCACAAACAAGTGACCCGTGTCCCTCCCTCCTGGATTCCAGGAACATTTCCCTCCCAGCCCAACCTGAACTAACTTGTTGTTTTGTTTTTTTTGTTTTGGGGGTCTGGGGATGGAACCCAGGGGCATTTGACCTCTGAGCTACACCCCCTGCCCTATTTTTTATTCTTTATTTTGAAACCGGGTCTCACTGAGTTGCAGAGGGCTTCACTAAGTAGCTGAGGCTGTCCGTGAACCGTGATCCTCCAGGTCTCAGCCTCCCGAATGCTGAGATTACAAGCGTGCGCCACCATGCCCGGCTTGAACCAACTTGGTGTGTGTGTGTGTGTGTGTGTGTTGCTGGGGACTGAAAACTGGTGGGGGCAGGAGGAGATTCTACCACTGAGTTACACCTCTAGCCCCGTTTTACTTTATTTTATTTGAGGTACTGGGAATTGAACCCAGGAACAGTCTACTTCTGAGCTACACCCTCAGCTCTATTTTTGTTATTACTGTTACTATGGTTCTGGGGATGGAACCCAGAGGCATTCGACCTCCGAGCTACACCCTCTGCCAAATTTTTTATTCTTTATTTTGAAACAGGGTCTCACTGAGTTGCGGAGGACCTCACTAAGTAGCCGAGGCTGTTCGAGAACCGCGATCCTCTGGTCTCAGTCTCCCAAATGCCAGGATTACAAGCGTGCGTCACCATGCCTGGCCCTGTTTTTTAATTCTTTATTTCAAAACAGGATCTCACTAAGTTGCAGAGGGCCTCACTAAGTAGCTGAGGCTGGCAGCCCTCATTTGTAATCCTTGTACTTGGGAAACTCACAACTTAGTGAGACTCTGTTTCAAAATAAAGAATTAAAAAATAGAGCTGGGGATGCAGCCCAGAGGTAGAATGCCCCTGTGTTCATCCCCAGTACTGCAAAAAAAAAAAAAAAAAAAAAAGTAAACCTGGTGTGGTGGCACAGGCTTGTCACCCCAGTACTTGGGAGGCTGAGACAGGAGGATCACAGGTTCGCGGCCAGCCTCCGCTCCTTAGAGAGACCCTTGATGGTACAAACCTGAAATCCCAGTACTTGACAGGCTAAAACAGGAGGATCACAGGTTCGAGGTCAGCCTCAGCAAGTAGTGAGACTCTCATCAACCTAGCGAGACCCTGTTTCAAAATAAAAATTAGAAGAAGGGCTGCGAGCCGGGCGTAGTGGCGCACACTTGCAATCCCAGCATTTGGGAGGATCGGAGTAGGATCGCGGGTTCGCAGCCAGCCTCGGCTACTTAGTGAGGCCCTCTGCAACTCAGTGAGGCCCTGTTTCAAAATAAAGAATAAAAAATAGGGCCGGGGTATAGCTCGGAGGTAGAATGCCTCTGGGTTTCATCCTCAGTACTGAAAAAAAAAAAAAAAAAAAAGTAGGGCTGGGTGTATAGCTCAACGTCTGAATGTCCCTGAGATCGATTCCCCATCTTCTACGTATCCCCCCCCCCCCCACACACACACACATACACACTGGCAGCTATAATGGCGGAGGCTCCTGCAGCCAGAGCCCTGCGGGGCTAGGGATGGGCGCTGGGGGGCGGTCCTCTGTCGCCAAGCCCCGCCCCGGGCCGAGGCCGAGCTCAGTACTGACTTCCCCCTCCGCCAGCCCAGTGCTTCCTCTCCGTTATTTCTTGCTGTTTCCTCTGAAGATGAGCAGGGGCCTGCAGCTGCTGGGGCGGAGGAGTCCTGCTTCCTTTCTCTGAAACCAGAGGGCCGAGGATCCGGCCTCTTTCTCCGAAGAGGCCTGGCTGGGTCTTGGCACCTCAGCCACAGCTGGCTTCCCGGAGCTGGGCCTCAGACCCGCCCTGGGGACCACCTCGGGGGCCAGGAGCCGGCCTGGGGACCACCTGAGGGGTCAGGGGACCTGGTCTGGGGGCTGCCTTGGGGCTCAGGAGTCCAGATCTGGGCATCACCTCAAAGGTCAGGGGACCCAGCCTGGGGGCTTCCTCTGGGGCCACTAGGGGCTTGTGGGGATCAGGGACCCCAGCCATTGGGGGCTACTTAGGGGGTCAGTGGACCCCACCTGGGGACCACCTTTAGGATCAGGGGACCAGGTCTGGGGACTGTGTCCAGGGTCATGGGTCACAGCCTAAGGATCAACCCAGGGGTCAAGGGGCCAGGTCTGAATGGCCTCAAACTCCCCGGAGGCTTTTGGGTAGGAACTTGGCAGCTGTGATGGGCGGGCCCTCCACATGGCTCCGCCCACCCTAGGCTAGACTAAGAAGCAGATGCAGAAACTGCTAAGCAGGCAGAGCGCCCTGTACCCCACTGAATTTAAGCACATGATCTTATTACCTCTGATTAAACCCTTTCCATGATAAACTTGTGGTCTACTCGCACACACGGGAGTACTATGCAGCTATTTTTTTTTTTTTGCATGATTCATTGAGTGAGACATACTAAGATTTCTTGAGTATAAATATGTTCTAAATGTTTCATGGCACAAATTTTTACTAAAATTATTTGTTGCTTATCTAAAAGTCCAATTTGAGCTGGGCATGGTGATATGCATGCTTGTAATCCCAGTACTTGGGAGGCTGAGACAAAAGGATCGAAGGTTCAAGGCCAGCCTCAGCTACTGAGGGAGGACCTTTACAACTCAGTGAGACGCTGTTCCAAACAAAAAATTAAAAAAAAGGGCCGGGGGTGTAGCTTTGAGGTAGAATGCCCCTGCATTCCATCCCCACAAAAAATAAAATAAAATTTCAATTTAACTAAATGTCTTCTATTTTAATCCCACAATCCTGTTTATAAGTATTTGTTCATAAGCAGGGAGTGGTGGTGTGGGCCTGTAATCCCAGCACTTGGGATGCTGAGACAGGAGGATCGCAGTTCACAGCCAGTCTCAGCTGTTTAGCGAGGCCCTCTGCAACTTAGTGAGACCCTGTTTCAAGAATAAAAATTTGGGCCCGGCGTGGTGACGCACGCTTGTAATCCCCGTGCTTGGGAGGCAGAGACAGGAGGATCGCTCAGGTTCGAGGCTAGCCATGCACGCTGGCTTAGGGGCCCCTGTTTCCAAATAAAAATGTAAAAATAGGTCTGGGAGTGTAGCCCGGAGGTAGAAGGGTTTCCAGGAACCCCAGTACCACCAAAAATTTTTTAAGAATAAAAAAAAATAAAAATTTGGGCTGGGGGTGTAGCTCAGAGGTAGAACGCTCTTGTGTTCAATCTCCAACATCACAAAAAAAGAAAAGAAAAGAAAAAGAAAGAAAGAAAGAAATGAGGGGAAGCCCCTGAGAGGCACCAGCCCTACCCATATCTTGGGTTTTAGCCCCCAGTGAGGCTGATGTGGGACTTCTGAATTCCAGAATTGGAAGAGAATAGACTGATGCTGCTTGAAGCCACTAAGCTAGCAATTTGTTACAGCAGCGATCGCTAACCCATACAGAGCCCCGCAGGTATCCACCTGAGGAGAAGGAATGGATGCAGGAATGCCCAAGGCAGCTCTGGAATACAGGTGCATCAGAGCTGAGAGTCAGGAGCCTGTGCTGGCCTCTGGTGTGTCACCTGTCATGGGACCCTGGGCCTAGGTTTCCTGATCTGTAACTTGGGGTCACAACTGAGGAGGGGCAAAGAGGTCCTCTGGACGGTGAAGAGCCAGCCAGAGCCCAGACTGTCCCCTCCACTCCAGCCAGAGCTGCCCGGGCGCCCTCCCGGGGCCAGCAGCCCCCTCTCCCGCAGCGCCTTGTTCTGAGATAATCCTTAATAGTCCCCTCCCGCCTGTGCTTAGTTGAGATTCCCACCCCAAGGGTGGCCCAGAGAGGGCAAGTGACGGCCCCAGGTTACCCAGCCACCTCTCCGTGCCTCAGTTTACCTCCCACAGCCCTTCCCCTTGGGGACAGGGGGGCTCCAGCCAGTGGACCTGAAGATCTCAACCTGTTCTCAGCAGAGCAGGTGCGTGACAACCCAGAAAGGAGGTGAAAGGTCAGAGCCTGGGGAGCCCCACCCTGCCCGGGAGAGGAAATTCAGAGGTGGACCGTCATGGATTCCTGGAGGCCGGAAAGCCTCCATCACCTGGAACGTGGGCACGCCCTTGGAACAAGCTCCCTTCTCCTCCCCCGGAGACCCACGGGGGTCTCCCCAGCCAGGGCTGCTCCCCTGCCCGGCTGTGTGTCCTGTGCAGCTTTCCGTGGGAGGCCAGCCCCGGGTCAGCCGGGAGGAGCCAGAGGACCGAGAGAGGCCAGACTGGGAGGAGGAATCCCCACACTGGCTAAAAATAGCCAAGGAAACTATTCCAGCACCTTCTTAAAATAGAAGGCGGCAGCTCAGCCCGAGGAAAGGCCAACGCGGGGGACGGGGTTGATAAAGGCCCTGGCCGCCCCTCCCCAAGACGACACCCCTGCCCCAGACCCCCGCCTGCCCTTCCCCTCCGCGGCCTCCGGGGGCCGCAAACCTGGAGCTGGGAGGTCAGCATCGCCCGAGCTAAAAATAGCCTTGGCCTCCTCCCCGGCTATATTTAGCCCATTGGCCTAGGCGTCGGCCTGGGGCACACCCCACCGGGCAACCCGGGCGCGCTGGCTCGGTGTGGGCACCGCCCCTGGCCACCGCGAGAGGCCGGGGCTGGGGCGAGACTAAGAAGGCCAGCAGATCTGGCTCCAGCACCCTGGGACGCCAGGTACTCACAGGCCCCTCTGTGCACAAGAAAAGCTGTGTATGGGAGGGCCTGCATCCCAGAGGGCTCTGAAATAGGACGTTCCACCTGGATCCCGAACTCAGGGCCCAGAGATGAGCCATGGATAAGGCGCCAAGTATGCGCTGGCTGAGCAGGCTCAGTGCTTGGGCCTCAGTTTCCCCACCCGTGAAATGGGGATCACAGCTCTCAGCCCGAGGCCGGACCGTCCGAAGCCCTGTGCACCTGTTGGCGCCCAAGCTACAAGCTGGCACCCGGGCATGGTGGCTCATGCCTGTCATCCCAGTACTTGGGAGGCTGAGACAGGAGGATCACAGGTTCGCGGCCAGCCTCGGCTCCTTAGTGACACCCTCCGCAACATAGTGAGACCCTGTATCCAAATAATAAATTTTTTTTGAAGATTTAAAGAAGTTTATTAAAAAGATAGAAATACAGGAATAGTTACAGCCCTGTGCCCCGCTCGGCACAGGGGGGCAATTCGAATGAAAATGCCCCCAAATAATGAATTTTTTTAAATGGGTTTGGGAGTGTGTCTCGGAGGTACAATGCCCCTGGGTTCCATTCCCAGTACCGCAGAAAATAAAATAAAATAAAATCTGGTTGGGGGGGTATGTGGCTCAGAGGTACAATGCCCCTGGGTTCCAGCCCCTGCGTTCCAGCCCTAGTACCAAAAAAAGTAAACTAAAACAAGCCAGTATCACTTTTACTCTCTCCAGATCCCCGCCCGCGCGGGCTCCGGTGACGTCATCGGTGACATCACCCGCCCGGCCCCGCCCCCAGTCGCCGTCACGGGCGACCCGCGCCCTGGAGCCCCGTGGAAACCCGTGACGCCGGCGCCGCGCTCCCGCGCCCGCGCATGCGCAACCCTGCGCGCGCACGCTCGCGGGGGCGCGCCTGGCGGGCGGAGGCTCCCGGGCTTGGGGGCGATTGTCCGAGGCCCCCGGGGCACCGTGCGCGCGGGGTGCGCGGCGCCGCGTGTGCGGGGCGCGGGCTCCGGGCGCCGTGGCGCGATCGCCGGGGGTCCCGGGGTGCAGGAGGGGAAGGGGCGCGCCGGCCCAGCCCCTCCTCTGCAGCCCGGGTGCCCGGCTCCCTGCAGGTGCCTGCGGGCGCGGGCCGGCTGGCTGTCTGGCTGCTCCGTCTCCCCGCCAGTCTGCGAGCTAATTACTGTCAGGACCAGACGGGCCGGCTGCAGGAGGAGCAGGTCGCCGGGTGTCTGGGCCCGGGCGCCCTGGGCGGCCTCGGGGCTGCCCGGGTGGGGAGCCGGCCCTCCGGGGGCCCGGGGTCTGGGCTGAGTGCTGCGCGCCTGGGAGGATGCCGCGGGCTCTCCCCTGATCGATGAAATAAATGGGTCGCGTAATAGTACCGACCCCCTGAGTCCCGAGCACCCCGCAATGCACGCCCACATATCACCCGAGGCAAAGGAAAACCCGGGCTTCACACATTCCTGGAGGTAGATACCCATAGACATTATTTCTATTACCCCAAACCGAGAACGACTCAATCCTCCGTGCACAGCGGACCACGGAAAACCGAAAACCACCGTGACCGCGATGGCAGGAACGCTCTGAAAAAGCACCCGAAGGAGCAAACCAACTTTTTTTTTTTTTTTTTTTTTTTTTTTTTTTTTTGCGGGTCTGGGGATGGAACCCAGGGGCATTCGACCTCCGAGCTGCACCCCCTGCCCTATTTTTTATTCTTTATTTTGAAACACGGCCTCACTGAGTTGCAGAGGGCCTCACTAAGTAGCAGCTGAGGCTGGCCACGAACCGCGATCCTCCCGTCTCAGCCTCCCGAATGCCGGGATGACAAGCGTGCACGCCCGGCTTATTCTTTCTTTCTTTTTTTTTTTAATAAGGAAAAAAAAAAGCAAATTGTTGATATACACAATGACATAGACGAATCCCAAATGCTCTTTGGGAGGAACAGAGTCCAACAGTCTGGGTTAAGGTGCTGCTTAGTTATGAGCAGTGGCCTAGCAACTGGGCGTGCACAGTGCCCTGGGTTTGTCCCCAGCAAGGCTAAAAAAAAAAAAAGAAGAAGAAGAAGAAAAAGAAGAAGAAGAAGAAGAAGAAGAAGAAGAAGAAGAAGAAGAAGAAAGAGAGAAAGTCTACAGACTTGATTCTATTTATATGACTTTCTGGAAAAGGCTAAACTCTAGGGCTGGAAGACAGAGCAGCGGTTGCCAGAGGCCAGGTTTGAGAAAGGACTCGGTACTCCAGGGAGGAGAGGGGGCTCTTGGGGTGATGGAAATCTCTGACATCTTGTGTGATGCTTGTTGACTGTGGACATTCCCCCAGGCTCAGCAGATTGTACATTTTAAAAAGTATCATTTAAGCCTTGGGAGGCTGAGACAGAGGATGGCACAGGTTTGAAGCCAGCCTCAGCTACTTAGTGAGGCTCTCAGCAACTTAGTGAGACCCTGTTTCCAAATAAAATATAAAATGGGTCTGGGAGTATAGCCCAGAGGTAGAAAGCCTCTGGGTTCCACCCCCAGTACCACACACACACACACAGAGTAGAATGCCCCTGGGTGCAAGCCCCAGTACCCCCCTCCTGCACACACACACACACACACACACACACACACACACAGAGTTTAAGATGTGTGGGGTTTTTGTTTGTTTGTTTGTTACTAGGATTGCACCCAGAAGCATTCTACCTCTGAGTTGCATCCCCAAGCCCTTTTTTTTAAATTTTTTTTTTATCTTTTATTTCAAAACAGAATCTCACTAAGTTGCTGCATTTAACCTCAAAACTGCAATCGTCCTGTTTCAGTCTCCTGAGTGCGTGCTGGGATTATAGGCCTGCGCCCCTGCGCCTGGCAGTAAGTTTTTTTTTTTTTTTTTTTTTTTTTACAAATGCCTGATACACAGCAAAAAAAAAAAAAAAAATACAATAGGTATTATTGCCATGGTTGTTGAGTGTGCAATGTGTGTGTCCAACCATATGAAACCAGGTCCTGGAATTTGGACCATAAATACCTGGGACACCCAGAGTCCCAGGCTTCTCTTTCCCACCCACAGACTCCCAAAGCCTCACCACAAACCTGCATTCTTTTTTTTTTTTGTGTGTGTGTGTGTGTGTGTGTTTGGTGCTGGGGATAGAACCCAAGGGCATTCTACCTCTGAGCTAAACTTCCAGCCCGATTTTTTATTATTGGATTTTTTTTGTGTGTGTGTGTGTGGTGGTACTGGGGTTCCTGGAAGCCCTTCTACCTCCGGGCTACACTCCCAGACCTATTTTATATTTTTATTTAGAAACAGGGTCTCCTAAGCCAGCCCGCGCGGCTGGCTTCGCTGGCTTTGAACCTGCGCGATCCTCCTGTCTCTGCCTCCCAAGCGCGGGGATTATAAACATGCCCCACTACGCCCGGCCTATTATTGGATTTTTTGAAATAGGGTTTCACTGAGTTGCAAAGGGCTTCACTAAGTAGCTGAGGCTGTCCATGAACCGCCATCCTCCTGTCTCAGGCTCCCGAGTGCCACCATCCCCAGCTTACACACCCGCATTTTTACAAGCACAGAAACACACAAAGCCATGTAAACATGTGCATGCACACATACAATGCACATGCATATCGCATGTACCCAGTTCATGTAGGCAGACACTACAGACACATATGCACACACACATACCTGCATGCATACAATTATACACACACATTCATGCTCGGACAAAAACATATGCATGAGCCGGGTCTGGTGGCGCACACTTGTCATCCTAGTGCTTGGGAGGCGGAGACAGGAGAATGGCAGGTTCGCAGCCAGCCTCCGCTCCTTAGTGAGGCCCTCTGAAGCTTTGTGAGTTCCTGTTTCCAAATAAAGAATAAAAAATAGGGTTGGGGGTGTAGCTCGGAGATAGAATGCCCCTGGGTTCCATCCCCAGTACACTACAATAATAATAATAATAAAAGCTGGGCGTGGTGGCACACGCTTGTCATCCCAGCATTTGTGAGGCTGAGACCGGAGGATCGCGGTTCGCGGACAGCCTCAGCTACTCAGTGAGGCCCTCTGCAACTCAGTGAGACCTGTTTTCAAAATAAAGAATAAAAAATAGGGCAGGGGGTGTAGCTCGGAGGTCGAATCCTCTTGGGTTCCACCCTCAGACCCGCAAAAAAAAAAAAAATAATAATAATAATAATAATAATAACAACAACAACAATAGGGCTGGGCGTGTAGCTCAGAGGTAAATTGCCCCTGGGTTATGGCATCCCCAGTACTGCAATAAATAAATAAATAAATAAATAATAAAGTGGAGTCGGCGGCTTCTGGATCAGCACACACCTGTGCCACCGTGTGTGCAGGTGGGCACTCACTCATTCCCCCCTCATGTCTCTGCCCTGCACACCCGGGAGTCTTTCTGTGTCCCACGGATGCGCACGCGCCCAGTAGCTAGGAGGCACTGGGTGCACATTTGCGACTGGGATGTGCCCACGCCTGTGTCCAGTGGACCCATTTTCGCCGAGCCCTAACTTTTAAGGAGCTGGAGCTGGCGTTTGCGGGTGGCACACAGCCCGTGTGTGTGTGTGTGCGTGTGTGTGTGTGTGTGCGTGTGTGTGTGTGTGTGTGTGTGTGCGCGCGCACGCGTGGGGATGCGCGGCCCGCAGGTCCCTCTGGCCCCCGCGCGGGCAGGTGCGGGCCGAGCCGGCCGCTCCCTGGATGCCCGCCCGCCGCCCCGCCCATCTCCCGAGAGTGCCCGGGGCCAGGTGCGGCCGGGCGGGCCGGAAACCTCTCCCGGCTGCTGTGCCCAGTTTCAGGGAAGCCGAGGACTGGCGCCCTGCCCACGGAGACTGCCTGCCCTCGCACCTGCCCCGGGGCTTCCGGGAAGGCCCCGGAGGCCCAGCCCCCACCTGCGTGCCCCGCACCCAGGAGGGGCCATCCCACCCCTGGGCCCCTTAAATCAGAGCAAAGCAATCTCTCCCCAGAATGGGCTAAACTGAGGTCGTGGGAGGGGGCGGCTTCCCTGCACACTGCTCCCCACCCCCAAACTGGCTTCTGCACGCTTCTGCAGATAGGGTGCATCCCCAGAGCCCAGTGGTGGTGTTTGAGGGTTTGGGGGTACTTAGCACTGAGTATTGCATTTTATTTTATTTATTTATTTATTTATTGCGGGTCTGGGGGTGAAACCCAGGGGCATTCGACCTCCGAGCTACACCCCCCTGCCCTGTTTTTTATTCTTTATCTTGAAACAGGGTCTCACTAAGTTGCAAAGGGCCTAAGTAGCTGAGGCTGTCCGCGAACCGCGATCCTCCTGTCTCAGCCTCCCAAGTACTGGGATGACAAGCCTGCGCCACCACTCCCGGCTTGCATTTTATCTTTTGATGCTGAAGATCGAATGAATCCAGGGTCGGTCTACCTCCGAGCTATACTCCAGCCCTATTTTTTTTTTTTTTTAATTTGGAAACAGGGTCTCCTTAAATAGCTGAGAGCCTTGCAAAATCGCTAAGACTGTCCTCGAAACTGAACCCATAGTCCGCCTTTCTCAGCCTCACCAGAAGCATTTATTTATTTATTTATTTATTTATTTATTTTTGCGGTACTGGGGATGGAACCCAGGGGCGTTTTACCTCCAGCCCTATTTTTTATTCTTCATTTTGAAGCAGGGTCTCACGAAGTTGCAAAGGGCCTCCCTAAGTAGTCGAGGCTATCCTCGAACCCGGATCCTCCTGTCTCAGCCTCCCAAGTACCGAGATCAAAAGCGTGGTGCCACCACGCCCGGCTACCTGGCAGCTTTTCCGTTTTTATTTCATTTATTTGTGAATTTAGATACTTACTTGGGGGAGGGGCTGGGGATGGAACCCAGGACCTCCCATGCAAAGCACAGACCCTACCACTGGGCTACACCCCCAGCCCCACAGCGAACATTTGAACTTAGCAGTGTCTGCAGAAACCCGATGATTACCGACCGAGCCTGTCTGAACGCAGGTGCGCATGTGCCGGAGGCTTCACCCCACCCCGCCCCACCCCCAGCGCTGGCAGAGAGGAGGCTGTTTGTAACAGACATTATCTCCCCCGATAATGGCTATTTGCGAGTCTCCCCGCGCACACCGGGTGTTTGAGTATAGCAGGCCCTCCGCCCACTGTTTACACGCGCGCGCGAGGGCATCTGCTCCCTGCAGGTGTTCCTGCGCAGGTAAATGTTGCACGCCCTAAATAAATGTTGCACGCAGCGCGCGCGTGTCTGCATGCAAAAAAAGGGGGGGCCGTGCATGCAAAAAATATTTTTTTTTTAAAAAAGGGTCTGCACGTGCACACAGCGGCCGGGGTTTGCACGCCGGAGCTGGACCGCACACACGCGCCGGAGGCTCCGGGGTGGCGGCCGCAACCCCGTGCGACCCAGCACGCAGCCAGGTCTGCTCGGCGCCGGCCCCCGCGGCCTCCCCGGGCCCGCGCCGGCCGGGCAGGTCGGGCGGCTCCGCCCGGGCGTGGGGCGGCCGGGCAGGGAGGCTATTCCGGGCGCTGGCGCGGTGCCCGGGCCCTGCGCGCCAGGCCGCCGGGGAAGGCGCCGCTCACAAAAGGAGGGTCTGTGCAGACGCCCCGCCCTCGGCCCGGCCGCCAGCGCGGGGGGAGGGCGCCGCCGCCGGCGCGGACCCCTCCCCGCCCGGGGCCGCAGACACCGCGCCTGGCGGGCACCAGGGAGGCTGGCACCGGGGCGCACCGGAGGGGGCGGCGGCCCGACGTGGGGAACCTAGACGGCCAGGAACGCGCCGGCCCGCTTTGGGATTTCTCAGTCTCTTTGCAACCCGCTTCTGTCTCCAATTATCCAATTTAAGGAACCCGGAAACCCGGGCTCTGGACGGCGGGGGGGGGGCGGGGGGGCGGGGGGGGCGTCTGGGACCTGGGTCAGCACCCCCCCTCCGTCTCTCCCTCCACCCCCAGTGTCTGGAGAGAGGGTGGGGTGCAGGGAGGGCACCCCGAGGCTTCCCAAGGCGGCGCCTTGGTGCACACGGCGCGTGGGAGGTACTTGGACTTTCCCTTTTATGGAGAGGGGGAAACTGAGTCACGCTTGCTGAGTTGTCGTGGGTAGTACCGGGCAGGACTAAGATGCAAGCCCCAGAGCTCCGCCGCGGTCCCGCCCCGAGAAGCCCGCACGCCGCCCCGGCACGTGCGCCCCGGGAGCCCTCCGAGGGGCATTTATGGAGCGCCTGCTGTGTGCACGGGGCCCGGGCGCCGCCCCCGCCCCACGCGCGCGCGAGGGGGGGATGCGGGCTCGGGTTCTCACCCGCATCTGGGACGGGCGCGCCCTCCGTGCGCACCCGGGGTCCTGGGAACCGCCGGTCCCGAGGAGGGGGAGGGGTGGGAACAAGGAAAATTAAAAAAAAAATCACAAAACAATGTAGGGAAAGAATAAGGAAAGAAAGGAAGTCCTTCCCGCCCTTTTCCAGGTGCAGCGGCAGTCTCTGCAGTGTCCTTGGGCGGAGGAGGTGGCCCTTGGCTGGGCCACCGGGGGCCCTTTGGGGGTCTGTGAAGGGGACCCCGGGCGGCAGTGGAGAACATGCAGGTTTCTGACAGCCCCGCCTCGCAGGGTTCCAGGACCCTACTTCCTCCAAATAAACTCAGCTGCACCCCTGATCTCCCCCACCCAGTGTGGAGCCGGGCAAAGAGGCCACACCTGGATGGGGGAAAGATCTAGAGGAGGGGGCCCTCTGGACAGCCAGGAGTCGGAAACCGCACAGCTCTGGGCGAAAGGACAGAGGGACCCGCTGGCAGGCCCAGCTTGCTGGGCTCTCCCACGAACGCCCCGTCCCCAGGCAGCACTGATGCTTCTGCTTCCTGGAGAACGAGGGGGGGGGGGGCGTTCAGTCCAGGGATCCGTGTGCCCAGAACATCACCCAGCCCCCCAAGTCGGCAGAGCCCAAGGAGCCAGGCGCTAAGTTACAAGCCGGTCTTCTCAGGACATGGGAGGCTGAGACAGGAGAATCCAGGCTGGAGGCGGGCCTCAGCAACTTCGTGGGACCCTGTTTCAAGTAAAAAATAAAAAAGGCTAGCTGGGCTTGGTGGCCCAGTATCTCCCAGATACTGGGCTGGTTATCCCAGTATCTGGGAGGCTGAGACAGGAGCATCGCGGTTTTCCGACAGCCTCAGCTACTTAGTGAGGCCCTCTGCAACTCAGTGAGACCCTGTTTAAAAATAAAGAATACAGCCGGGCGTGGTGGCGCACGCTTGTAATCCCCGCGCTTGGGAGGCAGAGACAGGAGGATCGCGCAGGTTAGAAGCCAACCGCGCGCGCTGGCTTAGGAGACCCTGTTTCCAAATAAAAAATAAAAAAAATAGGTCTGGGAGTGTAGCCCAGAGGTAGAAGGGCTTCCAGGAACCCCATTAGCACCAAAAAAAAAGATAATAATAATAATTAATAAATAATACAAAATAGGACTGGGGGTGGAGCTCAGAGGTAGAATGCCCCTGGGTTCCATCCCCAGTACTGCAAATAAATAAATAAATAATAAATATATAAAAATAAATAATAAATAAAAAGGGCTGGAGGTGTAGCTCAGAGGTAAAATGCCTGTTGGGTTCAATCTCTAGAGTAATAATAATAACTATTATTATTATTATTATTATTATTATTATTTTACAGAAAGAAGGAGACCAAGCTAGCCGTGGTGGCTCACTGGTAATCCCAGTACTGGGGAGGCTGAGGCAGGAGGATTATAGGTTCAAGGACAGCTTCAGCAAGCAGTGAGACTCTTATCAACCCAGGGGGGCCCTGTTTTCAAATAAAAATGAAATAAAACTGGGGGTGGGTGGAGCTCAGCAGTAGAATGCCCTGGCTTTGATCCCTAGTACCACAAAAAAAAAAAAAAAAAAAAAAAAAAAGAGAATGAGGGAGGTCAAGGATGGACCTGAGAGCAGATATTCCTGGATTACCCCAGAAGCATCCTGGGTCAGTTCTGTACACCCCAACAACAGTTCCCCAAGTCTCTGCCCAAGGACTTTCTCTAGTGGCAGGATCTGACCTGGACCCCCTTCTGGATGGCAGGGAGTCCAAGCCTTCACAGCAATCCCCCCAAACAGGGAGGATGGAGTTGGGGGGTAAACTGAGGCATGCAGCGTGATGACCTCTCTCATTCTTCCCCTGGGGTGTTGGACCTCCAGGGGTTCAATCGCAGAGACCCCGCTGCCAGGTGCTGGCCGGGGCTCCTGCCTCTCCTCCTGGTCGTGCCGGTGTGCGCCCGCGTGGTGGGCCCACGGGAGCCGTGATGAGCAGGCGACTGTTCCCGAGAACGCGCCCCCTGGGCGTGGGTGCTGCCGTCCATTGATTCACTCAATATTTACTGAGCCATGATCGGTGCCAGGGTTTGTGCCAGCGCAGAGAAAATAAGAAAGAGGTTTTTTCTTTTCTTTTTTTTCTTTTTTTCTTTTTGCTTTTTTTCTGGTACTGGGAATTGAACCCAGGGACGGTCTATCTCTGAGTTATACCCTGCCAGCCCCTTTTTGTTATTTATTTATTTATCTATTTATTTATTTTTGCGGTACTAGGGATGAAACCCAGAGACATTCTACCTCCAAGCTACACCCCCAGCCCTATTTTTTATTCTATATTTGGAAACCGGGTCTCACTGAGTTGTAGAGGGCCTCACTAAGTAGCTGAGGCTGGCCGCCAACTGTGATCCTCTGATTTCAGCCTCCCGAGTGCTGGGATTACAAGCGTGCGCCACCATGCCTGACTTTTATTCGTGTGTGTGTGTGTGTGTGTGTGTGTGTGTGTGTGTGAGTGTGTGTGAGAGAGATACTGGAGATGGAACAAACCCAGAAGCTTTCAACCCTCGGGCTACACTCCCAGACCTATTTTATATTTTATTTGGAAACAGGGTCTCTTAAGCTGGCTTTGAACCTGCGCAATCCTCCTGTCTCCGCCTCCCAGGCGCGGGGATTACAAGCGTGCGCCACCACGCCCAGCCTAATTTTTTATTTTGAAACAAGGTCTCACCGAGTTGCTGAGGTTGGCCTTGAACACTATGATCCTCCTGTCTCAGCCTTCCAAGTGCTGGGATGACGGGCATTCTCCTCATGCTCAGCTGATAATGCTGATAATGGGATTTTGCACCTGCAGGTTGTCTTAGGTCTCAGTCCAGTCCTTAGATTTATTTATTTATTTATTTATTTATTTATTTATACTGGGAATTGAACCCAGGAGCATTCTACCTCCAAATTGTGCTCCCAGCCTGATTTTTTGTTTTAATTTCTTAATTGGAAACAGGGTCTAGCTAGGTTGCTGAGAGCCTGGCTAAATTGCCAAGGCTGGCTTTGAACCCGTGATCTTCCTATCTCAGCCTCTCAGATACTGTGGTTACAGGTGTGCAACTGCCTCAGCTACTTAGTGAGATCCCGTTTCAAAATAAAGAATAAAAAATAGGACTAGGGGGGTAGCTTGGTGGTAGAATGCCCCTGGGTTCATTCCTCAGTAACAAAAACTAAAAAAATACATAAAATATGCTTGTCTAGCATGTGCAAAGCCCTGGTTCCATCCCCAGCACTGCAAAAAAAAAAAAAAAAAAAAAAAAGATGATAGATAGATAGATAGATAGATGGCTGGGCATGGTGCACACCTGTGTTCCCAATACTTGGGAGGCTGAAACAGGAGGATCGCAGGTTGGAAGGCAGCCTTGGGCCACGCAACTTAGCGAGGTTCTCAGCAACCTAGTGAGACCCCGTTTCCAAATAAGAAATTAAAAAGTCGAGCCAGACGTGGTGGCGCACGCTTGTAATCCCAGCATTCAGGAGGCAACACTGGAAGATCACGGTTCGCGGACAGCCTCAGCTACTTAGTGAGGCCCCTTGCAACTCAGTGGGACCCTGTTTCAAAAATAAAAACTAGCCGGGCGTGGTGGCGCACGCTTGTAATCCCTGCGCTTGGGAGACTGAGACCGGAGGATGGCACAGGTTCAAAGCCAGCCTCAGCTAGTTACTGAGGCTCTCAGCAACTTAGTGAGATTCTGTTTCTAAATAAAATATATAAAAAATAGTTCTGGGAGTATAGCCCAGAGGTAAAAATCCTCTGGGTTTCACCCCCAATACCACACACACACATACACACTAATAATAATAAACAAAAATAATAAAAAATTAAAAATTAGGGCTGGGGATGTCACTCAGAAGTAGGATTCTCCTGGGTTCCATCCCCAATACTGCAAAAAAGCAATAATAAATAAATAAATAAATAAATAAATAAATAAATAAATAAATGCCGGGCGTGGTGGCGCACGTTTGGGACTGTGCTCCCGCGCTTGTGAGGCTGAGACAGGAGGGTCACACAGGTTCGATGTCAGCCTCAGCTACTTAGTGCGGCTCTCAGCAACTTAGTGAGACCCTGTTTCCAAATAAAATAGAAAATAGGTCTGGGAGTATAGCCGGGAGGTAGAAAGCCTCTGGGTTCCACCCCAGTACCACAAAAAATAAAAAATAAATAAATATAAATAAATAAATAAATAAATAATCAGGATAGGGATGTGGCCTGGAGGTAGAATGCCTCTAGGTTCAATTTCCAGTGCCAAGAAAGAAAAAAAGAAAGAAAGAAAGGAAGAAAGAAAGAGAGAAAGAAAAGAGGGAGAGAATAAATTTGGGCAGGGACTGATGTGTGATGTGTACATAAAGGAAAGACGACCAGCGCCTACTAGTAGTGACAGTGAAGGCCTCCCAGAAGCTGGAGCAGCCTGGGGTGGGTTCTCCCTCCCGGGCTTCCGAGCCAGCCCCAAGAGCTTGACCTTTGCTTCGGACTTCTGGCTCAGATGTGGTGTGTAAGCCCCGAGACTGTGCTCTGTTGTTATAGCCGCCACTGGGAGCTCATACGGTGGGTGTGGGCATGTCTGTGCATATCCGCATGCATTTGGGAATCCGAGTATCACGGGTGTCTGCTGCTTTTGTGTGTGCATGCATCTGTACTTATGCCAAGAGCTTAGAGTAGAAAGAGTCACAGGCCACCAGCCAGGTCCCCTTTCTCCCCAGACCAGAGGCTATGCCCTGGGGCCACCTACTTTTTTGTGAGGGGGTACTAGGGATGGAACCCAGGGGCATTCTACCTCCAAGCTACACCCCCAGCCCTATTTTTTTATTCTTTATTTGGAAACAGGGTCTCACTGAGTTGCAGGGGGCCGCACTAAGTAGCTGAGGCTGGCCGCGAACGGCGATCCTCCTGTCTCAGCCTCCCGAATGCTGGGATGACAATCGTGCGCCACCACGCCTAGTGGGCTACCCTACTTCCAAATCAGCGTCTCTGTTCCTGCTCACTGGGGGAGCCTGAGGGGTCCTCATGTTATCCTGGGACCCCAGTTGGTCAAGAGTGCCGGATGAGACCGAGCGTGGTGGCACACCCTTGTAATCTCAGCACTTGGGAGGCTGAGACAGGAGGATCGCACGGGTTCAAAGCCAGACTCAGCTACTTAGTGAGGCTCTCAGCAACTTAGTGAGACCATGTTTCCATATAAAATATTTTATTTTATTTATTTATTTTTTTGCAGGTCTGGGGATGGAACCCAGGGGCACTTGACCTCCAAGCTATACCCCCTGCCCTGTTTTTTTTTTTTTTTTTTATTCTTTATTTTGAAACCGGGTCTCACTGAGTTGCAGAGGGCCTCACTAAGTAGCTAAGGCTGTCCGCGAACCGTGATCCTCCGGTCTCAGCCTCCCGAATGCTGGGATTACAAGCGTGCGCCACCACGCCCGGCTCCATATAAAATATTAAATAGGTCTGGGAGTATAACCCGGAGGTAGAAAGCCCCTGGGTTCCACCCTTATTACCAAAAAAAAAAAAAAAAAAAAAAGTCCCAGATGCCCAGAGCTTGTTCCTGGGGTCGCTCACTGGTTGTAGGGCACAAGCCTCATGGCCAGAGATTCAGACGGGGTCTGTGAATCACAGGTAGCTCGGCAAGTATTTGTGCACAGAGAGAGAGAGCTGTAGGGTGGACAGCTGCACACTGAGTCACGAAATAATAGCTCACTTTTCCGGAAACTGTCCTAAACGCTGGATACACTTTAAGGAATTGAAGACTCAGAACAGCCCCAAGAGCTGGGCATCCCGGTTGGCATCCCTACTGTAGAGATATTTAAAACAAAACAAAAACAAAACAAAAAACAGAGCCCAAAGAGGTGAGGCGATGGGCAGAGGTCACCCGGCCTCCGACACAGGGTCAGGTTCGCTGAGCTGGGCTGTGTCACTAGACGTGGCTGGGATCCAGCTCTCTGCTGGTGAACACATGTCCCTTAGGAGCAAAACAGTCTGTCCTGCAGCAGGGACACAGAAGGTCAGCAGTGAGTCAGCTCTCCTCGTAAGAGCCTTGGTGAGACTTTGTGCTACGTACATTTATGATGCCCTGACTGTGTTCCAGGCTAGACGCTAGGAGTCTAGGGTAAGGGGAGAAAAACAGACCCTCCCTCAGCCCTCTGGGAATCTGCAGCCTAACCCAGAAGACAGACGAGGAGCAGACACTACAGGTCCAACATAGGAAAGGGAGGTGGAGCTGGTGTGGGGCGTACCTCTGTCATCCCCGCACTTGGGAGGCGGAGACAGGAGGATCGCGCAGGTTCGAAGCCAGCCGGGCTGGCTTAAGAGACCCTGTTTCCAAATAAAAATATGAAATAGGTCTGGGAGTGTAGCCTGGAGGTAGAAAGGTTTCCAGGAACCCAAGTACCACAAAAAATAAACAAACAAATAAATAAATAAAAACACAAAAGGTCTGGGGGTATAGCTCAGAGGTAGACTGCCTCTGGATTCAATCTCTAGTAATACACACACACACACACACACACACACACACACACACACACATGCACACACACACGCACAAGGATGCAGGTCTAGTCCACCACAAGACCAGGAATAAAGATATTCTTTGAGCTGGGTGTGAAATTACGCTTGTAATTCCAGTACTTGGGATGCTGAGACAGGAGGATCCCAGGGTTCAAAGCCAGCCACAGCAATGCAGAGCAGTCTCAGTAAACCTAGTGCAGCCCTGTTTCTGAATAAAGAAATATAGCAGGTTATGGACATAGCTTGGAGGTACAATGCTTCTATGTTCAATCCCAGTACCGAAAAAAAAAAAAAAAAGATATTTCTCCCTGGGCGTGGTGGCGCACGCTTGCAATCCCCGCGCTTGGGAGGCTGAGACAGGAGGATCGCGCGGGTTCGAAGCCAGCCTCAGCTACTTAGTGAGGCTCTCGGCAACTCAGTAAGACCCTGTTTCCAAATAAAATATAAAATAGGTCTGGGAGTATAGCCCAGAGGTAGAAACCTCCCGGGTTCCACCCCCCAGTACCACCAATAAAAAATAAATAAATAAATAAATTGCTGAGGCCGGCCTCCGACCTGGGATTCTCCTGTGTCAGCCGCCAGAGTGCTGGGGTGACAAGCGTGCGCCACCAAGCCTGGCTGGGAAACGATTCTGTCCATCCTTGGGGTGAGCCAGGGTACGGCTGACCGCAGCCACAGAGGCAGGAGTGAGGACGGGAATTAGGGCCAGGGCAGCCAGGCCGCTCTCCTGCACTGTCTGGGACTGCCCGGCCCCAGGACAGTGAAGGCAGCCGCGGGTTTTAGTTTGTTTGTTTGTTTGTTTATTTATTTATTTTTGGTGGTACTGGGGGTGGAACCCAGAGGCTTTCTACCTCTGGATTATACTCCCAGACCCATTTTTTTATATTTTATTTGGAAACAGGGTCTCCCTAAGTTGCTGAGAGCCTCACTAAGTAGCTGAGGCTGGCTTCGAACCCGCGCCATCCTCCCGTCTCAGCCTCCCAAGCGTGGGGATGACAAGCGTGGGCCGCCACGCCCGGCAGCCGTGGGATTTGAAGTTTGGGATTGCCTCCACCCTGGGCTGGGCCCTCTGAGCTTCAAGTTCTTCATGGATATACATAACATTACACTTACAAGGAGAACCCGGCGTGCTGGCGCACCCTTGTGAACCCAGCATTCGGGAGGCTGAGACAGGAGGATGGAGGTTCGAGGACAGCCTCAGCTACTACTTAGTGAGGCCCTGTTTCAAAATAAAAAATAAAAACTTTACCAGGACACAGGATCAGGGGTTGGGTGGGGACAGATCCTGCGGCCAAAGGACCACCCGGCCATGCTGACTCAGGCTTGACTTGTAATGTTGAAATTTGCCTACTGGATTGGCTTTCTCCTCCTCTTCCTTTCTTCTTCTTTTTCCTTCTCCTTTCCCTTTTTCTTCTGCATTCACTTAAGTTTTTATTTTTAGTTTTATTTATTTATTTATCCATTTATTTATTTATTTTGGTGGTACTGGGGTTCCTGAAAGCCCTTCTACCTCCGGGCTACACTCCCAGACCTATTTTTTTTATACATTTTTTTATTTTTGGAAACAGGGTCTCCTAAGCCAGCACGGCTGGCTTCGAACCTGCGCGATCCTCCTGTCTCCGCCTCCCAAGCACAGGGATTACAAACGTGCGCCACCACGCCCGGCAGTTTTATTTATTTATTTATTTATTTATTTATTTATTTATTTATTGATGGTACTGGGGATGGAACCCAGGGCCATTCTACCTCTGAGCTACACCCCCAGCCCTATTTTTTATTCTTTATTTTGAAACAGGGTCTCACTGAGTTGCGGAGGGCCTTGCTAAGTAGCTGAGGCTGGGACAGCGAATTGCAGTCCTCCTGTCTCAGCCTCCAGGATGCTGGAATGACAAGCCTGCACCACCATGCCGGCTCCAATAGAGATTTCTGTGCAAAATCCAAACAGCTTAGAAAGGGGCCACTCATGTCAGGCATCTTGATGGAGCCGCAGATGGATGGATGGGGACCGGTCCTCGGCGTCCGGAGCAGCTCTCTGGTTTTCTGGTTAAAAGAAGCTGGCCTCGTCTTCCCTTTCTATTTCCTACAGATTTGTAATAAAAATTTGCTGCCACTGAATAAAATAAAACGTCACCTGAAATTGTTCTTCGTCTTAGCCGGGCGTGGCGGCGCACACTTGTCGTCCCAGTACTTGGGAGGCTGAGACCGGAGGATCGCGGTTCGCAGACATCCTCAGCTACTTAGTGAGGCCCTCTGCAACTCAGTGAGACCCGGTTTCAAAATAAAGAATTAAAAATAGGGCTGGGGGTGGAGCTCGGAGGTAGAATGGCCCTGAGTTCCACCCCAGTAACACACACACACACACACACACACACACACACAAAAGTTATTCGTCTTGCCCACTGAGTTTTTAATTTGGCGTGGAAGGTGCGCCACCCGCCTCCTGTCAGTCCTGTCTCTGCCAACTCACAGGTGGCGGTGAGGAGGCTGGAGATAATTGTGGGAATCTTTGGCGTATGACAGGAGCGCCATAGTAGCAGCTACAATCTGCTGATCTTTTTCTATACTTTTTTTTTTTAATGGTACTGAGGATAAACCTGGGGCTTTCTACCTCTGGGCTACATTCTCAGACCTATTTCATTTATTTATTTAATTTTTGTGGTACTGGGGGTGGAACCCAGAGGCTTTCTACGTCCGGGCTCTACTCCCAGACCTATTTTATACTTTATTTGGAAACAGGGTCTCACTGAGTTGCTGAGAGCCTCACTAAGTAGCTGAGGCTGGCTTCGAACCTGCGCGATCCTCCTGTCTCAGCCTCCTAAATGCTGGGATGACAAGCGTGCGCCACCACGCCCGGCTTCCCAGCCCTTTTTATATTTATTTATTTATTTATTTATTTATTTATTTATTTATTTATTGGTGGTACTGGGGTTCCTGGAAGCCCTTCTACCTCCGGGCTACACTCCCAGACCTATTTTTACATTTTTTTTATTTGGAAACAGGGTCTCCTAAGCCAGCGCGCGCGGCTGGCTTCGAACCTGCGCGATCCTCCTGTCTCCGCCTCCCAAACGTGCGCCACCACGCCCGGCTATTTTTTTTTTTTTAAACGTTGCAGAGGCTGGCCTCGAACCTGCGATCCTCCTGTCTCAGCGTCCTTAGCACTAGGATCACAGGTGTGCACCTCCCCAGCCCTAAACCCTCGGGGATTCCCCTCCCCTCCCCCCCGGCCTCCCTCCGCACTCCCCTCCCCCCCCTTTCTGGGGTTTCCCTCTTTCTCGGGGTTCCCGTCCCCCCTCTACCCGGGTCTCCCCTCCTCCCATCCCAGAGGGAGCCGCCCGCCCCCCCCCCCGGGGGCTCCCCTCCCCTCCCGCCCCGTGATCCCGGGGGTTTCCTCCGCGCCCACGCGGGGCTCCGTGGAAAGGTCGCGGCCTGCGGCGGCCCCCTCCCGCCCCCCGCCGGGCTCGCAGGCCCCGGGGCCGCGGTGATGCGCGCCCACCTTGCGGACCCCGGCCGGGAAGGGCCAGGCCCGGGACCCGCGGGAGGCGGCTGCGGCTCCGGGTTTCGGTTTAGCGGGAGCCCGACTTCCTGGGGTATTTTTCTGCTTGTTGATTTTACTTTGGGGAAAGAAAAAAAAAATTTTTTTTTTTCCTTTAGTGGAAATGAAGAGGCCCATCCTGGCAGGGAGAGGCCTGGGTGAGTGGGTAGGGGCGCCATCTCCGAGGGGCCCCCCTGCCCCCCCCCAAAAGCAGGTCGGGACGCCTCGCTGTGTGGTCTTGGGCGCCCCAGTGACCTCTCTGGACCTCGGTTGGGCCGTGGGGGGCTGCAGCCAGCACTCCCCCGCCCCCCCTGCGCCAGGCTTGGCGTTGGCTCCAGGACAGCCGGTAACAGCAGTGGCAAGAGAGACCAGGTTTCGTAATAAACCGGTCTTAATTGCTACAGGGCAGAAGGAAAGAGAGAGAAAAAAAAGACACAAAGATTTGTTGGAGTTGGGTGGCGGCGCCGGCTGCAGAGAGAGGCGCTGTGTCTGCAGCCTGGAGCTGCTAATAGGGGCTTAAGTAAGGCTTCCTGGTGAGCCAGGGGCCGAGTTCGCAGTGTGAGGGCGTGGGGAGGGCCCTCCCCCTGCCCAGAAGCCGGGGGGAAAACACACCAGCACCCCAGAGGTTTTAGAAGTTTATTACAAGGTCATCATAGTAGAAATAAAAATAGATGCGCTGTCTCTTTAGCTCTCCAGCTCTCTCGAGGTGGTTTCAGTAGCAAGTGCGAGTAACAAAATAGATGGTCTCTAGAATTTGCAAACTCGGAGAATTTGCAAAGGGGGGAGCTGGTGGGTGCAGAGCAGCCCCAGCTCCAGCTCCCCAGCGCTCCACGTGTCCCGTGTGGAGGGTCCGCGCCCTCGGTCAACCAGGTCGCTGGTGTTGCAGCGATGTCAGCTCGTCTCCAGGAGGGTGGGGGGCGCAGTAGGTCCCGCCCACCCCTGCAGTGTGGAGCCCAGGCGCTCAGGATGGGGAGGGAGGCAGCAGCTGCCCCCTCTCTGGCCTCTGTGTTCGGGAAGCCTGGGCTCCGGGGTCCCCTCTCTCCTGCCGGCCCGGGTCCCCTCTTCTTTCTCTCTCTCTCTCTCTCTCTCTCTCTCTCTCTCTGTGGCTGCCTCTGGCGCTGCTGTCCCAGTGCCGCCTTGGGGGTGGCCGCACACACCCCTCTCTCTCCTCTTCGGTCTCAAAGACTCTGCCCCCGATGGTCTCATGGATTGGGTTGTCTGGGGGGTGGTTTTGGGGGGAGGGGGTCAAATACGTATTTTATATGTTTTTTGGCAGTAATTCAACGGCTTCCGATGTTGGGAGGCCTCAGCGCTCCTGGAGAGAGATATACGGGACCCACTGGTTGTTGCCCCGGCTCTCCTCACAATAGCTGGCCACCTCCACCAGGCCGTGGCTCTTCCAGGCATCAGTGTGAGGGTTCTGTGGGAGGAAAAAGGCGGGTTTAGAGGGAGCCCCAGGAGTGGGTGGGGAGCCTCCCTCTCCTGGGGCCCCTCTGGGGAAAACAAGCAGGCTCAAAATAGCTGCCGGGGTGACGAGGCCCTGGCCCAGCTGCCCACGGGACATGCCGGGCATGGCTGGGCGCTGAGCTGGTGCAGGACTGGCCGGCCCGGATTTTGTTGACAAACACGGGCGCAGGTGCCCTGGTGTGGGGCGGAGCCCGGCTCACCGTGACCAGGAGGCAGTGCAGGTCCCGGGCGTCGGGGGTGCCCTGGGCCTCGGTGGGCTCGCCCAGCAGCTGTGCCAGCCGCTGCATGCCGGACACCCTCACGATGTCGATGTCGTTATCACAGCAAAAGGACTGGATCAGGGTGAAGTGAATCTGCAGGGCGATGTCGTCCTCCTCCTCCTCGTCAATAGCCAGGAGACACAGGACCACACTGTCAGGGTCCCTGGGGGGGGGGGGGGTTGCAGAAGGGACACAGCAGGTCAGGTGAGAGTCGGCGGAGGACCACCCTGCACCGGGGGTGTGAGCCCAGAGAGACACGGCAGGTGCAGGGCTGCAAGCCCCGGGGCTGGGGGAGGGGGACGGTCAAAGCATTAGTGCCGACCGGACCTTAAAGGGAGGGGCGCCTGCAAACGCTGCAGCGTCGGGATGCTGCAGCCCCCTCCCCTCCCCCTCCTCAAAGAGCAGAGAGATCCTAAATCCACCGTGTGTGCGTGTGTGTTGGGGGGGGGGGCGAGCTAGGGGAAGTCCCAGACCCGTGCAAGCGCCCGGTGCAGGAAGCCTGCAGAGCAGAGGGGCGCCCCCACCCGCGCCCAGCCCGGGAAGGGGGTCTGACTCACACATTCATCAGCTTGGCTGACTCGTACACCCCCACCGTGAGGCGGTCCTGGCGCTGCGCGGCCACCAGCAGCTCTTCCACGGCGGCCGTCACCGTCTGCATCCTGAGGTCGGAGGAGAAAGAGGGTCAGCACCGCTCCGGCCCTGGGGGCCACGGCCCGGCCCCTCCCTCGGGCGGTGGGGCCCCGGCTACTTACTTCTGCGCCGCGTTGTCGCACGCCACGAGCTCTTCCAGCGTCATGCTGCAGTTATAATCCACAGTGGACGCGGCCCCACGACAGTCCTCCGGGAGGGATTGCAAAAGCCGAGCCTGAGAGCCCTTCCACGGAGCCAGAACCATCCAAGACGTTCGCGAGGCTGCGAGGTCCTCACTCCGCAAGAGGAAAAAATAAATAAAAAGAAGTGGGGGGAAAAAAAGATTGCAAAGTCCTTAGCAAGGCGTAATCCACGGAGTCCCAGCGAAGCTCTCCAATCCACGGCCTCAGTGATCTGAGCCGGTGCCCGCCGGCGCCGCCTTTTATAGACTCGTCCCGCCGGGGCGTGGCCTCCGCGAGACTGTCCGTCCCTCCCATTGGCGGAAAAACAAAGGCCAGAGCAGCGAGCGCTGCGGTTGGCGGGCGGCGGCGAGGGGGCGGAGCATCGCCCGAGGGCGCCCCACGTGGGGGCGAGAGTTGGGCGGAGCGCGCGGGGGGACCGAGAGTGCCAGAAAAGAAAAAAACAGAAGTTTTTCTCCTGATTTCCCGGCAGCCGCGCCGCGGTTCGGGGCGCGCGCGGGATTTCCAGCGCGCGAGGCTGCTTAGATTCGGGGCGGGGGGTGGGGGGGCTGGAATCCCCTGGATATCCCCGGAGAGTACCGGGCCGGAGCCTTTCCCAGGCTCTGCTGGAGGTGTGGGGGGGACTGCATGGGGAAGGGGCTAAATAATTTGCAGCCTGATCCCTCCCAGACGGTTCTAGCTGGCTGTAGGGACCCCCAAGATGCCCGGTGACTTATCTGGGAAATGCGTGCATTAAATCAAATGAGGGGCGTACTGTTAGGACTCACATCGGTGGTCGCAGGCGGCCTCTTTCAAGTCCCCAGAAGTGGGGGCTGCAAAGACGACCTCCGGGCTTCCCACCTGACCTTTGAGAATGCACGCCAGCCCAGGGTGCAAAGTACGCGCCCAATTAAAAAGTCACCGAGCGGCAGCGGCAGCGCAGGCCGCCCTGGGTCCCCCGGCGCAGGGGCTGCTGAGCCCCGGGGACGAGCCCGCGCCCCCTGCCCATCCCCCGCGAGTTTCAGGGTCGCGGGCGCGGAGAGGTGCAGGTGGCCGGGCTGAGCGGCTCCCCCTGCCGGCCGTCTGGCGGTCCACCCGGGGCCGCGGCTCCTAGAAGGATTCCGACCCGAGTCGCCGCCGCCCCCTCCATCAGGATCTCAGCGACCACCACCGCCCCGTTGGGGTAGACGCTGACCTACGTGGAGGGCGTGGTGGGTTTTGTTTTTTTATTATTATTTTTTTAACCAGGATCCCCCTGCCTGTATCCTGGATTCCGTCCTGTCTGTGATCAAGGACTCGGGCAGCCGGAGGACCAGGCTTATTACTATGCAAATGGGGAAACTGAGGCCGGGTCCCAGCCACCTGTGTGGGCCCAGCACTTCACGAGAGCGGCTGCGGGCAGGCCTGCGGGGGACCGTCTCCCACGGCCCATCGGGGGCTCCCTGGTGACTCACTTATGCATCCCCTCCCCCGCGAGCCTCCGGCCTGGCCCGGGCCCCGGGACTCGGTTCCCCCGGCTCCGCGGGTCTGGCTGACGCATCCCGCCGCCTCCGCGCCGCCCACCGCGGGGGCGAGAAATGTCTCGGGCGCGGGGAGGCGCGGCGGCGCCACCTGGCGGCCGCAGGAGGTCCCTGCGCCCGCAGCGCCGGAAAAGATGGGGGTATTTGCAATATTTTACATATACAATTTTTTTTTCGTGTGTGGTACTGGGGGTGGAACCCAGGGGGCATTTCTACCTCCGGGCTACACTCCCAGACCTTTTTTTTATACTTTATTTGGAAATAGGGTCTCACTACGTTGCTGAGAGCCTAAGTAGCTGAGGCTGGCTTCGAACCTGTGCGATCCTCCTGTCTCAGCCTCCCAAGCGCTGAGATTACAAGCCTGCGACATCACGCCCGGCTCATATACAATATTCTGCATATGCAACATAGGTTTTTAATTTTTTTTTTTTTTTGCAGTACTGGGTATGAAACCCAGGGGCATTCGACTTCCGAGCTACAGCCCCCCAGCCCTATTTTTATTCTTTATTTTGATTTTATTTATTTCTCTGTATTTATGCAATGTAGGTTAATAGATGCAATGCCTTAAAAGTCAAGTTGAAACCGGGAGTGGTGGCGCAGGCTTGAAATCCCAGCACTTGGGAGGCTGAGACAGGAGGACCGCAGGTTCACGGCCAGCCTCAGCTATTTAGTGAGGCCCTCTGCAACTCAGTGAGACCCTGTTTCCAAATAAAGAATAAAAAAATAGGCTGGGGGTGTAGCAAAAAAAAGAAAAGAAAAGAAAAAAAAGAAAAAGAAAAGAAAGAAGGAAAGAGAGAAAGAAAGAAAATGAATAAAAAATGATTAAACATATAAATAATGTGAGCACAGCCTGGTGTGGGGCAAAGTGGGTCGGGCCACTTAGAACAGCCAGAGCCGGGCCAGACAGAAGGACAGACAGTTTCCTGGTTCAAACCGGAAATGGCATCCCAGGCCTCAGAAACTACCAGGACAAAGGCCGGGCCTCTGAGGAAGAGGCTGTTTTGACTACAGTGGAGGTCCTAAAAAAGACCCTGAATGCCTCCCTGAGCACCTGTGTTTTGGGTTTGTTTTCTTTTGTTTTCTGAGCCCCAGGATGAGTCCGCAGCAGCTCCTCCAAACTCTGTCCCCAGGCCTTTCTGATTTCACTTTATTTATTGCAGTGCTGAGACTGGAACCCAGGGCATTCTACCTCCGAGCTACACCCCCAGCCCCTTTTTTTTATTCTTTATTTTGAAACCAGGTCTCACTGAGTTGCAGAGGGCCTCACTAAGTAGCTGAGGCTGTCCGCGAACCGCGATCCTCCTGTCTCAGCCTCCCAAATGCTGGGTTTGTAAGCATGCGCCACCATACCTGGCCTATTTTTTATTCTTTATTTGGAAACAGGGTCTCACTGAGTTGCAGAGGGCCTCACTAAGTAGCTGAGGCTGCCCGCGATCCTCCAGTCTCAGCCACACCCCGCTTAGGACTGGTGGTGTCTTTCTAAGAACAGAGACAAGAGTTCCCTCACACTCTGCCACTAGAGGACCCTCTCTGGGAAGCGGATTGGCAGGCACCTTGGTCTTAGACTTGAGATAGCCAGGCGTGGTGGCGCACGCTTCTCATCCCAGCACTTGGGAGGCTGAGACAGGTGGATGGCACAGGTTCAAAGCCAGCCTCAGCTACTTAGTGAGGCTCTCAGCAACTCAGTGAGACCCCGTTTCCAAATAAAAATATAAAGCCTGGCGTGGTGGTGCACGCTTGTAATCCCACTATTTGGGAGGCTGAGACCAGAGGATCGCGGTTCGCCGACAGCCTCAGCTACTTAGTGAGGCCCTCCGCAACTCAGTGAGAGCCTGTTTCAAAATAAAGAATAAAAAATAGGGCAGGGGGTGTAGCTCTGTTCCATCCCCAGACTCACAAAAGAAAGAAAGAAAGAGAATAAAAATAAGGCTGGGGTGTATTTCAGAGGTAGAATGCCCCTGGGTCCAAGTGTAATACCATAAAAAATATGAGAGATGGATCCTCATTATTTATTATATATTTTTTGTGGGTCTAGGGATGGAACCCAGGGGCATTCTACCTCCAAGCGACAACCCCAGACTTATATTTTATTCTTTATCTCGAAACCGGGTCTCACTGAGTTGCCGAGGGCCTCACTAAGTAGCTGAGGCTGGTCGCAAACCGCGCTCCTCCTGTCTCAGCCTCCCAAATGCTGGGATGACAAGTGTGCGCCCCCATGCCCGGCTGGATGCTCGTCATTTAAACAGAGCAACTTGTAGGATTCCCGGAGAGCACAGGAGGGGCGTGGACTGGGGTGAGGGAGTTGGGGGGCAGGGAGAGCCCCCCTAACAGTACATGGGAGGGATAGGCCATCTGAGACCCCCAGCTACCTGGGTTAGCTGGCTTAGTTTCCAGCTCCCCTCCTGACCAAGCCGCAGGAGCTTGGGTGTAACTCTACCCTTCTCCCTGACGGTTCGCCCCTCTGCAAAATGGACGCAGTCGTAGGAGTGGGATGGTTCTGAGCATGACAGGAGTTGATCGTGTCCTTACCAAGCAGGCTGTGTGTGCAATTCTGCCCCTGGGCAGCGCCCGTCCCCACACACGGTCTCTGGCGCCCCGCCACCTGCGCCCCCAGCGCTGTCCCCCCCCACCCCGGGGTCCTCAGGAATGAGCCTCAGCCTTCCGGGCTGGGGGCCCAGGCCTCCTGGCCCAGGCCATCCGGCTACCAGCCGGGTGGGTCCACTGCTCCCGGCCGTCCCGGGCTGACAAACGTCTGGACTCCTACAGAATGAGTCACCCCCACCCGGAAACCTCTCCGTGGGGACAGGAATCTCATCTTGATCCTTTGTGCAAAATAACATGACATCAGCGTCCAGCTCCCTTCCGTAGCTTCAGGCTTGCCAGTGGCTTCCCACCTGCAGAGCCCTCCCTGCGGCCCCCCAGGCCGGCCTCCCCGCCTCCCCTCCGCCCCCTCACCAGCCACACAGGCTCCTCGCAGTGCCTCCAACAGGCCTAGCTCCGCCTGCCCCAGGACCTTTGCAGGGCCAGGTGCCTGGACTGCTCCTCCAGAGGGGCCTGCTTCTCATGGGGCTCAGGTTACTCTGCCCAGCTGTTCTCAAGGAGCTCGCCCTGACCAACCCACAAGGCGCACCCTGCAGGCTGGTCCTAAGGTAGCACCCAGGCGGCCCACAAAGCAATCCTGAACGATTATTATTATTATTATTATTATTATTATTCTGGGGATGGACCCCGGGGCATTCTACCTCTGAGCTACACTCCTAGCCCTATTTTTTATTCTTTATTTAGAAACAGGGTCTCACTGAGTTGCAAAGGGCCTCACTAAGACCCTGTTTCCAGATAAAGAATAAAAATACAGGGCTGGGGGTGTCGCTCGGAGGCAGAAAACCCCCGGATTCCATCCCCAGTACTGCAAAAAAAAAAAAAAAAAAAAAAATCCAAATCACAGAATCTAGACTCCAGGATCTGCCCCCCAATATGCAGATTCCCAGGCGCCCCCTCCCAGGTCTAGACCCGCGGAATTCAGAATCTGGGATCTGCTCCTCCAAGACCTGGATCCCGTGAGATCCAGGCCCCGGGATTCGGGGTGCAGGCTGGGGATCCGGGCCCGGAGCCAGCGGCAGCCGTTGCGCCGAGGATTTTTGAAAATTTGGCGCCAAAGTGCATTCCCCCGGGCTGCACAGACCCCGGTCCCGGCATTTTTACCCGCGGCCCCTTAAACTCAAAGAAGATCCATTAATGACCAGCACGGGGCCATTACCCCGGCCGCGCCCTGGGCCGGAGGGTCCCGCGTTCGCATCCCTCCTCCGCCCAATCCTAGCTGGGGAGGGGGTCCCCAGCAGGCCCCTCGGCTGTGCCCTCAGTTTCTCTTCTTGGAGAGGGACCCCTGGGTGCAGCCCGCGGAGCCCGGGCGGGGTGGGGCACCGCGCCCAAAGCTGTCACCGCCCCGCCCGCTGAGCGCCAAAATTTGAAAAGTGCGGGAAGCGCCCCCCCCCCAACCCGGAGAAGCGCGGGGCTTTCTGGGACTTGGAGTCCAGCCCCGGTGTTGGGGGTGGGGGGCCCCTCCATCCCCGCCCCGAGCTCGGTTTTTGGAGAGAACAAGATCTAGACCCGCCCAGTTTGGGGAAAAGGGAATCTCTCGGGCGTCCGCCTGTAATCCCAGCGCTTGGGAGGCTGAGACAGGAGGATCGCAGGTTCGCAGCCAGCCTCGGCAACTCAGTGAGGCTCTCGGCACCCTAGTGAGACCCTGTTTCCAAGTAAGAAATAAAAAATCGAGCTGGGGGTGTAGCTTGGAGGTAGAAAGCCTGCAGGTTCAATCCCCAGAACTACTACTACTAATAATAACAATAAATAAAAATATAAAGGGTTGGGGGTGTGTCTCAGAGGTAGAAGTTCCCTGGGTTAAAATCCCCAAGATCCCAACATAAAAATAAAGGGGGCCGCAGGCCTCTAGGGGACCACAGAGGCCAAGCCAGGAGCACGGAAGGCTGAGTACATCCCAGGCCCGAGAGGGGAGGGGAGTGGGGGTCAGGCATGAGGGGCATCACCCACAGGCGGTGCTGGCAGGAGCTTTCATGGGGAGGGACTTGTAGGTAAATCTGGGGGTGAAGCGTAGTAAAAAAAATACCCTGCAACCCCCAAACCAACCTTAGCCACTAATTCCCTCCAACCCCACCTTGTTTATTTTTTGTATTTATTTAATTTTTTGGCAGTACCGAGGAGTGAACCCAGGGGCAGTCTACCTCTGAGTTATGCTCCAGCCCTATTTTTTATTCTTTTTAATTAATTTATTTAATTTTTTGTGGTATTGGGAATGGAACCCAGGGGCATTCTACCTCTGAGTTATACTCAAGCCCTATTTTTTTATTATTTTATTTATTTATTTTAATTTTACATTTTTGCGTTACTTGAGGATGTAACTCAGGGGCATTCTAGAGCTACACTCCCAGTCCTACTTTTCAGTCTTTTTTATTTTTAGTCTCTCTCTCTTTTTTTTAAAAAAACAGGGTCTCACTGAGTTGTGAAGGGCCTGGCTAAGTAGCCGAGGCTGTCCACGGACCACCATCCTCTGGTCTCCGCCTCCTGAATGCTGGGATTACAAACATGTGCCACCATGCCAGAACAGTCTTTTTTATTTTTGAAATACGGTCTAACTAAGTTGCAGAGGGCCTCACTCAGTAGCAGAGGCTGGCTAAGAACCTGCAATCCTCCTGCTAAGTAGTGGGATTACAGCCCGGCGTGGTGGCACACGCTTGTAATCCCAACATTCGGGAGGCTGAGACCTGAGGATTGCGGTTGGCGGACAGCCTCGGCTGTCAGTGAGGCCCTCCGCAACTCAGTGAGACCCTGCTTCAAAATAAAGAATAAAAAATAGGGCAGGGGAAGTAGCTCGGAGGTCCAGTGCCAGTGGGCTCCATCCCCAGACCCGCAAAATAAATAAATAAATAAATAGATAAATAAAAATAAATACTGGGATTACAAACTGAGCCACCACACAGGCTTCAAGGTAACTTTTTTTTTGGGGGGGGGTACTGGGGTTCCTGGAGGCCCTTCTACCTCCGGGCTATACTCCCAGACCTATTTTATATTTTTTTATTTGGAAACAGGGTCTCCTAAGCCAGCACCCGTGGCTGGCTTCCAACCTGCATGATCCAGTCTGCTCAATCGTCCTGTCTCCACCTCCCAAGCGCAGGGGTTTTTAATCCCAGCATTTGAGAGGCTGAGACTGGAGGCTGTGGTTCCCAGACAGCCTCAGCTACTTAGGCCTTCGGCAATTTAGTGAGACTTTGTTTCAAAACAAAGAATAAAATAATAGGGCTGGGGTATAGCCCAGAGGTAGAATGTGCCTGGGTTCCACCCCCAGTACCACACAGACACAGACACACAGGAAGAATAGAACTAGGTACAATGTAGCTAGAATTCTTGGAGGCTGGCTACAGAGGCTGCTTCCTCTGCTGCAGGAAAGGAACAAAGTATCATATATTTTTGCCTTCGGCTGTAGACAAGAGGTCCCCAAACAAACAAACAGTGACCTCATTTGACTGGTTTGTTGAAATTTTGTTGCCAGCCAACCTCTTCTGGACATTTTACTTTTTGTTTGTTTTATATTTATTTATTTATTCAATGCAGTACTTTCGGTAAAACCCAGGGGCGTTCTACCTTTGAGCTGCACACCCGGCCCTATTTTTCATTATTTTTATTTTTGAAACAGGGTCTCACTGAGTTGTGAAGGGCCTCCCTAAGTAGCTGAGGCTGTCCGCGAACCATGATCCTCCTGTCTCAGCCTCCCCAATGCTGGGATGACAAGTGTGTGCCACTGCGCCCGTCTCCTTATGTTATTTTTTAGTTTGAAACAGGGTCTTGCTAATTTTTTTTTTTTTTTTTGGTGGTACTAGGGGTGGAACCCAGGGGCTTTTCTACCTCCAGGCTATACTCCCAGACCTTTTTTTTTTTTTAATACTTTATTTAGAAACAGGGTCTCACAAAGTTGCTGAGAGCCTCACTAAGTAGCTGAGGCTGGCTTCGAACCTGCGCGATCCTGTCTCTGCCTCCCAAGTGCGGGGATTACAAGTGTGCACCACCACGCCCGGCAGGGTCTTGCTAATTTGCAGAAGGCTTCACTAAGTATCTGAGGCTGGCTGAGAACCTTCCAGTCTCCTGTCTCAGCCTCCTAAATACTGAGATGACAAGTGTATGCCACCATGCCTGGCTGGATTTGAAAGCTTGACGGTGGCTTTCCCTTTTTGCCTTTCTTTCTTCCTTTCTTCCTTTCTTTCCTGTGTGTGTTACTAAGTACGAAACACAGGGGTGATCTACCTAGCTATGCCCCCAACCCTAATATTTTTGGGGGGGGTACTGGGTCTGGAACACAGGAGCATTCTACCTCCAAATTACATTCCCAGCTCTCTTTTTTTATTGTTTTTGAAACAGGGTCTCACTAAATTGCCAAGTAGCTGAGGCTGTCCGCGAACTGCGATCCTCCTGTCTCAGCCTTCCAAGTACTGGGATTACAAGTGTGCGCCACCACGCCCGGCTTTTATTATTTTGGGACAGGTTCTCACTAAGTAGCTGAGGCTGGCCACGAACCTGTGATACTTTCCCCCCCTGGCTGCTGGGGATGGAACCCAGGGCCTCCACAGCATGCTAGGCAAGCGCTGAGCCGCTGAGCCACACCCTGACCGCATGAGATCAACAATTTTAGCAGTTTTTGTTTTCTGTCTTTCTAGTTCACCTAAGCGGTGCCCTCCGAATCCACCTGTTTTGCGGGTGTTGGCTCTTTAAGGGCAGACACCCCCCCTCCCTCGGAGCGAGCCGCTCAGAGACTACAACTCCCGGCGTGCCCCGCGGGCGGAGCCTATGGCGCCGCGGGTGGACCACAAGTCCCGGCGTGCCCCGCGCGGCGGCGGTGGCGGCGGGAGGCGGCGGCGCCATCTTGCGCGGCGCGGATTGAATGAGCGCGCCGAGCCGGGGCCGCCCTCGGGAGCCGCGCACACCGCGAGCCGCCGCCGCCGCCGCCGCCATGGCGTCGCCGCTGCCCGGCCGCGCGGGCGGGCCCGCCACGCCGCTGTCGCCCACGCGCCTGTCGCGGCAGCAGGAGAAGGAGGAGCTGCGGGAGCTCAACGACCGCCTGGCGCACTACATCGACCGCGTCCGCGCGCTCGAGCTCGAGAACGACCGGCTGCTGCTCAGGATCTCGGAGAAGGAGGAGGTGACCACGCGCGAGGTACGCGGCCCCGGGCGCAGGCGGCCCGAGCATCCCAGGCCCGGGCGCCCCGGGCAGGTGCAGGAGGGCAAGCCCCGCCCACCCCGGGGGGGCCTGGGGCGTCTCGGGAGACCCCCCAGGAGGGGTGCAGGTCGGGAAGGCCCGGGCTTGGGCGGTCCCCAGGGCCCTTCGGGGGCCCCTGCAGCCAGGGGGGCTGGCCGAGGGGCTGGCCTTTGACCCCTAGGGATTTGGGGCCTCCCAAGGGCAGGCGCAGAGCGGGCAGATCCCGCCCACCGAGGGGTCTGAGAGCTCGTGGACCCTGGGCTCGGGTACCAACTGGGGGCCGTCCTGGGGTTTAGGGGGACCCTTAAGGGATAGGTGTGTCTCAGGTAAGCCCCACCCACTAGCGGTCGAGGAGATGGGGGCAGACGCCATCCTTTCTGGCTCCCAGGGTGTTTCGAGGGACCCCTCGGCCAGGGGTGCCAGCTAGGGGTTTTCTTGGGGACCCCCCCAGGAGTGTCGAGGGGTCCTGGAAAGACCACTGTAGACTGGGCAGCTCTGCCCGCTGAGGGGTCAGGGGAGGTGTTGAGGATCCCAGGTGAGGGGTGCAGGGGTAGGGGGCCTCTGGGATATCCTCAGGGACTTGAAGGCGCCCTTAGCCGGCTGCAGGCTCGGGTGTGCTTTATCCTTTAGGGTTCCGGGGAGGTTAGGCCCCCACCTAACCCCTGGGGGTGTGAGCCAGGTAAACCCCACCCTGACTGTTAGAGGTTTTGGGGGCCTGAGCCTGGGTACTCGGCTCTCTTGAAAAAAATTTGGGGAGTCTCTGGTCTTTCAGAAGACTGGGAGGGGGCTCAGGCCCTCTGTGGGGGTGCGGGAGGATGAAGGATCAGATGGAGGACTTCCTGGGGTACCATGTGTGGTCTAAGTGCTCGGGGAACTTTCGAGGGGTCCCCAGCTCTGCAGTCTGCCCTGAGGTCTGTGGCTGGGGCGGTGGTTGGGCACTATGGCTCCTCCCACCTGGGCCTGCGCAGGGGGGTGATGCCTTGGGGATCCTGCGGGAAATCTGAATGGCCCCGAGTTGGGGGGGGCACCCCCAACTGGCCTGCTAGGCCCCTGCGCACTGGGGAAAGTAGAAGAGGGGTAGGCCCAAGGTCATGGGTCCTGGAGAAGGTGGGGGTTCTCTGCAGGCTGATAAAGGGGGCTTGGGCTGTGGGGAAACCCCAGGAGACCTGGGTAGGGTCTGTCCTGGGATGGGGGTCCTAGACGCGCTTCTCCCTCTGGTTAGCGAGAATAGCACCCAGCACTTGGTTCCTGCTCTGGGGTTGGGGTCCCTCTGCCCCAGGCCTCTTTCTGAAAGCCAGATGGCGAAGCCAGGATTTAGGATCCGGCTTCCCGTGTGATGGCGAGCGGGTGTTGTGGTGGGCTGGGCGGGGGGCCGATATCTGGGGGCCATGTACCCTCCGCACAACGCAGGGCGAGTGGCCCAGCCTCTCTGCCCGCAGCGTCCTCACTTTTGCAATGGGTGTCCTAGTAACACGCTCCTCAGAGTCTTCGGTGGGGATTCAAGTGTCTCCAAAACAGAGGGGCCCGTGAGAGCCGGATGTGGGCGCGCACACCTATCACTCCATACTCGGGAGGCTGAGACAGGAGGATCGCGGTTCACGGCCAGCCTCAAGTGCTTAGGGAGGCCTCTGCAACTTAGCCCCTGTCTCAAAAGAAAGAATGAAATAGGGCTGGGGGTGCAGCTTGGAGGTAGAATACCCCTGGGTTCCTTCCTCGGTACCACAAAAATGAATAAATAAATGAAAATAAAATAGGACTAGGGGTGTAGCTCAGAGGTAGAATGCCGCAGGGTTCCATTCCCGGCGTGCATGTGTGCACACACACACCCAGTACACACACGCTGCCTCAAGCGTGTATTCACTTGTTACTAGTGCCGGGGTCCTGGCCGGTGCCCGGCGCCTGCAGTTTGTTTGTGGAGGGCGATGGGTGGGCGAGCCTGTGCTTCCGGGGGCTGCCTGGCTGGCTGGTTGGCTGCAGTCCTGGGGACCGACCGGGGGTGCTCTGCCCCTGAATTACCACCCTAGCCCTTTCCTTTTAGCCGATTATTTTGGTGGTGGTGGTGGTGGTACTGGGGACTGAAGCAGGTGGCATTCTACCTTTGAGCTACACACACTCTAGCTGAGTGACTGAGGCTGGCCTCGAGCGTGTGCTCCTCCTGCCTGGGCCTCCTACAGCCCTGGAGTGGCAGGAGTGTGTACAGTGCCCAGCAGGGGCCCGCGCTCTAGCCCACGTGACCTTGGACGGGTGCCCAGGGCTTCGGCAGCTTCTTCAGGCCTCTGGTGTGCCCTGCCGCCGGGGTGCAGGGCCTGGCAAGCGTGCGGGAGGCCCCGGGCGCCCCGGGGGGACTCGGTCCTGCTGCCCACCTGTCCCCGCAGCACCGTCTTTACTCCTAGCCTGGGCGGAGTGCAGGACTAGCTCACATGGGAGGGAGGGAGGGAAGCGGGGTGACAGCTGGGGAGAAGCGGGGCGCCCTGTGGAGCCCTGTGTGCCTTGCCCTGCAGCACCCCCTCCTGGCGTGTGGATTCCAGCGGGGCCCCAGTGGTATCAGTTGGCAGCCTTTGTGGCATCGGCCACGGCGCCCGTTGCCGGCAGGCCACCTCTGTGGGGCTCATGGCGGGCGCTGGGGCAGGGGGCCTGCAGGGCGGGGGTTAATCTCCAGTGAAGTGCCTGGCACGGGCACGCTGGCATCTGCGCTCCCCAGGGAAAGGCCACCCTGCCACCTGACACCCCACAGCCAGGCTCCTCTAGCTGGGCGGCGCTGGCCGGCCAGCTGGGCCTCTGCTGGGGGGGCTTCGTGCCCCTCGCCCCAGGTCACGCGGGTGTCCCCAGCATTTGGGGCTCCATGAGACAGATGGTCTTTATTTCTGCTAAGCCCCGTCGCCCAGGGGTGGAAGCCGCCTCAGATGTACACAAATAAGTGTGCAAGGCGTGTGCCAATTAGACCTTATTTATACGCACCAGGACGCAATTTCCTGTAATCTGCCTCTGTCGCACATTACCCCCGCCTAGCCATATTAAAAACGTAAAAGCAGTTCTGAGCTTGTGGGCTGGGCAAAGGCCAGCCGCCTGGCGCCTCCCGCTGCCCAGCTCCAGCCCTGGCCTGACAGCCACGCTCGCTCACGGTTCCTCAGTGTCCCTTGGGCACTTATTTTATTTTATTTTTTGTAGAGGGGGTTGAATCCAGAGGCATTCTACCTCCAAGCTATATCTGTAGCCTTATTTTTCATTTTGTTTTTTTGTTTGTTTTTTGGTGGTACTGGGGGTGGAACCCAGGGGCTTTTCTACCTCCGGGCTATACTCCCAGACCTATTTTATACTTTATTTGGAAACAGGGTCTCACTAAGTTGCTGAGAGCCTCACTCAGTAGCTGAGGCTGGCTTCGAACCTGCGCGATCCTCCTGTCTCTGCCTCCCAAGTGCGGGGATTACAAGCGTGCGCCGCCACGCCCGGCAATAAATAGCATTTTAATGAACTATTTCAAATTACCAAAGTGAATGTGAAAAACCCAGCATGGTGACACATGCTTCTCGTCCTGGTGCTCAGGAGGCCGAGATAGGAGGATGGCAGGTTTGAGACCAGCCTCAGCAACTTAGTGAGACTCTGAAAATAAAACTAAAGGGGGCTGGGGATGTAGCTTGGCGGTAGAGCGCCATGTTAGCCTCCCTCCCGAAGAAAAGAAAACCACCTGTGATGAATAAAATATCACACATTTACCCCGTACAGCGTCAGCGCTGCTGGGTTTCTCTGCTGCCCCGGTCCCAGCATGCCCCAGGGCTGAGCAGGCTCGGGAATGGGCCATTGGAGGCTCAAGGGTAGGAAGTCTTATTGGTGGCACCTTCTGTGTTACAGTTCTGCTGCTGTAACAAAATGCCCGAGGAAATTAACGTAAAGAGAAAAGGTCTGCTTTGGCCCCTTTTGGGCTGCTCCACCCTTGCCTGGTTTCCCCGGGGGTCTGGGCCAATGGCCAGGCTGCTTGTCATGGTGGGGGCGTGTGTCAGAGCACCTGGTCGCCTCTCGGACCGGAGGGTGGGGAGATAGAGGTCCTCCCATCCCCAAGGCTTCCCAAGTCCACCTCTTGGGGGGCTGGTGACTGACTCAGGCGTTCTACTTGGGAGCTGCACTCCCCGCCCTTTAGATTTTCCGTTCGAAGCAGCGTCTCGCTAGCTTGCCGAGGCTGGCCGCAAACCTGCATCCTCCTGCCTCAGCCTCCTGAGCACCAGGATGATAGCGTGCGCCATCACACGCCTGGCGTTTTAAGTGGCACGCGCTGTGGCCTTTGGTGTCGGGTTCTCTTTCTGGAGCTCAGCCCCTCAAGGTCCGTCGGCGTGTCAGCCTCACTCCTTTTCAGGGCTGAGTAGTATTCTGGCGCACCGAGGGGCCTCATAATTTGCCGTTTCTCTGTCGAACACTTGGTGGTCCCCACTGGGAGCTGCCCTGAGCGCAGTGCTGTGGACCTTTGCGCCCAGGTTCCGGACAGACATCTTCAGCTCTCAGGCACAGCGAGGAGTGGTGCTGCTTTTGGGAAGCTGCCGGCCTGGCCCACACGGTGTCAGGCTCCGCTGTCCGGCCATCTTCGGCACACTTGTGCCTGTCTGTCGGGACTGCTGTCCTGGCGGCCGCGCGGAGGTGCCGCTGCGGTTTGGCTCCGGTGTCTTTCATTCAGCGCATAGCCCTGCGTGCCGGGGCAGGAAACCAGAGCGTGCGCGCTGTGGCCACGGGCCAGGACAGGGACCGGTGGCATGTGGCGAGCTCAGCAGGTGGCAGGCAGTGTGGCCACAGCCGGCTGACAGGGGCCCGTGTGTGTCTGAGCTCCCCAGAGGCCCTGGCTCGCGACAGGTGGGCACAGGCCGGTCACCAGCTGCCTGGGCGCTGGCGTCGGGGCAGTGGCTGAGGGAGGAGCGTTCCTCTGGGGGCTGAGAGCCGGGTGAAGAGAACCAGCGCGGCCTCCCCGCAGCCCTGGGCAGAGACCTGGTGTGTGCGGGGCAGAGTGTGGGCGCACTTGCTGAGTGGACGGGAGCTCTGGGCTGCTGGAGGGGCCTGAGCTTGTGTTGTGGCTGCAGTGCCCGCCCAAGCTGAGCAGCCAGGCCCCCGGGACAGGATGTCCTCAGGTGGGCTGTCACGGTCTCCATGATGAAGACCCGGGCTGTTAGGATCCACACCGGAGGATCGCGGTTCACAGACAGCCTCGGCTACTTAGCGAGGCCCTCTGCAACTCAGTGAGACCCGGTTTCAAAATAAAGAATGAAAAATAGGGCAGGGGGTGTAGCTTGGAGGTTGAATGCCCCCTGGGTTCCATCCCCAGGACCCCCCCTCAAAAAAAAGAAAGAAAATAAAAAGGGCTGGAGGTGTCGCCTGGAGGTAGAATGCCCAGTGCCCAATACCAAACCGGGGAGAGCCAGGCGTGGTGGCACACGCTTGTAATCCCCATGCTTGGGAGGCGGAGACGGGAGGATCCCGCAGGTTTGAAGCCAGCCGCGCTGGCTTAAGAGACCCTGTTTCCAAATAAAAAGTATAAAATAGGTCTGGGAATGTAGCCCGGAGGTAGAAGGGTTTCTAGGAACCCCAGTACCACTAAAAAAAGGGGAGCCGGGCGTGGTGGCGCACGCTTGTAATCCATGCGCTTGGGAGGCTGAGACAGGAGGATCACACAGGTTCAAAGCCAGCCTCGGCTACTTAGTGAGACCCTGTTTCCAAATAAAATATAAAATAGCCGGGCGTGGTGGCGCATGCTTGTAATCCCAGCATTCGGGAGGCTGAGACCCGGAGGATCGCGGTTCGTGGACAGCCTCAGCTCCTTAGTGAGGCCCTCTGCAACTCAGTGAGACCCGGTTTCAAAATAAAGAATAAAAAGTAGGGCAGGGGGTGTAGCTCGGAGTTCGAATGCCTCTGGGTTCCATCCCCAAACCCGCAATAAATAAATAAATAAATAAATAAAATATAAAATAGGTCTGGGAGTATAGCCCGGAGGTAGAAAGCCTCTGGCTTCCACCCCTAGTACCACCAAAAAAATAAGGGGGGGGGGAGAATTCAGGCTGGGCGTGGGGCGCACGCTTGTCATCCCAGTACTCGGGAGGCGGAGACAGGAGGATGGCAGGTTCACAGCCAGCCTTAGCTATGTAGTGAGGCCCTCTGCAACTTAGTGAGACCCTGTTTCAAATAAAGAATAAGAAATAGAGAGTGTAGCTTGGAGGTCGGATATCCCTGGGTTCCATTCCCAGACCCACCCCCCCCACCCACACCCACACAAAAAGAATAAAAATAATAGTGCAGCTTCTGGAGGAAAAAACCGCCACAGCAGACTGCCGGTCCTGCGTGGGCAGTGAGGCCTGGCCCTGCTGGGGACACCTGTGGCTGTCGGGCTGGTTGTTCCCGGCCTGCAGAACCGTGTGAAGGCGCCGCCTGGCACCCTGTGGTCCCAGATCACTACCAGAGGACCACCAGGTTGGGCCCGTGTCCACGGTGCCCTGGGGACACCCTGGACGGGATGTTCTCGCCGAGCCCCTGGCTTTGTGGGCCAAGGACGGGGCGGGCATCGGCGCTGTGGCCGCGGCCGGGGCCTGAGCATCCCAGGCTGGTGCGGGGGCTCCTGGCGAGGTGGGTCATCCGGGAGGGTCGCTAGCCTAACCCAGGGTTAGGGTCAGGCTCCCCGGCTCCCTGCCGGGCTTTCCGCCCCCGCCACGTGGCTGCCTGGGGCAGGCCCGCTGGGGGCTCCTGAACTTCACCCCGGCTGTGTCCCCCCAGGTGAGCGGCATCAAGGCGCTGTATGAGGCGGAGCTGGCCGATGCCCGGAGGGTCCTGGACGAGACGGCCCGCGAGCGCGCCCGGCTGCAGATCGACATGGGGAGGCTGAAGGCTGAGCTGGAGGAGGCCAGCAAGAGGTAGGGCGGCCGGGCGCCCTGTGCCTGCCCTGGGAGGCACCCAGCAGCCCCGCCAGTGCTCGGGTCCAGTTTGGCAGCCCCTGGGGACCTGGGCATTGTGGCAGTTTAAACTGAAAACCCAGCCTCCCGCGGGCCTCGTCCACAGAGGGCCATGGTGACCTGCACACACCCCCACTCTGTGGTGCTGGGATTGAACCCAGGGGTGTTCTGCCCCCGGCCCTTTTTTTTTTTTTTGGTGGCACTGGGGGTGGAACCCAGAAGCATTCTACCTCCAAGCTAACCCCCAATTCTATTTTTTATTCTTTATTTTGAAACAGGGCCTCACTAAGTTGCAGAGGGCCTTATTAAGTAGCTGAGGCTGGCCTTGAACCGCGATCCTCCAGTCTCAGCCTCTCAAGTGCTGGGATTACAAGTGTGCACCACCACACCTGGCTGTTTTTGTTTGCAATCAGCGTCTTGCTGAGTGAATCTGGCCTCAAACCTGCAATCCTCCTGTGTCAGCTTCCCAAATACTGGGGTTACAGGTGTGCGCCACCATGCCCGGCTGCTTGGGTGTTCTTAACCTTGGGTCACAGGTCATTGAAGCAGCTCATGGGTCTCTGCAGCAGTCCTGCGGAGTGTCTGTCGTGGGAGCCGTCACCTCCGTCCGGCTTGTAGGGAGACTCCCCGGTCCTGGGCCTGGGGTGTATGGGCACATGTGTTAGTGGCAGAGGGAGCGCCTGGAGCTCGGCTCCGCAGTGCTGGGCGCAGTGGTGCACGCTTGTAATCCTGGTACCTGTGTGAGGCCCTCCGCAACTTGGTGAGACCCTGTTTCATTAAAAGGTAGAACATCCTTGGGTTCCATCCAGTACCTGTTTAGATTAAAAAATAAAATAGGAGCCAGATGTGGTGGCGCACGCTTGTCATCCCGGCATTCGGGAGGCTGAGACCAGAGGATCACGGTTCGCGGCCAGCCTCAGTTACTTAGGCCCTTTGCAACTCAGTGAGACCCGGTTTCAAAATAAAGAATAAAAATAAGGCTGGAGGTGTAGCTCAAAGGTAGAATGGCCCTGGGTTCCATTCCTGGTACCATAAAAAAGAAAGAAAGAAAGTTAAAAAATAGGGCTGGGGTTTTAGCTCAGAGGTAGAATGCCCTTGGGCTCCATCCCCCAGTACCGCAGAAAAATAAATAAATTAAATAGGGCTGGGCGTGTAGCTTGGAGGTAGAGTGCCTTTGAGTTCAGTCCCAGTCAGTACCATACAACCCCCCCAAAAAAGGATTCAGCCTCACGTGCTCTGCATGGGGCAGTTCCTTTATACCACCCTCTGCAGGTGCCCTGGTGCTCCAAGCCGGGAGGGGAAGGGACATTCTCCCTGCCACCCAGAGCCCACCTCCTGCCATCCCAGGCCTGGCCCTCCCTTGGAAGCACCTGTGGGCGCTGCGCCCCCTGCTGGCGGAGGGTCATAGGGCCTTTTTTATTTTTATTTTTTTGCAGTCCTGGGGATGGAACCCAGGGGCATTCTATCTCTGAGATACACCCCCATCCCTATTTTTTATTCTTTATTTTGAAACAGGGTCTCACTAAGTCGCGGAGGGCTTCACTAAGTAGCTGAGGCTGTACGTGAACTGCGATCCTCCAGGTCTCAGCCTCCCAAATGCTAGGATTACAAGCGTGCGCCACCACGCCCGGCTGCAACTTGTCTTTTGATGGGTTTTTGGTACCAGCTATTGAACCCAGAGGCATTCTACCGCTGAGCTACACCCCCAGAACTCCCCCTTTCTTCTTTTTTATTTACTTATTTTTTTTAGCGGAATCTTGCTAGGTTGCCGAGACTGGCCTTGAACACTGCGATCCTGTCTCAGCTTCCCAAGTACTAGGATTATAGGCATGCGCCACCCTGCCTGGCTCTGCTGTTTATTTTGAAGCGGGGTCTTGCTGAAGTGCGGAGACCGACCTGGAACGTGCTCCTCCTGTCTCCGCCTAAGCACAGGGATCACAGGCGTGCGCCACCACAACTGGGGGGCGCCGGGGCGCGGGCAGGCGCCTTGGCCACTGCCTGGCCAGCCCGGCGCTGCGGAGGGACTCCTGCTCCCCCGCGGCCAGCCGCCCTCCTCACCAAGTGCCCCCCTTGCCTTTTAGCGCCAAGAAGCGGGAAGGTGAGCTCACAGTGGCCCAGGGCCGCGTGAAGGACCTGGAGTCCCTGTTCCACCGGAGCGAGGCAGAGCTGGCCGCGGCCCTCAGTGACAAGCGTGGCCTGGAGGGCGACGTGGCGGAGCTGCGCGCCCAGCTGGCCAAGGTAGGCCGCGGGCCCCGGCCTCCCCGCCGGGGCGGCTGCGGGCGGGCGCAGGCCCACTCACCGCCGTCATCCCGGCTCTCCAGGCCGAGGACGGGCACGCGGTGGCCAAGAAACAGCTGGAGAAGGAGACGCTGATGCGGGTGGACCTGGAGAACCGCTGCCAGAGCCTGCAGGAGGAGCTGGACTTCCGCAAGAACGTGTTCGAGGAGGTGAGGGGACGCGAGCGGCGCTGCGGCCCCCGGCGGCGCGTGGGTCTGGTCTCTGCCTTCACATTTACCCCCTCCTGCGCCTCTCGTAAGGACGCTTGTCTTGGGATTTAGAACCCGCTTCCGTAAGCCACAGTCTCATCGCATGGCAACCTTTCCCCCCGGCCTGTTTTTTTGGTGGTACCAGGGATGGAACCCAGGAGCTTTCTACCTCTGGGCTACATTCCCAGACCTATTTTATGTTTTATTTGGAAACAGGGTCTCACTAAATAGTTGAGGCTGGCTTTGAACCTGCGCGATACTCCTGTCTCAGCCTCCCAAGCACGAGGATTACAAGCGTGCGCCACCACGCCCGGCTCCTCCCCTTTTTCTTTTGTATGCTGGGGTCAGACCCAGGGACACTCCACCTCTGAGCTATGCCTGCTTGCTTGCTTGCTTGCTTGCTTTCTTTCTTTCTTTCTTTGTGGTACTGGGGATGGAACTGAGGGGCATTCTACCTCTAAGTTAAACCCCCAGCCCAATTTTTTATTCTTTACTTTGAAACAGGGTCTCACTGAGTTGCAGAGGGCCTCACTAAGCAGCTGAGGCTGTCTGCGAACTGTGATCCTCCGGTCTCAGCCTCCCAAATGCTGGGATGACAAGCGTGTGCCCCCATGCCCGGCTTTAAGCCCTTTTTTATTATATGTATTTATTTTGTGGTACCATGGTCAAACCCATGGGCATTCTACCTCCAAGCTACACCCCTGGGCTTTTTGTGGAGGAGGCTCTGGGGATGGAACCCAGGAGCATTCTACCTCTGAGCTACACGCCCACCCTTTTTACTCTCTGTCTTGAAATGGTCTTGCTGGGTCACTGCAAGTCTCCCTACTTGAAGAGGCTGTCCTCAACCCGAGGTCTTCATCTTGGCCTCACAAGTGTTGGGGGTCTAGATGTCCCCTACCACGCCCTGCTTTGTGACCCTTAGTTACATCTGCAAAGACCCTACACGTTCCTAGTTGGGTCTCTGGCCCTTTGAGATGGTCAGGCATGACGGGGGGGGGGGTACCTCACTGAGTCTCCGCCCCCAGGACCCTGTGGCCCACGCCATCACAGAACCTCTTGTGTGCTCATAGCTGGGGCGGAATCTTGGGCTGGGCAGGGCCGGGCCCCTCTGCTCACTACCAGAGAAGCCCGCTAGCTGGGAGGATGTCGCTGAGGCCGAGGAGCCGGTCCCGGTCAGGCCTGGCGAGAGTGTGGGCCACCAGGGCAGCCCACCAGGTTGCCCTGGGCGCGGCAGTGAGGGGGCCTGAGCCTTGGAGGGAACCGGAGCCCACGGAGGAGCCCCTGAGGGAGCCCGAGCCTTCGAGGGAGGCCATGGCAGCGCCCCTGAGGGAGCCCTTGGGGGAGCCCGAGCCTGTCAAGGAGGCCCTGGAGGAGCCCGAGCCTGTGAGGGAGCCCATGGAAGACCCCTTGGGGGAGCCCATGGAAGAGGCCTTGGGGGAGCCCGAGCCTGCGAGGGAGCCCCTGGAGGAGGCCTTGGGGGAGCCCGAGCCTGCAAGGGAGCCCCTGGAGGAGGCTGGCCCCCTGGAGGAGGCCGAGCCTGTGCAGCGCCCTCAGAGCGAGCCTGTAGGGAGGCCTGGGGGGGGCCCAGAATCTGTGAGGAGACCTGGGAGGAGAGCCTCGAAGACTGCTCTGAAGGAGCCTGTGCAGAAAGCCCTGAGGGGCTCCGTGAGCGGCCTCCTGAAGGGGCCCGTGCAGAGAGCAACCAGGCACTCTGCCAGAAGACCGGGAAAGCCACCTCTGAAGGGCTCCTCGAAACCTGTGAGGGCTCCCGCAAAGAGACCCCCGAAGGGGCCCGTGAAGAGAGTCCTGAGGGGACCCCGAAAGAAATCCACAAAGAGATCAGCCAAGGGACCCCCGAGGGGGCCCACAAAGAGGCCCGGGAAGGCGTCCCTGCAGGGGGCTGCGGGGGCCGCGCGGGCTCCCAGGAAGGGCCCCTGCAAGAGCGCCCCACAGGGCGCTGTGAAGGTGGGTGTGTGGCCGCTGCTGGGACATGCCTGTCACCCAGCACTGGCTGGGGAGGTTTGAGGCCAGCCTCAGCAACCCAGTGAGACCTATTTCCTATTTTGGAATTAAAAAAAAAAAAGCAAAGCTGGGAGTATAGTTCAGAGGTAGAACACCCCTGGGTTCACTCCCCAGTACCAGGGTGGGAAAGTAAATTGTTCAGGGCCTGAAAGGGGTATACAACTGTTCCCCGGGCACACGGTCCGCTCCCTGGCTCAGGACGCCGTCCTGGCCCTTTCCCACCTTGGAGTCGCGCCGTGTGGCCCTTTGGGTCCGGTTGTCGCGGAGCGCGAGGCCCTCGCGGTCCGGCCTCCGCGGCGTATGGGAGCCTCGCTCCCCATCCACACACTTGGTGTCCGTTTTCCATCTGTGAACACATGGGCTGTTTCCATTCTTGGCAGCTTTTTTGGGGGGTGGGCCAGGGTGTTCTACCACTAAACTGAACCCCCTGCTCCTTTGGTTTACGTGGAGACAGGGAGACCTCGCTGGGTTGCCAGGCCCACCTCCGGCCTCCTGGCCTCCGTCTCTGCCTCCGAGCCGCAGGCGCAGCTGACCAGTGAGGCCAGCGGGTCTCAGCCCTCACGTGGGCTGGGCTGCTGCCTGGGGCCTCTGGCCACCGCCGCCGGGGTGCAGTGGGTCACCTGCTCTGTCCCCAGGAGGTGCGGGAGACGCGGCGGCAGCACGAGCGGCGCCTGGTGGAAGTGGACAGCAGCCGGCAGCAAGAGTACGACTTCAAGATGGCCCAGGCGCTGGAGGAGCTGCGTGGCCAGCACGACGAGCAAGTGCGGCTCTACCGGCTGGAGCTGGAGCAGACATACCAGGCCAAGGTGCGCAAGCCCCCAGCCCTGCCCCAGATCTACCCCGCCCCGCCCCGCCCCGTGCATCCTCACGGCCTCTCCCCTAGCTGGACCACGCCAAGCTCAGCTCCGACCAGAACGACAAGGCCGCCAGCACCGCCCGCGAGGAGCTCAAGGAGGCCCGTGTGCGCGTCGAGTCCCTCAGCTACCAGCTGTCCGGCTTGCAGAAGCAGGTGAGCCTAGAGGCGCCCCCCGGCTCCCGGCCGCCCCGAGTGTCCAGCCAGGGCTGCCCCACTGACCTGCCGAGGCGTGCCCTCCCCAGGCCAGCGCCGCTGAGGACCGCATCCGGGAGCTGGAGGAGACCATGGCCGGGGAGCGGGACAAGTTCCGCCAGCTGCTGGACGCCAAGGAGCTGGAGATGACGGAGATGCGTGACGTGATGCAGCAGCAGCTGGCCGAGTACCAGGAGCTGCTGGACGTCAAGCTGGCCCTGGACATGGAGATCAGCGCCTACCGCAAGCTGCTGGAGGGCGAGGAGGAGCGGTGCGCAGGGGCGGAGGGCGGCCGCGCGGGCCCACGCCCGGCCTGGCGCGCCCCGGCCGCCCTCACCGTTCCCGTGCCGCCCGCAGGTTGAAGCTGTCGCCCAGCCCGTCGTCCCGAGTCACCATCTCGCGGGCCACGTCCAGCAGCAGCGGCAGCAGCGCGTCCACAGCTGGGCGCCTGGGCCGCGGCAAGCGCCGCCGGCTGGAGGCGGAAGAGACCCCGGGCGGCCGCTCCAGCGGTATGTCGGGCAGCGGCAGCGGCGGCAGCAGCAGCAGCAGTAGCAGCTTCCGCCTGGACCAGCAGGCCTCGGCCACGGGCAGCGTCACCATCGAGGAGATCGACCTGGACGGCAGGTTTGTGCAGCTGAAGAACAACTCAGACAAGGTGAGCGCTGGGCGGGGCGGGGCGGGCGGGGAGCCACGCTGGCACCGGGCGGGGCTCAGGCCTGTGTCCACCCTTTCCAGGACCAGTCCCTGGGGAACTGGAGGATCAAAAGGCAGGTCCTTGAGGGTGACGAGATTGCCTACAAGTTCACACCCAAGTATGTCCTGCGAGCCGGCCAGACCGTCACGGTAGGTGGCAGCCGTAGCCGGGAGGCAAAGGCCTGCCATGGGCGGGCACCCTGGCGCCCTCTCCAGATCCCAGCTCGCCCCGCGTTGCCCGAGCCCTTGGCCCATCGTGAGGCCGGCCCCAGAGGTGACGGCCATCCTTGGGTCCCCAGGTGTGGGCAGCCGGCGCCGGGGTGGCCCACAGCCCCCCCTCAACGCTGGTGTGGAAGAGTCAGAACAGCTGGGGCGCGGGTGACGGCTTCCGCGCGGTGCTGATCAACGCCGACGGAGAGGTGGGTGCTGGACTCGGGGCGTGGCTGGGCATCCTGGCACCAGGGTGCTGAGTGCCACGTCGGGCTGTCCTCTGGCACAGGAGGTGGCCACGAGAGCGGTGAAGCAGTCCTCAGTGGTCCAGGAGAATGAGAATGGTGAGGAGGAGGAGGAAGAGGAGGCCGAGTTTGGCGAGGAGGATCTCTTCCACCAACAGGTAGCAGCCCCTGTGCACACTCGCACGCACACACTGGCTGGTGCCCTGTGAGCGCTGCCGTGCGGGCTCTGACGTCACAGGACGCACGGCAGCCGGCCCTGGAGGCCCAGGTTATCGGGGCGCAGGAAAGCTTCCTCCAGGCCAGGGTGCAGGTTGCTTACAGAAAGGATCTGGGGGGGAAATGGGTGCAGAGGTGCATGTCTGTCACCCCAGAGACAGAAAGATTCCAGAACTGCCTCCGCAGTTTAGCAAGATCTTTCAAAATAAATACCAGCCGGGCATGGTGGTGCACACTTGTAATCCCATTACTTGGGAGGCTGAGATAGGGGGAGCCCAGGTTCGCAGCTGGCCTCAGCTACTGAGACCCTGTCGTAAAATAAAAAATAAAATAGGGCTGGGTGTGTAGCTCGGAGTAGCTCAGAGTTTGTCTGCAGTACCACAAGAAAATTAAATCGATAAAAAAATAAGCCAGGCGTGGTGGCACACACTTGTAATCCCAGCATTCGGGAGGCTGAGACAGGAGGATTGTGCAGGTTCGAAGCCAGCCTCAGCTACATAGTGAGGCCCTTTGCAACTCAGTGAGCTCCTGTTTCAGAAGAAAGAATAAAATAAATAGGGCTGGGGGTGTCCCTCAGAGGTAGAATGTCCCTGGGTTCTATCCCCAGTGCTGAAAAAAAAAACAACAGGTGTGGAGGCGCAGGCCTGTAATCCCAGTACTTGGGAGACTGAGATGTGAGGATCGCAGGTTCCAGATGAGCCTCGGCAAAGAGGGACCCAGAGCGACCCAGAAAGACTGTTTCAAAAAAATAACAAAAGGGATTGGAAGACTGCACCTAGCTTCAATTCCCCAGTACCAAAATAAAAATGAAAAGGTCTGGCAGTGTGCTCGGAGGTAGAATGGCCCTGGATTTCATCCTCACTACCAGAAATAAAGGTTCTGGGGGAGAAGATGGTGTCCAGGACCACTCACAGCTGCGTTAAGGATACACATAGTAAGGTCTCGCTGTTTTGTTGGTGTCGTCTGTCTCTCGCACACGCACATGGGTTGAGCCCAGGGGCCTTCAGCCTCAGAGTTATATCCAAGCCCTATTTTTTTTATTTTTTATTTTTTCCCCTTTGGCAGCATTCTGCCTCTGAGCTACACCCCCAGCCCTATTTTATTTTATTTTGAGACGGGGTCTCCCTAAGTTGCAGAGGGCCTCCTCACTCGTCCTGTCTCAGCCTCCCAAGGGCTGGGATTACAAGCGTGCGCCGTCACGCCCACTTTGCCTATGGTTTCGGGGACATGTAAACCTGATGTGTCCTGGGGCTCCCGGGCAGAGTAACTGGAGGAAAGGTTGAGAAAATGTGGTGGTGGGATCCGATCCTCCCGTGGTAGCCGGGCTGGGGCCTGCCTCCCCTGCGGGGCTGTGGACGCCCTGCGGGCCCAGAGTAATGGCCGCTGTCCTTCCTTCCTTCTTCCAGGGGGACCCGCGGACCACCTCGCGGGGCTGCCGCCTGATGTGACTCGGCCCTCGCACCTGCAGTCATCCTTACCCAGAGCCACTGAAAACTATTTTCGATCATTGCCTTTCATTCATCCTTGACACCTTTCCAGACAATTTTTCAGCTTAACTGCCAGAACGTGGGGGTGGGTGTCTTCTGAGCTTTCCCGTCGCTGGGTGTTGGGGGGAGCCACCCTTGTCACCGCCACTGTCTAGTGCTCCCCACCCCACCCCTCGCCTCCCATTGGCCGGCCGGGCCGGGAGGCCAGGGGGTGCTGGGGAGCCCCGCCCCCCGGCCCTGCGCTCCCATGGCAACCTCAGCCTGCCGGGGCGGCTGGGAGCGCAGAGCTGGGTGGGGATCCCATAGGTTTCGTTTCTTTAAAGCTTTTTAAACACCAAATCCAGGTTACAGCCTGGTGGGGAGGTAGGGGGCTGGCGTGCTGGGACTCGGTACCATTCCAGACACAGGACATCGTGCATGTATCAAGAATGGGCCGGGAGGGCCTGCTGTGGGCCCGCAGGGTGCTGAAGCTTTCCACGGCCCCTCCCTGACCCCGGGGAGGGGACAGGTCGGGGCAGACGCGCTGGAACCAACTCCCGACCCTCAGGATTCCTCCCAGAGGGACTTCTCCCGGCCCGGGCCTGGGCAGGCCTCCGTGGGCCCAGCCGGGGCCCCTGTCTCCTGGGCGTACAGCAAGTGCGGCCAGCTGAAGCGGTTTCTGACCCGGTTCTCTCCGCACGCCCTGCCGCCTGGCACCCCTTTCTACACTCGCACTTACCCCTCCACGTAGATACACAGAAGTTATTTTTTTAATGGATATTTATTTTTTTACATTGGTCAGTACACAGGTCGCCGGGACCCCAGGCCAGGGGCCCCCGCTGGCGGCCGGCTGTCCCCCGGCAGGTGGCGCAGGGCGGGCGGCCTCAAGGCGAGCTCGGGCCCTCGAGGGCAGCAGTCCTGAGCCTGGCCGCTGCGGCCCTGCCCGGCCGGACCCTCTGCGGCCGGCGGCCCTGGGTCTGGCCCTCCTTGGGCCGGGCTTTGGGGGTGCAGGGGACAGGGCCTGAGCTCCAGGCGGGGAGTGCCACCGCCGCCCCTTGGCTTTCAAAGCCCCGTTTACTCTCATGGTGATCGAGTTCCTGGGCTTTTGTTCCCGGGAAGAGAGACGATCCTGATCCTTTACGGGTGGGCCAGGCCAGCTGTCCCGAGCGACTCCTCGGTGCCTCGGCCTCCCGGGGGCTCTGCAGTCGTCGCTGCCTCGCTGGCTCCAGGAGCCGGCCGGTGTGATCGGACCCTGGGCCGGGTGCCTGGCCAGCGCCCCCCAGCCTGGTGCGTGGACAGGCTTGCCCTGGGCAGTGTGCCGCCCCAGGGTGGTCAGCTCTGCTGCAGCGGGGAGGTGGTGGTGGTGGTGGTGGTCGACCTGGGTGCGGGGAGGTTGCCGGGGACTCCGGAGGTTGGGGCCTGGGGGCGGGCTTGGCACCCGGCCCCGACCCCGCTTAGCTTTACCCCTCCCGCGGTGTGCTCGGGCAGGGCTGCGTCCTGCGGCTCCGTGTACACTACAGACCTGGGCAGGCGACCATGTGGGCGCGTTTTGGAGCATTGCTGCCAGTTTGTTTTTGTTTTCAGATGCATGCCAAATGTGTTTTCCGCCCCTTCCATGGTTTGTAATATACATTTTATGACTGGAAACTTTTGTACAACACTCCAATAAACACTTTGATTTTAAGCGCTGCGTTCAATATTCTCTCGGGCCTTGCAAGCCCGGCCTACAGAAGCGGGCGCCTGGGAGCCCGACCCGCTTCTAGCTGTCTAAACTGACGCGAGGAGCTCACGGCTGGCGCCTGGTGCGCATGCTCGGGGCGGGGCGTGTGCACGGCGTCGGAGCGCCCGCGCGTGTGCGCATGCCCAGGGCGGGGCGTCGAAGCCACGCCCCGCGCGGCCTTGTGGGAGTTGCAGTCAGGGCTCCGTCTCCGTAGCGCCCTAAGCGGCCCAGCTTCCGGCGGCGCCGGCTCGACACGCGCGGCCGCGGCCGGGTTGACTGCGGAGCCATGGAGAGTGGCTTCGGCTCCGATTTCGGGGGCTCGGGCGGGGGGAAGCTGGACCCGGGGCTCATCATGGAGCAGGTGAAGGTGCAGATTGCCGTGGCCAACGCGCAGGAGCTGCTACAGGTGCGGGGGGCGCCGGGGCCGGGGCGAAGCGGCGGGGCCCCCGGGTGGGCGTCGCGGCCCGAGGCTGAGGCTTCGCGTGTCTCCCCAGAGGATGACGGACAAGTGCTTCCGGAAGTGCATCGGGAAGCCGGGGGGCTCGCTGGACAACTCGGAGCAGGTGAGACCCCGAGGAGGGCCGAGGCGGGAATCGCAAGGTCGCGGGATCGGGGCGGGGAGGCGTCTGCGCGTGCGCGGCCGGGGGCGGTTGGGGCGGTCTGCGCGTGCGCAGTCGCAGCCTGGACGGCCGCGGGGTTGGGAATCGACGGGGACTGAGCCGCGCCCTCCCCCGACCCGTAGAAGTGCATCGCCATGTGCATGGACCGCTACATGGACGCCTGGAACACCGTGTCCCGCGCCTACAACTCCCGGCTGCAGCGGGAGCGAGCCAACATGTGACCTGGAGGCGGAGGCCGGCGCCTGCGCGCTGCCCGCCCTGCGAGGATGCGCCCGCGCCGGACGATTGGGATCGAGTTTCTTGCCAGCGAACACAGCTCGGGTCGGGGATCCCTGTGCCTCCCTTAGCCCGGGATTCGGGGGCGCTGCCCCTGGAGTGTCCGGGTCACCCTGGGGTTGAGCACCCTTATTTGGACCGTGTTGGGGTGGAGGGTGATCAGGCCCCAATTGATGAGCCGTGGTGGACCAATAAATTGCCGACCTTGAAGCCAAGAGCGCAGTGGATCCCCACCCCCTGGGGGCCTTGAAGGAGGAGCCATCAGCCCCCTGCCCAGAGTGGGGTCCACCTCTCCTCTCGTGCCCCTGAGCTGCTTATTCGGGGGGAGTGTGCTCGGAAGCCAACAGGGAGCCTCGGATGAGCGGCAGCAGGCCGAGGTGGCCCCTTCCCTGCGGGGGTGCTCCTAGGAGGGGCCCTCGCACCAGGGAGGAGCCGAGCCGGGCGCGCAGGGCAAGCGGCTCTGTTTATTGGAACAAAACACAGCTGGCCCATCCCTCGGCCCCCGCCCACGTCCAGTCCACGCCTGCGGCCGCGCAGGCTCACTCTTGGATATTTTGTCTGATCCAGCCTCGCACCGCAGCCACGCGAGTGTAGACACCTGGGAAATGAGGCCGGCCGCAGCCGTAGCCCCAACTGGTGACTCCAGTTAGCACCCAGCGGCCAGAGGACTCCCTGCAGGCCAGGGGGCCCCCGGCGTCACCCTGCGGGGGGCAGAGGGCCAAAGGACGCTCAGAGGCAGCCCGGGGTGACCCGAGGGAGCCGCTTCCCCTGGAGTTCGGTGGGGCTTGGGGCGGTGCCCGGGATGGAACCCAAGGGCACTCTACCTCCGGGCGACACCGCCAGCCCTTTGGGCCTTGCTGAGTTGCAGGGCTGGCTTTGGATCTGCTGCTACTCCACCTCCCGAGTTCTGGGGTCGCGGCCCCGGTGTCTTCCCCGGGGAAGGGGCCCCGCGCCCCCCGCTCGGAGGCCACTCACGGAGCAGCTGTCCACGCCGCCCTGCGGGAAGCCGGCGCACAGCATGCGGCTGCTGATCTGCACCGGGTAGAAGCGGCGGCAGGTCTGCTCGCTCAGGAGCCGCACGGCGGCCTTCTGCAGCTGGCCGGCCATGGAGCCTGCGGGACGCGAGGCGGTGGGCCCGGCCGCAGCCCCGGCCCGCCCCCGCCCGGCCGCCGCGCCTACCTCCCTCGCGCACCGAGCCCCAGCCGGTGATGACGCAGCGCGCGCCGTCGGGGGGCCGCGCGGGCTCGGGCAGGCAGATGGGCCGCCCCAGGCCGCGGCGCACGGGCCCCGCCAGCTCCAGCAGCGCCACGTCGTAGTCGAGCGTGTACGGGTTGTAGAAGGGGTGCTTGAAGATGCGCGCCACGCGCTCCAGCTGGCCCTCGGCGCCGCCCAGGAACGGCGTGCCCAGGAAGGCGGCCCACTGCTTGGGGTCCCCGTAGCTGCGGGCACAGGCGTGTCCCCACACGGCCCTGCCATCTTTTTTTTTTTTTGGGGGGTGATACTAGGGATGGAACCCCGGGGCATTCTACCCTCGAGCGACACCCCCAGCCCTATTTTTTAGTTTGTTTTTTTGTGTGGGTCTGGGGATGGAGCCCAGAGGCATTTGACCTCCAAGCTCCACCCCCTGCCCTATTTTTTATTCTTTATTTTGAAACCGGGTCTCACTGAGTTGCAGAGGGCCTCGCTAAGTAGCTGAGGCTGTCGGCGAACCGCGATCCTCCGGTCTCAGCCTCCCGAATGCTGGGGTGACATGGGCGCGCCCCCACGCCCGGCTTTGCCCGTCTTAATAGGACAGAGCCGACCCTTCCTCTTAGGGGAGCCCGGAATGCGCTCAACCGGTGATCCCACCAGCGGGCCGACCTCCCCCTAATGGTTCTCTGACCGAATGCGGGGTCGGTGGCTGTGGGGTGCCCGCCCCGCCGGGCTCCGCAGGTGCGCGGCGACCCTTACCTGGCCACCCTCTTGCGCGCCCTGCTGGGGAACAGGCTCCCTACGCGGCGCCCCCCAGGGCCGCAGCCAAGGGGGAGGGAGGGGAGGGCGGCCGCGGACTCACACGTCGAAGCAGTGGGCCGCCGACAGCAGCCACCTCTCGGCCACCAGCACGGCCCCGCAGCGGTGCTCCCGGCGCCGCAGCCACAGGCTCACCTGCCACGGCCACTCGCCCCGGCCCGCCGCGCTGCCGCCCACGATCCTGGCCAGCGCCAGCGCGGGCGCCAGGCCGCAGCCTGCGGGGACAGGCGGGGGACGCTCAGCCTCCGAGGGCCCTGCAGAGCCCCTGACTGTTCTCAACTTACTTAGGAAACACGGCAAATTTCCTTCGCCTTGGCTGTGAGACAGCGCCTCCTCCTGGAGAGGCCAGACCATGTGCCCTCCACGGCCAACACCTCTCCAGGAGCCCAGCCCCCCCTGCCCCAGGGCCTTGGCACACACGGGGCCTGCTCTGAGGCTCCCTGCGCCCATCCCATACACGGCAAGCCTGTGAGAGGGAGAACAAGGCGTTGCTGGCACGCCCCCCTGCCCTCCTGTCCCGCCCCAGCAAATACTTGGGGAGAAAGGGAGGAAAGGACTTGGCATCCCTACCCAGCAGAGAGGGGGCTGCCAGGTTCCCCACCAGGGCAGCAGTTGGAATCCCCGGGCTGCCTGGACCACAACACCAGCCTCTTCTCCAAGCACTGTGTTTTGTTTTGTTTTGAGTACTGGGAATGGAACCCAGGGACATTCTACCTCTGAGATACACCCCCAGCCCTACTTTTTATTCTTTATTTTGAGACAGGGTCTCACTAAGTTGCACAGGGCCTAAGTAGCTGAGGCTGTCTGTGAACCTGGATTCTTCTGTCCCAGCCTTCTGAATGCTGGGATTACAAGTGTGTGTCACCATGCCTGGTTCTGGCTATGGTTACTATAAAGGTAAACACTCAGGCAGGCCAGCTTAGAGTTCACAAGAAAAAAGTGTCTCAGGCCGACACTTTTTCTTTCTTTTCTGGTGCTGAGGATTGAGCCCAGGGGTACTCTACCTCTGAGCCATACCCTCCCCCCAGCTTTCTTTTATTTTTTCTTTTATTTATTTTTTTGTGTGTGGTACTGGGGTGGAACCTTTTCTACCTCCGGGCTATACTCCCAGACCTATTTTATTTTTATTTGGAAACGGTCTCACTAAGTTGCTGAGAGCCTCACTAAGCAGCGGAGGCTGGCTTCGAACCTGTGCAATCCTCCTGTCTCAGCCTCCCAAGCATGGGGATTACAAGTGTGCGCCACCACATCTGGCTAAGCTCTCTTTTATTTTGAAACAAGGTCTTGATAAGTTACTGAGGGTCTCGCTAAATTGCTGAGGGTGGCCTTGAACCTGCATCCTCCTCTCTCAGGCTTCCAAGTACAGAGATGACGGGTGTGCGCCACTAAGCCCAGTTCTGCTTATGCATATCTGTGTGTGCGTGGTACTGGGATGGAACCCAGGGGCATTCTACCTCCGATCTACACCTCCAGCCCTATTTTTTAGTCTTTTTGTTTTTTTTTTAAACAGGATCTCACTGAGTTGTAAAAAGCCTTGCTAAGTAGCTGAGACTGTTCGCGAACCTTGAGCCTCCTGTCTCAGCCTCCCAAATGCTGGGAGTGCAATCGTGTGCCACCACGCCAGGCTTGAGAGGGTCTTTGCCACAAGTGGGTAGTATCCGTTACTCAGCCCAGGCAGCCCCACACGGGAGCCCGCCACCGCCCTCCTCCGCACACCTCTCGGTACCTGGTTGTTGGGAGCGGGTCGTGGTCTCGGGGGCGTCCGCAGGTGGCGTGTGTCCCCGGGCGCTGGTGCCCGTGGTGTATACAGTCGAGTTGGCAGGTTGGGTGGTCACCCCGCTGGTGGCCTCAGGGCCGGGGGCTCTGCTGGTGGTGACCCCCAGGGCCGTGAGGCCAGCTGCCGTCGACGGGGGGTGGCTGCTGGTGACTGGCGTCCTCACGGTCGAGGGGGGAGACATGGGGAGGGGGCCTGAGGACATGGTGGCCAGAATCCAGCCCTTCAGCCTGGTGATGCGCGTGTATACACCGGGTTTCTTAGCCTGTGCGCAGCCAATCCCCCAGCTCACGATCCCCGCCAGGTAGAACACGCCGGGGGTCTCCTCACAAGCCAGGGGTCCCCCTGAGTCGCCCTGAAAGAGAAGGACCGTCCAGGCCCCCCCTGAAAGGCCAGCTCGAGAAGCCCAAGGGCTGGGCCTCAGGTTGGGAGATCTGGCTTCAGACCCAGGCCAGGCTGTGGCCTCAAGCTGGCTGCTGACCCTCTCTGACCTCTGAGACACTTGCTTTGTTTTGGTTGTGGTCCTGGGGATTGAACCCAGGGGTGTTCTACCTCTCAGCTGTATTTCTTATTTGTTTATTTATTTACTAAGTTGTCGAGGCTGGCTTTGAACATGCAATTCTCCTGTCTCAGCCTCCCAAGTACTGGGATGACAAGCAGACACCATCATACCCAGTTTTTAATTTTGTTTTCCGAAAATAAAATGCAGAAAACTCCAGAAGAAAAATATAAAGCCAAGCTGGGCGCGGTGGCACGCGCTTGTCATCCCAGTACTTGTCCAGGGAGGCCTGGACAAGAGGATTGCAGGTTCGTGGCCAGCCTCACTACTGAGTGAGGCCCTTTGCAACTCAATGAGACCTATTTCAAAATAAAGAATAAAAAATAAGGCTGGGGATGAAGCTTGGAGGTAGAATGCCCCTGGGTTCCATCCCAAGTACAGAAGAAAAAGTATATATATAGGGCTGAGGGTATAGGTGAAGGTACAAAGCTCCTGGGGTCCATTCCTAGTTTAAAACACTGGATGTAATTCAGAAGTAGAATGTCCCCTAGGTTCAGTCCTGAGACAGACAGACAGATACACACACACACACACACACACACACACACACACACACACACAGCCAGGAATGGTAGCGCTATCCTATAGCCTGCAATCCCAGTACTTGAGAGACTGAGACTGGAGGATCTCAGCTTCAGGCCAGCCTCAGCTACTTAGTGAGACCCTGTTTCCAAATAAAGTATAAAACAGGTCTGGGAGTATAGCCCGGAGGTAGAAACCCTCTGGGTTCCACCCCCAGTACCACCAAAAAAATAAATAATAAAATAGGTCTGGGAGTACAGCCTGAATGTAGAAAAGCCCCTGGGTTCCACCCCCAGTACCACCAAAAAAAAAAAAGGTGATGTAACTCAGAGGTAGAATGCTTCTGGGTTCAATCCTCAGTTCCTCCGCCAAAAAAAAAAAAAAAAAAAAAAAAAAAAAAAAAATTTTTTTCACTGTACCATATGGCCCTAAAAGCTCAGAAATTCATAGAGGAAGAAGTCCTATTTTCCAAAGACGGCCAGAGCAGCCTCTCGCAGCTCTGAGGCCCTGGCGGTGCTGGGGGGGCCCCCAGGCGGGTCCAGCTGGAGCTCGCGGGCCCGAGCGCAGCCCCCCCCCGCGCGCATGCGCCCTCCTCCCCGGCCCAGGTCCCGGGCCCGCCCCGCCCGCCCACCTGGCAGGAGTCCACTCTGCCCTCCAGGAAGCCCGCGCACAGCATGCGGTCGGTGAGCGAGAAGTTGTACAGGACGCTGCAGGCCTTCTGGTCTATGATGCCCACCGACGCCTTCTGCAGAATGTCGGGCTTGGTGGCTGCGGGGCCGGAGAGCCGCTCAGCGGGGCCTCGCCGTGGTCCCCAGGACCGGGGAGGGGGCGTCCCTGGGGTCTCCCAGGACGCTCTCGTTCTTGGGGAGGGGCCTGGAGGCTAGAGCGAGGCCGGGGAGTATTTTCGGATCCCCGGGCCAGTGTGCGGCACCACCCAAAGGGTGGACGACCCGCCAGTGAACGGGCGGGCGATGCCAATAAAGCTTTATTGGCACGGCCAGGCCGCGGGCCGGCTCACCGTTGCCTTCGCGCGTGCTGCCCCAGCCCGAGATCACGCACTTGCGGCCCACCGGGAACTTCTGGATGGCCAGGGGCAGGCACACGGGCTGGATGTACTGGCCGAAGACCAGGGGCCGCGCCAGCTCCAGCACCGCCACGTCGAAGTCCAGGTTGCCGGGGTTGTAGCGGGGGTGCAGCGCCACCCTGCGCAGCCCGAGCTTCACGGGGCTCCCGCCCGCGCCCTGCAGGGACGCGGTGCCCAGCTGGGCCTGCACGCGCTCCGCCCGGGTGCTGCGGGACAGCGGCCTCAGACCCCGCCCGGCGGGGGGGAGCGGGACCCCCAGAGGAGGGAGGGCCGCAGAGCGGGGACCCCTAGAGGAGGAGGGCTGGGGGACGGAGGAGGGACCCGAGAGGGGGGAGGAACCCTTAGAGGAGGGAGGGAGGAGCCCCTAGCGGAGGGAGGGGCTTGGGGAAGAGGGAGGAGCCCCTATCGGAGGGAGGGGCTTGGGGAAGAGGGAGGAGCCCTAGCAGAGGGAGGGGCTTGGGGAAGAGGGAGGAGCCCCTAGCGAAGGGAGGGGCTTGGGGAAGAGGGTGGAGCCCCTAGCGGAGGGAGGGGCTTGGGGAAGAGGGAGGAGCCCCTAGCGGAGGGAGGGGCTTGGGGAAGAGGGAGGAGCCCCTAGCGGAGGGAGGGGCTTGGGGAAGAGGGTGGAGCCCCTAGCGGAGGGAGGGGCTTGGGGAAGAGGGTGGAGCCCCTAGCGGAGGGAGGGGCTTGGGGAAGAGGGAGGAGCCCCTAGCGGAGGGAGGGGCTTGGGGAAGAGGGTGGAGCCCCTAGCGGAGGGAGGGGCTTGGGGAAGAGGGAGGAGCCCTAGCAGAGGGAGGGGCTTGGGGAAGAGGGAGGAGCCCCTAGCGGAGGGAGGGGCTTGGGGAAGAGGGTGGAGCCCCTAGCGGAGGGAGGGGCTTGGGGAAGAGGGAGGAGCCCCTAGCGGAGGGAGGGGCTTGGGGAAGAGGGAGGAGCCCTAGCAGAGGGAGGGGCTTGGGGAAGAATGTGGGGCCCCTAGCGGAGGGAGGGGCTTGGGGAAGAGGGTGGAGCCCCTAGTGGAGGGAGGGGCTTGGGGAAGAGGGAGGAGCCCCTAGCGGAGGGAGGGGCTTGGGGAAGAGGGGGGCCCTTATGGAGGGAGGGGCTTGGGGAAGAGGGTGGGGCCCCTAGCGGAGGGAGGGGCTTGGGGAAGAGGGAGGAGCCCCTAGCGGAGGGAGGGGCTTGGGGAAGAGGGAGGAGCCCTAGCAGAGGGAGGGGCTTGGGGAAGAATGTGGGGCCCCTAGCGGAGGGAGGGGCTTGGGGAAGAGGGGGGCCCTTATGGAGGGAGGGGCTTGGGGAAGAGGGTGGGGCCCCTAGCGGAGGGAGGGGCTTGGGGAGAGGGAGGAGCCCCTAGCGGAGGGAGGGACGGCGGGAGGGGTGGGTCCCTGGAGGGGGAGGGGCTAGCGAGGGGGAGGAGCTCACAAGGAGGGAGGCCCAGGAGGGGGAGGGGCTTCGGGAGGGGGGCGCGCGTGGCTGCCCAGTGCCCCCCGCCGTCGCTGCCTGGGTCCAGCCAGGGGAAGGAGCCCCGGTCCGCTGCCCTGCTTGGGTCTCGCATGTCCTCCAGAAGCGCGGACCCCTCGGTCTCCTCTTGCGGGGGCTCGTGGGAACTAAACCCAGGGGGCTCCTACCTCGAGCTACACGCCCAGCCCTATTTGACTCTTATTTGGAAATAGGTTGATGAGAGGCTAGCTACTTGATGAGGCTGTCCTCGAACCCCCGACCCTCCGCTCTCAGCCTCCCAAGACCTGGGACCACAATCCTCTGGGCCCATCCGACGCCTGGTCCGACCCAGAGGGGACGCGGGGGGAGCCCCGCACACCGGCATGCACTGGGGGAGGCTGAGGCCGGAGGATCGCAGGTTCGAGTCCTGAATACCCGCGGGCCCAGTGCGGGGCGACAGCCTCGGGGGGCTTACTGGTTGAAGCAGTGGGCGGCGGACAGCAGCCAGCGGTCGCCCACCACGGTGGCCCCGCAGAAGTGCCTGGAGCCTTCCTTCAGGCTGGCCTGCCAGGGCACCTCCCCGGACACGGCGCCGAAGCCGCCCACGATGCGGGTGGGCTTCTCCATCGCGGGCCTGGCCCCGCACTCTGAGGGGAGGCAGAGGGAGGGAGGGGCGTCAGAGGGTCTCCCGGCCGGGACGCAGCTCAGCGCCTGGTTCCAACCCGGCCCTGCTGCATGGAGCCAGGGCGGCCTCCAGGGTCTCCTTACTGCATGGGTCAGCAGGTGCGGGGTGTTAGTGGATTAGGGGTGGCCGGGCTTGAGACCCTGTTTCATAATAAAGAATAAAAGCCGGGCGTGATGGCGCGCGCTTGTCATCCCAGCACTCGGGAGGCTGAGACCAGAGGATGGCGGTTCACAGACAGCCTCAGCTACTTAGTGAGGCCCTCAGCAACCCAGTGAGACCCTGTTTCAAAATAAATAAAAAATAGGGCTGGGGTGTCGCTGGGAGGTAAATGCCCTGGGTTCCATCTCCAGTACTGCAAAAAAGAAGGGCCTGGGGGTGTATCTCAAAGGAAGACTGCTCCTAAACTCAACCCCCAGTACCACAAAACAAAGAAAGAAAGAACTAAAGATAAAAAGGGATGATAAGGAGCCAGGCCTGGTGTTGCCGGGTGTGGTGGTGCGCGCTTGTAATCCTAGTACCTGGGGAGGCTGAGACAGGAGGATCGCAGGTTCGCGTACAGCCTCAGCTACTTAGGCCCTCTGCAACTTAGACCATGTTTCAAAAATAAAAGAATAAAAAATAGGGCTGGGGGAGTAGTTGGAAGGGAGAATGCCCCCAGGTTCCATCCCCAGCATATCTCACACACACACACACACACACACACACACACACACACACACACGAAATTGAAGATCCACCTGCACTCATGGCAGGCATCAATAGTCGATGACCAATCCCTTTCTCAGTGAGTGCTTTCAAAAGCCACTACCAATCAATCTGCTCCTGCACCCAGCCACCAGGAAAATACCTTGCAGGCTTGGAGGGGTGCCTGCATCCAGGGGAGCAGTGCTGGGGACCAGCGTGGGCCGAGCGGGGGTGTGGGGCGCGGGGCTCTCGGGGCTGGTGAGCCAGGCGGTGCTGGGGGTGGCAGGGGGCTCGCTTGACGCCGTGGTCACCTCTAGGATCCAGTCCCGCAGCCTGGTGACTCGGGCATAGACCCCTGGACGCCGGGCTTCTGCGCAGCCAATCCCCCAGCTCACAATGCCGGCCAGAAAGAACCTTCCAGAGGGCTCCTGGCAGACCAGGGGGCCACCCGAGTCACCCTAGGGAGCAGAGCACACCCTCAGCGTGGACCGGGGCTCCCCCCAGCAGCCGGCACAAAAGCCAGACCCAGGAACTGACTCGCGACCTCGCCCCAAGACCTCAAAGGGAGGCCGCTATCCAACTCAGGACCCCAGTTTCCTCTCCTGTGGAGACAGAAAACCAACCGGACAGTTGGACTATGGAATCCGTAAGATCGCTTTCAGGCCCACTACTCGCAGTCTAAAACCTGACCCAGAACGGCCTGGTGGCGCACACTTGTCATCCCATATTTGGGAGGCTGAGACAGGAGGATCTGGGTTCGCGGCCAGCCTCATCTACTTAGTGAGACCCTTGGCAACTTAGCCGGATCCTGTTTTTATTTTTATTTATTTATTTGTGGTCCCAGGGATTTGAACCCAAGGGAATTCTACCTCTGAGCTACACCTCCAGCCCTATTTTAAATTCTTTTTTTTTTAATTTATTTTATGGGTGCCGGGCTTGTAATCCCCGCGCTTGGGAGGCAGAGACAGGAGGATCGCTCAGGTTCAAAGCCAGCCGCGCGCGCTGGCTTAGGAGACCTTGTTTCCAAATAAAAATATAAAATAGGTCAGCTGGGCATGGTGGCCGCACGCTTGTAATCCCCGCACTTGGGAGGCAGAGACAGGAGGATCGCGCAGGTTCGAAGCCAGCCGCACGCACTGGCTTAGGAGACCCTGTTTCCAAATAAAAATGTAAAAATAGGTCTGGGAGTGTAGCCCGGAGGTAGAAGGGCTTCCAGGAACCCCAGTACCACAAAAAAAAAAAATTTATTTTATTGGTGCGTGGTATTCATACATCTTAGTGGGTTGCAAGATGGCGGTTAAATTCTTTATCCTGAAACAAGATCTCATAGACAGGCGTGGTGGCAGAGGCTTGTAACTCCAGTAATTGGGAGGCTGAGACAGGAGGATCACAAGTTTATGGCCAGCCTCAGCAACTTAGTGAGGCCCTATGAAACGTAGTGAGACCCTGTTTCAAAACAAAGAATAAAAAATAGGGCTGGGGGAGCCAGGCGTGGTGGCGCACAATTGTAATCCCAATACTTGGGAGGCTGAGACAGGAGGATCGCGGTTCGCAGAAAGCCTCGGCTACTTACTGAGGCCCTTTACAATTCAGAGAGACCCTGTATCAAAATGAAGGATAAAAAATAGAACTGGGATGTAGCTCGGAGGTAGAATACCCCTGGGTTCCATCCCCAGTACCGCAATAAATAAATGAGTAAATAAATATAAAAATTGGGCTGGGGGTAGCTTGGAGGTAGATGGCCCCTGGGTTCCATCCTTGGGACTCCCACTAATCCCCCCAAAAAAGAGACTCTGACGCCGGCAGAAGGGATCTGCGGCGGCCCCTGAAGCTCCTGGCCCTTGGCGCTCTGTCCTGGGGGCCAGGGCGGGGCGACATGGAGAAAGCAGAGACGCACCTGGCAGGAGTCCACCTTCCCGGCCAGGTAGCCCGCGCACATCATCCTGTCCGTGAGCGAGTGTCCATACAGCTCAGCGCACAGGGCCTGGTCCAGCAGCTCCACCGTGGCCTTCTGCAGCACTTCCGGCTTGACCACTGCCCCGACGGGAAAGAGGAAGCAAGTGGGGGGCTGGGGCCGCCCTGGCAGCCACTCTGGAGCCCGCGGAACCCCCGTCCTCGCCTCCGCTTCCCCAGCCGCGGGCCTGGCTGACACCACCCCGGAGACCAGCCAAAGGAGCCGGGGCGGTGGCGCATGCTCACCATCCCAGCATTCGGGAGGCTGAGACAGGAGGATGGAGGTCCGTGGCCAGCCTCAGCTACTTAGTGAGGCCCTCTGCAGCTCAGTGAGACCCTGTTTCAAAATAAAGGATAAAAAGCTCAGCACGGTGACGCACACTTGTAATTCCCGTGCTTGGGAGGCTGAGACAGGAGGGTCGCACCGGTTCGAAGCCAGCCTCAGCTACTTAGTGAGGCTCTCAGCAACTTAGTGAGACCCTGTTTCCAAATTAAAAAAAAAAAAAAGGGTCTGGGAGTATAGCCCAGAGGTAGAAAGCCCCTGGGTTCTACCCCCAGTACCATACACACACACAAAAAAAAAGAATAAAAAATAGGGCTGGAGGTGTGGCTGGGAAGTACAATGTCCCTGGGTTCCATCCCCAGTGCGATAAACAAACAAACAAATAAATACATAAAATAAAAGCCAGGCATGGTGGCACACACTTGTAATCCCAGCATTCAGGAGGCTGAGACCGGAGGATCGCGGCTCATGGACAGCCTCAGCTACTTAGTGAGGCCCTCCGTAACTTAGTGAGACCCTGTTTCAAAATAAAGAATAAAAAATAGAGCAGGGGGTGTAGCTCAGAGTCGAATGCCCCTGGGTTCCATCTCCAGACCCACCAAAAAAAAAAAAAAAAAAAATTTAAATAAAGCTGAGGGTGTAGCTCAGAGGTAGAATGCCACTGGGTTCCATCCCCAGTACTGCAAAAATAATAAATAAATAAATAAATAAATAAATAAATAAATAAATAGGGCTGGGGTGCAGCTTGGAGGTAAAATACCCCTGGGTTCCATCCCCAATTTTAAAAAATAATAAATAAATAAATAAATGAAAAGTCAGCCAGCGATGGCTTTGACAAATAGAGACGAGACTCCTCCAGTAGTAAGGCCCGGAGCCCGCGGCTCTCCGAGGGGACGCGAGGGCGAGGCTTACGGAAGTCCTCCTTGAGGTAGCCCCAGCCGGAGATGAGACACTTCTTGCCGGGTGGGAAGACGTGGCTGGCGGCCGGGAGGCAGGCGGGCTGGATGTTCTTGCCGAAGGGCAGAGGGCTGGCCAGCTCCAGCACCGCCACATCGAAGTCCGCCGTGTCCGAGTTGTAGAAGGGGTGTTTGCTGATCTGGACCACCCGGGCCTGCACGGTGCTGGCCTCGGAGCCGCTGAGCTGCGTGGTCCCGGCCAAAGCCACCCACTCCGTCGGGTCCTGGAACCTACGGGGGCAGAGCCGGGCCCTGAGCCCACCGGAAAGGGCCACGCGTTCCCCTGGCTCTGAGTTGAGGGGGGTCCCGGGGTGGGGCGGTTACGATTTAGACCATTACAGGTACAGTTTAGGAGTGCTGGGCGGCATGGCAGGGCACGCCCAGAATCCCAGCACTTGGGAGGCTGCGACAGGAGGATCGCACGGGTTTGAAGCCAGCCTCAGCTGCGTAGTGAGGCTCTCAGCAACTTAGTGAGACCCTGTTTCCAAAAAAAATAGAAAATAGGTCTGGGAGTATAGCCCGGAGGTAGAAAGCCCCTGGGTTCCACCCCCAGTACCACCAAAAAAAAAAAAAAATAGAGTATAAAGGCCGGGCGTGGTGGTGCAAGCTTGTCATCCCAGCATTCAGGAGGCTGAGACCGGAGGACTGCAGTTAGCAGGGAGCCTCAGCTACTTAGCGAGGCCCTCTGCAACTCAGTGAGACCCTGTTTCAAAATAAAGACTAAAGCCGGGCGTGGTGGCGCACGCTTGTCATCCCCGCACTTGGGAGGCGGAGACAGGAGGATCGCGCAGGTTTGAAGCCAGCTGCGCGTGCTGGCTTAGGAGACCCTGTTTCCAAATAAAAATGTAAAAATAGGTCTGGGAGTGTAGCCCGGAGGTAAAAGGGCTTCCAGGAACCCCAGTACCACCAAAAATAATAATAATAACAAAAAATAGAGACTAAAAAATAGGGCTGGGGGTGTAACTCCGAGGTAGATGCCTCTGGGTTCCATCCCCAGTCCTGAAAAAAAAAAAAAAAAAAAAAAAGCCTGGCGTGGTAACACAGACTTGTAATTCTAGTGCTTGGGAGGCTGAGCTTCAGCAAAGGAGTGAGGCCCTCAACAACCTAGCGAGACCCTGTTTCAAAAAAAAATAGAGAAAGCCGGGCGTGGTGGCGCACGCTTGTCATCCCCGCGCTTGGGAGGCGGAGACAGGAGGATCGCAGGTTCGAAGCCAGCCTCAGCTACTTAGTGAGGCTCTCAGCAACTTAGTGAGACCCTGTTTCCAAATAAAATAGAAAATAGGTCTGGAAGTATATCCCGGAGGTAGAAAGCCTCTGGGTTCCATTCCCAGTACCACCAAACCCTCCTCCCCCCAAAAAAAAAAGATAGGACGGAGGGTGGAGTTTGGAGGTTATTATGGCTCTGGGTTTAATCCCCAGTGCCACAAAAAGATAAAATAGGGAGGGAGGGAAGGGGGGTGAACAGAGAGAGAGAGAGAGAGAGAGAGAGAGAGAGAGAGGGAGGAGGGAGGACGCGGTGGCAGAAGGGCTTACTCGCTGAAGCAGTGCGCCGCAGACACCAGCCACCTGGCGCCCACCACGGTGGCCCCGCAGAAGTGTTCCGTGTTCTCCCTCAGACTCACTTGCCAGGGAAACTCCCCGGGGGCGGCGTCCGTGCCCCCCACGATCCTGCCCGCCGCGCTCCAGGCTGGCCGCAGCCCGCAGCCTGCAAGACACGGGTCGCCAGTCGGTGCCGGGCAGGGCCTGCGCCCCTGCGCCCCAGCTTAGGGCGCTCAGGCGCCCCCTCGCAGCTCCCGCTGCTCCTTCGGGGTCTCCAGCTCTGTAGACCTGTCGCCGTGCCTGAGATAGCTCACTACCTATTGGCCTGTATCACAAAACCTGAAAAAGAATCCCAAGTCTCGAACGCTTCTGGTCCCCAGCAATGCAGACAAATGAGAAGTGACATATAGACTCAAAGAACAAGATGACAGCTTTTGAAATATCCATAGCCAAGCCGGGCGAGGTGGCGTACGCTCGTCATCCCAGCATTTGGGAGGCTGAGACCTGGAGGATCGCGGTTCGCGGACAGCCTCGGCTACTTAGTGAGGCCCTCTGCAACTCAGTGAGACCCGGTTTCAAAATAAAGAATAAAAAAAAATAGGGCAGGGGGTGGAGCTCGGAGGTCAAATGCCCCTGGGTTCCATCCCCAGACCCGCAAAAAAAAAAAAAAAAAAAAAAAAAAAAATAGAAATATCCATAGCCGGGCGTGGGGGCGCACGCTTGTAATGCTAGCACTCGGGAGGCTGAGACAGGAGGATTGGTTTGCGGCCAGCCTCAGCTACTTAGTGAGGCCCTCTGCAACTCAGTGAGACCCGGTTTCCAAATAAAGAATAAAAAATAGGGCAGGGGGTATAGCTCAAGGTCGAATGCCCCTGGGTTCCATCCCCAGACCCACAAAAAAAAAAAAAGAAATATTCACGTTTGAGCCAGGCGTGGTGGCCCACATCTGTTACCCCAGTACTTGGGAGGCTGAGGCTGGAGGATCGCGGTTCGCAGACAGCCTCAGCTACTTAGTGAGGCCCTCTGCAACTTATTGAGACCCGGTTTCAAAATAAAGAATAAAAAATAAGGATAGGGGTGCAGCTCGGAGGAAGAATGCCCCTGGGTTCAATCCCCAGTATTGGAAAAAAAAATAGGGCTGAGAGTTTAGCCTGGAGTTAGAATGCCCCTGAGTTCCATCCCCAGTCCAAAAAAAAAAAAAAAAAATGCAAATATATACATATATATCTCTTATCCTCCTTATTAAATTTCCTTTTTTTTTTTGTACTGGGGATGGAACCCAGAAAGCGTCTACCTCTACGCTGCACGCCCAGTCCTTTTTAGTTTTTATTTTGGAACAGGGTTTCGCTAGACTCCTGGGGGCCTCACTACGTTGCTGAGGCCGGCCTTAAACCTGCAATCCTCCTGTCTCTCAAGAACTGGGATTACCCGTGTGAAGCACCCTGCCTGGATATCTGTGTTTCTTGAGTAGGCGTGAAGTCCTGCCCCTCCCTCATTTGTGCAATGACACATATGCTCACAGAGACACATGCGTGCACATGTATGTAGCCCACACGTATACATGGGTCTCAGCGGCCCAAATTTGACTGCACTTCTCAAACATGGCCACTAGAGGGCCTCAGTCAACCGAATCAGACTGTGTTGTCTCGAAAGACCCAGAGAGTAAAATCTCATAAATTGCCAAGTGTGGGGCGCACGCTTGTCACCCCAGTTGGGAGGCTGAGCCGGGAGGATCGCGGTTCGCGGCCAGCCTCAGCTACTGAGTGAGGCTCTCTGCAACTCAGTGAGACCCCGTTTCAAAAATAAAGAATAAAAAATAGGGCTGGGAGTGTAGCTCGGAGGTAGAATGCCCCTGGGTTCCATCCCCAGACCCACACAAAAAAAAAAACTAAAATTCTGTTCTTATCTTATTGCATGGGCTAAAATCGCTGGGAGTGGGGTAAGCTGTCTGCTCCTACAGGATTTCCTCTGCTCGGCTTGGGGGCGCCCCGCCCTCAGGACAGGGCTGCAGGCTGGGGGTGCCCAGGCCTCCTGCAGGTTGGCCCAGCCTTTCAGCCCGGCTTCTTTTCTCCGTTTGGTCTGACGCAGACCTACCGCAGCGCGCCTCGTCAGACCCGTCGGCGCAGTCCTGCCGGTCATCGCACTCCGGGTTCATTTTGGGCACACACTGGCCATCCCGGCAGGAGAAGGAGTTTTCTGGACAGTGGCCTGAAGACAGAGGACAGGCAAGTTCCTCACTTCGCATTTTTTAATTTTTTTTTCTATTTTTGCCGTACTAAGGATGGAACCCAGGGGCATTCTACCTCCGAGCTGCACCCCCTGCCCTATTTTGTCCTTTTTATTTTGAAACAGGGTCTCACAGAGTTGCAAAGGGCCTTGCTACTTAGCTGAGGCTGTCCTCCAACCGCGATCCTCCTGTCTCAGCCTCCTAATGCTGGGATGACATGTGTGCGCCACCGCGCCCGGCTTCTCTTGCTCTTGCTCTCTCTATATATATGTATATATTTTTTTTGGTGGTACTGGGGTTCCTGGAAGCCCTTCTACCTCCGGGCTACACTCCCAGACCTATTTTTTATATTTTTATTTGGAAACAAGGTCTCTTAAGCCAGCGCGGCTGGCTTCGAACCAGCGCGATCCTCCAGTCTCCACCTCCCAAGCACGGGGACTACAAGCGTGCACCACCACGCCCGGCTTGCTCTATTTTTAAAAGCGGTTTTGATATACGATGGTCCACCTAGAACCTCAGGTTCATGAGAATATCTCTTAGCCTTTCACTTCTCTGTGAAGAGCAAATTATTAAATTATTTTCTTGGAAGCCGGGCATGGTGGGGCACGCTTGTAATCCCAGTACTTGGGAGGCTGAGACAGAAGGATTGGGGTTCGCGGCCAGCCTCGGCTACTTTAGTGAGGCCCTGTTTCAAAATAAAGAATAAAACGGAGGGCTGGGGGTATCACTCAGAGGTAGAATGCCCCTGGGTTCAAGCCCTAGCACCACAAAAATAAATAAATTAATTAGATAATTAAATTAAAATAAATAATAAAATAGGTCTGGGATTGTGCTCAGAGGAAGACTGTCCTTTGGGTTCAATTCCCAATACAAAATAAATAAGCTGGGTATGGTGGCACACGTCTATTATCCCGGTACTTGGGAGGCTGAGGCAGGAGGACTGCAGGCTCAAGGATAGTCCTCGTCAGACTCTCAGCAACCTTGTGAGACCCTGTAATAATAATAATAAATAATAATAATAATAATGTAAAAAGAGTCAGGGGTATAGTTGACTGGTAGAGCAACCCTAGGTTCAATCTTCAGTGCCACTAAATTAATAAATAACAGGTGTGGTGGCTCACTCTTGTAATCCCCGCGCTTGGGAGGCTGAGACAGGAGGATCGCGCGGGTTCGAAGCCAGCCTCAGCTACTTAGTGAGGCTCTCAGCAACTTAGTGAGACTTTGTTTCAAATAAAATATAAAATAGGTCTGGGAGCATAGCCTGGAGGTATAAAGGCCCTGGCTTCCATCCCAGGGCCACACAAATAAATAAACAAATAACAGACCAAAAACATTTTCTCTGTCCTGCTGAGCGTGGACCAGGCCCTGGGCCTCCTCCCGATTCTCTGCTCACACGGGTATAAAATAATCTGCCTCCCTCAGGAGCGAGGTGCCCACGACAGCAGGGAATCTCGATTCTCTGTCCACTCGGAGGGAGCCTCAGGGGACCCGCCTGGGGAGAAAAACAGACCCCCAAAAAAGGTGCCGGAGAGTGGGAACCTACCTGATTTTAGCTCTCTGGCGCTGTCCAGCCCCTTGTGGCTTCCTAAAATAAACAGAGGAGGGGTCGCTGAGAGAGAAACAGCCCCCGAGACGGCGTCCTCAGCAGAGAGCCGGTGCCCAGCGCAGGGCTAAAGGTCACGGGCACCGGCCAGAGGGTCAGACTGGTGGGGAAGGACTGTGAAGTCCAGGACAACAAGCTCCGCCACACCTCAACAGATGCTCCAGAAACCGAGACAGGGCCCAGCGCGTGGCGCACGCTTGTCATCCCAGCATTCGGGAGGCTGAGACAGGAGGATCGCGGTTCGCGGCCAGCCTCAGCTACTTAGGCCCTTTGCAGCTCAGTGAGACCCTGTTTCAAAATAAAGAATAAAACACAGGGCTGGGGGTGTAGCTCAGAGGTAAAATGCCCCTGAGTTCCATCCCCAGTACAAATAACAAAAACAAACAAACAAAAAAAAAACCAAGATGGCGGCTCGGAGTCGTTCAGGGGGATAGCATATACAGAGCGGACCCACTGCACCGTATGACGGCGGAATCAGTTGGATTTCATGACACTACTCAGGGCAGCAGGCCCTTTGCTTTATTTCTGCATTTCTCCACTTGATCTGTGGGCCCACAGTTGACCAGGGGTGACTGGGACCGTGGAAAGGGGGAGCCGTGGAGCAAGAGGGGGCCACCCTGCAGCCCACGGTTGCTTTTGTGATACACTAGCTGACGTAAGAAGTCGTCACGAAAACCTGGTGACCACAAAGGGGAGTTTTGTTTTGTTTTGTTTTGTTTTTGCGGTACTGGGGATGGAACCCAGGGGCTTTTGACCTCCGATCTACACCCCCAGCCCTATTTTTTATTCTTTATTTTGAAACAGGGTCTCACTGGGTTGCAAAGGGCCTCACTAAGTAGCTGAGGCTGGCCGCGAACCGCGATCCTCCCGTCTCAGCCTCCCAAGTCCTGGGATGACAGGCGTGCGCCACCGCGACCCCCTTTGAAAACCTGACGTTGACTACTGCTTGCGTGGGTGCCCCCGCCAGCCCCCCGACGGTATCTCGGGCCACCACACACTCACCCGTGAGCTCAGCCCACACTATGGTGCCATAGGCAGCCACAGGGACGCCATGTTCCCCCAGCCTCGCCTGGAGGCCCAGCTGCAGCAGCTCCTCCTCCAGGTCCAGGCTCAGTGACCGGAAGGCTCTCAGCAAAAAGTGCAGCTGGAAACGCACGAGGACACTGGAGTTCCCATCGCTACGGGAAGGAGGAGAGGGCCTTGGAGAAGAAGGAGCTCCCCTCTGTGGGAATCTTTCCAGAACCTTCTAGATGCTTCTGGAATCTTCTACACTCTTCTGGAACCTTCTAGAACCTTCCAGATTGTTCCCGCAGAAGCCATCTCCCAGATATCTACCGAGGTCCCTCTAACCCATCAAAAGGCCCCTGACTCACCTGTAGCCAAGCACCGTGCAGCCCACGCAGCTGGCTTCTAACTCCGTCTCCCGGAAGCTACTTATAAACTACAACAGAAACAACACCGGCAGATGCTGAGGCCCAGAGCCGGAAAAAAGTTCACAGAGCCGTGAACTGGAAGCGGTGTACGGAAGTCATTCATTTTAAAAACAGTGCAGCCGGGCGTGGCGGCGCACGCTTGCCATCCCCGCGCTTGGGAGGCGGAGACAGGAGGATCGCGCAGGTTCGAAGCCAGCCGCGCTGGTTTAAGAGACCCTGTTTCCAAAAATATATATAAAATAGGTCTGGGAGTGTAGCCCGGAGGTAGAAAAGCCCCTGGGTTGGTTTCACCCTCAGTACCACAAAAAAATAAATAAATAAGTAAATAAATAAATAATGAGTGGACAGATACACAAAGCGTAGTTTCTCCATCTGCCGGAACATCACTCAGCCCTGAACAGGCTTTTCAGGCGGCCTTTAACGATGCACAGACATCATCCTCGATGAGAAAGCCAGGCAGGAAAACCACACGATGTCCAGACGAGGCAAGTTACAGGTGACGTGAGTTCACGCCCATTGATGAGACCTCCTAAAACTCCGTTAATAAACCAGGTCACACGTACCGTGTGGCCTTTTGCGTCTGGTTCGCACTGAGCGTGATGTCTTCAAGGCCAATCCATGTCGGGTCGTATGTCGGAGCCTCCCTCCTTTTCAGGGCTGAGTGATATTCCAGCGTGTGCCTGGACCACGCCGTGTCTATCCATCGACTTTTGCATTTTTTGTCTACTACAAATCAGGCTCCTATAAATGTCCATGTTCACGTCTTGCGGGACAGATTTGGTTGTCCTTTTGAGGCTGGGGATGGAACGCAGGGCCTTGTGCCCGCTAAACACGCGCTCAACCACCGAGCTACACCCAGTACCTGAGCAACTGGGCCCGGAACCCAGGGCCTTCGACCTCTGAGCTACACCCCCAGCCCTACTTTTTATTCTTTACTTTGAAACCGCCTCCCCCGGCCCATCCCAGGGGCCCAGACAGTCCCGGCCGCTCACCAGCGTCTCCAGCGCGGGCGTGAGCGCGCGGCGGTAGTCCGAGGTCTCCCGCTGCAGGGCGCTGGCGTAGCGGAGGCCGCGCAGCTGGGCGCTGTGCTCCACGAGGACCCGCTGCCTGCAGAGCAAGGCTGCGGAGGCCGGGGAGGCGCTCAGGGAGGCCCGGCCTCTGGCCTCGGCCTCCGCTGCCCCAGGCCAGCGGGCAGAGCCAGCCGGGCCGCCCTGGGGCAAAACACGGGCCTCGTGCGCCCCCCTGACCCAGGGTGCAGGACAGACTAGGAGTAAGACCAGACCAGGTCCATGGTCGCTAGTTAGTTCTGGTGCTGAAGTAGGAGCCTGGGCCAATTCATTCCTTCCTTCCTTCTTTCTTTCTTTCTTTCTCTCTCTCTTTCTCTCTCCCTCCCTCCCTCCCTCCCTCCCTCCTTCCTTCTCTCTCTCTCTCTCTCTCTTTTTTCTTTCTTTTTTTTTTGTGGTACTGGTGGTGGAACCCAGGGGCTTTCTACCTCCGGGCTATACTCCCAGACCTATTTTATACTTTATTTGGAAACAGGGTCTCACTGAGTTGCTGAGAGCCTCACTAAGTAGCTGAGGCTGGCTTCGAACCCGTGTGATCCTCCTGTCTCAGCCTCCCAAGCGCGGGGATTACAAGCGTGCGCCACCACGCCCCGCCTTCTATTTTATACTTTATTTGGACAAAGGGTCTTACTAAGTTGCTGAGGGCCTCACTACGTGCTGAGGCTGGCTTCGAACCTGTGCGATCCTCCTGTCTCAGCCTCCCAAGCACAGGGATTACAAGCGTGCGTCACCGCGCTCAGCTCAAAATAAAGTATTAAAAAGGGCCAAGAGGCCGGGTGTGGCGGCGCACGCTTGTCATCCCAGCATTCGGGAGGCTGAGACGGGAGGATCGCGGTTCGCGGCCAGCCTCAGCTACTTAGTGAGGCCCTCGGCAACTCAGTGAGACCCTATTTCAAAATAAAGAATAAAAAATAGGGCTGGGGAAGTAGGTTGGAGGTAGCATGCCCCTGGGTTCCAGCCCCAGTACCAGGAAAAAAAAAAAAAAAAAAAAAGGGCTGGGATTGTAGCTCAATGGCAGAGGACCTCTGGACTCAGTTCCCAGTACAAAAAAAAGAGAGAGAGAGAGAGAGAGAGAGAGAGAGAGAGAGAGAGAGAGAGAGAGAGATTAAAAAAAGACAGAATGTAAATGTGACATTTGATCACAGCAGTTAGCAGGTGGCAGGGGTGTGAGTGGTGACGTTTCTATGCCTTTTTGGTCCCGTGGGGATTTCTCAAACACACTCCCGCCGCTGATTCTATTTCTCTCTGCTTCACCCCAGCTAAGAAAAAAATAAAATCAAGCCGGGCGCGGCGGCGCACGCTCGTCATCCCAGCACTCGGGAGGCTGAGACCTGGAGGATCGCGGTTCGCGGCCAGCCTCGGCTACTCAGTGAGGCCCTCGGCAACTCAGCGAGACCCGGTTTCAAAATAAAGAATAAAAAACAGAGCTGGGGGTGTGTCTTGGAGGTAAAAAGAAAGCCTCTGGGTTTCAATACCAGTACTGAAAAATAAATAAATAAATAAATAAATAAATAAATAAGTAAGTAAAATGCCTTCTGGACGATGCCAGCTGTCCAGATCGCCCTGCCCTGCGCCGGGAGTGAGTCTGGGGATCCAGGGCATGGCGATCTTCACCTGGCCTCGGCGACAGGAGGTCCAGCCTTCCTTTCCCTCTGGGAGGGTCCGGAGACACCACCCAAAATCTACAGGTTTTTTTTTTTTTTTTTTTTTTATGGTACTGGGGTTCCTGGAAGCCCTTCTACCTCCGGGCTACACTCTCAGACCTATTTCATATTTTTATTTGGAAACAGGGTCTCCTAAGCCAGCGCACGTGGCTGGCTTCGAACCTGCGCGATCCTCCTGTCTCCGCCTCCCAAGCGCGGGGTGACAAGCGTGCGCCACCACGCCCGGCTAAAATCTCCAGGTTTTGTGAACCTGGCCTGTCCAGGGCCACTTACCCAGAAGGGTTCCCAGGGTGAGGACAGCTGTGCTGGCGGCCACAGCCACGATGGCGGCGGCTCGGCAGCTCACACACTCTGGGGTGGCCGCTTCCTTTGCTGCTCTGGGCTGGAGCCCCGGCTCGGTCCCGGGGGGCTTCATGGCTCAGAGACACCGGGACAGTGACCTGGACGCCAAGAGAAAGTGGCGAAAGGTCAAGTCAAGGCGGGCGTGGTGGTGTGTACCTGTCATCCTCTACTTGAGAGGCTGAGACAGGAGGATCGCAAGTTTGAGGCCAGCCTCAACAGTTCAGTGGGGTCCTCCAAAACTCAGAGAGATGCTGTTTCAAAATAAAAGAATACGAGCCGGGCGTGGTGGCGCACGCTTGTAATCCCAGCATTTGGGAGGCTGAGACCTGGAGGATCGCGGTTCGCGGACAGCCTCAGCTACTTAGTGAGGCCCTCTGCAACTCAGTGAGACCCGGTTTCAAAATAAAGAATAAAAAATAGGGCAGGGGGTGGAGCTCGGAGGTCAAATGCCCCTGGGTTCCATCCCCAGACCCGCAAAAAAAAAAAAAAAAATAATAATAATAAACGAATACATCTGGGGGTGATGGCACAGGTTTATAATCCCAGCATTCGGGAGGCTGAGACAGGAGGGTCGCAAGTTCGCAGCCAGCCTCAGCTCCTTGGTGAGGCCCTCTGCAACCCAGTGAGACCCTGTTTCAAAATAAAGAATAAAAAGTAGGGCAGGGGGTGGAGCTCGGAGGTCGAATGCCCCTGGGTTCCAACCCCAGTACCAAAATAAAAAAAAGTGTGTGCTGTTTATCTGGGCTCCAGCCGGGTCTGCAGCCACCATGCCCAGCTCGAGCCCGGGAGTCGTGGGGGGCGGGCGGGCCGCAGGGACTCCCCAATTCTTTTGAGCTGAATCGCTTTCAGAGAAGCCAAAGACTCTCTAAGAATCCCTTGATGAGCTGTTGGGGGGCAAAAGACACTCAGATGCACCCTGGGGCTGCGGCTGGAAACGTGAACTTGCCGTGGAGTCCCTGACCCGCAACGCCTGTGCACACACACACACACACACACACACACACACACACACACACACAGCGATCCATTCAGCTCGGGCCTCGGCTCCCAGAGGCTCCCGGGCGAGGATTTTCTAAGGATGGCTGTGTTCTCCAAACAGCTTGTCATCACCGTCATTGGTTCCCCAAAAAAAGGACCCCGGTGCTATTGAGCGGCGAGTATAGAAGCGCCATTCATCCGGGGAGCTCGCGGCCCAGCTGCTTCTGCACCGGGCGGGCGCCATTGTGTGGATCCGCAGCCCAGGAAGGACGAGACGGTTCTACATCCCCGGGCCTTTTAATTTTAAATTTTATTTATTTTTTTGGTGGTACTGGGGGTGGAACCCAGAGGCTTTCTACCTCCGGGCTATACTCCCAGACCTATTTTATATTTTATTTGGAAACAGGGTCTCACTAAGTTGCCGAGAGCCTCACTAAGTAGCTGAGGCTGGCTTCGAACCTGCGCGATCCTCCTGTCTCAGCTCCCAAGCGCGGGGATTACAAGCGTGCGCCACCACGCCTGGCAATCCAAATAAATATATATAAATAGGTCTGGGAGTGTAGCCCGGAGGTAGAAGGGTCTCCAGGAACCCCAGTATCACCAAAATAAATAAATAAATAAACAAACAGATAGACAGAGCCAGGCGTGGTGGCGCACGCTTGTCATCCCCGCGCTTGGGAGGCTGAGACAGGAGGATCGCACGGGTCGAAGCCAGCCTCAGCTACTTAGTGAGGCTCTCAGCAACTTAGTGAGAACCTGTTTCCAAATAAAATAGAAAATAGGTCTGAGAGTATAGCCTGGAGGTAGAAAAGCCCCTGGGTTCCACCCCCAGTACCACACACACACACACACACTAATAATAATAATAATAATAATAATAATAATAATAATAAAATAAGAAGCCGGGCGTGGTGGCGCACGCTTGTAACCCCCGCGCTTGGGAGGCTGAGACAGGAGGATCGCACGGGTTCGAAGCCAGCCGCACTGGCCTAAGAGACACTGTTTCCAAATATATATATATATTTGGGAGTGTAGTCCGGAGGTAGGAGGGTTCCATCCCCAGTACCACAAAAATAAAATAAAATAATAAAACAGGACTGGGGTTGTAGCTCAGAGCTACTTAGAATGGCCCCTGGGTTCAGCCCCCAGTTAAATAAAAATAGGGGGGAAAAGCAAAGTAAAAAAGGAGAGAGAGGAGAGAGGAGAGAGAGGTACCCGGAGCCGGGCCTGGCCGGGCCAGCTCTCAGCAGAAGCCGGCGGAATGTGACCTGAGCCGGGCCGCCCGGCCCTGGACCACGTCCATCCACAAACATCTAGAGCCGGGGCCAGGAGCTGGGATGTCCGCAGAGGCGCCGGCGGCTCCTGGCTCCCCCCGACCCGTGGGCAGCTGGCGGGCCTGGGAGGCCGGGGCCTGGCCTGCCGCCTCTGCCCAGCGCAGCCGCTTCCCCAGATGCCGTGAGCCGGTCCTGACCCCCAGAGGGGCTCTGCGATGGGGCCAGCGAGGTGGGGTCGTCCTGGTCCCCCTGGTCCCCCAGGCCCCGAGTCCGCACAGCCTCCTGGGAGGAAGGAGCAGGAGCATCGGGAGCCTCCAAGATGCTGTGGGCACGTCTAGGGGCTGCCAATCACAGCTTCACCCTTCCTCCCACCAGTGATTGATTGGCCCACATTGGACACAGGCCTAGCAATCACAGGGCCCATACCTCCTTTCCCACCAGTGATTGGTCCATTATCTAACTCGCTCTTCCCTTCCCATCAGTGATTGGCCCACACTGGACACAGACCTACCAATCACAGGGCCGATTCCTCCCTCTCTCCAGTGATTAGTCGCCGCTGGACACAGGCCTGCCAATCACAGGCCTTATTCCTCCTTTCCCACCAGTGATTGGTCCATTACTGAACTCACTCTTCCTTCCCCATCAGTGATTGGTCCACACTGGACACGGACCGGCCAATCGCTGGACCTATTCCTCGTTTCCATCAGTGATTGGTCTAGACTGGACACAGATCTGCCACTCAGGACCTAGTCTTCCTTTCCATCAGTGATTGGTCCACACTGGACACAGGCCTGCCAATCACAGGGCCTAGTCGCCCTTTACATCAGTGACTGGTTCATTCATTGTAGGACTCGCCATCGGTGATTGGTCTACACTAGACACAAACCTGCCAATAATCACAAGGCCAATTTCTCTCTTCCCTCCAGTGATTGGTCCACACTGGACACTGGCGGGCCAATCAGAAGTTACCAAAGGGCTAACACTGTATGAGTCGGTTGATCTGAAGCCTGACCAGGGGAATCCACAGAGACCGGAAGTGAGTGCTGGGACCCAGGAGGAGTGGGGTGGTGCTCACAGGGCCGGGCTTCCAGCTGGGAAGATGAGAAAGTTCTGGAAATGTCTGGTGGTGATGTCAGCACGAGAATGTGCTGTCACCAGATCGCTTTAAAACCGTGTGGTGCAGGCTTGGAATCCCAGCATTTGGGAGGCAGAGACTGGAGGATTGATGGTTAGAGGACAGCCTCAGCAATTTAGAGAGATCCTGTTTCAAAATAACAAATAAAATAGGGCTGGGGGTGTAGCTCAGAGGTAGAACAAGTCTGGGTTCAATCCCTAGTCCCCCCCCCATAAATTAATAAATTAATAAAATAGAATACGTAATCCTAGTACTTGGGAGGCTGAGACAGGAGGATCAGGGTTTGTGGCCAGCCTCGGCTACTTAGTGAGGCCCTGTGCAACTCAGTGAGACCCTGTTTCCAAATAAAGAATAAAAACTAGGGCTGGGGGGTGGGGGCGGAGCTTGGAGGTAGAATGGCCCTGGGTTCCCTCTCCAGTACCACAAGCAAAAATAAATAAATAAAAATAAAATAAGAGATAAGTGTAAATATAATCCCACGTCGCTTTGAGACGGCGAGAGCGACTGCGGCCTCTGACCCGGTGTTTTGCTTGAGACAGGTAAACAGAGGGAAAGTCCTGGAAGATCCTTGGCTCCGATTATCTGACTACCAAATATCTTCTAGAATTTCTTCGAATATTCTTATTGTTTGGCGAAGACTGGGAGAGAGAGTGGAACAGAAAAGCGAGACGGAGGGAGATCGCCGATTAGGACGGGGAAAGGAGGCCGTCGGGGGGTGCCGCTCGCAGGCGGCCTCGGCGGCGACAAAGGACGCATCCTTCAGGGTTTTTATTTTATTTCTGGAGGCCACGCCGGGAGGCTAAAGGAGCCTCCGAGCCCAAGATCTACCTGAGAACACCCCGGGCAAGCCCAGGACGGCTGAGCCCCTGGAAGGGCGAGGCCTGCGTGGCAGGAGGCGCTGTCCAGGCGCCGCCGTGGGGGCAGCGATGGCCGGAGTTTCCAGAAGATGGCCCTGTTCTAAGGCCTCAGCTGTGTGCCGAGGCCGGGGGAGGCGAAGGAAGCCGTGGCAGAGACCCTCGGGGCCGAAGCCATGGCAGAGACCCTCGAGGCCGAAGCCATGGCAGAGACCCTCGGGGCCGAAGCCATGGCCCAGCGGAGGCAGAGGGGCGGCCGGCCTCCCGGTCAGCAGCAACGGGTGACACGGGGAGACCCACTGTCTTGTAGAGGGACCCGCCGGCCGGCGGGGTCGCCCAGACAGCGCCAGGGTCCTCTCTGCCGTCCCCAGACCCCTGGGGATGGAACCCAGGGGCGTGCTACCTCCGGGCGACAGTCCAGCCCTTTCCATTGTTTAATAATAATAATAATAATAAATTATTGTTATTATTATTATTATTATTATTATTATTATTATTTGCGATACTGGGGTGGAACCCAGGGGCATTCTACCTCCGAGCAACACCCCCAGCCCTATTTTCTATTCTTTTTTTTTTTTTGTTGTTGTTGTTGGTTTTTTTTTTTTGGTTTTTTATTTTGGTGGTACTGGGGTTCCCGGAAGCCCTTCTACCTCCGGGCTACACTCCCAGACCTGATTTTATATTTTTATTTGGAAACAGGGTCTCCTAAGCCAACGCGTGCGGCTGGCTTCGAACCTGCGCGATCCTCCTGTCTCCGCCTCCCAAGCGCGGGGATGACAAGCGTGCGCCACCACGCCCGGCTCTATTCTTTATTTTGAAACAGGGTCTCACTCAGTTGCCGAGGGCCTCACTAAGTAGCTGAGGCTGGCTGCGAACCTACGATCCTCCGGTCTCAGCCTCCCACAGGCTGGGATGACAAGTGTGTTTCACCCTGTCTGGCTCTTAATTTAATTTAATTTATTTTTTTGGTGGTACTGGGGGTGAAACCCAGAGACTTTCTACCTCCGGGCTATACTCCCAGACCTATTTTCTATTTTATTTGGAAACAGGGTCTCACTAAGTTGCCGAGAGCCTCACTAAGTAGCTGAGGCTGGCTTCGAACCTGCGCGATCCTCCTGTCTCAGCTCCCAAGCGCGGGGATGACAAGCGTGCGCCACCACGCTTAATTTTATTTTTTTATTATTATGAAACAAGGTCTCCCTGGACATGGTGGCGTAGGCCTGTCATTCCAGTACTTGGGAGGCTGAGACAGGAGGGTCGCAGGTTCAAGGCCTGCATCAGCAAGTAGTGTGACTCTCATCAACCTAGCGAGACCCTGTTTCCAGATAAAAATAAGATAGGGCTGGGGATTAGCTTGAAGATAGAATGCCCCTGGGTTCAATCCTCAGTACTCTAAAAAAGGAAGAGAGGGAGGGAGGGAGGTCTGGCTCAGCTGCTGAGGCTGGCCTCAAACCTGTGAACCTCCTGCCTCAGCTTCGCGAGGACCGGCGCTTGCATCCTTACTGCTCAGCGCTCGGGTTCCCAGGGAAGTCTGGGGCTGGAGGGGAGGGGGCGCCGCGAGGCAGGGCAGCGTCTGTGCCAGCCTCCCTGTCCTGCCAGGTAGCCTGGGTTTCAGGCCAACATGTCCTTAACGGTCCCCGCAGGCTTGCCAGCGTTAAGTTCTCTAAAGAACCCAGTGCTCCTCGCTGGTCGGAGCAGCGGGGCCAAGGGCTCGGCGAGGCGGGCGCGGGAGCCCACGCCTGTCATCCTGGGACTTGGGAGGCCGACACAGGAGGATCGCAGTTTCGAGGACAGCCTCAGCCACGTAGCGAGACTCAGCAGTCGAATGAGACCCTGTTTCAAAATGAAGAGTAAGGAAAGCCGGGCGTGGGGGCGCACGATTGTGATCCCGGCATTCCGGAGCCTCTCTTGCGTAGAGATTGTCTTCCATCTAATGCAAGATGGCGGTGGTTTCTGGAAATTTCCATCCTGTCTGTCTGCCCGCCTTTGGCCTCTCTGCAGCCCAAGCCTGCGCGGGGACAGGGACCTCTTGTCTTCCCGCCACGGTTCCCGGGGTGAGCGCCCCGCACCCCAAATCAAGCCGGTGAGCTCTCCTCCCTCCTCGGCCCAACTGCGTGAAATAAACCGCTCACCAGCCTACAGGAAATTTAATAAGCTGGGTCCTGCTTTCCCTCTCTCTCTCTCTTTTCTTTTTTGTCTGTGGACTTTTTGTTAGGTTTTCATGGGAAGAGGTGTTTGTCAGAAAGCCATTGGCGGCGATGATATCGTGTATTCTTTCAATATTATAATGTCCGGAGGAGAAAGGAGCCGGCGACTGAGTGGGAGGATTAAAAAAAAAAGGAATTTTATCAACCTGGGTGATAGCAAGTGAAATGGATAAAACTCAAATAATGGTAATAATAATAATAATAATGATGATGATGATGATTCAGCCGGGCGTGGGGGCGCACGCTCGTCATCCCCGCGCTTGGGAGGCCGAGACAGGAGGATGGCGCAGGTTCGAAGCCAGCCTCGGCTACTTAGTGAGGCTCTCGGCAACTCAGTGAGACCCTGTTTCCAAGTAAAGTATAAAATGGGCTGGGAGTGTAGCCCGGAGGTAGAAAAGCCTCTGGGTTCCACCCCCAGTACCTAGAAAAAAATGGGACTGTGCAGATATCAGCGGGTCACCCGCTGTCCTCAGCGGCTCTTGGGTACATATGCCATATACAGCCACACACAAAGTGGGGCCCGGGGACAAGATGGCACCTGGTTTCCCGGCTCCGCAGAGGCGGCGTCCAGGGGTTGCTGGTGACACAGACAACGGGAGCAGAACATCAGTCCTCACATCCATCAATGAGCCCAGTGCTCCCCATAAGTGCCCGGAGACGGGGGTGCCTGGCACGATCGTCGTCTTTACAGATAAGAATGCTGGAGTGTAGCCGGGCGCGGGGGCGCACGCTCGTCATCCCGGCATTCGGGAGGCCGGGACAGGAGGATCGCGGTTCGCGGCCAGCCTCAGCTACTTAGTGAGGCCCCCGGCAACTCAGTGAGACCCGGTTTCAAAATAAAGAATAAAAAACAGGGCAGGGGGTGTAGCTCGGAGGTCGAATGCCCCTGGGTTCCATCCCCGGACCCGAAAATAAATACATAAATAAATAAATAAATAAATAAGAAATGCTGGAGTTAGAGAGGTCAATCTCTCTCTCTCTCTCTCTCTCTGTTTTTTTTATTTATTTATTTTTCCAGTTCTACGGATGGGTACAAGTCCTGGGGTTACAAGCGTGCGCCACCACGCCTGCTCCTTTCCTCTTTCCCGGCCCTGGGGATGGACCCCAGGGGCATCCACCCCGTCCTTCAGCCTGTGTCGGGACAGGAAGATGGCGGCCGCCGCAGGGTCACCGCCACACACTCACGGCACGCCGCGCCACACGCGCCCAGGCGTGCACAGCCACACGCCAGCGTGCACGGCCGCGGAGCCGCGTTGAACACGGAGCCGCGCGGGGCGCGTGCAGCCACACACGACACAGGCGGCTCACGCGCGGCCGGCACAGTCACGCAGCACACGAAGATACACAATTACACAACCATATACAACCACACAGAAGTTGCCCATGATCACACATAACCACAAACACACAGTTACACAATTTCTGTGTGCGTGTGTGTGTGTGTGTGTGTGTGTGTGTGTGTAGTCCTAGGAATTGAACCCGGGGCATTCTACCTCTGAGCTACACCCGCAGCCCTATTGATTTTTTGTGGTGAAACGGGGCCTAGGTTGATGAGATCTCATTATTTGCTGAGGCTGGCCTCGAACCCACAATCCTCCTGTCTCAGCCTCCCAAGTACTGGGATAACAGGTGTACAGCCTCAATTACAGACAAGTCCGCGGGCCACCCCCGGGGCGTCCCCGCCACCCCGCACACAGCAGCCCCCGCGGCAGGCTTTGCACTACACCCCCTCCACCTGCCACTCCTGGGCCCTGTCCTGTGTTTACCCTCAAGCGTTGGAAGCTGAGGCCGAGGCCGAGGCTGAAAGGAGGCTGGTGGGCAGGCAACGTCCTCACCTCTACCGCACCCACCCAGGCTCCCGCCGCGCACGCAAGTTCTGATTTTAGGGAACTTTACGGGTACGAAAGACTGGAAAAGCTGGGCTTGGTGGAACACATCTATAACCCCGGTACTTGGGAGGCTGAGACCGGGGAGGTTCACAGCTTGGAGGCCGGCCTCAGCAATTTAGCGGAGAGCCTGTTTTCAAATAAAAAATAAAAAAGAGCCGGGCGTGGTGGCGCACGCTGGTAATCCCAGCATTTGGGAGGCTGAGGTAGGAGGATAGTGGTTTGCGGCCAGCCTCGGCTACTTAGTGAGGCCCTGTTTCAAAATAATTAAAAAATAAGGCTGGGGTGTAGCTCGGAGGTCGAATGCCCCTGGGTTCTGTCTCCAGACCCATAATAATAATAATAATTAATAATAATAATAATAATAATAATAAGCTCAGAGGTAGAGGCTCCTGGGTTTCTTCTCCAGTCCCCAAAATAAGACAAAACCAAAAAAAAAAAAAAAAAAAAGACCGGGGTCCTGGGTTTGGGGAGGGTCTACACAGACCCCGCACAACCCAGCCCCATCCACCCAGCGCTGGCGCACCCGCACAGCCCGACCCGCCCCTACCCGGCCGAGTCTACGCAGCCGGCCCGACTCACCGACTCACCGCGCTCCGGGACGAGGCTGCTCCGCGGCCGGCGGTGGCGGGGAGGGAGCAGCGCCGAGCCGGGGAGGGGCCGCGCCGCCCTCCAGCCAGGACCCTCCCCAGGGGCAGGGCCGGGGCAGGGCCGGGGCAGGGCCAGGCAGGTGTTTTTATTTTTTTGGCGATACTGGGGGTGGAACCCAGAGGCTTTCTACCTCCGGGCTACACCCCCAGACCTATATTTTATACTTTATTTGGAAACAGGGTCTCACTGAGTTGCTGAGAGCCTCACTCAGTAGCTGAGGCTGGCTTCGAACCTGTGCGATCCTCCCGTCTCAGCCTCCCCAGCGTGGGAATTACAAGTGTGCGCCACCACGCCCACCAACCCAACATTTTTTTTTTTTTTAGTACTGGGGATGGAACCCAGGGGAATTCTACCTCCCAGCTACACCCCCAGCCCTATTTTTTATTCTTTATTTGGAAACAGGGTCTCACTGAGTTGCTGAGAGCCTCACTAAGTAGCTGAGGCTGGCTTCGAACCCGCGCGATCCTCCTGTCTCAGCCTCCCCAGCGCGGGGATGACAAGCGTGCGCCACCACGCCCGGCTGTGTGTTTTCTGACGGGGTGTTGGGGAATTGAACCCAGGAGCCGTCTACTTTTAAGACACAACCCAGTTCTTTATTTTCTTTTGGAACCGGGATGGAACCCAGAGGCATCCTATCTCTGAGCTACACCCGCAGCCCTATTTTTTTTTTATTCTTGATTTGGAAACAGGGTCTCCCTGAGTTGCTGAGGGCCTCACTAAGTAGCTGAGGCTGCATGTGAACCGCGATCCTCCGGTCTCAGCCTCGCGAATGCTGGGATGACAAGCGTGCGCCACCACGCCTGACTTTTTTTTTTCTCGTGGTACTGCGGATGGAACCCAGGGGCATTCTACCTCCGAGCTACACACCCAGCTCTATTTTTTTTTCCATTCTTTATTTTGAAACAGGGTCTCACCAAGTTGCAAAGGCCTCACTATGTAGCTGAGGCTGTCTGTGAACCGAGATCCTCCTGTCTCAGCCTCCCAAATGCTGGGATTACAAGCTTGTGCCACAACACCCAGCAGTCCTAGTTTATTTATTAATTTATTTTTGCGGTACTGGGGGTGGAACCTAGGGGCATTCTACCTCTAAGCTACACCCCCAGCCCTGGGTTTTATTCTTTAGTTTGAGACAGGGTCTCACTGAGTTGCAGAGGGCCTCACTAAGTAGCTGAGGCTGGCTGCGAACCGGGACCCTCCTGTCTCTGCCTCCTGAATGCTGGGATGACAAGCGTGCACCACCGCGCCCTGCTCTTTATTTTTTGTTTTGAAACAGTTTCGCTAGGTTGCTGAGAGTCCGGCTACATTGCCCAGGCTGTCCTCAAAACTGCCATCATCCTTTCTCATCCTCCCAAGTACTAGGATTACAGGAAGGCACCATCGCGCCTGGCTTATTTTTTATTTATTTTTGCAGGTCTGGGGATGGAACCCAGGGGCATTCGACTTCCAAGCTACAGCCCCTAGCCTGATTTCCTTTCTTGATATGGAAACAGGGTCTCACCAGGTTGCTGAGAGCCTCACTATTTGCCAAGGCTGCCAAGGCTACCAAGCCTGGCATTGAACCCTCGACCCTCCTGTCTCAGCCTCCTGAGTACTGGGATTACAAGCTTGCATCACCACGCCCGGCCTTGTTTTTTTATTTCGAAGCAGGGTTTCACTAAGCAGCTGAGGCTGGCCTCAGACTTTTTTTTTTTTTTTTTGAAGATTTAAAGAAGTTTATTAGAAAGATAGAAATACCGAAAATAGAAATACAGCTCCATACCAGACTGGCATGGAGGGGTGACTCGAATGAATACACCCGGCCCCAGACTTTTGATCCTCCTGTCTCGGCCTCCTGAGTACTGATGTTCCAGGTCTGTCCCTCCACACCCTGGCCCTGGAGTTTCACCCTGCCCGGGGCAAAGCCAACCTCCTGGGAAGGAGCCTGTGGCCTATGGAGGCCTTCTCTCTGCAGAACTCCTCCTCCTCCAGGGCCTTCTGAGATCTCACCAGATGGGCCCCAAGTCTCTGAGAACCGACTTCCCTCGAGGCTGGCGACCCCGCCCTCCCCTAAATGGGCACCAACCACGCTCCCTCCGCACCCCAGCCCAGAACAGCTCCTGGGTGTCCTGTTCCCCCAGGGAGCCTTCCCTGACACCTGCCCCCCTCGCTCCCGGGATCCGAGTGCCCTGAGCTGCACTCTCCCCGCCGGGCTGAGCCACCGGAGGCAGAGTCGGGCCCAGGACTCACGGCAGAGCTCACTGAAGGCTGATGGGCAGTTGAGTGGAATAATCCATGGATGGGTGGATGGATGGATGGATGGACAGATGTGTGGACAGACAGATGGATGTAGAGAAGGGTGGGTGGGTGGATAAATGGATGGGTGGATGGATGGGTGGGTGGGTGGGTGGATGGATGGATGGACAGGCAGGTGGGTGGGTGGATGGATGGACAGATGGATGAATGGATGGATGGGTGGGTGGATGGATGGACAGATGGGTGGACAGATGGACAAATAGGTGGGTGGATGGATGTACGGATGGAGAGACGGGTGGGTGGATGGATGGGTGGACAGGTGGGTAGACAGATGGATGGATAGTCAGATGGGTAGATGGATGGATGGATAGAAAGATGGGTGAACAGATGGATGGATGGGCGGGTGGATGGGTGGGCAGATGAGTAGGTTGGGTGGATGGGTGGTAGGTAGACAAACAGGTGGGTGGTTGGATGGGTGAATGAGTAGATGGATATTTGGGTGGGTGAGTGGATGGGTGGGTAACTTGAGAGATGGATGGATGGATGGATGGACAGACAGATGGGTGGATGGAGAGGAGCAGATGACGGATGAGTAGGTAGAAGGTGACTGAGGAGATAGACGGGTGGGTAGATGGAAGGGTAAGGGATAGGGATGGAGAGATGAGTGGCTGGCTGATTTTGGTTAACTGTGAGTGTGTGTGTGTGTATGTGCATGCACAGTACTGGGGATTGAGACCAGGAGCATTCAACCTCCGAGCTACACTCCCAGCCCTATATTTTTTTCTTTTTTGTAGTACTGGGGGTGGAATCCAGGGGGGTTCTACCTAAGCATGACACCCTCAGACCTATTTTTAATTCTTTATTTTGAAACTGGGTCTCACTAAGTTACAGAGGGCCTCACAAGTAGCTAAGGCTGGCGGTGAACCTGTAGGATCCTCCTGTCTCAGTCTCCCAAGTACTGGGATTACAAGCATGCAGGTTGTTTTAAAACAGAGTCTTGCCAGGTGTAGTAGTGCACGCTTGTCACCCCAGCATTCGAGAGGCTGAGACAGGAAGATGGCAGTTCGCGGCCAGCCTCAGCTACTTAGCGAGGCCCTCTGCAATTTAGTGAGACCCTGTTTCAAAATAAAAAATAAAAAGTAGGGCTAGCTTGGAGGTAGAATGCCCCTGGGTTCCATCCCCAGTACCATACCGCAAAAACAAAAACAAAAAAAACTAAAATGGCATCTTGTTTTATTACTGAAGGCCTCACTAAATGGCCGAGGCTAGCCTTGAACCTTGTGACCTTCCCGGCTCAGCTTCTCAAATCCTGGGATTACAGGTGGACCAGTGCACTCAGCTTGTGTGCGATACTGCGGACTGACCTCTGAACTACACCCCTAGCCTTTTTTGTTTTTGAAATAGGGTCTCAGTAGATTGCTGAGGTTTTCTATATCTATATTGCCATGGTTGTCCTTGAACCCGAGATCCTCCTGTCTCAGCCTCCCAAATACTGGGATTATAGGTGTGAGCCACCACGCCTGGCCAGCCTAGTGGTGGGTTTTTGTTTTTTGTTTTTGGTGATGGGGATTGAACCCAGGGGCATTCTACCTCTGAGCTGCAGCCCCCAGCTTGGCTTTTTATTCTTTATTTTGAAACAGAGTCTCGCTGAGTCGTGAGGGCCTCACTAAGTAGCAGAGGCTAGCCATGAACCCTGATCCTACTGTCTCAACCTCCCAAGTACTGGAATTACAAACATGCTCAGCTCAGCTTGATGGTTTTAACTTGGTTTTTCTCACACTCAAAACACTATTTTGGAGCTGGATATGGTGTTGCACGTTTGTTATCCCAGTACTTAGGAGGCCAAGTCAAGAGGATCGAAGGTTCGAGAACAGCCTCAGTAAGTAGTGAGACTCTCATCAACCTAGTGAGACCCTGTTTCAAGATAAAACAAAACTGGAGCCCGGCATGGTGGCGCACACTTGCCACCCCAGTCCTTGGGAAGCTGAGATAGGAGAATCGTAGATTCAAAGCCAGTCCCAGCTATTTAATAGGCCCGTAATTTATTAAGACCCTGTTTCAAAAGTAGAGCCAGGCATGGTGCTGCACGCTTGTAATCTCAGCACTTAGGAGGCTGACAGGAGGACTGCAGGTTTACGGCCAACTTCAGCTACTTAGGCCCTCTGCAATTTAGTGAGACCCTTTTTTAAAATAAAGAATAAGCGCTGGGCATGGCGGTGCACGCTTGTAATCCCTGCCTGCACTTGGGAGGCAAGAGGCAGGAGGATCACGCAGGTTCAAAGCCAGCCTCGCTGGCTTAAGAGACCCTGTTTCCAAATAAAATATAAAAAAAGGTCTGGGAGTGTAGCCCGGAGGTAGAAAGCCTCTGGGTTCCACCCCCAGTACTGTGGCAGCCTGGCTCAGTCAGGAATAATAAATCCAGCACTAAATACGCTTGAGATCAATTTTATCTCAAAAAGATGGGCAAGGATTCGGTTGCAGTTCTGCAGCCACTTATCTGCAGCGATTCTTTCCCTTTTATGAAATTAACTCCTTTAAGCTCCTATTCACGGCGCTAAATGTGGAGATTCCTCTCCGGGAAAGAATCTGACCTGGATCGATGCTTCTTGTGCAATCAACCGCTTTATTCTAGACACCAGATTTTTTATATTTCCTATTTCCCCGAGATTCCCTAGTAGAAAAGTGCAAACACCCAAAATACAATAGTGAGATACACATGCAAATCACCAACCCTGAACAAGACAGAAGTGAGGCCTGTGACATCACAGGTCCTTGTGATTGAAATCAGTCCCATGACCCCAGGTGGGTCTTGTGCTCCGAGCCAGCCCCTCTGGCCTTGCAGCTGCAGAGGCTTTTAGTGGGCAAGTTCCAGAGGAACAAAAGTCACACCCAAAATCACTTGAAGAATTTAGTTTTTAAAATCACTTGAAGAATCCAGTTTTTAAGAGTTTTCTTTTAACCCTTTCAGAACTTTCCATCCCTAGGGCTTAGTCCATATGGCAGGCATGGGGAGATATGGCGATCCAGGGGGATGCGATGGAGGTCTCCCAGGTTTCATCTGCATTACCTTCTAAAGTCTGAAAGCTTAAGCAAGCTCATAACACAGTTTAGCAGGTAAATACCAAGAAATAACATGAAGTTTTTAGATTTAGTTGTCAGATGTACTTCTCTAGCTGCTGAGCACTTTTCCTCAAACGATAGGCTTATTAGAAGCCTATTCCTCTTTTTTTTTTTTTTTTTTTTTTTTTGGTGGTACTGGGGTTCCTGGAAGCCCTCCTTCCTCCGGGCTATACTCCCAGACCTATTTTATATTTTTGAAACAGGGTCTCTTACGCCAGCACGACTGGCTTCGAACCTGCTCGGCTTCGAACCTGCTCGATCCTCCTGTCTCCGCCTCGGGGATTACAAGCGTGCGCCACCACGCCCGGCCTATTCCTCTTTTAATAATCCGTTTCCTCACCACAATCCTTCTGCAACCTGCTTTTAATCTTTCTAATTCCTTTCTTTCCCATTTGGGACAATCTTAGGATAAGCTCCTCTTCATACAAAAATGCTTTCTTATTCTCACCATATTTTCTTTCTTTCACATTTACACATCTATTCTATCTGTCCTTTGTTCTGACATAGCTATTTTAACCAGGTGGTGTCGCCTGTCTCCAGGCAGCGCTATCACTAGGTGCAAAGGTCAAGATTCCTCCTAGCCCTGGGCTCTATTGTAATGATTAGAATGAAGGTCAAGGAGATAGGGAGGAATTCTGCATTTGTAATTGCTGTAGCAGGAATGCTTCCACAGTATCTGAATTCTGACTAGATTTACATCTTTGAGCAAAGCCGAGGGCATTTAAAGGCTTAGACAAATTACTAGAAATTTTTCCACGGACTCAGTTTCTCCCACAGTCCTGATTCTTGGGATCCTGTTTTACATCATTGGAGCTTTTTAGAGTAGAAATCTAAGAGCAGGGAGTATTTCTGCCAGAGATGACGCCTCCTTCCTCAGGGCGTGGCCGAGGGCGGGCGGTGGCACAGTACCACCAAAAAAAAAAAAAAAAAGAATAAAAAATAAGACTGGAGGTATAACATGGAGGTAGAATGCCCCTGGGTTCCATCCCCAGTACCGCAAAAAATAAATAAATAAAATCAGGCTGGGGCTATAGCTCAGAGGTAGAACGTCCTTGGGTTTAGGCCCCAATACCACGGGAAAAAATAAAAAATGATTTTGTGGTCAGGCATGGTGGCACACATGTGTAATCCCAGCACCTGGGAGGCTGAGACAGGAGGGTCGAAGGTTCGTGGCCAGCCTCAGTAACTTAGGGAGCTCCTCGGCAACTTAGCAAGACCCTGCTTCCAAATAAAAAAAAAGAAAATAGGGCTGAGACGTAGCTGTTGCAACGCCCCTAGGTTCAGTCCAGCTCTCAGTCCGGCTCACACAAGACCTGTGTTCTGTGACATGAGGCCGTGGCACCCCGTTTCAGGGTCTGGTGGTGGAGCGGCTCGCCAGCTCGTGGCCCGCGGTGCCGGGGGCTGGACCACGGGGCACTTCACAGGGACAGGGTGGCCGATACTGGGGACTCCTGTGGCGCTGGGAGAGGCTGGGCATGGCCGCGCTCCTTCCCATCCTGAACCCCAAGACCAGGACCCGGTGTGCGGCCGCTTCTGCAGGCTGGCGGGTGGCGGAGCTCGCTGCCACGCAGGAGAGCTGGGCAGGATGTACCAGAAGCTGTGTTTAATCATCAGATGCAACAGAAGCCAGGCCAAACAGAAACATACAAACGAGACCTTGGGTCATCACATCCGCCCCGGCGCCCTCGACGCTGGTCGAGACGCGGCTTAAGGCGCAGTCCGGCCGCAGCAGCAGGACCGGGCCAGCCTCCACCTGGCTCCAGGAGGAAGGTCCAGCTGCTCCGGTGCCCAGCTCGCCCCGTTCTTAGGAAACACAGGAATAGCTAAAGGAGGCATTCAGAAATGTTTTTTGGGGAGTCACCCTTCCCTAGGAGAGGCGGGGCAGACGGGACAGGTCTAGGTGCCGTCGTCCTGCCTCTGGGGGCGGAGGTGTGTCCAAGGCCCGATGAGGACAGATGCGGGCTGTCGCCTGGCCATGGCTGTGCTGCCGGGGACCACGCAGGGGGTGCTCGGCCTCACCGCGGTGGAGAGAGGCCTTCCTGGAGCCTGGAGGCTGCGTGCTTGGGGCGTGGCGGGCGCTTGTGCAGGGCGCCGGCTTCCCAGATGCAGTGCGCAGCGTGCCGTGCGGCCGGCGCCAGCGGGCTCTGCAGCGTCCACGCGGGTGAGGTAGAGGACGAGGCCTGCGGGGCTGCGCTGCAGGGGTGCGGCCTGGCGTGAGGGAGCGCCCGGGGCGTGTCCACGGCCTGCCTGGCACCTGGCCTGCCGCGTGGCCGCTCCCAGACTCGTGCCGTCGGGTAACAGTGCCAGAAGCTCAGAGAACAGCGACCCTTTATTAAAGCACGGGCGGAGCGTGGGCCGCCCTGGCTGCATCTACTTCACAGGCCGCGCCACGGCGTCGGGCCTGGGACCCCATGCTGACCCTCAGCTCGGGCTCCGGCAGGCAGAGGCCGCCTCGGCCTCCTGAGTTCAGCCAGAGGCAGCCATTTCCAGGGAGCAGGTGTCTTGCAGAGAAGGCCCCAGGGCCGCAGCGGGGAGAAGCACCAAAGGGGCCGGCCTCGGCAGAGCACGCAGCTGGAAGACGAGTGGCTGGAGGCCGGTGGCCGCTGGGTGTGGGGCGGGCGGCAGCAGGAGGGGCCGCAGGGACCTCATGGAGGGCTGAGCACCAGGTGGGAGGGGAGGCTCGGGCGCAGGACGAGTCCAGGGTGGGAGGCGGCTGGCCGTGCCTCCTGCCGGTGCCAACCTGTCCCAGGGTCTGGGTGCTTCGCAGGCAGCTGCGAGGGTGCCCGCTTCCACCCTAGGCTGAGGTCCCGGGTGGGGCCTGCTCCGTGGGTGCTGGGGTGCTGCTGGGCTCCTGGTCAGGGGCGGACGGCACCGCCTCCTCAGGTGTGGATGGACCTGGGGGCTGCTCGCCTGGCCGGGGGCGCTTGGCCGCTTCGTCAGCTGGGGGCTGGCTGAGGGGGGCGTCCGAGTCCTTTGGAGGCTGTGGGCTGTCGGCTGCAGTTGGAGTCCACGAGGGCTGAGGTAGGTCTTTCTGCAGAAGAGAAGCCGTTGCTAAGTTGGGGCACGAGCCCAAAGCCGACACTGGTACCTCGCGCCACAGGCCGCCGGACGGGCAGAGCTGTGGGGAGTGGCCTTCCCCAAAGGGTCTGGACTTCAGCTGAGGCCAAGCAGGAGGCCCCAAGGTAAGGGGTGAGCATGAGGGGCGCAGACACAGCCTCCCCCCCCCCCGCTGCAGGAGACCTGGGGTCACGGCATGGGGCTGGGGATCTATCTCGCTTTCCCCCTCCAGGGTAACCCAGGGCTGCGGGCTGCTCCTGCCGTGGCCGCAGGGGAAGCTGGCACGGTTACGCTGCACACGAGCAGGTGCCGCTGCGCTTCGGAAAGTGCAAGTTTGGCAAAGGAAGTGTCGGCATCCCGGCAAAAGCGCGCACAGCCTCAGTCCCACCAGCTGGGAGCCGCTGCTGGGGCCACGTGCTGGGACAGCCAAGCACGGCCTTCCAGAGGCAGGGCCGGGGCCAGGGCACTAGTGAAACATAAGGGGGGCTTACTCAACTTTAACCGGCTAGGGCTTACTGGGCTACTATTCTCGCAGTCATAGCAAACTGGTATTCACCGCAAAGCCGCTGCCCGTCCAGAACGCGCCCAGCTCCCGGCGCCACAGGGCCACGGCGCAGCTCGTCACCAGCGTGCAGGGCACCAGGTAGAGGAGGGCAGGCTGGCCGCGCTGCATGAGCGCCAGGGCCACGAACGTCACCAGGAGGCCGATGCCGTAGGCTGGGGGGAGAGGGCGCGTCACCGTGGCTGACTGCGCTCACCTGCCTCGCCCTGGGAACGCAGCGGGCGGGGCTGGGCCATGGGTCTGTTCCTTGAGAGCCAGCCGGGGAGGGGGACGCGGCAGAAGGGCCTTGGTGTAGCGCTGGGGGACAAGCAGCGGGGCTCCTGCATGCCGCCCGAGCTCTGTTGCTGACCCCGGCCAGAGAAGAGCGATTCACAGGCCACCGGCTCTGCAGGGCCTGAGGCTACGCGGACATTTGGTGGGTGTGGGCAGAAAGAGTGGGCGGCTCGACGCCGTGAAAAAGACACGGAGAGGATGAAGAGACAAAAACGGGAGCCGCGGACACACGAGAAGGGACAGCGATCCCGCGGGCAGCCTCCACAGCCACGCCACAGAACCTACCGACGGTGCAGGCCACGAAGTAGACCCTGGAGGACTGGGCCTGGATGTCGAACCTGTGGCAATAGGCCACCAGCAGCCCTGGGAGGAAGCACAGGCGGCGCATCACGGGCCAGCGCCCGCGGAGGGGCCGACCCGAGGCCACGGCCAGCGGAGGAGGGCCTGCGCAGGGCCTGAGAGGCAGCTGGAGGTGCATGCCAGGCCTCCTGCCCTTAGCTCCCAGGTCCTAGGCCTCGCCTGGCCCCACCTGCCACCTGCTAGGACCACCTCAGTCCCTGCCCCGAGAAGCCGCCCGGCCCGGTTCCAGGCTGCGCAAGCCCTCTTGACACCCAGGGGCCGTGATACCTGGCACCAGGATGTCTCCAAAGCCCAGGAGCGAGAAGGGCCGGTCACACAGGGCCAGTGGCGAGGCGTTCAGCCTGGGCACCTTCAGGACCATGGGCAGCTACAGAGAAAGCGGAGGTGAATCCTCTCCAGGCCTCCCTCGGGCCAGCCAGGCCCATGCCACCCACCCGCCAGCCCGCCCGCGCTCCAGGGCAGGGCCTGGCCCAGGGCATCCGTACCTTCTCGTGGGTGGCCGAATTCGAGGGCCCGGTGGCCACCTCCACCATTATGCTGCTTCCGCTCTGCAGGACACACACGGGCCTGTCAGAGGGCGGGGGGAGAGTGCGCGGGGAGGGGGCGCGGGGAGGGGGAGGGCACCTACCTTGGTCAGGAAGGGCGTGACGAAGACGAAGAAGATGTCATAGACGAAGAGCACCAGCAGTAGCAGCGTGCAGGCCTGCGGCGGGCGGGCGGGCGGGCGGGCTCCTGAGGCCGGCACACGCGCCCGCGGCCTTCCCAGGGAGCCCGTGGAGTGAGCACACAGGAGGCCACGCTGGCGCCCCCGCCCCGCCCCAAGGCCCGTCAGACCTGCGGCCAGCTGGCCCCTCACCTTGAAGGTTGGGAGGCGGATGGTCTTCAGCATGTACAGGCAGAAGGCGATGCCGAGGGCGTCCTGCAGGCTCCAGGCCCACCTGCGGGTGAGCATCATGGCCAGGCTGCGCCCTACCACACCCCGAGGCCAAACCTGCACCTCTGCCACCAGGCAATGGATGACGCGTGCAGCAGCCTCCGCTCCACACCCAGGAGGGAGGCGCAGGCTCCACAGGGCGTGGGGCGTGTGCTGGGGACACTGTGTGGCTACAAATTCCAGATTCTTTTCCCAAAACATGAACTAGTGAGAAAGTGAAGCTTGTACCCAGGCCTGCTGGCCACGCCTGTCGTCCCAGTACTTGGGAGGCTGAGACAGGTTTGAGGACAGCCTCAGCAAGTAGTAAGACTCATTAACCTAGTGAGGCCCTGTTTCAAAGTAAAAATCAAATAGGGCTGGAATGTAGCTCAGAGGTAGAATGTTCCTGGGTTTAACCCCATCCCCCCCCCCACTAAAGCTTGTGGCAACTGAGTCCACGTGGAACCCCTGGGTCCTGAGAGAGGGCAGCCTCTGGAGGACAGGCCTTGGGGCTGGCCATGTGGCCAAGACACAAACACAGGGTGCTACTGTCTTGAAGCCGACAGCCCAACCGTGCCAGCCCCTGCCGGGCGAGCGGCCTCAGCGCTCCTGAGGCACCTGGAAGAGGAGGCGCTTTGCTTGGCCAGGACAGACCCTGCTCGCTGCAGCGGCCATGCGGGAAGCTACCTGCGCACACGTGGACGGCAGGGATCCCACACAGGAGAGCCCTGGGGTGAGCGGCGCAGGGCTTCCTGGCCTGGACTGAACTCTAAGAGTTCCTGTTCTGTGTCCAAAGGACTTAAAATATTTTCACGTTTTCCCTCTGCCAGCTTCATCTGTTGTGCTTCCAAACACACCGAAGCCAAGAGCACTCGGCTGCCTCGGGAAAGGCTCAGGGACACGCCAGACGGTGTCGGACGCGTGGAGCCAGTGGGGCCATGGCGCTGGGCGCTCTGGCTCTGGGGGAGGCCGGCCAGTGTGTGTGGAGAGCAAGCACGTGGCATCCGCCCACCCCATGGCCGGGAGGGTCCCGCCGGGCGCCAGCTGAGCCCGCAGCACGGCGGCTGTGGACAGGGCACCCGGGGCCGGTGGCTCCATGCCACTGTAATCAGATCCCACCCCGGGCTCGGGCACCCAGCCAGCCCAGGTGAAACTGGATGCAGGGCAGGCAGGGGACCAGCATGGCGGCCACTCAAGGTGAGCCCAGGGCAAGGGCGTTCGGTAACGAGCGGAGGCCGCTCCAGGCTGGGGGGCAACTGAGGACAGCGGGCCTGCTGCCGGGACCCCGGGCGGGGACTTACTGGTCCTCGTTGCGGAAGATGCCCCACACCACGCTGACGGCGATACAGAAGAGCGCCAGGAGAAGCATGCAGACCTGCGGGCGCTTGTGGAGGTAGGGCAGGCTGTTGCTGGGGATCCTGAGGGGGGACCGCCATCAGCACCCCAGAACCCCACCGCCACACAGCCCTCCACCTCCCCGGCCCGCCTGGCGCCACCCCGCCCTCTGCCGTCAGCTCAATGCCCCTCGCAGGGACAAGGCAGAGGGTCCGAGGGCCACAGGCATAGGGCAGGCACCTGCCTGCCTCGGCCCCCAACCCATGGAGCCCCGAGGCCCCTCCCTGGCCAGGCCAGCCTCCCCACGCTCCCCTGATCTTGCCTAAAGCTCCAGCAGCCCCCACTCACTCCAAGACCCAGCCCAGTGCCCAGGCCATGATGGCCCACTGCCCGACCCGGGTGCACAGACGCCCTCTGCTGACGGGACACGCGCCAGGCTCACAGGGAGGAGTCCTGGGGCTTCAGGGTCAGGCCGGGCGCTCACCTGCACTTGCAGAACGGCAGCCTGCGCACGCAGGGCGCCAGGCAGCTGTAGAGGCCGGTGGAGGAGGCCAGGCAGAAGATGCCAATGATCACGTAGACTGCGGGAGGGCGGGGAAGGGTCAGGGCTGCAGCGCGCCCGCCACCCACCGCCCACCGCCCGCCGCGCACCACCCGCCGCCCGCCGCCCGAGGCGCACCGAGCTGGTCGTAGAAGTAGTAGAGCAGCACCAGCATGGAGCAGCACATGACCACGAACACGCAGATCATGACGGGCGTCACGTCCAGCGCCTCATCTTGCTTCTCCAGCGCGTCATCCCGCTTGTGCTTCATGTACCTTCTTTGAAGACGCCACAGGTCACAGGGCACCGCCGCGGCCCGGCTCCCCGCAGCCCCACAGGTCACAGGGCACCGCCGCAGACCGGCTCCCCACAACCCCACAGGTCACAGGGCACCGCCACGGCACCACAGGTCACAGGGCGCCGCCGCGGCCCGGCTCCCCGCGGCCCTGCGTCTTGGCGCCCTCACTTGGGGAGGAGGAGGAAGACTTTCCGAGGACCTCCAACCTGTAGGGGCTCCCCCACCAGCCCCACACCGCCCTCTGGGCCTCGCTCGGCTCCAGGAGGCTCTCTGGTGAGGGCCCGCCCTGCGCGCGGCACTCACTTCTTGACGTCCCGGCTGCCAGCCCAGTAGCCACCGACAGCGACGGTGCCCACAGCCATGATGAAGATGATGACCATGTTGTAGTCCAGCACTGGCTCGTTGGGGGCGTACAGCGCCACCCGCACCGCGTGCCCGAAGTTCTGCCTCGAGAACAGGCCCCGTGAGCACGGGCCCGGCACACCCCGCGCCCCCCCCCCCCGCCCACGAGGCGGCACGCACCCTGAAGATGTCCAGCATGTCTCTGTGGCTGAGCAGGGCCACCGGGATGCCGATCTCCTCGTACTGCGTCTTGTTGCCTCCCGGGGGCACCTGAAGCAGAGGGAGGCAGGGGCACCCACACGCCTCGGGCGCCAGCCAAGCCCCGCCAGGAGGCCCTGGGCAGGACAGTGGCCCGCGCCGTGGCAGCTCCGCCAGGCCCGCTCTCAGCCACAGCCCCACGGCCAGCCCTGGCCCCGCTGGGGGTAAGGTCTCTAGTCAGCCCCCGGAATCCTACTAGAACAGGCCCTCCGCGCCCACATCTCAGGTCTGTCGCCACATCGGCAGCTTGGAGAGAAGACTGCGGCCCTTGCCTTACGGACGAGACCTCGCTGCCAGACTCTGCCAGGTTTCCCCACCCTCACGTAGGCCGGCTCTCCCCAGGGCCACCCCACCCAGGGATGCGCCCGGGCGGCGGGCAGGCGTACCAGCTTCTCCTTGCTGACAATGAGCAGCCCGCGGGCCCCGCTGCCCTGGGCCAGCCGCACTTTCTCATAGAAGGTGCAGTTCCCACGGGCCACCAGTGGGACCTGGTTGCTGAAGCCGCCGGCCGGGAGGTCGCCGGGGGAGCAGAGCAGAGAGGACGTCCAGTTGCGCAGCTGCAGGAGGGACTGAAGGAGGCCGGCCGCTTAGAGCTGCCTGACTCGCGCCGTGGGTCCTGAGACCCCAGCCCTGCCCCACCGTAAGGGACGGAGAGGACGGGACTGGGGGCCTCTAGGAGCCTGGTGAGTGGACACAGGCGCCTGGCGGCAGCGCTTATACCCAGGGCCAGATCCACAAACACCAACTAGCTCTCCCTGCCTTCCCGGTGGCCCCAAGAGGTGCGCACACTGTCCCCGAGAGGCTGAGGCCCCAGGCCCAGCAGCTGGTGGGCCAGGGCCGCTGGGGACGAGGTCGGCCACCAAAACCCAGGCCCTGTGCACTCTGGGTTACAACTTGCTGCGTGGCCAGCGTGGACAGGGCCCATTTCTCCTGAGTCACGTTTGGGAGGCGCTGGCAGCTCCATGCAGCGGCAGGCCTCAGATGCAGACGGGAGCCTGCCGCGCCCCTCACAAACCCTAGCCGGCACTCTGCTCTGTTCTCCAAACTTCTGACTAACGCAGCCGCGACACAGTCGGAAGACAAGGAAGGTCCTCGCCATGGACCAGGCATCCCAGGGCCCCACAGCAGGGGGAGGGACGCATGCAGGAGCACATGCACACGACAGGCACACTCCTGCACCTGCACACATTCTGCGCACACGTGCTCGCACACCAGCTTGAGCACGACACATACGCACTCTCGTGTGCACACAACTGTGGACGTGCACACACATCGTGCAAAAGGCAGACAGGAGGGACAGAAGGCGGCAGCTGCTGGGAGGACCGCCTCCAGCACCTGCAGGGTCTGACCCAGGCAGAGCAGCGTGGGGGGTGGCCGGGCCGCAGCCAGCGCCCACCTGGAGTCCAGGGCCCTCTGGGCAGAGTGGCAGAAGCCCTGGCCCCTTGGTCCAGGCCCACCCTGTCCTGGCCCCTGCACTGAGCAGTGGTGGACGGGGCAGCACAAGTGGCCGCCGGCAGCCCCACCTGGCCAGCGCCTCAGTCGGCCTGCCGGCCAGCACCCAAACAATCCTCTAGTCACTCGTTCACTCACTGAGTGGATGGCGATGAACCCAGGGCGTTCTACCTCTGAACTACACTTCAGCCCAGTTTTATTTTTTATTTGGCAACAGGGTCTCACTAAGTTGCAGAGGGCCTCATTAAGTTGCTGAGGCTGGCCTCGAACCTGCGATCCTCCTGTCTCAGCCTCTCAGGTACTGGGGTGAGGTGTGTGCCAGCGTACCTGGCTGTGCTCTCCTGTGACCGAGTGGCCAAGGGGCGCCTGTGAAGGCTCGCCTCCACCCCTCTGGGCCTGGGCAGCCAGCCAGGCCTCGCAGGCTGGGTGGGAGGAGTAGCAATACGGCCGCAGCCCCGAGGCCCCCCGTGACTGGCCGTACTCACCGCTTTGCCCAGGTCGTGCGGCAGGTGGGCCCACTGTGGGTTGTAGAGAATGCAGTAGTCCTTGCCTTTGGGGCCCCCTCTCTCGGAAACCACGCGTACCATGCCGTACTCGCCAGCCACCTGCGGTGCAAGACAGCGGTGAAGATGCCACAGGTCCCGGACCCATGGGGTCTAAGAACACGAGGAGGCCGGCACGGTGTGTCTCAGCGGGACTGACGGGAGACAGACAAGCCGTACGTCCTATTTCTGAGGAGTGGGGAGGAATCCCAGAGCCTCACGTACTCCAGGAGAGGGCTAAGGACTAAGCAACCCCACCCCCAATCTCACAGCTAGGGAAACCTGAGGGCGGCGAGGTGCCGACCAGCATGCCTTCCCAGAGGCCCCAGCCACAGCCAGCTGTGTCCAGCTGTTCTGTGTTAATACGAACAGATGGCACCTCGTGGGGCTCTGTGACCAGTGGAGACAGGAGGGTGAAGGTCCTGGAAGGAGCCCTCATGGGTGCCGGGGGCCGTGCCAACCAGGACCATGGGCAAGGCAGGAAGTCTGAAGCCTGCAACCTCCAGCACCCCAGCAAGTTTGGGAGTGGCCTTTGACCCCAGGCCCACATCACAGCTGGTCACATGACTGGTCTGAGCAGGCGTGAGTGCGGAGGTGGGGGGTTCCCTGCCCAAGGCCCCTCAGCTCACAGGGGAAGTGAGGCGGAAGTGGACAGGGCTTGTGGCCCAGGGCAGGACGGCTGGCATGCGAGGCGACGGCTGGCATCCAGCAGCAGACAGAGGCTGAGGCCTCCTGCCCCCGCCCACAGCTCACAGCCTGCGCTCCCCTCCCCGGCCCTGCCAGCAGCCCGGCGTGAAGCTGGGGAGACCGAGTCAGCCCAGAGGAGGCGGGGCAGCTACCCAACTCGCCGAGGGGCAGAGTGGGGCTGGCAGAGACCCTCGGTCCCGCTGCTGCGCGTGAGGTGGAGGGGCTGCAGAGCCCTCATAGCACAGACCTCCCGTCTGCTCTCAGCACCCTGCGGCCCTGAGGCCATGTGCCAGGCCCCCAACCCAAGGGCCTCCAGCATGGCATGGCCCGGGCTGCGAGAGGCCCCAGGGCTCCTCCCACAGTACCTTGAGGCTCCTTGGGGCAGAGGCACCTGGTGTCCCTGAGGACCTGCTAGGGCAACGGGCCAGCCGACACTGGCCTGGCAACACATGGGCGGGCGCAGACCTGAACCCATCCCTGAGACCGGCCCGGGAGGGGCCACACCGTGGCAGGGGCCACCTGGAGCTTCACTGAGCTGGGAGACAGGAAAGGGAGCTCTGACCTGGCCAAGGGGTCTCAATCCAGCCCTGGAGCAGCCCGTTGAGCCCCGGGCACCCCGAGATGGCAGTGCTGGTGACAGCCCGTGGCACCCGGCCTCCGCAGCCTGCAGCCGGCGTGCGCTGCTGTCCTGCTGCGCAGGGGCTCACCGGAGCGCGGGCCGCGCACTGCGTCAGCTCTGGCGGGGGAGACAAACCGAGCTAACGAGCAGGAGGCAGAGCCCAGTGGACGGCCGCTGTCACCAGCTCGCACAGGCAGCAAGGGCCACGGGAAGCAGCAGGCAGGAGTGTCCTTCCCCAGGTCCCCCACACCTGCCCACTGTGTGGCGCCCTTTGGTGTGGCCCTCCAACAGATCCCTGACCTTCAGGGCCCCACGCCTGCTCCAGAAAGGGCTTATGGGCCACAGAGGGTCTTAGACCCCACGGCCCAAACCAGGTCCACCTTCTGGGTCTTAAGAGTTCTACCAGAACAAGCCCACTCCCGGCGCAAGGTCCCTGCTCCCCCACCACATCAGTGCCCACAGGGCCCAAACACTTACTGTCCGGCCCACCCTGGAAGAAATGGCAGCCCCCAGTCCTGTGGGATCAGGGCTTTTAGTGAGAAGTGCCTTTTGTGTAAAACGGAAATTGATAGAACCGTTTCTCTTCAGAAAGGTCATTTAAGAGCACAAAAGCACCCTCATGGGTTTTCCTCCCCACAATCTGCAAAACTGGTTTTCTGTTTCAAAAACAAAAAAGGCCTGTGCTTTTGTTAACCGCCAGGAGAAGCACCGGCTGCTGGGAATAGTCTCCTCGCCTGCTGAGTTACAGGACCTGGCGCCTGCATCCCAGCTCCTGGGAGGCTGAGAAGGAAGGATCGCAGGTTTGAGACCAGCCTCTGCAACTTAGCGAACCCTGTTTCAAAATAAAAAATAAGAGCCGGGCGTGGTGGCGCACACTTGTAATCCCAGCATTCGGGAGGCTGAGACAGGAGAATCATGGTTCGCGACAGCCTCAGCTACTTAGTGAAGCCTTCCGCAACTCAGTGAGACCGTTTCAAAAATAAAGAATAAAATATTGGGCTGGGGGTGTAGCTCAAAAGTAGAATGCCTCTGGGCACCATTCCTAGTACAAAACAAAAACAAAACAAAACAAAAACACCTTATAAAGGACCTGGGAGAAGCTCCGGAGAGGCCCCAGCTCCAAAGTGCTCCAGCTGGGCTGGAGCTCGAAGGCCACAGGAGTGGGACTGCCTAGGTCTGGCCCAACGTGCAGCACCTGCACCTCCCTTGGCTGGAAAACACCCCTGCAGAAGCCTTGGGCCCGGCTCGACCCCCAAGCGCAGGAGGCGCAGCTGGGAGGAAGGTGGGCGCCGGCACTCCCTGCCCCCGGCTCAGCATGGCGCCCCTGCACTCACCCCGCACCCCTGTGGGAGCAGGCAGGCAGGGTACCCCTGGAGAATTTGGACCGGAGGTTAGGAGGGTCACCTAACAGTCCTGCCCACCGCGGGTGGGCGTGGCCTCAGAGCCCCACCCAGCAAGAAATCCCCGCCCCGCTCACACCTCCGCCTGGCCACTAGCCTAGGCTCCGCACTCAGGTCGAAGGCAGAGTCCAGGGTGCAAAGGCCCCAGCAGCAGGCACCCACGCCTTCCGCCTCCGCCTGGCCAGCTCTGCCCTGCCCTGCCCCTCTGCCTGGAGGAGCTGGGTGCTGGGTAGGCAGCGAGGGAACGCATGCCCAGGAGATCAGGGTCAAGGAAAGCATACTCCAGCCCCTCCTAGGAAGGAAGGTGGTTCCGTGGTGTTCATCGGGCCTGAATAGGAACATTACATGTGGCTGAGAGGCGCCAAGATGCCAGGAACCAAAACCTCGGAGGCCGCCTTAGACTGTTGCTACGCTCACGCCAGGAAACAAACACGCCAACAGTCGCAGACGCCGGGGATCGGAGGCCAGAGAGGACACGTTGTTGGGAAACAGGGGACTTTTCCCCTCGGTTAATGTCTACAAAGGGGCTTCCAACATATACAACCCAACGCCGGCCACGCCCTCTGACCCCTCCCCTGCCCGGGACTTTTTTGTGTGTGTGGTCCAGGGGATTGAACCCTGGGGCATTTTACCACCCAGCTACATCCCCAGCCTGCCACCGCCCTCGGCATATATGGGCATATACATATGGGCATATACCAGCGTGACTGACAAACGCTTGCAACACTCTGCACGGTCCAAGGAGGCCACGCCCCGAGGAAGGAGGAGTCATCTCTGGCAGAAATACTCCCTGCTCTTAGATTTCTACTCTAAAAAGCTCCAATGATGGAAAACAGGATTCCAAGAATCAGGACTGTGGGAGAAACTGAGTCCGTGGAATATAAATTTTCTAGTAATTTGTCTAAGCCTCTAACCACCCTCGGCTTTGCTCAAAGATGTAATTCTAGTCAGAATTCAGATACTGTGGAAGCATTCCTGCTACAGCAATTACAAATGCAGAATTCCTCCCTGTCTCTGACCTTCATTCTAATCATTACAATAGAGCCGAGGGCTAGGAGGAATCTTGACCTTCGCACCTAGTGATAGCACTGCCTGGAGACAGGGCGACACCACCTGGTTAAAATAGTTATGACAGAACAAAAGACACATAATAATAACTTCATGTTGTTTTTTAGGCCCTGTCTACTAAATTATATTTTAAGTGTTTAATAGGGTGAAGCGTTCAGACAGCAGATGGTATTGCAGAAAAAATCCGGCAGACATTCATTGATATCCTCTAAATCATCATAAATGTACATGGATTTCCCTACGCCAACTACATGTATGAAAGCTGGAATCTCGGACTTCGTCCCCCATTCAGCTCAAAGGAGGTTGCTAGATAGAGAAGGACATTGGACTAAGCCCTAGGAATAAAAGTTCAGAAAGGGTTAAAGAAAACTCTTAAAAACTGGATTCCTCAAGTGATTTTGGGTGTGACTTTTGTTCCTCTGGAACTTGCCCACTAAAAGCCTCTGCAGCTGCAAGGCCAGAGGGGCTGGCTCAGAGCACAAGACCCACCTGGGGTCATGGGACTGATTTCAATCACAAGGACCTGTGATGTCACAGGCCTCACTTCTGTCTTGTTCAGGGTTGGTGATTTGCATGTGTATCTCACTATTGTATTTTGGGTGTTTGCACTTTTCTACTAGGGAATCTCGGGGAAATAGGGAAATATAAAAAATCCTGTGTCTAGAATAAAGTGTTCGATTGCACGAGAAGCATCGATCCATGTCAGATTCTTTCCCGGAGAGGAATCTCCACATTTAGCGCCGAGAATAGGAAATAAAATAAATAGGAAATAAACCAGCCATGCTGGTTTAAGAGACCCTGTTTCCAAATAAAAATATAAAATCGGCCTGGGAGTGTAGCCCAGAGGTAGAAGGGCTTCCAGGAACCCCAGTACCACCAAAAAATTAAAAATAAAATTAAATAAAATAAACTTCCTACTGTCACTCCCCTGTTGTCTGCTAATTTGATTCTTTGACTCCTCTGTAAGACAAGGATCCAGTAAGAAACGTTTCACGGGGAGCCGCTCCCGCCCTGCCCTCCTCTGGCCCCAGCCCTGCCTCCAGCCCGAGGCGAGGCCCAGCAGAAGCGCCTCCTTTACAGGGATGCCTTCCTGGGGGTAAGCTCCCCCCCACGCCTTGCACCTCGTCCTGCGCGGTCAACTCGGGTCCCCAAGTACATCGCCAGCTCTCTCCTCCCAGCTTCCTCCTGCTGCTGCAGCTGCCCACACGCCCTTCCTCTCTCAGCCCATCTGACAGACTCCTATGCATCTTTGGAACACCACTCAGCCGTCCCTGGCAAACTGAATCCCAACCTCTGCGGTGTCCCTGCTATCCAGCAGTTTCCTTTCAGGCTTTCTGCTCGTTCAAAATACCTGGACAGTCCAAAGTCTCTCCCCTAGATGGGGCGGTCTGGTGGGGGAGGCACAGGCCAGCCACAGGGGAAGTCCAGGGAGCTGGAGAGGCAGAAAGAAAAATGCAGGGTTCCCCAGAGAACCTCTTGAGGTGGGGGGAGGGCGAATACTCGAGACTGGACGCAAGACCAGGGACAACTCAGGGTAACGAGGACCAAAAAGCAAAGGCCTCTCAGTGAGCCTCATCTGGCCAGGAAAGCAGTTTTCAAAGCAGCCAGGTCACAAAGCCGGGGCCGGCTTGCCCCTACTTAGATGCAACAAGACCTGCCACACTTTGAATAACGTTATTCCTGCCTGGTCAAGAACAGGCTGGAGATGTGGGGCCAAAAGCAGCAGAGGGAGAAGATCCGATCCATGGCCAAGAGATGGTGTGGCTTGCCACTGGAAGCTGGGAATCAGATTGGGCGGGGGCTATCTCAAGAGTTAGAGCTGTGCCTGGCGTGGTGGTCCACACCTGTGATCCCAGTACTTGGGAGACTGGGGCAGGAGGATCACAAGTTCACAGCCAGCCTCAGCAACTGATCCTGGGCAACTTAGTGAGATCTATTTTATTTCATAAAAAATAAAAAAAAGAAGGTGGGTGTGGTGGCACACTTTATTAATCCCCGCATTTGGGAGGCTGAGACGGGAAGATTGAGGTTCCAGGGCAGCCTCAGCTACTTAGTGAGGCAGGCCCTCTGCAACTCAGTGAGACCCTGTTTCAAAGTAAAGAATAAAAAATGGGGCTGGGGTGTAGCTCAGAGGTGGAATGCCCCTGGGTTCTATCTCCAGCACCATAAAAAAAAAAAAAAAAAAAATTAAGAAAAAAAAAAAACTAGCCGGGAGTGGTGGTGCACGCTTGTAATCCCCGCGCTTGGGAGGCTGAGACAGGAGGATCGCGCAGGTTCGAAGCCAGCCTCAGCTACTTAGTGAGGCTCTCAGCAACTTAGTGAGACCCTGTTTCCAAATAAAATATACAAAAGATCTGGGAGTATAGCCCGGAGGTAGAAAGCCTCTGGGTTCCACCCCCAGTACCACCAAAAAAAAAAAAAAAAAAAAGAGCTAGGGGTGTAGCTCAGAAGTAGAATGCCCCTGGGTTCCATCTGCAATACCGCGAAGAAGAAACAGAAGTCGACGATGACAGCGATGACTGAAAGGGTTGCAGAGGCACCAAGGGGCCCCTTTCCCTGAGCTGGAGGGAACATTAGGAAACTAACGTGAACTCAGACCAGTGTGCATCGGCCACCTCGAGGGCTGTCCGCGCTAGAACCTGCCCACCTGTGTTAATGACTCGGTCACCACACTGAAGCGGGTCACCTGTGCGCACAAACTTGACGGCTATCCCCCTTTTCGCTGGCAGACGACTCGCTCCCAGCCGGGATCTCCCCCGCCCAAGGTCACGGAGGAAATGCCGGAGCCGGGGTTCGCCCCCTTCTAGGGCTCCTCCCCGCCGCCAGGCTCTGGGGAACCGGCTGGGCGCCCCTGGGGCCCTTCCCCAACCCCGGGGGCGGTGCTAGCTAGGCATCGTGCTCCTTTCGCAGGAGAAACTGAGGCTCGGAGCGGGGTTGGCCGCCGCCTGCCCCAGCCCCAGCGCTGTCCCGGGGGGCGGCGTCCGCGGGAGACCCCGAGACAGGCCATGGGGAGCGGGAGGGCGGGCACGAACGAGCGAGGGGACAGGAGCTCCGGGCCGGGTGGACGCGCGGCGCGGCCGCCGGGCAGGGGACCCGCGGCGGCGCGAAGCCGGGGAGCGGGGCCGGGCCGCAATGGCGCGGGGCCGGGCCGGCGGGCTCCCGGGCCCGGCAGCCATGTGCGCGGGGCCGTCGGGCCGGCGCAGCCCTCACCTGGGCCGTGAGGAGCAGGAGGGCCGCGGCCAGCCGCGCCAGCGCCGCCGCCGCCGCCATGTCCGCCGGTCCCGCCGCCGGCGTCGGCCGAGGTTTCCCAGCAACGCCCCGGGCGGCGCGGCGCGCGTGCGCGGCCGGGGTCAAAGGCCCGGGGTCAAAGGGCGCCGCCCGCGCCTGCGCAGACGCCAAGATGGCGGTGAGCGCGCCGTGGGGACCCAGGCGGGCGGCGAGCGGAGAAGAGCGGGCACAGAGGCCCGGGGCAGGGAGCCAGGGGCCGGGATAAAGGAGGACCGGGAGGACAGGAGGCAGGGGCAGCGGACTGCCGAGCTGAGGGGTCCACGGGCGCCGGAGGGCTGCGGGACCGGGGGACGGGGACTGTGCATGGAGGAGATATGGGGCCAGCACACTGTAGACCAGAGGGGTCCACGGGGGCCGGAGGGCTACGGACAGCGGGGACGGGGGTTACGGATGGGGGAGATGCAGAGCCAGTGGGCTGGGGACCGGAGGGGCCCATGGGGGCTGGAGAGCTGCGGACAGGCCACCGGAGTATGGTCAGGGGAGATTCCGGGTGCTGGGAGATTGGGGACCAGAGGGATCCGTGGAGGCTGAAGGGCCATGGACAGCGGGGACGGGGCTACTGACAAGGAGAAATGAGGCCGGCAGACCGGGAAAGGGGGACAAAGGCTCCTGATCTGGGGTACGTGGGGGCCGGAGACGGCGCACATTGGGTACAGAGTGACCAGACAGGCTCCCCTCCCCACCTCATGCTCTGTTTTTTCGCTGCAGGACAAAGAGAAGAAGAAGAAGGAGAGCATCTTGGACCTGTCCAAGTACATCGATAAGACCATCCGGGTGAAGTTCCAGGGAGGCCGTGAAGGTAAGGCCCGGCTGTGGGCACTTTTTTCTTAATGGTGTAAGTAAATAAAAAATGGCAATAGTCGGACTGGAGGCTCACGCTTGTCATCCCAGCACCTGGGAGGCCGAGGCAGGAGAATCGTGGTTTGAGGACAGCCTCAGCTACTTAGTGAGGCCCTTTGCAACTCACTGGGACAATGTTTCAAAAGAAAGAATTAAAGATAGGGTTGGGAGCAGGCGTGGTGGAGCACGCTTGTAATCCCAGAGCTTGGGAGGCTGAGAGAGGAGCATCGCACAGGTTCGAAGCCAGCCTCAGCTACTTAGTGAGGCTCTCAGCAACTCAGTGAGACCCTGTTTCCAAATAAATTATAAAATAGGGCTGGGAATGTAGCCCAGAGGTAGAATGCCTCTGGGTTCCATCCCCAGTACCACACACACACAAAAAAAAGGGTTGGGGGTGTAGCTTGGAGAGAGAATGCTCCTCTATTCCATCCTCAGTACTGCAAAGAAGAAAAAAAATGCGATACCACTACTGCCAGGCACGGTGGGGCACACCTATAATCCCACTTGGGAAGCTGAGAATCCGAGTTCGCAGCCAGCCTCAGCTACTTAGTGAGGCCCTCTGCAACTCAGACCCTGTTTCAAAATAAAAAATAAAAAATAGGGCTGGGGATGTAGCTTGGAGGTTGAATGCCCCTGAATTCCATCTCCAGCCCTGAATAAAAAAGAAAAGGGGGGGGGCTCACTAAGTAGCTGAGGCTGTCTGCCAACCGGGATCCTCCTGTCTCAGCCTCCAAAATGCTGGGATTACAAGTGTGCGCCACCACGCCCAGCTCAGGCCCCTTTATTATAAGCTCCTGGTAGCACCTGGCACTGGTGGCAGTTTTGTGCTCATGAAGTTGACATCGGCTGCGCCTGGTGGCTTTTGGAGGACAGGAACCACGCCCAAGGGCATTTGTTTCCCACTCTGAGTAGCACATTAGCCCTGATTTAGCAGCTTGAACAACCTAAGTGTGTTAATCACAGGATATAGGCCGAGATCCCAGGGCGGTCAGTGGGAATCTCTCCAGCCTGTCATCCCAGACTCCAACCCCCTTGCCAGCCCAACGGTTGCTGGCAGAACTCAGTCTTTTGTGGTTGAGGACCGGGTCCCTGGTCTTCTGCGGGTGTTGGCTGGGGACACAGTCCTGCCTCAGACTCTCCACGCCGGGCAGTTTGCCCCGTGGGTTGAATGAGTGTATTGGTACTGGAGATTGATCCCAGAGGCATTCGACCCGCAAGCTACGCTGAAGCTTTTTATTTTTTGTTGTGAAACAGGGTCTTGCTAAGTTGTTGAGGCTGGTCTAGAGCTTGCAATCCTCCTTCCTGTCTCGGCTTCCCACGCATTAGATTGTAAACAGTGTGCACCACCGCACTCAGCAAATTAACCTGTTGGCAAGTGCTACACCTCCGCCTGAGCTACAGCTTCACCACTACCACCCTGTTTTGGGGGGGATATTGGGGGTTGAAGCCAGGGGCATTCTACCTCCAAGATATACCCCAGCCTTATATTTATTTTGAAACGGTTGAAGAGAATCTCATTACTTGCTGATTACTGGCCTTAAACCTGTGATCCTCCTGTCTCAGCCCCCCAAGTCCTGGGATTACAAGCGTGCGCCACCACGCCCAGCTGATGTTTACAATTCTTATGAACCAGGGGGAAAGGAACTAAAAGAAAACCGCTTGATGGCATACTTCGATAATCCCAGCACTTGGGAGGCTGAGACAGGAGGATCCCAGGTTTAAGGCCAGCCTCAGCAACTTAGTAAGACTCGGTTTCCAAAAAAAAAATAAAATAGGGCTGGAAAGCCTGGGTGTGGTGGCGCACGCTTGTCATCCCAGTACTTGGGAGACTGAGGCAGGAAGATGGCAGGTGCGCAGCCAGCCTCAGCTACTTAGTGAGGCCCTCTGCAACTCAGTGAGACCCTATTTCAAAATAAAGAATAAAAAATAGGGCAGAGGATATAGTTCAGAGGTCGAATGCCCCTGGGTTCTATCCCCAGACCCGCCCCCCCCCAAAAAAAAATAAATCGGGCTGGGGGTATAGCTCAGAGGTAGAGTGGCCCTGGGTACAATCCCCAGTACCACCAAAAAAAAAAGCAAAAGAAAGATGTTTCACAGCATGTACAAATCATGTGAAGCGCACGTACCAGCATCGGGTAAATAAAGTTTTATTGGCACACGGCCCGCTCGTACACCGAGGTCTTGTCTACAGCAGAGCCAAGTGGGGGCAGAGATGCTGCCATCCCACCCACTGCAGACGGTGCTCGCCAGTGCTGTTCTTTCGGGAGATGGTCTGAGGGCAGCTGTCCGGCCTTTCGGGAAACCCCCAGCCCTAGGTTCCCACACCTCATCCTGGGGCGAGTCCCCGGACGCTAGGAGCCTCTCGCCGGAACCGCTGTTGACCTTGCATCTTCTCTGTTTCCTCTTCCTGGTGCTTTCTCCAAGCCAGTGGAATCCTGAAGGGCTTCGACCCGCTGCTCAACCTGGTGCTGGACGGGACCATCGAGTACATGCGAGGTGAGCCCAGCCCGCCCTCGCGGCCTCGTTGGCCCACTCTGTGGCGTCCAGTCCGCTCCACCGCCGTCCGAGCGAGCATCATAGCTCCTTGCGGGTCAGGTGACGGGGTTCCCTCGCTGGGTCCTGCACATGCCGGTGAAGCTCAAAAGACCATCCAGGCCGGGCGTGGTGGCGCACGCTTATAATCCCCGCGCTTGGGAGGCTGAGACAGGAGGATCGCGCAGGTTCGAAGCCAGCCTCAGCTACTTAGTGAGGCTCTCAGCAACTTAGTGAGACCCTGTTTCCAAATAAAATATAAAATAGATCTGGGAGTATAGCCTGAATGTAGAAAGCCTCTGGATTCCACCCCCAGTACCACCAAAAAAAAAAAAAAAAAAAGACCATCCAGCATCACCTCAGGGGCACGGGAGACCCTGGCTCAAAATTTAAAATGGGCTCAAGAGCCAGGCGTGGTGGCACAGGCTGGTAATCCCAGCATTTGGGAGGCTGAGACAGGAAGATCTCAGGTCTGAGGCCAGTCTCAGCAACTTGGTGAGAACCTGATTCAGAAAGAAAAATAAAATAGGGCTGGGGTGTAGCTTGGAGGTAGAATGCCCCTGGGTTCAATCCCCAGAACCAAAAAAAAGAAAAGAAAAGAAAAAAAGGATAGCCGGGCGTGGTGGCGCGCGCTTGTAATGCCAGCATCCAGGAGGCCCCTCACTAAGTCGCCTGGGCTGCCCTTGAACCTGTGATACTCCTGTCTCAGCCTCCTGAGTTGCTGGGATCACAGGTGTGTGCCATTATGCCCAGCGTTAGCGAAGTTTATTTTGTGGGGGGCACTGGGGATTGAACCCAGGGGCATTCTGCCTCTGAGCTACACCTCCAGCTCTTTTATTTTTATTTTGAAACAGGGTCTCACTAAGTTCATGAGAGTCTCAAAGTACCGGGATTATAAGCGTGTGCTACCACAACCAGTTTAATAAAGGATTTTAATTGCTTGCAACCTTTTTTTGGCAGTGGGATTGAATTTAGGGACATTCTCCCCTGAGCTACACCACCAACCCTATTTTATTTTTTATTTCAAAATGGTCTTGCAAGCCAGGCGTGGTGGCGCACGCTTGTAATAACAGTACTTGAGAAGCTTGAGACAAACGGTTACAGGTTTCCTGCCGTCCTCAGCTACTTAGACCCTGTTTCCAAATCAGAGCCGGGCTTGGTGGCGCACGCTTGTCATCCCAGCATTCAGGAGGCTGAGACAGGAGGATCGTGGTTCGAGGACAACCTTAGCCATTAGGCCCTTTGCAACTCAGTGAGACCCTGTTTCCAAATAAAGAATAAAAAACTAGGGCTGGAGGTCTCTCTCGGAGGTAGAACGCCCCTGGGTTCCATCCCCAGTGCCACAAAAAATTTAAAAAATAAATCAGGGTCTCGCTAAATTGCTGAGGCCTGAACCTTGAACCCGCTTGCTGGTATTACAGACAGCATCATCAGGCCCTGCCGCCTGCACCCTTTAAGGACTCCCCGGGCTGGCTCCGCTGGCAGCCAATCCCTGGTGCGTCTCATCTCCCCAGCCACTCTGATGCTACATGAGCGTCGCTCCCGGGGGGCTTTGGGGTCTTCCAGGGTCCCCGAGTTCCAAGTCAGTTTCCCATCAGCTGCCTCCAAGGTGACCGGGTCCGGAGCCCCCAAAGGGCTCCGAGTTCCCGGCCCCGTTCTCGCTTCCAGAAGGACAGCTGTGCCCCGGTGTATCCAGAGCGCCGGTCCCATGACCCCTGGGCAGGTCCAGAAGAGGCCGCCTGTGCGTCAGGCCTGGCAGGGCAGGCCCGGCTGGGAAACGCCGTGCTCAGCGCAGTCTCCCCACAGATCCCGACGACCAGTACAAGCTGACGGAGGACACGCGGCAGCTGGGCCTGGTGGTGTGCCGGGGCACGTCGGTGGTGCTCATCTGCCCGCAGGACGGCATGGAGGCCATCCCCAACCCCTTCATCCAGCAACAGGACGCCTAGCGCAGGCCGCCGCCGCGCCCCTTCCTTTTTGTATAGGTTCGACTTTTGTTTTCTTAATAAAATTGTAAAACTCCAGCATGGAAGCTCCAGGATCTCGGGGTTTGGAGAAACTTGGGCCCCCTAGGAGTTCTCTGGTGCCAGGAGCGGGGGAGTGTTATAAAGTGACCGGGCAGGGCGCAGGGACCTGAGCAGGTCTCCAGCCTGCAGGGCGGCTCCCAGCGATGGCAAACATGCCTCACTTGTCCGGGCAGTCACTAGACTGGCCCCAAACCCCCTCCCTCCGCAGCTAAGCCGGGTCCGCACAGGCCCCGCCCCGGCTCAGTGCTCAGCAGCCTTGTTAGAACCGTGAGTGAGTGAGAGAGAGAGTGTGTGTGTGTGTTTATCACTGTGTTGCTGAGCCTGGCCTCGAACCTGCAATCCTTCCATCTCAGCCTCCCAAGTTTTAGGACACAAGCTGTTGCTTTTGTTTTTGTGGTGCTAAGAATTGAACCCAGGAGCCGGGCGTGGTGGCGCACGCTTGTCATCCCCACGCTTGGGAGACTGAGACTGGAGGATCGCGTAAGTTAGAAGCCAACCTCAGCTACTTAGTGAGGCTCTCAGCAACTGAGTGAGACCCTGTTTCCAAATAAAGTAGTAAAAAAAAAAATAGGTCTGGGAGTGTAGCTTGTAGGTAGAAAACCCCTGGGTTCCACCCCCAGTACCACACACACACACACACACACAAAAAAAAAAGAACGTGGGGGCTTCCTACCTCTGAGCTCTACCTCTAGCCCTTTAAGTTATTTCAAAATGGTCCCTGATTTGCTGATTTGCTGAGGCTGGCCTCCAACCTTTGATCCTCCTGTAGCCCCTTAGGCCTCTGGTGGGTGTGTTGGATCCCCAGCGGCCCACAGAAGCTAGAGGGGTCATTTCAGGCCGCACCAAAAGCTAGCGGTGGGGTCAAGAAGGGGGCCATGGAGGTCAGCACAGCTGAAGGGGGCTCAGCCTCAAGCTGGGGAGATATGGGGGGCTGGGGGATCGTCCCAGGATAAAGATGCTGGCCGGCAGCGGCTTTATCAATGGGATCTGGCTGAGCCCAGGCCTCTGCAGCTGGGAATTAGTTACCATCTGGCGGGGCCCTTATCAGAGTCTCATCCAGAGCTGAAGCTCAGAGCTGGGGCTGGGGGAGGGGGCTCAGCTGTTGGGGCACAGCCTTTAGGGAAGGGCAGTGAGAGTTTGGGCATACCCCTGGTATGTTACATTAAATCTGTGTCAGGGAGCAATTCTTCCATGGCACCTCAGAGACACCCCATATTCCAGACTGCTCCCTCCACAGCTTCCAAAACATGGCTTCCAGCCTTCTACCACCGGCCGTGTAGCTTAGGGTGAGTGTTCCAACCTTTTCTGAGGTCCAGTCCCTTCTCTCAGGTTTATATATGTGGTTTTTTTTTTTTTTTTTTTTTTTCCGGAGCATTTGGGATTGACCCAGGAGCATTCTACCTCCAAGCCGCACCCCCAGCCTTATTTTTGTTTTGAAGCAGCGTCTCACTAGGTTGATGAGTCTCCCTACTTGCTGAGGCTGGCCACGAGCCTGCGATCCTCCTACCTCAGCCTCCCAAGCACTGGATGATAGGCAGGCGCCACCACGCCCGGCTTAAGGCTGGGAAAAAGCCTGGAATATTCACTCTGAGAGCAGGGTCTTGTCCACCGTGGTGTGGGGCGACAGCTGAGAACACAGAGTTGTGCCTTTCAGCCAGAAAATAAAAAGCATAATGCAGCCGGGCGTGGGGGCGCACACTTGACATCCCAGCACTTGGGAGACTGAGACAGGAGGATCACGGGTTCAAGGCCAGCCTCAGCTACTTAGTGAGGCCCTTTGCAACTCAGTGAGACCCTGTTTCCAAATAAAGACTAAAAAATAGGGCTTGGGGTGTAACTCGGAGGTAGAATGCCCCTGGGTTCCATCCCCAGTACCACAAAAAAATAAAAAAAAATAAAAAGCATAAAGTCACAGGGCCCAGGAAAGCGTGTTGCCTTCCTGGGCACTTGGGCGAACGCCCTAGAAATGAGCATAAAGTGAGCTTGTTCCATTAAGCCACCTACCCTCGGGAGTCTCTTTGACCTAATTTGTAAAAGACGATATAAGCCGGACAGGTGGCACACACCTGCCATCCCAGTACTTGGGTTTTTTGTTTTGTTTTTGGTGTGTTTATGTGTGTGTGTGTGTGTGTAATACTACAGATTAAGTGCGGGGAATTCTATCTCAGCTACACCACCAGTCCTATTTTATTATTTTTTAGTTTGTAACAGGAGCTAACTTACTGAGGCTGGCCACGAACCCTGCGATCCTCCTGTCTCAGCTTCCCAAGTACTCGGATTACAAGTGCACCACCATGCCTGGCTCAACAAAACAAAACAAAACAAAATATATATATATATATTTTTTTTTTAAAGGTCTAGGGATATAGCTTGGAGGTAGAATGTTACTGAGTTCAATCCCAATTTTAAAAAAATTATATATATCCATATATATGTTTCTGTGTATTTAAGTGTATATGAGAGGCTGAGACAGGAGAACTGCAAGTTCAAGGCCAGCCGGGGCAAGTTAGATCCTATTTCAAAATAAAAAAATAAACCCAGATTGCTGGGCATGGTGGCACACACTTGGAATCCCAGTACTTGGAAGCCTGAGACAGCAGGATCACAGGTTTGAAGCCAGCCTCAGCTACTTAGTGAGACCCTATTTCAGAATAAAGAATCAAAAATAGGGCTGGGGGTGTAGCTCGGGGGTAAGAATGCCTGAGGTTCCAATGAGGTAGAGGTAGAACAACTCAGAAGTAGAACATCCCCGAGTTCAATTCCCAGTACCACACACACACATCACACGCACACAATGTATAAAAGAAAGATCTGGAAGCTTCTATGCCCACTCAGAACTGCTCATGGCAGTCAAGGGGGGAATGTTAACTGGCTCCCAATGTTTTAATATTTCAGAAGGAGAAATTTAATATTTAATGTGTTACTTTTAATATGACATTGAAAATTTAATATTTTACCAGGATCTGGAGACATAGAGAGAGGAGAGAGAGAAAGAGGAGAGAGAGAGGAGGACAGAGGGGAGAGAGAGAGAGGAAAGAGGGGAGAGAGAGAGAGAGAGAGAGAGAGAGTGTGTGTGTGTGTGTGTGTGTGTGTGTGTGTGTGTGTGTGTGTCCAGGAGAATCAGGAACGGGGAGACCTGGAGAAGGTAGAGAAACAGGACACTGGGTCCCCGGGCCCCGCCCTCCTGGCCCTATATATCCCGCAGCGGGGCTCGCAGCCAGCCTCCGCCATGCCCTCAGGAGGCGGCCCGCTGACCCCGGCCCTCATCCCGCCCTTCCAAGTCCCCGGCCGCCGGCGGCGCAGCTCGGTGAGGGCACTGCGGCCACCGGGCCAGGGGCCAGGCTCCCTGCACGTGCCCACAGTCACCACGGCCCACGGCTTCTGCGTCCTGACCCACAGGCCTCAGGTCTTGTCTGGGGAGGCTCCATTCTGGGAGGCGACCGCTTCTGAGGTCCCTGAAGACGGGAAAGAAGCAGACCAGCCCCAGAGCCCCAGCAAGCCTCCTCACAGCAGAATCCCGGACAAGATCCTGCCCTTCCTGACGGTCAGCCTGCCCCGCCCGGCCCCAGCTGTCCTGTCTCTGAGGGCTAGCCTTCCCCCCCAACCCTTGGTGGGGGGGGGTCTCTTTTTTTCGGTACTGGGGATGGAACCCAGAGGCATTTTACCTCTAAACTACAGCCCCAGTCCTATTTTTTATTCTTTATTTTGAAACCGGGTCTCACTGAGTTGCAGAGGGACTCACTAAGTAGCTGAGGCTGGCCACGAACTGCGATCCTCCTGTTTCAGCCTCCCAAATGCTGGGATTATAAGCATGCGCCACCATACCTGGCCTGTTTTTTATTCTTTATTTGAAGCTTTTTTTTTTTTTTTTTTTTTTTTTTTTGCGGGTCTGGGGATGGAACCCAGGGGCATTTGACCTCCGAGCTACACCCCCTGCCCTATTTTTTATTCTTTATTTTGAAACCGGGTCTGAGTTGCAGAAGGCCTCACTAAGTAGCTGAGGCTGTCCGCGAACCGTGATCCTCCAGGTCTCAGCCTCCCGAATGCTGGGATTACAAGCATGAGCCACTACGCCCAGCAATTCTTTATTTGGAAACAGGGTCTCACTGAGTTGCAAGGGGCCTCACTAAGTAGCCCAGGCTGTCTGAGAACCGCGATCCTCCTGTCTCAGCCTCCCGAATGCTGGGATTACAAGCGTGCGCCACCATATCCAGCTCCTTATCAATTTAGTGAGACCCTATTTCAAACTAAAAAAGAAGTCAGCCAGGCATGGTGGCGCACACCTATAATCCCAGTACTTGGGAGGCTGAGAGAAGGATCGCAGATTGGGAACCAGCCTTAGCAACTCTGGTGAGGATCCCATCAATTTAGTGAGACCCTATTTCCAAATACAAAATAAAATAGGGCAGGGGTGTAACTCAGAGGTAGAATGCCCCTGGGTTCCATCCCCAGCACCAGAAAAAGAAATAATGATAAATAAATAAATAAATAATAAATAAAATAGAACTGGGGGTGCAGCTTAGTAGTAGGATTCCCCTGGGTTCAGAAGAAGGAAAAGGAGGAGAAGAAGAGAAAGAAAGAAAGAAAGATAAAGTGGAAGGAAAGAAAGAAAGAAAGAAAGAAAGAAAGAAAGAAAGAAAAGAGAGTCGGGTGTGGTGGCGCACACATTTAATTCCAGCGCTTGGGAGGCTGAGACAGGAGGATTGCATGGGTTCAAAGGCAGCCTCAGCTACTTAGTGAGGCCCTCGGGAACTGAGTGAGACCCTGTTTCAAAATAAATAATAAAAATCGGGCTATAAATCGGGTGTGGTGGCGCGCGCTTGTCATCCCCGCATTGGAGAGGCTGAGACAGAAGGATCTGGGCTCACAGCCAGCCTCAGCTACTTAGGCCCTTTGCAACTCAGTGAGACCGTTTCAAAAGAAATAATAAAAAGTAGGGCTGAGGGTATAGCTTGGCGGTAGAATGCCCCTGGGTTCCAACCCCAGTATCACACACAAAAATATAGGACTACAAGCCGGGCGTGGTGGCGCACACTTGTAATCCCAGCATTCAGGAGGCTGAGACAGGAGGATCGCGGTTTGCAGACAGCCTCAGCTACTTAGTGAGGTCCTCAGCAACTCAGTGAGACCCGGTTTCGACATAAAGAATAAAAAATAGGGCAGGGGGTTTAGCTCGGAGGTCAAATGCCCCTGGGTTCCATCCCTCCTAACAACAACAACAAAAAAGAAATAAAAGAAATAACAAATAAGGAAAGAAGGAAGGAAGGAAAGAAGGAAGGAAGGAGGGAGGGAGAGAAGGAAGGAAGGGTGGGCAGCAAGGAGGAGCCAGGAGACGCCTATGGTTCTGCCCTGGCACCAGGTCACACTTGTTCTCACGCCACAGATCCGTCCCTCTCAGCCTCGGGGAGCCCTTGCCACAGCCCCGGAGCTCCCGCAGAAGGACCTCTGCAGCGGAGGCCACAGCACACATGGCCCGGCCGATCTCCATCTGCACGAGACGGAGCGAGTCAGCGCGGCGGACTCGGACAAGGAGCAGGTGCCGATGAAAGGATTTGTAGGCAGGCCAACTCTGCGTGCGTGCGTGCGTGCGTGTGTGTGTATGTGTGTGTGTTGCTGGGGATGAAAGCCAGGGGCATTCTGCCTCCGAGAGACACCCCAGCCCTATTTTATTTTTTATTTTTTTGAAACAGGGTCTCACTGAGTTGCACAGGGCCTCGCTAAAGTAGCTGAGTCTTCTTAGCTGACCATTCTCCACTCTCAGCCTCCCGAATGCTGGGATTACAAGCGTGTGCCACCACGCCTGGCTCAAGGCCTTATTTTTTTTTCAACACTTTATTTATTTATTTATTTGTTTATTTATTTATTTATTTATTTATTTGGTGGTACTGGGGTTCCTGGAAGCCCTTCTACCTCCGGGCTACACTCGCAGACCTATTTTTACATTTTTATTTGGAAACAGGGTCTCCTAAGCCAGCACGCGCGGCTGGCTTCGAACCTGCGCGATCCTCCTGTCTCTGCCTCCCAAGCGCTCAACACTTTATTTTAAAATAAAAAATGAAAGCCAGGCAAGGTAGCCCATGCTTATAATCCCAGCACTTGAGAAACTGAGACAGGAGGATCACACAGGTCAGCTACTTAGTGAGGCTCTCAGTAACTTAATTTCTTTCTTTTTTTTTTTTTTTTTTTTTTTTTTTGGTGGTACTGGGGGTGGAACCCAGAGGCTTTCTACCTCCGGGCTATACTCCGAGATCCATTTTATATTTTATTTGGAAACAGGGTCTCACAAAGTTGCTGAGAGCCTCACTAAGTAGCTGAGGCTGGCTTCGAACCTGCGCGATCCTCTTGTCTCAGCCTCCCAAGCGCAGGGATACAAGCGTGCGCCACCACGCCCGGCATCAGTAACTTAGTGAGACCCTGTTTCAAAATAAAATATAAAATAGGTCTGGAAGTGTAGCCTGGAGGTAGAAAGCCCCTGGGGTCCACCCCCAGCACCACAAATAAACAAACAAATGAATTAATGAATGAATGAACAAATAAATAAATTAATTAATAATAAATAAAAATGAGAGCCCAGTATTTGGGAGGGAGGATCTGGATTTTGCAGATAGCCTCAGCTACTTAGTGAGGCCCTTGGCAACTGAGTGAGACCCTGTTTCAAAATAAAAAATAAAAAACAAGGCTGGGGGTATAGCTTGGAGGTAGAATGCCCCTGGGTTCCATCCCCAGTACCAAATAAATAGGCAATGATTCTAGGCCTTCTTTTGCCATTCAGACCCCTGGTCGGCTTCCCCAGGACCCCTCTATCCATCACCCCTTCACCCAACCAAGCCTGCTCCCGCTGTGCTGACACCAGCCAGCAGGGGGCAGGATGTCCCAGGAAAGCCACCCGACAGCACCCTAGTCCTTACTGATAGAAGCATGCAAATATGGGGAGAGGTGGCGCACGCTTGTCATCCCAGCATTGGGGAGGCTGAGACAGGAGGATCGCGGTTCGCGGACAGCCTCAGCTACTTAGTGAGGCCCTCTGCAACTCAGTGAGACCCTGTTTCCAAATAAAGACTAAAAAATGGGGCAGGGGGTATAGCTCAGCAGTAGAATGCTCCTGGGTTCCATCCCCAGGAAAACACACACACACACACACACACACACAGCATAGGAGCAAGCAGGGGCCCAGGGGTGTCAGGCCTAGGGCACCTGGCGGGGGAAGGAGGCTGGCCCCAGAGATGCCCTGGGCCCATCCCTGCTCTGAACGCACTCTCTCCCGCTCCGCCTCATGCCCATGCCCACACCCACCTGAGTCGCTCAGAGGCACCCCAAAGGCGCGTGCGGGAAGTAAGGCCCTGGACCCCTCCTCTCATCCCCCCAGATCCCATCCCAGGCAATCGCCGGCATCGCCTCCAGAGGACACCCGGCGTCCCTGTGTGGCTCCGTGGCCAGCCGCCGCCTTGGCTTCCGGCCCTGGCACCGAACAAATGAAATAAAATGGAATTGATCTGGAAGCCTGGGGTTTGTGAGTGGTTTGGGTTTGGGTTTGTGGTCCTGGAGATTGAACCCAGGGGTATTCCACCTCCAAGCTACACTCCAGCCCTTAAATATATATATATATATATATATATATATATTTTTTTTTCAGGTACTGGGGATTGAACCCAGGGACATTCTACCTCTGAGCTACACCCCTAGCCCTATTTTTATTTTATTATTATTATTATTATTATTATTATTATTATTAATTTGGTGGTACTGGGGTTCCTGGAAGCCCTTCTACCTCCAAGCCACACTCCCAGACCTATTTTATAATTTTTTATTTAGAAACAAGGTCTCTTAAGCCAGCGCGGCTGGCTTCGAACCTGCGCGATCCTCCTGTCTCCGCCTCCCAAGCGTGTGGATTACAAGCGTGCGCCACCACTCCTGGCTATTCATTCATTTATTCATTTTGTGGTCCTGGGGATGGAACCCAGGGGCATTCTATCTCCAAGCTACACCCCCAGCCCTGTTTTTTATTCTTTGTTCTGAAACAGGGTCTCACTGAGTCACAAAGGGTCCAAGTAGCTGAGGGTGGCCTTGAACCTGGATCCTCCTGTCTCAGCCTCCCAAGCACTGGGATCACAGGCCTCTGCCATACACCTGGCTAGATTTTCTTAAATGGAGGATGGCTGAGCTTCATTCTGAGCCCAGACCTTTTTCAGATGGGGGGAGGCGGGGAAATGGCTCATTTAAGAAACAATTCAGAAAGAGCCTACCTCTGTATCTAGAATCATTAGCTGTGATGGCTGCCCCAGCCCTGTACATCACAGAAGGGCTGTTAATTAGAGAAACAATAACTGCTGCAGAGGGGCTCCTGTGGGGGGCACCCCGACCCCGCACCCCTCCTCAGAGGGACACGAAGGAAGGGACTCAGGAGCCCCCTTGTAGGGCGTCACCTCCGAGCCCCCAGCCCCTCCCATGGCTCCTCTGAGGTGGTCCATCTCCATGGCAACGTCCCCATCCTAGGTGGTCGTAACCTTGGCAACCAGGTACTACGCCCCACTGCTGGGGAGGCTGTAACCCTGCCGCAGCCCCCTCCCACGCTCGGCTCTTTACCCTTCCCCCACCCAGGCAGCTTCTACAGAGGAATCGTGGGGGAAGGCAGGGCCCAGAGAGACCCAGGGACACCCAAGGTCACCCAGCAGCCCAGCAGCATGGCGGGGACTTCCCACTCACCTCTCCCTCCTGCTAGAGCCACAGGACTACCACTGTCCAACTGCCCAGTGCCAGGTGTGGGCAGGCTCGGGTTCCTGACGTCCTGAGCGCCGGTGTGGTCAGAAAGCCAGAGACACGCCGGGCATGGCATGCACGCTTATAACCCCGCATGTGGGAGGCTGAGACAGGGGAATCAAGGTTCGCGGACAGTCTTGGACAGCCTCAGCTACTACTTAGTGAGGCCCTAAAAAAGAAGAAAGAAAACGGAAAGAAAAAGGCCTCCCCAAGTAGCTGAGGCCGTCCCTGAACCTGGACCCTCCTGTCTCAGCCTCCCAAGCACTAGGATTACAAGCGTGCACCACCACAACCAGCTTCTTTTTTATAACTTTTTTTTTTTTTTTTTTTTTGCGGAACCTACACCCCCAGCCCTATTTTTTAGTCTTTATTTGGAAACAGGGTCTCACTGAGTTGCAGAGGGCCTCACTAAGTAGCTGAGGCTGGCTGCGAACTGCGATCCTCCGGTCTCAGCCTCCTGAATGCTGGGATGACAAGCGTGTGCCACCACGCCCGGCCTTTTTTTAATTTTAAAAGAAAAACAAGAAATTACAGGTTGCATGCCTCAGATGAGGGCCCAGAGGGTGCTCCCATCCCCACCCGCCCCTGCTCAGGAACAGACCACGTTCCTGGACGTCATCGCATAATAATTCATTCCCTGCGCTGCGTCTGCAGATTGCATCCGCGGGAGCGCGTGCCTGGAGATGCAGAGACAAGGCAGGGCAGAACAGAAAGAGGATAAATCAGTAAATTGCAGAATATCTTATGAAATTGCCGGGGAGGTTGGGAAGAGGGACAGAAGGCGGCCGGGGCGGAGATGAGTCAGGGGGAACCGAGGACGGGCGGGGCAGACGCCTGGGGGGAGGCTTCCGGGAGGAGAGGAGGATCCCCGCCCGCCTCAGGTCCCCCAGCCACACTTTTATTTTGACACTGGGGATGGAACCTCTGAATAACACCCCCAGCCCTAGTTTTTATTCTTTTTTTGGGGGGGGGGAACAGGGCCTCACTAAGTAGCTGAGACTGGCTTCGAACCCGTGCAATCCTCCTGTCTCAGCCTCCCAAGCGCGGGGATTACAAGCGTGCGCCACCACACCCGGCTTCTATTTTTTATTCTTTATTTGGAAACAGGTCTCAGTGAGTTACAGAGGGCCCCACTAAGTAGCTGAGGCTGCCCGTGAACCGCGATCCTCTTGTCTCAGCCTCCCCAATGCTGGGATTACAAGCGTGCGCCATCACACCTGGCCCCAACCACTTACTTTTGGTATTGGGGATGGAACCCAGGGGCATTCTACCTCCCAGCCACATTCTCTGTCCTATTTCTTAAGTCTTTATTTGGAAACAGGGTCTTACTGAGCTGCGAAGGGCCTAAGTAGCTGAGGCTGGCTGCAAACCGCGAGCCTCCTGTCTCTGCCTCCTAAGTACTGAGATTACAATCGCACACCACCACGCCCGGCTTCCCCCAACCAAGCTGAGGCCAGAGGGGATGGGACCCCATGAGCAGCCATGGAACCCAGATCTTAGCCTCCTGCAGGGAGCTGCCCTGACCCTGCCTTGGGTCAGACACCAGCACCCGCCTTGTCTGCCTTTCCCAACCCCCTCTTTTATACTCCCTCCCACAAGCGCCTGTTCCTCCCTTTTGTGCTCAAGGAATAACGTCCCCCAAGCACCCCGAGAAGAGAATGAGGTTATCAGCCTCAGAGGCTCAGAGAGGGTGAGCGCACTGCCTAAGGTCACACGGTGCCGGGGGGTGGGGCTCCGTGGCGCAAGGTCACGTCCTCCTTCTGGACCTCTCTGGGGCCTGTGACGGGCCGCCCACCCCTGCCTGGTCCTGCAGGGGCGCCTGGCCTGCGACCTCCAAGGATGCAGGATGCGTTTCTGGGCCTCCCGCCAACGTGACAGTCTGGGAACAGAGCCTGCTTGGGTCACAGGTGGCCGAGCTGACGCCCAGCCAACACCCAGCCGCTGGAGGTCGCAGCGGGGAGGACACGGAGGACGGCGGGGAGGACCGCGTGCCTGCTTCCCATCCCCACTGGCCCAGGTGCACCTCTGGGCCTCCCTTTGCTCACTGGGGAGGTAGGGCGGTGCAGGCCCTGCTCCTGGGCCACCCTAGGGGGCCTGGACACCCCACTCCCAGGCCCCTCTGCCCCGGCTCATTTCCACCAGGGAGCCTCAGTTTCCCAGCGTGGGATGAGAGGAGAGACCCTTCCGTGACTGGCTGGTGCAAGGTGTCTTCCATTAGAGAAGGCCCCAGCCCCTCAGTTACCTCAAGAAGATGCACACAAGCCGGGCGTGATGGCCGCCTCTAATTCCAATACTGGGGAGGCGGAGACAGGAGGATCGCGCAGGTTCAAGGCCAGCTGCGCTGGCTTAGGAGACCCTGTTTCCAAATAAAAATATAAAAAAATAGGTCTGGGAGTGTAGCCCGGAGGTAGAAGGGTTTCCAGGAACCCCAGGACCACCAAACAAAACAAAACAAAATGTATATATATATATATATATATAGAATAAAAAGGGCTGGGAGTGTAGCTTGGAGGTAGAACACCTCTGGGTTCAATCCTCAGCAACACACGTGCGCGCGCGCGCGCACACACACACACACACACACACACACACACACACGCTTTCCCCACACATGGGCCACTTTGCAAGGGCTGCTGGGGGCCACGGTGAACCCCAGTTAGACAAACACCAGTGTTCATACACACTCCCAAGCGCGGGTGCCCGGGAACCATTGCAGGCAGGGGGCCAGCCCTGAGACCCGAGGAACAACTAAAGGGGGGGGGGGGCTGGGAATGGATGTGTTTGGATCAGGGAGAGAGAATGGCTTAAAAACACAAGCCAGGCCGTGTCATCCCAGCGCTTGGGAGGCTGAGCCAGGAGGACCGCAGGCTTGTGGCCAGGCCCTCTGCGACTCCTGAGACCCTGTTTCCAAATTAAAAAGAGAACAGGCCTGGGGGCGTGGGGTAGCTCGGAGGTAGAATGCCCCGGGTTCCATCCCCACACCCGCAAAACAAAAAATAAATAAATAAATAAATAAAGATAAACCAGTGTGGGCAGTAGGGAGCCGCAGCAGGTTCCTGCGGGGACCCCGGGCAGGGCGGGCGGCGGCGGCGGCGGGTCCGCGGGGACAACCTGCTGCGCGCGGCTGGCCGCACCTGCGCCCCTCGCGGCGCGTCCCCGGCGGGCGGCGGGCGCGCGCGGGCGGCGGGGGCGCGCGGGCGGCGGGCGCGCGCACGGCGAGCCGGGAGGCGGCGGCGGCGGCGGCGGCGGCTCCGGGCGGCCCGCGCTGTCGGCGGCCGAGCAGCCAGGTGAGCGGCGGCGGCGGGACCCGGGCGGCGGCGGCGCGGGCCGGGATGCGCGGCCGGGCGGGCACCTGCGGCGGGGCGCCGGCCTGGAGCGGGGCCGCCCAGCCCGCGGGAGCGAGCCGGGGAGGGCCGGGGAGGGCCGGGGGCCTGGCCCGGGAGCCCGCGGCCCATTCAACAAGTTGGGGGCGGCTCCCGGCGGGGCGTCCTGGCCCCGGACAGCCCCGGGGTCGAGCTTTGACTTCAGCTCACGTGGGTGCAGAGACGCAGCCCAGCCTGCCGCCCCCCGGGAGTCAGGAGTCCTGGGGGATGGGCCCAGGAACCTGCCTTTTTTTTGGGGGGGGTACAGGGGGTTGAACCCCGGGGGCGGTGGTGTACCTCCAAGCTACACCCTCCCCCCCCCCAACCCTTTTGAATTTTTTATTTTTTTGTGATACTGGGAATGGGACTCAGGGGCATTCTACTTGCAAGCTACACCCCCAGCCCCAGTTTTTCTTCTTTATTTGGAAACAGGGTCTCCCTGAGTTGCGGAGGGCCTCACTAAGTAGCTGAGGCTGGCCGCGAACCGCGATCTCCTGTCTCAGCCTCCCCAGTGCTGGGATGACAAGTGTGCGCCATCACGCCCGACTAAAATTTTATTTTCTTGAAACAGGGGTTCGCTAAGTTGCTGAGGCTGGTCCCAGAACCTTCGATCTTCCTGCCTCAGCCTCCCAGGTGCAGGACACTGCATTGGAACCCATGCGGGGCACAGACACCCCTGGGAACCTCTGGCTTCTGGGGGGGCGCTCTATGGTGGAGTGGAACAGACACAGGGACAGTCTGGGCTTGGGACAGGAGGACTCTCAGGGACCCCAGAGCAAGTCAGGAGTGCTCCCTGGAAGAGGTGTGCAGGGTGGGAAATGTGTGCAGTTCATGTGACAACAGGGGGCAGAACCCCCAGAAATAGCTCTCGGTGGCTGGTAGTCTGGGCCCTGCCTTCTCCATTAGGAGGGCTTCCCCAGCATGGCCATGCTCCTGGTCTCTGAGGATTAATCCGGATAATAGGTTTTGGTTGCCCCGGGCCCCTGTGTCCTGCGGTGATGCAGATATTCAGAAGTGGGGAGCCTCGGGGTTCACATGTGTAGAATGGGGTGGGGGCTGCCGTCCACCCCCACAGCCAGCGTCTGCAGGCGCCCGGGCGAGTGAGAACTCGGAGCAGTCTGAGCGCCGAGGTTGGCGGCTTCTTCCCACGGAGCCGTCACTCTGGCACCCCTGACTCATCACCTAGATGCCAGGTAGAGGGCCTCTTGGGGAACTCGCAGCAGAGTTTGACCCGGTGGGCCCCCACCAGCCGCCCACCAGCCCATGCGTCAATCCCAGGTCCTGGCAGAGTAAAGGAGCTGGTGAGGCCGGGGGTGGCGGCGCACGCTTGTCATCGCAGCACTCGGGAGGCTGAGACAGGAGGATCGCGGTTCAGGGCCAGCCTCGGCTACTGAGTGAGGCCCTCTGCAACTCAGTGAGACCCGGTTTCAAAATAAAAAATGAAAACTAGGGCTGGAGGGTGTAGCTCGGAGGTCGAATGCTCCTGGGTTCCATCCCCAGTACCACAAAAGAAAAAATAAAGAAGCTGGGGGTTTTTTGGAAATGGGCTGGCAGGAGACCTTGTTCCGAGGGAGGCCGGGTGAGCTGCGGTCCGCACTGACCCTCAGCCTCCACCCGAGTCGGCGGAGCAGCCGTAGTCTACCGTAGGAGCTGCAAAGGTGACTCCGGAGCCCCGTGTGGTGGTGCACGCCTGGAATCCTGGTCCTTGGGGAGGCTGAGGCAGGAGGGTTGCAGGTTCAAGGCCAGCCCCAGCAACAGTGATGAGACTCTCGGCAACTTAGTGAGACCCTGTTTCCAAACAAGTGGGAGAGGTCTGGGGGTGTCGCTCGGAGGGAGAAGGCCCCTGAGCTGAATCCCCAGTGCCACACACACACACACACACACACACACACACACACACACACACACAGTGGTTCCAGAACTGCAGGGCGGGGAACAGCCCTGACAGCCCAGGCTGGGAAGGAAAGTGGGTCGGGAGGCCCCCCAGCCCCCCAAAGGGCTGACAGGAAGAAATAGCAGATGGAGGCTAATTAGGGCTTTAATGAATTGTCACGGATGAGAGCCCAGGGAGGGCCCAGATCTAGGACAGAGGATGGACCGGTCCTGGGGGGCCAGCACCGTGTCCCCGAAAGTGGACCTCAGAGGGTGGGGCGCCGCCTCCCACATCTGACGCAGGGGCGCCGGTGGAGCCACTTCCAGCCCAACCCCTCAGCCGTCCAGTTCCCCCGCATGGCCCCAGACTCCCGGGGTCTGTCCCCAGGGAGGCCTCAGACTCCCCTGGCCCAAGAGAGGACAGGATGCATCCAGGTTACCCTTGAGCAGGGCCACGGGGCTGCACACCTCTAACCCCAGTACTTGGGAGGCTGAGACAGGAGGATCGCAGGTTCGAGGCCTGCCTCAGCAACTTAGTGAGACCCTCAGCAACTTATGGAGACCTCATTTCAAAATAAAAGATGAGCCGGGCGTGGTGGCGCACGCTTGTCATCCCAGTATTCGGGAGGCTGAGACCGGAGGGCCGCGGTTCAGGGACAGCCTCAGCTACTTAGCGAGGCCGTCCCCGACTTAGTGAGACCCTGTTTCAAAATAAAGAATAAAAAATAGGGCAGGGGGTGGAGCTTGGGAGTCGAATGCCCCTGGGCTCCATCCCCAGACCTGCAAAAAAATAAAAATAAAAGATGAAATGGGGCTGCGGGTGTAGCTCAGAGGTAGAATGCGCCTGGGTTCAGTCCCAGCATCCCTGCTTCCACCCAAAATAAAGTAAACTTCAGGGGGCCTGGGCCCAGGCGGTTCCCAGCAGCCAAGCATTTCCCCCTCAGCGCCTTCCCAAACAATCCGCTTTATGTATTTGTTGACATGATTTTGATATTTTGAGATTCACCCTCAGTGAGAGAACCAGACACAAAGTCCATCCACAATGTGTGACTCCATTGATAGGAAATGTGCGGAGCCAGCCAGGCGCCGTGGCGCACGCCTGTCATCCCAGGCCTTGGGAGGCTGAGACAGGAGGATCGCAGTTCAAGGCCGGCCTCAGGCCCCCGTGGTGGGAATAAGCTTGGTTTTCTAAGAGGCAGAAAGTCAGGGGTGTCCAAGTTTGGGGGTGTGCTGGGGCCAGGCACTGAACCCAAGTGAGGGACACCCATGGAATTTTGTTTTTCGGTACTGGGGACGAAACCCAGGCATTCTACCTCCAAGCTACACCCCCAGCCCTATTTTTTCTTCTTTATTTGGAAACAGGGTCTCACTGAGTTGCAGACGGCCTCACTAAGTATCTGAGGCTGGCCGCGAAACGCGATCCTCCTGTCTCAGCCCCCCAGATGCTGGGATTACAAGCGTGCGCCACTGCGCCCGGCTACCAGGCTTTATTCTTATTTTTTTTTTTTTTCTTGAGGAGGCTTACAGTGGTGGAATCCAGGGCTATACCCTAAGACCTATTTTCTATTTTATTTGGCAACAGGGTCTCAATAAGTTGCAGAGGGCCTTACTAAGCTACTGAAGCTGGCTTCGAACCTGTAATCCTCCTATCTCAGCCTCCCAAGTACTGGGATGACAAGCATGCGCCACCATGCCTCCTGGGGAGACTCAGAAGTTTCAGCCCAGCTGCAAGTTACCCCACAATTCCTCCTGCCAAACCCCCGCAGAGGAAATGACAGGGCCAAGCCTGTGCAGACAGGTTAGAGTTGAAAAATCTAGGTCACAGCCAAGTGGCCCCTGCCAGGCAGGCGCTGGGGATCAGCTGTCCTCCTGCCCGGGAGTAATTATGGAGCTAGAGCTTCGGGGACGCCCCGGAGGGCCTCGTGCCTGGGCTCTGACAGGCGAGGTCCAGAGAGGGGACGGTTTTCGTCAGAGGTCACACAGCGCAGCGGGAGCAGCGTCTCAGTTGCGGGGAGCGGCGGCGGCCGGCCTGTCAGTACTCAGCTGCGCCGCCTTTTGTCCCTGTTCACGATCTGTGGGTACTACAGTGAACAATTCCTTTCCAGCTGGGCCTGGTGGTGCATGCCGGTTAGCCCGAGCCACTCCAGAAGAGGCGGAGGGAGGAGGATTTCAAGTTTCAAGTCAGCCGAGGCCATCAGTGAGACCCCTTTTCTAAATAAAATAAAAGATCGGGCGTGGGGGCGCATGCTTGTCATCCCAGCACTCGGGAGACTGAGACGGGAGGATCGCGGTTGGCGGACAGCTTCAGCTACTTAGCGAGGCCCTCTGCAACTCAGTGAGACCCTGTTTCAAAATAAAGAATAAAAACTAGGGCTGGGGGTGGAGCTCGGAGGCAGAATGCCCCTGGGTTCCATCCCCAAGTACCACACACGTGAAAAAAATCTCTGCCGGGCGTGGTGGCACATGCTTGCAATCCCAGTTCGTGGGAGACTGAGAAAGGAGGCTCGCAGGTTTGAGGCCAGCCTCAGCAACTTTGTAAGACCCTGCTTCAAACTAGGAAGGGCTGGGGGATGTAGCTTGAAGGTACAATGTCCCTGGGTTCCGACCTAGTACTGAAGAAAAGGAAAGGAAAGAGAAGAGCTCTTTGTTTCTCCCCACCCTCTGCGGTCAACAGGATCCAGAGCTTTTTATTTTTTTCCCACCAAAACTAGAGGCAAAAGTGCATCTGTCTTGCCCCTGCTGTGACTTGGGGTTGCCTGGCACACATAGGCACTTATACCTTTTAAGTAGTAGCTGAGGCTGTCCGCGAACCGTGATCCTCCTGTCTCAGCCTCCCGAACGCTGGGATTACAAGCCTGCGCCACCACGCCCGGCTGCAACTTGCCTTTTAATTTTTATTTTTAATTTTTATTTTGTGCTACTGAGGAAAGAAACTAGGGACATTCTACCTCTGAGCTACACCCCCAGCCCTATTTTATTCTTTATTTTGAAACGGAGTCTAAGTGGCGGAAGGCCTAAGTAGCTGAGCCTGGCCGTGAACCTCTATCCTCCTGTCTCAGCCTCCCAAATGCTGGGATTATAAGCCTGCGCCACCATGCCCTGCTTTATTCTTTATTTTTGAAACAGGGTCTCACTAAGTTGCGGAGGGCCTAAGTAGCTGAGGCTGTCTGCAAACAGCGATCCTCCAGTGTTGGCTTCCCAAATGCTGAGATTACAAGCGTGCGCCACCACGCCTGGCTGGCTTATTTATTTGTGGTACTGGAGATGGAACCCAGGGGCATTTTACCTCCACGCTACACCCAGCCCTATTTTTTTATTCTTTCTTTTGAAACAGTGTCTCACTGAGTTGTAAAGGCCCTCACTAAGTAGCCAAGGCTCTCCTAGAACCTGTGATCTCCTGTCTCAGCCTCCCAAAAGCTGGGATGACAAGCGTGTGCACCACGCCTGGCTCTTTTATTTATTTATTTATTTATTTATTTATTTATTTATTTATTTATTTATTTGCGGGTCTGGGGATAGAACCCAGGGGCATTTGACCTCCAAGCTACATCCCCTGCCCTATATTTTTTTATTCTTTATTTTGAAACCGGGTCTCACTGCGTTGCAGAGGGCTCGAACCTGCGATCTCCTGTCTCAGCCTCCCAAAAGCTGGGATGACAAGCGTGCGCCACCACGGCCGGCTCTTTTATTTTTATTTTGAAACAGGGTCTCGCTAGGTTGCTGAGAGTTCCACTCCTTGCTGGGACTGCCCCCCCCCCGCCCCCCGCCGCGATCCTCCCGTCTCAGCCTCCTGCCCCATACAGTAAGGTGCAATCGTCACCAATCGTCACCGCCCTGGTTCTCAGAGGCCCAAGGCAGGCTGTCCTGGGTACTCAGCAGATGGGGCTGAGATCGGCCTGTGGGAACGACAGGAAACCAGCTGGCTGGCACAGGCCAGGGGGCGCGGGGATGCCTGGGGGCTTCAGCTGCCAAGATGCCAAAAATAGCTGCCCATCAGCTGGGGGAGCGGCCATGCCCAGAAGCTGGGCAGCCCGGTCTAGTGCCATCTGCCTCTTCCTCCCACCCGACCCCGCCTGGACCCTCGGGTTCTGGCTGCAGCCAGCAGTCAGGGAGAAATGGGGAGGGGGCTGAGCCTGCCAGGATTGGAGAGGGCAGCCCTCAAAGGCCCAGGCCATGTCGGCGTCTGAGCCTTGCGGCCCACCATCACCCTGTTGGGCTGGCCCTCTGTGCCCCAGGGCCCTTGTACTGCTATTCCGCCAGCCCAGAATACCCTTCCCCTGGCCACCTGAGTGCTGTAACAGCGCGGCCACAGAGGAGGCTCCAGGCGGCTGACAAGTATCTTCCACAGCCCTGGAGGCCAGGGGTTCATGAACAGGGGATGCGCAGGGCCGGGTCAGCTCTCCAGAGGGTCCTCCTGCCCTGGTGCCTCTGAGGGCGCCAGGTGTTCCTTGGCCTGTGGCCTCGTCACTCCGGACTCTGTCTTGTCTTCACATGGTTTTATTCTGTTCTCAGAGCCTGGTCACATGTGCAGAGACCCCACTGCCCAGCAAGGTCCCCCGACAGGCACCCGGAAACATGTTTTGGGGGAGCGACAATACTGCCTGCCATAGCATCCAGCTTGGACGTCGCTTTTTTTTTTTTTTTTCGGTGGTACTGGGGTGGAACCCAGGGGCTTTGAGAGCCTCACTAAGTAGCTGAGGCTGGCCTCGAACCTGTGCGATCCTCCTGTCTCAGCCTCCCAAGCGCGGGGATTACGATTGTGTGCCACCGCGCCCGGCACGGATGTCGCTTTTTGTGACCTGAAGTTGCCGCTCCCTCACCCAGACCGGCACGATGGCTCCCCTCAAAGCCCCAGACACACAGGCTGCGCTCGCTTATTTATTTATTGAGGTACTGGGGATGGAAGCCAGGGGCATTCTACCTCCACGCTACACCCCTATCCTTATTCTTTAGTCTTTATTTTGTTTTTGTTTTTTTTGTTTTTTTTTGTTTTTTTTTTTGTTTTTTTTTTTTGTTTGTTTTTTTGGTGGTACTGGGGTTCCTGGAAGCCCTCCTTCCTCCAGGATATACTCCCAGACCTATTTTATATTTTTGAAACAGGGTCTCTTACGCCAGCACGGCTGGCTTTGAACCTGCGCCATCCTCCTGTCTCCGCCTCCCAAGCGCGGGGATTACAAGCGTGCGCCACCACGCCCGGCTTTAGTCTTTATTTTGAAACAGGATCTCACTGAGTTGCAAAGGGCCTAAGTAGCTGAGGCTGTCCACAAACCTGTAATCTTCCTGTCTCAGCCTCCCAAGTACTGGGATTACAAGCGTGCGCCACCATACCTGACTCAAACTCACTCTTTTCTTTTCTTTCTTTTTATTTTATTTTATTTTTTTTTTTTTGGTGTGTGTGGGTCTGGGGATGGAACCCAGGGATACTTGACCTCTGAGCTATACCCCCCGCCCTATTTTTTATTCTTTATTTTGAAACAGGGTCTCACTGAGTTGCAGAGGGCCTCACTAAGTTGCTGAGGCTGTCGGTGAACCGCGCTCCTCCCATCTCAGCCTCCCGAGTGCTGGGCTTACAAGCGTGCGCCACCACGCCCAGCTTCAAACTCACTCAAAGTGTACAGTTCAGCCGGGCGTGGTGGCGTGGGCCTAGAACCCCAGCACTTGGGAGACTGAGACCAGAGGATCATAATGAGTCTGAGGACAGCCTCAGTAAGTAGTGAGATTGTCATCAACCTAGCAAGACCCTGTTTCAAAAAAAAATTTTTTTTAAGTAAGGCTAAGGGTATAGCTCAAAGGTAGAGTGTCCCTGGGTTCTATGTCTAGTTCCAAAAAAGAAAAAAAAATTCCATTTACATTGCAGCCCGTGTCAGAGTCTGGCTCCTTTTCAGGACTGAGCGATATTCCAGCGTCTGCATGAACCCCTGGGTTGTCTCCCTTTCGGCTCTTAGGAACTACGCCTCGGTGTTCGGGTTTCGGGGGGGGGGGGGGGCACCGGGTTCCCTTACCTTGGGTAGCTGTCTCCGGGAGCGGGGCTGGGGGCGCATCACCTCCGGGGCCCGGGAGCCATGGCGCCCGGGGCCAAGGCTGTCTCTTCTCTCGCCCTCTTGCAGGTGCGCAGGAGGATGCTGGCGCGGCCCTAGGCCCAGGCTGGCACCATGACCGGCTGGCTGCGCGTGCTGAGCCTGCACCTGCTGCTGCTGCCCGCGGCGCCGCCCCCGGCCCGGGGCTGCCCGGCCCGCTGCGAGTGCGCCGCGCAGACGCGCGCCGTGGCCTGTGCGCGCCGCCGCCTGACCGCCGTGCCCGACGGCATCCCCGCGGAGACGCGCGTGCTGGAGCTCAGCCGCAACCGCATCCGCTGCCTGAACCCGGGCGACCTGGCCGCGCTGCCCGCGCTGGAGGAGCTGGACCTCAGCCAGAACGTCATCGCGCACGTGGAGCCCGGCGCCTTCGCCAACCTGCCCCGCCTGCGCGTCCTGCGCCTCCGTGGCAACCAGCTGAAGCTCATCCCGCCCGGCGTCTTCACGCGCCTCGACAACCTCACGCTGCTGGACCTGAGCGAGAACCGGCTGGTCATCCTGCTGGACTACACCTTCCAGGACCTGCACCGCCTCCGCCGGCTCGAGGTGGGCGACAACGACCTGGTGTTCATCTCGCGCCGCGCCTTCGCCGGCCTGCTGGCGCTGGAGGAGCTGACCCTGGAGCGCTGCAACCTCACGGCGCTGTCGGGCGAGTCGCTGGGCCACCTGCGCGGCCTGGGCGCCCTGCGGCTGCGCCACCTGGCCATCGCCGCCCTGGAGGACCAGAACTTCCGCCGGCTGCCGGGGCTGCTGCACCTGGAGATCGACAACTGGCCGCTGCTGGAGGAGGTGGCGGCCGGCAGCCTGCAGGGCCTCAACCTGACCTCGCTGTCCGTCACGCACACCAACATCACCGCCGTGCCGGCCGCCGCGCTGCGCCACCAGGCGCACCTCACCTGCCTCAACCTGTCGCACAACCCCATCAGCACCGTGCCGCGCGGCTCCTTCCGCGACCTGGTGCGCCTGCGCGAGCTGCACCTGGCCGGCGCCCTGCTGGCCGTGGTGGAGCCGCAGGCCTTCCTGGGCCTGCGCCAGATCCGCCTGCTCAACCTGTCCAACAACCTGCTGTCCACGCTGGAGGAGACCACCTTCCACTCGGTGAACACGCTCGAGACGCTGCGCGTGGACGGCAACCCGCTGGCCTGCGACTGCCGCCTGCTGTGGATCGTGCAGCGCCGCAAGACGCTCAACTTCGACGGGCGGCTGCCGGCCTGCGCCAGCCCGGCCGAGGTGCGCGGCGACGCGCTGCGCCACCTGCCGGACTCGGTGCTCTTCGAGTACTTCGTGTGCCGCCCGCCGCACATCCGCGAGCGCCGGCTGCAGCACGTGGCGGCCGCGGCGGGCGCCGCCGTGCGCTTCCTGTGCCGCGCCGAGGGCGAGCCCGCGCCCGCCGTCGCCTGGGTGACGCCGCGGCGCCGCGTGCTGACGTCATCGGCGGGCGCGGGCCGCGCGCGCGTGCTGCCGGGAGGCACGCTGGAGATCGCCGACGCGCGGCCGCAGGACAGCGGCACCTACACGTGCGTGGCGAGCAACGCGGCGGGCAACGACACCTACTTCGCCACGCTCACCGTGCGGCCCGAGCCGGCCGCCAACCGGACCCCGGGCGACGACGGCCGCAACGAGACGCTGGCGGCCGCGCGCTTCCCGCTGGACCTCACCACCATCCTGGTGTCCACGGCCATGGGCTGCATCACCTTCCTGGGCGTGGTGCTCTTCTGCTTCCTGCTGCTGTTCGTGTGGAGCCGCGGCCGCGGCCAGCACAAGAACAACTTCTCGGTGGAGTACTCCTTCCGCAAGGTGGACGGGCCGGCCGCCGCGGCGGGCCAGGGCGGCGCGCGCAAGTTCAACATGAAGATGATCTGAGGGCCCCCGGCGGCCCCGCTGGTTTCCACCTATGCATCTTTCCGGAGGGGGGAGGGGCGGCCGCAGGCAGCTCACTGGCACGACTCCCCCCCCCCTTTTTTTTTTTTTTTAATTTAATTGGTAGACACCCACCCGCAGGACCGTCTTTCTTCCGAAGGCATTTTTTGCAATTTCTCAAGTGTTTTCTGAAGGTTGCCACCCGTCTTCCTGCCGGGCCGGGCGGGCCACAGTTCACACCCAGGAGGCATACGCTGGTAAGGCTAAAACCAGGCCAGGGCTCCAGACACAGGGACACAGGCCTTCCCGGAGAATGCAGCTCCTACCGGGGCGCTCGGATCACACCCGCGGCACGCCCGGTTCACACCGGAGTCACGCTTGGCTCGCACCAGAGGCATGCTCAACTTGCACGACGGAGACATTGACTTCACACCCAAGACGCATTGAGATCGCGCCGGAGGAGGGTTCAGTTCACACTCCGGGCACGCATGGCAGACCAGGGAAATGCTTGGGTTGCACCCAGTGCATACGTGGCTCACGCCAGGAGCACACTCAGTTCATACTCGAGACACATTCAGCTCACACACACCCGGGAAGCACCCAGTTCACACCTAGGGAGTGTGCAGTTCCTACCAGGGACGTGCTCGACCCAGCCCAGGGGCATGCTCAGAGCCTGCACCAGGGACACGACGCTGCTCACAGCTAGCTCAGGCACAGTTCACACCCAAGGCACGCTCAGTTCACACCAGGGACATGCTCAGCTCATCCTCACATCCTGCCTGGCTCAGCATCTCCCAGCAGGCCAGGGGACAGGCCTGGGCAGACCAGGCCTGCCCTGGTTGTCCTTGTAGTGGGTCCCCACACCCCTCCTCCCATCCTCTCTTCTACCAAGAGCCCTGACCCCCTAGGAGAAGCCAGGCCCCCTTCAGCTTCCTCCACTGGCCCTTGTAGCTGCCACTGGTTCCCCGTGATGGCCAGCAGGGGTGCTCACACCACGCTGGAGAGGCAGCTGCTCCGGTGTCCCTCTCAACAGGGCGAGCTGGAGGGACTGTCCACGCTGAGTGCATGCCAACCCCAGAACCAGCCTCAGACGAGCCCCCAGCGTCACCGCCATGTGGCTTGCGGCTCCCCCTGTGCACCCTAAAAGGCAGCAATGGAGAAGGCAGCTAAACCAGGGCTTCGAGCTGCAGGGAGGTCTGGACCCGGGTCATGAGCAGAAGGGGACAGAGGACTTTGGTCTCTGCAACTTTGGAGTGCAAAAGATCAGGAACCAACATTAGGAGGAGGGGTCCTAGGAAGATTGCCTGTAGCTCAGGAGAAGAAAAGAGTCCCCACATCAAGGCCTGTCAATACGTTCAGACGGTGAGATCCCCGTCACTGGGGTGAGCAAGCAGGAGTTAAGGTTTCGCAGAAGGATTGTCGGACAGGGACCATCCAACACCTGCCCCCCACGTGCACCCCCGGCCCTGCCCTCCATCTGGCCAGGTGGCAGTTAGGATGTTGTTGGTAGGAAGGACACAGGAGTGCTCGTGGGGTTTGGCCACTGGGAGGCTGGCACAGGCTCCTCAGGAAGGCTCAGAGCAGCTGGGCGTGGCGGCACACATCTGTCACCCCAGGACTTGGGAGGTTGAGGCAGAAGGATTGCGGGTTTGAAGCCAGCCTCAGCAATTTAGCAAGATCTGTTAAAAAAGAAAAAAGTTAAATAGGGCCGGAGGCATAACTCAGAAGTAGAAGGGCCCTGGGTTCCATCCAGCACCACCAAAAATAAAAAGCATGGTGGCACATGCTTGTTATCCCAGCATTTGGGAGGCTAAGACAGGAGGATCGCAGTTGGCAGCCAGCCTCAGCTACTTAGTGAGGCCCTTTGCAACTCATTGAGACCCTGTTTCAAGAGAAAGAATAAAAAATAGGGCCGGGGGTAGAGATTGGAGGTAGAAGGCCCCTGGATTCCATGCCCAGTACCATAAAAAAAAAAACCCTAAATAAAATAAAAAGAGGAAGAATTAGCCTCAAAGCCATCTCTGCCCCCCCCCCTCACTCAGCTGTGTGAGCTCAGCTAAAGACGGACTTATCAGTCCTCGTCTGGAAATGGGCTCGAGAGTCCCACCCGGGCCCATATTCAGAGGCCAGGCCTGGAGACCCGCTTAATGGCTTCACATCAGTCCCAGATCCCTCAGGATTGTTGCCAAAAACGGCTCTGAGCTACCTGCCTGGGCCGGAAGGAGCCCCGATGCTCCCCGTGGCCTGCGCGCAGGCCAGCAGGATCAGACCCGCAACCCACACTCCACCCCGAGCTGGGCAGAACCCCCCACCTGGTCCTTCAGCATCCTCCTGACCACGGTTGCCATGACAACCCTGAGGGCCCTCCAAAACCCACATCCAAGTGCCTTTAGCATCATTAAAAGATGGGGGGGGGTGCGTTCCCAGCAGCATTAGAATTTACAGAGCGTCTGTATTCGGGGGTGTCCCCTTGCTCGCCCCATCCCTAAAGGACCCAAGAAAGACCCCCCTCAATCCTCCCCTCCCATGGTCCCCACCTCGCTGTATTTGATTGGAATCCAATAAAACAGAAATGGATTTAATAATGAACTTCAGATTTTTTTTTATTCCTCGGGAGGAGTAGGGGGCGGGAGGCAGGGGCTGCTGGGGTCCTGGGGGGGCATCCTGGCTCCAGCCCCAAAGCCGACCTGGACAGAATGACTCAGCATGATGACAGTAGGTCACACCGGTCCAGGCACTGAGTGAGAGTTCATTGATTTTTTTTATTTTCTTTTTATCTTTTTTGCGGTACTGGGTATGGAGCCCAGGGGCATTCTATCCCCAAGCAACACCCCCAGCCCTATATTTATTCTTTATTTTGAAACAGGGTCTCGCTGAGTCGCAGAGGGCCTCACTAAGTAGCTGAGGCTGTCTGCGAACCACGATCCTCCTGTCTTAGCCTCCCAAATGCGGGGATTACAAGCGTGCGCCACCACGCCCGGCTAGGGCTAGGGGTTTAGCTCAGAGGAAAATGCCTCTGGATTCAATCCCTTTTACCACAAAAAAAGAAGGAAGGAAGGAAGGAAGGAAGGAAGGAAGGAAGGAAGGAAGGAAGGAAGGAAGGAAGATGCACAAATGTCTCTGGCTCACCAGGCAGGGTAGTTGTCATCTCAGTACTTGGGAGTCTGAGACAGGAGGATTGCAGAATCTAGGCCATCTTCAGCTACTTAATGAGACTCTCAGATAGCCAGGTATGGAGGCACACACTTGTAATCCCAGCGCTGGGGAGGCGGAGACAGGAGGATCGCATGGGTTCGAAGGCAGCCTCAGCTACTGAGTGAGGCTCTCAGCAACTTAGTGAGACCCTGTTTCCAAATAAAGTATAAAATAGGTCTGGGAGTGTAGCCCAGAGGTAGAAAAGCCCCTGGGTTCCACCCCCAGCAACACACACACACACACACACACACAATAAATAAATAAATAGGGATTGGCATGTATAGCTTGGAGTTAGAATGACCCTGGGTTCCATCCCCAGCACCGCTTACACTGTACACACACACACACACATACACACACACACACACACACACATACACACTTTGGCGTGAAACAGAAGTGGGAACCAGCTTCCTTTCTTCCCTAGAGCACAGAGCGGGATAGCGCTCGGCCGCAGGTCACACAGAAAGGTGAGCACAGGCCGGGAGGGTCCTGGCTCACAGTCGCAGGGTGCGGGGACTGGGTGGGGTGGGGCACCCCAGACTTCTCTGCTGGCCCTGCAGAAACGGAAGTGGTTCGCAGGGAAGTGGAAACCCCGGAGACCGGCAGGCTTGCGCCACCGCGCCCGCCCGGCTCGGCCTAGCTTTTCCGCCGCCTCTTCGCTTTCAGCCCCCCGGAGACCCATTCTTTTTTTCTGGGGGGCACCTGCTGGCCTTCGCACAGGCTGTTCCCTCTGCCCTTGGATGCTTTTCCTGCCCCGGGCTGGTCCCATCAGGGTGGGAAGTAAGGCTCCACCCACCTTTGGCGGGCTGCTTTCGGCTCCCTGCCGGCCCTAGAGACCCCCTGTCCACCACCACCACCCGGGTCACACCAGTCCTGAAGGTAGGGGGCTCCTGGGGGAGCCGGCTGGATGGGGCAGTAGCTTTGGGGGGATCTGGGGGTCTGGGCGGGAGAGGGTGGGGAGCTGGTGGCTGTCTTGGGGCTGGGTGCTTGGGGACCAGGCACAGGTGTGGCCCAGGTGTATTAGTCCCCTGTTGACCCATCCTCTGGGCTCTATCTTCTGGGAGGGTCCTTCTCACTGTCTTGAAAGATGTTCAGATACCATGCCCACCTCCTGCGTGAGGAGATGAGACCAGAGAGGGCAAGAAACCCACCCAGAGTCACACAGAGCGTGAGAGTCAGGGTGTCTCTGCTCTCCCCCAGGACCCTGGGAGCCAGGGGCAGAAAGAGTCTCTCCTGGGCCGGCCCGGGCCACACACAGCACTCAGCCACCGGCCTGGCCCTCCGCCCACAGCATGAGCGGCCCCGAGCCACCTGCCGAGACCCCCCCAGAGCCCCGAGGCGCCCTCTGGCCAGCTGGGCACATCTACAGCAACCTTGGTGAGCACCCAGCTCAGGCACCTGGGGCTGGAGGCGGACGGGGAAGGGCAGAGGGGTGGCCAGACCCTGAGGAGCCACCAAGGTGGTGGGGCTGAGGACCGGGGCCTCCGGGATCCACAGCCTGTGAATCCAAGTCACCTATTCAGAGCCAGGCAGGAAAAGGGGTCACAGGAGCTGGGAGGCGACGCCCCGTCCTTCCTCCGAGGTGTTCCACTACCCCTGTTTTCTTACCCACAAATTGGAAGTGATCTGTACCCTACAGGAGGAGTGGAGGTCACTGTATTATAGTTATTTACTGGCTGGGTGTGGTGGCAGACACCTGAAATCTCAGTACTTGGGAGGCTGAGACAGGAGGATCACAGGTTTAAGGACAGCCCTCAGCAGCTAGTGAGAGTCTTATCAACCTAGAGGGACCATGATTCAAAAATAAAGCCTGGCGTGGTGGTGCATGCTTCTTTTTTTTTTTTTTTGTGGTGGTACTGGGGTTCCTGGAAGCCCTTCTACTTCCAGGCTACACCCCCAGACCTATTTTTTTTATATATTTTATTTGGAAACGGTCTCTTAAGCCAGTGAGGCTGGCTTCAGACTTGTGCGATCCTCCTGTCTCCGCCTCCCAAGCGCAGAGATCAAAAGCGTGTGCCACCACGTCCGGCTATGGCATACACTTTTCATCCCTGTACTTGGGAGGCTGAGACATGAGGATCATGGTTCACAGACAGCCTCAGCTACTTAGGCCCTCTGCAACTCATTGAGACCCTGTTTCAAAATAAAGAATAAAAAAATAGGACAGGGTGTGTAGCTTGAAGGTTGAACAGCCCTGGGTTCTATCCTCAGACCCTCAAAAAAAAAAAATAGGGCTAGGGGTGTAGCTCAGAGGTAGAATGCCCCTGGATTCCATCCCTAGCACCCCCAAAATATTAGAGATGAGGAGTCAAGGCCCGCACTCTGTCCCCCACAGGTGAGGTCCGTGCCCACCTGCTGCCCTCCAAGGCCTGCCGCTCCCGGGCCCCCAGGTCCCTCTCATCTGACCCAGGAGCCCCGCGGTCGCCTCCACCCCTGCCCAAGAAGATGCTCACCCGGGCACGGTCTCTGCCCACCCATGGGGTGGGGTGCCCCAGCTCGGCCCGCACAGCACAGCCTCGCCGGCCCCTGCTGGGCTCTCCCAGCGTGGACGGGAGCGAGGCCCAGGCCGGGCCAGCCTGTGCCCCCGCACCGCTGACCTCCAGCACACCCCATGGAGCGCTGGGCCTCGCCGCCCGCCATCTGCAGAGCCCCGAGGCCCTGCACGCCGCGCTGGCCGCCCTGCACCTGCGGGCCCTGGGGCGCATCCACGCCCGGATGGGCGCCCGGCTCCTGGGGGGCCGCCCTGGGCCCTGTGGCCCCGAACACGGCCTCCGCCTGCTGGACAGCGTGCCCTGCCTGGAGAGCGGGGACGCCCTCTACTACCGCGTGGTGCGGGTGCACCAGGATGCCTGGCATGTGCTGGCCGCCAAGGTGAGCCCCGCCGCCGGACCCCTCTGCCCTTTGGGGACCCCAGTTTTCCATCTTGGGCTCAAAACCAAGTTGGAAGGATGGCTTCCTTTGCAACGGACACCTGAAGGAACCCTGAGAACCGTGTTTCTAAAGTGAGGAGACTAGCTGGGTGTGGTGGCGCACGCTTGTAATCCCTGCGCTTGGGAGGCGGAGACAGGAGGATCGTGCTGGTTCGGAGCCAGCCTCTCTGGCTTAAGAGACCCTGTTTCCACATAAAGTTAAAAAATAGGTCTGGGAGCGTAGCCCGTGGGAGTGTAGCCCGGAGGTAGAAGGGCTTTCCAGGAACCCCACTACCACCAAAAAAAAAAAAAAAAAAAAAGGCAGGGGGCGTAGCTGGGAGGCGTAGGGAGGATGAAGAATGAAAAACAGGTCTGGGGTGTAGCTCAGAGGTAGAATGCCCCTGGGTTCCATTTCCAGTGCCACAAAAAATAAAATAAAATAAAAAGAAAGCCGGGCATGGTAGCACTTGCCTGTAATCCCAGCACTTGGGAGGCTGAGACAGGATCTAAGACAGGATCTAAGGTTTGAGGACAGCCTTAGCAAGTAGTGAGACTCTCATCAACCTAGTGAGACTCTTTTTTCCAAACAAAAATAAATAAAACAGGGCTGGGTTCCATGCCCAGTACCACAGAAATAAACAAACAGATAGATAGATGATAGAAAGAGAGAGAGATGGGTAGGAAGGCCGGGCAGAGTGGCATATGCCTATAATCCCAGTATTGGGAGTCTGAGCCAAGAGGATTTCAGGCTCAGAGCCAGCCTCACCAATTTAGTGCACCAACTTAGCAAGACCTTGTTTCCAACCAAAAAATAAAATGGGGGTGGGGTATAGCTCAGAGGTAGAATGCCCCTGGTTTCAATCCCTAGTACCACACACACACAATATGTAATAATAATAATAATTAATAATAATAATAAAAAAGCAGCCGGGCATGGTGGCACAGGCCTGTCATCGTAGTACTTGGGGAGCTGAGACAGCAGAATCAATCAAGTTTCCTGGCCCATCTTAGCAATTTAGTGAGGTCCTATTTTCTTTTCTTTTCTTTTCTTTTCTTTCTTTCTTTTTTTTATTTTTGTTTGTTTTTCTTGTGGTTCTGGGGATGGAACCCAGGGGCATTCTGCCTCTGAGCTATACCCCCAGCCCTATTTTCTGTGTGTGTGTGTGTGTGTGTGTGTGTGTGTGTGTGTGTGTTACTGGGAGTGGAACCCAGCAGCTTTCTACATCCGGGCTATACTCCCAGACCTATTTTATACTTTATTTGGAAACAGGGTCTCACTAAGTTGCTGAGAGCCTCACTAAGTAGCTGAGGCTGGCTTCGAACCTACGCGATCCTCCTGTCCCAGCCTCCCAACCACAGGGATTACAAGCGTGCGCCACCACGCCCAGCTCTCCCTACTTTAATTTTTCTAAAACTCATCATTGGCCACTAGCATCCAATTGCCACCGAGCACTGCTTCAGGAGTCCAGGCGTCCAGCCCTGGTCTCTGCCTGGTCAAGGGCTCTGGGGTGGGGCAGGGAGAGCTGCAGCCCAGGCAGGACTGCTGGGTCTCAGTGGTCGGGGTCTTATGTCTGCCTCTGTCCCGCAGGTGCCCAAGCTGGGAGCCGCGGCAACACCGGCCTGGGGCGAGGAGCTGCAGGCCTCGCTGGCCCCGCACTTCAACCTGCAGGGGCTGTGTGGCCTGGTGCCCGAGGGCGCGCTGCCCGGGGCGCCCTGGACAGGCCCCGCGGCGCTGGCGACCGAGGTGCCCGAGAGCACGGTGGCCCAGTGGCTGGCGCAGGTGGGCACCGAGCGGCCGGCGGAGTTCGCATGGACCGTGGCCCTGCTGTTGCTGCAGCTGAGCGCGGCCCTGGAGCACCTGGAGGCGCATGGCGCGGCCCTGGTGGAGTTGCGGCCTGAGAACTTGCTGCTGTTGGCGCCTCGGGGCTGCGCGGCTGCGGGCCCCCCGCGCCTGCTGCTCGCAGACTTTGGCCGTGTCCACCCGCAGCCCAAGGGTGCCCCGGGCGCTCACGCGCTGCTGCTGGGCCACCTGCTCCGCGCCCTGCTGGGCCCCGCTGCGCCCTGGGCCGTGCCGATGGCGCAGGGCCTGGAGCGCCTGGCGGCTCGGCTGCCCCAAACGCGGCCCTCGACGGCTCAGACTCGAGGCGCTCTGCAGACTCTGCTCTGGGGCCCCGGGCCCGGGCTGCGGGGCCGCGGGGCTCCGCGGGGGCCCTGGCTGCAGCTGCGCCGCGCCCTGCTGCTGGTGCGCCTGGCCGAGCGCGCCACGGCCGGGGAGGTGCCCGACCTGGAGGACTGGCTGCACTGTGAGTACCTGGCCGAGGCCACCGAGACCTCGCTGGGCCACGCCCTGGAGCTGCTGTGGGGCTGAGTCCAGAGGGTGAGCGCCCTCTCCAGGGCTGGCCTGCGAGCCCCCCAGGGGGCACGGGGAGTGTGACAGCTCCCTCCAGTTCTGGCCCCCGCTGGGGGTTGAAGGGTCTCTTTCAGCAGTAGGTGGGCCCCCGTCTGCTCCTGGGTCCTTCAGGGTCCCCATGGGTACCAGGACCCAAGTCGTTGCTGGTTTTGGAACACTACCTTGTGCCCAGATGGCCAGGGACTGCTGGTACCAACGAGCCCGATCCCTGCCAAGATTAACTGATGGTCTCCAGAAGGATGAAGAGCCCCCGAAGCCAGGCATGGTGGCCCACGCTTGTAATCCCAGCGCTGTGATGGCTGAGACAGGATTGCACAGGTTCGAAGCCAGCCTCAGCTACTTAGTAAGGCCCTCAGCAATTTACTGAGATACTGTTTCCAAATAAAAGCATAAAATAGGTCTGGGAGTATAGCCCAGAGGTAGAAAAGCCCCTAGGTTCCACCCCCAGTACCACACACAAAGCCCCCAACCTTAGGTGCCGGCCTGCCCCCGGAGCCTGCCCTGCCCACCTGGCCTCCTGCCAGCCTCTGCACCAGCTATTTCTTCAACCAGAGGGACCCCAGCCCTCCTAAGGAAATAAAATTGCTCCTCCTGGGCCCTCTCTGGCCCTGCAGCTGTTTCTTCCCGCGTGTTCACCGTCTCAAAGTTGATTTCCTCTCTCTGTTCCTGCCCTCCTCCCCCAGGCTGTGGGCGCTCTGAGGGCCTTGGCCAGGCCAGGCACAAGGGAGGCGCACCATTAGCACGGGAGAGCCAGGCACAGCGGCACACGCTGTGGTCCCAGAACTTGGAGGCTGAGACAGGAGGATCCCGGGTTGGAGACCAGCCTCAGCAGCGTGGACCTGTTTCAAGATAAAGAACCGGGCATGGAGGTGCATGCCTGTAATCCCAGTACTTGGGAGGCTGAGACAGGAAGATGGAAGGTTCAAAGCCAGCCTTGGCAACTTAGCGAAGCTCTCAGCAACCTCGTGAGACCTGCTTCCAAATACATTTTAAAAACCAGGCTGAGGATGTTGCTCAGAGGCAGAACGTCTGTGGGTCAATCTCCAGTATCAAACAAACAAAAACTCTGGGGGCCTGAAGGGATGGGATCTCCACTTGGGACCTCAGCAGTGCTCTCCCCATTCCACCCCCCATAGCAACCCTTGGGGGGTTCTTTCAACCTCTAGACTGGCAGACCCTTCTCCAGCTCGAGCACCTCCCAGGCCTCCCTGCACCCTCTGAATACCCCCAAGGACCCTCCCCGAGTTCTGCAAACTCTGGCCAAACCAGGCATAGTGGTGCGTGTCTATAACCCCCATACCTGGGAGGCTGAGACAGGAGGCTCACAAGTTCCAAAGTTAGCCTCAGCAACTTACTAAGAACCCGCTTCAAAATAAATAACTGGGAGGTACAATTTGGAGGCAGGACATCCCTGGGTTCAATCCCAGTACCCCAAAAATACCGGGCCAGCCTGTGCCATCAGATCCTTGAGGCTCGTTCTGGTCTTCAAGCCTTTGCACCTCGCCTCAGCCACTGAAAACCTCCCTGCATGGCTCTGCTCAGACCCAATACTCTGGCTTCCTGCCTGGCACCCTGGGGCCGAGTCTACACCAACCCTTGTGGAGCACCTCCCCGGTGCGGCCAGCAGGGGGAGCAGCAGACTTGCGGATGCCCTGCCGTGGCCAGCAGCCATTAGGTAGGCCGGTCCAGAGCTGCCACACCCAACCCACCTGCTGTGGGCCCAAAGCCAGAATGGGAGGCCACAGGACCCGAGGCCACAGGCCCCAGCAAGCCTAGGCCTGGGCTTGTGACCAGGAAGGGCCCGAGGCAGTCAAGAGCCAACCCCGAACAGGGCAGGTCAGAAATACAACTAGCAACCTGGGGCCACCGTCTATAATCCCAGCACTAAGGAGGGCAGGGAGGCAAGTCTCAAAAACTAAGAAAGGGTAGGCGTGTAATCCCAGGAGGCGGAGATGGGGTCGCACGTCCTCAGCTACTGAGGCCCTTGCAACTCAGTGAGACAATTTCAAAATAAATAAAAAAAATAGGGCTGGGAGCCAGGCACGGTGGCACGCACTTGTAATCCCAACATTTCGGAGGCTGAAGAGAATCAAGGTTCTAGAACAGCCTCAGATGCCGGATTTGTCATCCCAGCATTCGGGAGGCTGAGACCGAAGGATCGTGGTTCGCGGACAGCCTCAGCTACTTAGTGAGGCCCTCTGCAACTGAGACCCGGTTTCAAAATAAAGAATAAAAAATAGGGTAGGGAGTATAGCTTGGAGGGCGAATGCCCCTGGGTTCCATCCCGACCCGCAAAAAATATATATATATATATAAATAAAAAAAAAAAGCCTCAGCTACTTAACCTCGTCTCAAAAAAAAAAAAAAAAAAGAAAAAAAAAAAGAAAAGCGCTGGGCGTGGTGGTGCACGCTTGTAATCCCCGCGCTGGGAGGTGGAGACAGGAGGATCACTCAGGTTCAAAGTCAGCCTTGCTGGCTTAGGAGACCATTTCCAAATTAAAAAAAATATATAAAAATAGGTGTCTGAGAGTGTAGCCCAGAGTTAAGGGTTTCCAGCAATCCCAGTACCACCAAAAAAGAAAAAAAAAAAAAAGGGCAGAGGTTGTGGCTCGGAGGTTGAATGCCCGAGGCTCCACCCCAACCTGCAAAAAATAAAAAAATCAAAAGAAAAAGTAGGGCTGGGGGTATAGGTCAGAGGTGGAATATCCTTGGGTTTCATTCCATACTGGGGGGGGGGGGGAGACTCAGGTAGAATGCCCAGTTCTATCCCCAGTACTACAAAGAAAAAAAAAAAAAAATAGCAAAAAATAGCGCTGGTAGCTGGGAATGGTGGTGCACATTTGTAATCCCAGCATTTGGGAAGCTGAGACAGGATTGCAGTTCACAGTCAGCCTTGGCCACTTAGGCCTTCTACCAACTCAGAGAGACCGTTTCCAAATAAAAAAAAAAAATCAGAGCTTGAGGGTGTAGTTTGGGGGAAGAATGACCCTGAGTTCAATCCAGGGGCTAGGTTGTTTTTTGTGTGTGGTACTGAGGGTGAAACCCAGGGGTATTCTACCTCCAGGCTACACTCCCAAGCCTATTTTATATTTGGAAACAGGGTCTTTTTTTAATTTTGAAGCCCAGTCTGAGTTGCAGAGGGCCTAAGTAGCTGAGGCTGTCCACGAACCACGATCCTCAGGTCTCAGGCTTCCAAATGCTGGGATTACAAGCGTGCACCACCACACCTGGCTAAAGTGGTAGAAAAGCGTATAAACCAAGCAGAGACCCTGGGGTGCAGCAGGGTGGCTGAGGCCCCAGTACTGGGCCAGGCCACAGCTGGCAGGTCCCAAGGACCCAGCCAGGGCACCCTCCCAGGTTCCCAGTTCCAAGTTAACACCAGGAGCCAGTAGAGGTGTGATCATTTTATTGATTTTCGAGAGCAACAGGAGGGTAGATTAATAACTATCTTTCAAAGTTAAGAGACCTAAAAGACGGTTTCCAAAAGACTTCAAATAAGAGACTTCTCAAAGTACAAGGATAACGTGAATCATCTTAAACCAGCAATAAAAAAGTAAAATATAAATTTTTATTTAGAATTAAAGCAAATACTTCAGTATCACAAACACAATATTAAACTTCAAGAAATACACGCTAATTTGGAGTGAGCATTTATTTGCACAAGTACAACATGCGGACAAACCCAGGAGAGCCAAGGAGTCTGCGTCCACCCGAGCTCGCAGCGGGCCCTGTGTGAGGGCCCGCCCGACACCGGGCAGCGGCAGCCGCTGCGGGGGGGCCGCTACTCCTCCTCCCCCGAGGGCTCTCTCTCAAATGTGTAGGCCATGAAGCAGGCGTCGGGTCTCTTGGGGACAAGGGGGTGCCCTGGTCTCACAATCTCAAAGCCCAAAAAGCTGAAGGTCCGGAGCAAGGCGGCTGCGGAGAAAGACTGTCAGGGCCTGTGCCCCCCGCCACCCAGGACCCGCCGAGACCCCGCAGCCCAGGGGCCCCCGGCAGCAAGGGAGAGGGCAGAGCGTCCTGGGGGTCCAAGCGCAGGCGGGCGGAGGCGCGAAGCAGGAGACAGACCAGAACCCACCCACCCGCGGCAGAGCCGCCTACCTCTGTCATCCCGGCTCTTATGGAAGCAAATGAAGACGTGGTCGGCACGAAGCCGCTCCTCCGCGAACCCGAGCAGCGCTGTGAGGCTGAAGCCAGCGCGGGCGTCAGTACCGTCCACGCACGCGCGACCCTGCCCCCACCCCCGGCTGCGCCTGGACCGTGTTTATGGTGGGCACCAGACATTAGGCTGGACCTTCCTGTGACGAGGGGACGCACCATCCTGTGCATGGCAGGGCGCTGAGCAGCGTCCTCGCCCCACCCCGCCAACTAAAAGTCTCCAGAAGCTGCCAGTACCCCTGGAAACAGGATCTCCTGGGTTATCTGCCAACACCCTGAAGATGGGAGCCCCACGAACCGGGCGTGGCGGCTCGTCATCCCAGCATTCGGGAGGCTGAGACAGGAGGATCACGGTTCGGGGATAGCCTCAGCTACTTAGTGAGGCCCTCTGCCACTCAGAATAAAAAATAGGGCAGGGGGTATAGCTTGGAGGTGGAATGCGCCTGGGTTCCATCCCCAAACTCGCAAAAAAAAAAAAAAAAAGCCCCCAGCAGGGCGTGGTGGCACATGCTTGTGAAGCCAGTCTCGGTTACTTGGTGACGCTCTTATCAACTCAGCCAGGCAGTTTCCAAGTAAAATATAGGTCTGGGGATTAAGCATGGAGGTGGGAGGCCTGGGCTCCATCCCAGCACCACTCCAGCAGGCAGCGCCCGCTGGCCTTACTCCCGGCCCCTACCTGTCTTTGCTCCCCTCGGGCAGCGCGCCGGCTGGGATCTCGATGTAGAGGCTGCTGCTGCTCCACACGGCTCTCCAGTTAATGTGTTTGGCATCCGTGAGCCTGGACTGGACGTTAAGTATTCTCGTCTTGTTATTAGACGTTAGTTCCTCTGTTACATTCAGCCGATTATCCTGTTGCAGAACAGAAACAAGTCTGTCAGCCGTCTCAGGACCCTTCCCCAGGCGGACCACCCCTTGGATGCAAAGGCAACGCCCTGGGCTGCTGCCAACCTGGGAATGAGGAAGGGCACCGCGGGCCCAGACATGCACCCAGCAGGGCTGATGACTGGGCCTTAAGGCCTCTCCAGGGTGGCTGGGTCCAGAGCCAGGGCCCAGTGCTGGCGCCAAAAGGAGTCTGCAAGGCTATTTCTTCTGGGGGACTCAGATTCCATTAACAAAACCCTGAGTGTGGGGCTTCCCTGCTCAGGCTTAGACCACGCTCACACCCACTCTCCCCGACTAGTAACTGGCCTTCCCAAAGGGCCCGGGTACTTACAGAGTAAAATAAGTTAGCTGAAAGATTGTGATCCCGCTGACTATTCCCTCGCCCACCTGGGATCTTCAGGGGTGGGTGAGGGACATCAGGAGCACCACTGAGGCCCTGGACCCAGGTTACTACAGCAATTGAGGGAGACCCTGGAACTGAAGGAAAAGCGCAGTGAGGCAGCAGCACTCAGAACGCGGGGCCGGGCCCCTGACCAGCTCCGCCTTCCTGCACCTGCCAGGCCAGCGCCCACTCCCCTCCCCCTGCGTCCTGTCTGTAGAGCTTCCTGCTGGAAAACCAAGCAGGCCGGGTGCTGAGCTCCTGTGCAGCAGCAACACTCACCACTGTCCCCCTCTGCGGAGGCGCAGTCTCACAGCGCAGGCCCTCTTCCCATCAAGTTTCACTTCCCATCCCGAAGCTCAACATCTTCACTTCCCCTTTGTACTCTCAGGCTCCGAGGATGCCAAAGTCTCATTTTTCACAGGCCAGCCACCTGCCTGTCTCTAAGGACGCCTCTCGGCAGGGCCGGGGCGGAGCCTCTGAGGAGCCCAAGCTCTGGTGACACACCCTGCTCAGCCCAGGCTGCGATGGCGTCACGCCTCAGACCCGCCTGCCTGAGCCCTGGGGAGGTTTGCACAATCGCGCAGCCAGCAGCCATTTGCTGCGCAGTGTAAACAAGCCCCAAAGTTGCCTCCATTTTGCACAGCTCCCACAGGGGCCCCCAAACCGCAGTCCCGCCTGCAACAGCCCAATCTACGGTAGCAGGGCTAATAGAGCCCACCTCAGAGAGAAACACTCCGGGGCAAAAAAGGCCAGGATCCTACCAGCCCAAACAGGGAGCAGGCAGAGAGCCTGTTTAACACCCTCCGCTTCTCCCAGAAGGCCGCGGGTGTGGATCAGGGGAGGCTGTGCAGCCGCACCACCCCTCTGCACCTAGGACACACCTTGGGAGAAGGCCGGGGGCACCGTCTTTGTGGGCCACCTCACACTCGGAGTCCTCAGGGGCCTGCGCCATGAGAGCCTAAACCCGCGCCCCTCTAAGGGAGGCTGTTTGGGTACGAAGAGCTCGCTTTCCTGTGGCCCCGAAAAGTGCAGACTCATGGGACTCCTAGTGCCAAGCCGGCCCCCAAATCTGACCCCGCCCCCACCTGACTCCCCATCCTGGCGACCACAAATCCGACAACACCCACGGCCCTCCCTCCAAAGACTCCCCATGCAGCCAACTGCTCTGCGACTCCATCCTCACTCGAACCCAACCTCCCACCCCGCACACCTCCCAATCCTGACATCCGGCGTCACGCCCCTCCCCCGCATCCAAAATCAGCCCCCCACGTCACAACCTCCCACCCAACTCCACACCCCTCCCCGAAGCCCAGTCGCCTATTCCCACGTCCTGCCCCCAACCAGTCCCTACGCTGCGCCCCGAAATCCAACCCCCACACAGGCCCGAGCTCCCATCCAGTGAAAACTCCCGATCCCTCTCCTAAGTCAGAGTCCTCGTCCTTCAATTCTCAAACCCGACCCCGTCTCCTCCCCGCCGAAACCCCCCCAAACCCGACCCTCCGAGCGCGCTGCCGGCCCGGGGGCACCCCGGGATCGGCCCCGCCCCCAGCAGCCCAGAACCCGCCCCCAGCGCGATTATGGCCTCCACAAAGGGGCGGATCTCGCGCTCCCGGGGCTTATCTGGCGCCCCAAGGCCGCCCCGGGAGGCCTACGCGGACGGACCTTCTGGAAGCTTCGGGCGGGGGCGGGGCGCTCACCTCTCGGTGCTGCGGCTGCCGCGGCTGTGCAGGCTGAGGAGCGGCATGGCGGGGCTGGGGTGGACGGTGGCGCTGGGTTTATCCCCTTCCTTCTCTCTGGCGAAGCAGTGGCTGTTGAGGATCCGCTGCAGGGAGGATTTCACCATCCGGCCGCTGGGGGTCCGAAACCAGGAAAACCTCCGCTGCGCCTCTCCGCGCCGCCGCCGCTGCTCGCCGTTCGCAAAATGGCGCCGCCGCTGCCGCCCGCCTTTATAGGCGCCGCGTTGAAGCCACGCCCACACGCCCCTGCGAGCGCGGCCGCGCGAGGGGGCGGGGCCGCCGGAAGAACCTGGCACGCCCGCCCCTCCTGGCGGTTGATTGGTAGAGAGCGAGGGGCGGGGACATGCTCGCGAAAGTGATTGGTCAGTACGTTTTTGGTCCCGCCCCTCGCGCGGGCGTCATTCTGCGGGCGGGCGGGGGGGCGGAGCCTCCGTGGCGCCGGGTACGCGCCGCGCGCACCCCACCCCCACCCCGCCCCCACGGCCTGGGCGGGGGCGCGCGGTCCCAGCCGGGTTTTTAGGGTTCTCTCTGCGTCGGGGTCTTGGTCGCGGCCTTCATTCTCTTCTCTGAGTCCATTTTTCCCGCGGGGACGCCTTCCTCCAGTGACCGAGAAGAAAGCCCCCGAGTACGTGGGGAGGGGAGCCCCCAGGGCGCCCATCCCCCATAGGAGGAATTATTTTCAGTAATGACCTTGTAATAATCGGTAATTGTTGTGCTCCTCTTTTCGCTCAGCCAGCTTGAAAACAACTCAGAATCTTAAGAGAGTACAGAATGTTAGACACATTATACAGATCTAATGAAATACTTTGTGTAAGATTTTTGCCGAACTTCAAACATTTTACTTGTCACAGATAAATTCAGAAAGGCTGTGTGTGTATGGGGGGGGGGCTGCAGTTCGCGAAAAGCAAAATTAAGATTCAGAAAGATTTCGCGTAAGAACTAAAATTTGGGCTTACCAAGCAAAAACAACCCCTTTGAAGCTAAATTCGTATAATTGAAGCTAAGTAATTCGTGTGTGAACTACACTTTGGACTTGGGCAAAAAAATATTTTACCTCCTGGTTAAATTCAGAAATGTATTTCATATACGAATTACCATTTGCATTTAAGGCGTAAAGATAGAACGCCTTGTACTTGAATTCAGGAACATATTTTGTGCGTAGACTAAAACTTCGATTTACCAAGCAAAAATACTTCACCTCGAATTTAAATTCGGTAAAACAGTTCGTGTTTTACGTATGAACTAAATTTTGCTCTCTCGAAGCAAAAATACTATTAGCGGGCACCATTTCATTTCAGAGTTTGTTTTGGTTTTGGGGATTACATGTCTCTTTTCAGCCCTGGGAAGTAAAAACAGGACCACTAAACTCCAACCTCAGGAGCCCCCATTCCCCCATGCGGGTGTGTGTGTGTGTGTGTGTGTGTGTGTGTGTGTGTGTGTGTGTTACTGGGATTGAACCCAGGGGCATTCTACCTCTGAGCTACACCCCAACCCTCTTTTTAAATTATTATTTCTTTATTTTTCAAACAGTCTTACTAGGTTGATGAGAGTCTTACTACTTGTTAAGGCTGTCCTGGAATCTGTGATGTTCCTGTCTCAGCCTCCAAAATACTAGGATTATATACGCAATCATGCCTAATCCTCCAACCCTGTTTTTTTTTTTTTTTTTTCTTTTTGGTAGAACTGGGGGGTGGAACCCAGGGGCATTATACCTCTGAGCTACACCTCTAGCCTTATTTTAATTCTTTATTTTGAAACAGGGTCTCATTGAGCTGCAAAGGGCCTCCATAAGTAGCTGACCAGGGACCATGATCCTCCTGTCTCAGCCTCCCAAATATTACTAGCCTGCGCCACCACGCCCGGCTCCAGCCCTTCTTATTATTATTATTTATTTGGAGTCAGGGTCATGCTAAATTGTCCAGACTGGACTCAAACTCTGAGCCTCCTTTCTCAGCCTGCTGCTTCAAGTGTGTGGACCAGCACACCTGATGGCTATAGTGTTTTTTGTTTTTTTTTTGCGTGGTACTGGGGATGGAACCCAGGGGCATTCCACCTCTGAGTTATACCCCCAGCCTTATTTTTTTATTCTTTATTTTGAAACAGGGTCTTACTGAGTTGCAAAGGGCATCACTCAGTAGCGGAGGCTGTCCTTGAACTGTGATCCTCCTGTCTCAGCCTCTCAAATTCTGGGATTACAAGAGTGAGCCACCACACCTGGCCGGCTATAGTGTTTTAAGCATAGATAGAAACTCCTAGGAGTTATAAAGAATTGAAGTAACTCCTACAAGCCTCTGTCTGTACAACACCTGGCTCTGGCCTATATACCTATTATGTGCAACTGAGTTAGAGACAACCATTCCCCAAAAGACACGTGATTGATGACACATCCACACAAAAATGTTCTTAGTTGCAGTAGCTCCGTGAATCCTTCCACACGGGGGGGGGGGGGGGATGCAATATTTATGGGAAGATAATAATAATCCTCCCAGGTCTTGGGAGGCTGAAACAGTAATGTTGCAAGGTTTGAAGCCAGGCTCAGCAAATTAGTGAAGCTCTCAGAAACATAGGCCCTGTTTCCAAATAAAATATGAAATAGAAGCCGGGCGTGGTGGCGCACACTTGTAATCCCCCCTGCGCTTGGGAGGCTGAGACAGGAGAATCGCACAGGTTCACAGCCAGCCTCAGCTACTTAGTGAGGCTCTCAGCAACTTAGACCCTGTTTCCAAATAAAGTATAAAATAGGTCTGGGAGTACAGCTGGGAGGTAGGAAGCCTCTGGGTTCCACCCCAGTACCACACACACACACACACACACACACACACACACACACACACACACATATATATATATATATATATATATATATATATATATATATTAGGGCTGAGATGGTAGCCTGGAGGTGGAATACCCCTGGGTTCTGGGTTCCATCCCTAGTAACACATTAAAAAAATATTAAAAAATATATAGTTTTTGTTTGTTTGTTTTTAGTCAGGTGCAGTGGCACGCACTGGTCCTCCCAGTACTTGGGAGGTTGAGACAGGAGGATCACAGGCTCACAGCCAGCCTCAGCTACTTAGTGAGGCCCTTTGCAACTCAGTGAGACCCTGTTTCAAAATAAAGAAAAGAAAAAAAACTAGGGCTGGAGGTGTAGCTTGAATGCCCCCTGGGTTCCGTCCCCAGATCTGCAAAATAAATAGATAGATAGATAGATAGATAGATAGATAGATAAAGCTGGGCATGGTGGTGCCCACTTGTAATACAAGCATTTGGGAGGATCGCGGTTCGCGGACAGCCTCAGCTACTTAGTGAGGCCCTCAGCGACTCAGTGAGAGCTGGTTTCAAAATAAAGAATAAAGAATAGGGCTGGGGGTGTAGCTCAGGGGTAGAAAGCCCCTGGCTTCAAACTGCAGCACCACCACAAAAATAAATAAATGAAAGAAAGGAAAGAAAGAAAGAAAAAAAGAAAGAAAGAAAGAAAGAAGGAAAGAAAAAATAGGGCTATGAACCAGGCATGGTGGCGCACGCTTGTAATCCCAGCATTCAGGAGGCTGAGACAGGAGGATCGCGGTTCGCGGACAGCCTCAGCTACGTAGTGAGACCCTCTGCAACTCAGTGAGACCCTGTTTCAAAATAAAGAATAAAAAGTTGAGCAGGGAGTGTAGCTCGGAGGTCAAATGCCCCTGGATTCCATCACCAGACCCACAAAAATAAATAAAATAAAATAAAATAAATAAATAAATAGGGCTTTGGATATAGCTCAGAGGTAAAAATGTCCCTGGGTTCTATCTCTAGAAAACACACACACACACACACACACACACACACACACACACACACACGATTCAGAAAAACTGAATAAAGGACTTTGGCACCATCTAGTCTTGTTTTCAAACCTGACTCTGTCTCTGATCTTAATTTCCAGAAGAAAAAGTGAAAATCCCTTGAACGCTTTTGAGCAAACAGTTGAAATCCAGGAATCAAGGGAGGACTGTCTGGGAACTGTCAGTGAGGCGCCGGAGGCCGGAATCTGACCACAAACACCCACCCGTCTGCTGCGGAGTGATAAAACCCAGGCTGGGGCTCCTCGGTGCTCCAGGGGAGGGACTCACCGCGCCCAGTCCTCTTCCACTCTGTATCCTCATTTTTATTTTATTTTATTCCATTTCATTTTATTTGTGGTACTGGGGATTGGACTCAGGAGCATTCTACCTCTGAACTATACCCCCAGCCCTATTTTGTATTCTTTATTTTACTTTATTTATTTATTTATTTATTTATTTATTTATTTATTTTTGTGGGTTTGGGGAATGAAACCCAGGGGCATTTGACCTCTGAGCTACACCCCCTGTCCCATTTTCTATTCTTTTATTTTGAAACAGGGTCTCACTGAGTTGCAGAGGGCCTCACTAAGTAGCTGAGGCTTGCCTTGAACCTGTGTGATCCTCCTGTCTCAGCCTCCAGAATGCTGGGATTACAAGCGTGCGCCACCACGCCCCGCTGAGACCCTGTTTTTAAAATAAAGAATAAAGCCGGGCATGGTGGCACACACTTGTAATCCCCGCGCTTGGAAGGCTGAGAAAGGAGGATCGCACAGGTTCAAAGCCGGCCTCAGCTACTTAGTGAGGTTCTCAGCAACTTAGCGAGACCCTGTTTTCAAATAAAATATTAAAAAGGTCTGGGAGTATAGCCCGGAGGTAGAAAGCCTCTGGGTTCTACCCCTAGTACCACCGAAAAAATAAAATAAAATAAAGAATAAAAATTCAGGCCGGGCATGGTGGCACACGCTTGTAATCCCCGCGCTTGGGAGGCGGAGACAGGAGGATCGCACAGGTTCGAAGCCAGCCGCACTGGCTTAAGAGACACTGTTTCCAAACAAAGTATAAAAAAAAAAAATAGGTCTGGGAGTGTAGCCCGGAGGTAGAAGGGTTTCCAGGAATCCCAGTGCCACAAAAAAAAAAAAGAAAAAAAATCAGGCTGGGGGTGTAGCTCGGAGTTCGAAAGCCCCTGGGTTCCATCCCCAGTACCCCCCCACACACACACACACAAGTGCTGTTACCAGAGAGAAAAGGCGACCTCCTTTGGTGGGCGCTGTCCCCTGGGCTGAAGCGATTGAGGTGACCCCTCGGGCAGTGGCCTGCTCTTTGACACCCCTGGGGACTCTTGCATGCCCCTCCCCCGCCCAGGACGACTGGCCACCAGCTGTCTCTGGCCACCTGCTGCTGTCTGTCTGTCTCGGGGCCGCCCTCCCAGGCCCATCCTGTCCGCCAGCCCTGGCGCCGTGGCTGTGGGGTAAGAGAGGCCCAGGGAGGCCTGGGTAGAGGCGTGGGTCCCCCGGGGTCGGGCAAGGGTATCGCTGGGGTCCACGAGGGGCTTATCTCCCCGGGCTGCCATTCCAAACACTTGGGGTCCCTCACACCCCGTCCCCCAGCCCCGAGGCCCTCCCCCTCGGGCTCCTACATGGCCCTAGAGCCCCAGGGAAGTGTGGCCTTTCTGCCCAGGTTTGGGGATCCAGTGATACCATCAATCAGAGGCCATCGGGACCCTAAAAAGCAAGGGTTTGGGGCTGATGTCTAGTTGGGCGCGTCTTCTAGCCAAAGGCTCCATCCCCAGCTTCTGTTTCTATGGGAACGGAGCAAGGACCCCCACAGGGTTGGGATCTTGACCTCTTCCCTTGTCCCCAAGAGTCATAGCCAGGTCCAGGATGACCCGGCAGGGGACCCCAGTGGAACGGAGGCCTGGGAGGGGCTGGGGCAGTGGCCGGCGTGGCCTGCTGGCCTTGGACACCAGATAAAAATAGTCCCTGGTCTCAGCGAACATGAGCTGACCCTGGGGCCCGGACTTCTGCTTTGGGCTGCCTCTTTAACTCATTACTGTGTGACCTTGGGTGGGTTCTATCCCTCTCTGAACCCCAAGAGTCTTCGCTGATGCATTCAGCGATGCTGGGGCCCTGGCGAGGCTGAGGGCAATGGGGAAGGGTCTTGAGGCTGGAGTGGGGGGTTCAGAAAGCCTGGGTGATGAGAGAGAGGAGCTGATCAATTCTCGTCCACAGAACCCCAGATCACACCCAGGGCCAGGGCTGGAGCTGGATAAAGGAAAAGCTCCTTTGAGCCCCATCCTGGTTCTTCTGCTGCTCCTGTATCCATGACAACCAGGGCTTTGGAGGAGGTAGACAGAGGCCTGGGCAGCTGCTTTGCCAGTGAGGACCTCTCTGTGCTGGAAGAGCCCTGCTCAGGTAGACCGCAGGATGGAGATCGTGGGGGGCAGTTGGGCACCCTCCCTCACCTTCTGAGATCAGGGCGTAGTCTTCCAAGGACTTCAAATGTTCTCTTTGACCGAGCATGGTGGCATACCATTGTAATCTCAGTGCTTGGGAGGCTGAGACAGGAGGATCACAGGTTCGAGGCCAGCCTCAGCAAGTAGTGAGACTCTCATCAACCTAGCGAGAGCCTGCCTGCTTCAAAAGAAGAATAAATCTGGAGCTGGGCGTGGTGGCGCACACTTATAATCCCAGCATTTGGGTGGCTGAGACCGACAGCAGGATCGCGGTTCGACGACAGCCTCAGCTACTTAGTGAGGCCCTCTGCAACTAGTGAGACCCTGTTTCAAAATAAAATTGGGGCCGGGCGTGGTGGCGCACGCTTGTAATCCCCGCGCTTGGGAGGCGGAGACAGGAGGATCGCGCAGGTTCGAAGCCAGCCGCGCGCGCTGGCTTAGGAGACCCTGTTTCCAAATAAAAATGTAAAAATAGGTCTGGGAACATAGCCCGAAGGTAGAAGGGCTTCCAGGAACCCCAGTACCACCAAAAATAAAATAAAATAAAATTGGGCAGCGGGTGTAGCTCAGAGGTCGAATGCCCCAGGGTTCTAAAAAAAAAAAAAAAAAAAAAAAAGACGGGCACAGCCCCTTGCCCAGGAGAGCCAGGGTGGGGTGGGCTTGGTCCTGAGGGCTCCCACGCCATGACTTACTGTCTATTGCCACCAACAGGGACACCCAGGCCGGCAGATGCCAGCAGTTGGCCCCAGGTGAGTAGCTGTGGGTTTTCAGCCCAGGGCGCTGGCCCTGGGACTCAGGGTCGGGCTGGCCAGAGGGGGGTGGCTTTCTCCCCACCGTGGGGGCGGATTTCTCACGGAAGAAGGCAGGAAGAAGGCATTGCTGTCCCTCCGGCTTCCTGCAGGCCTCTCGGCGGCCCGAGGCAGCGGCAGGGGTGGATGCCAGGTCCCAAAGGATGGAAAAGGAGCCCGGGAAGGAGAAGCCGAAAGCCGGAGCGGGTAGGTTTGCAGCGAGCACAGGTGAAGCCTGGCACGGGGCCTGGTCCCTGGGATCTGGGGGTGTGTTGAGAGGGAGGGAGAGGGGACAGGGTGCGCGGGGTGGCTGGCAGGTGTGCAGCGCAGTAGCTATCCGGGCTGGGAAGCCTGATGGGCTAAAGACGCACCCCGCCAAGGTCCCGGGCGGCGGGCGGAGCTGGCTCAGGGTAAAGTGCCAGACACAGCACAGTCCCCGCGTGTCCCCGCAGCCCCCCGGAGCGCCCCCATGCGCAGGAAGGCGCAGGCCACGCCGCCCCCCAGCGAGGAGGAGCTGCCATGGGGACAAGTGTCTCTTAACAGATGCCTGGTGCTGGCGGCGCTGCTAGCGCTGCTGGGCTCCGCCTTCCAGCTCTGCCGCGGTGAGCGCACAGGGCGGGGCGGGGGTGCCCCCTCTCTAGGGCTGGTCGCGACCCCCGGGTGCCCCCAGTCAGCCCCGCACAACACCTTCTCCCCAATGGCGCTTGTGCAGAAGCCCTCTCTGTGACCAAGCCGTCACCCCCCAAAGCCCTTGTTCAGACTTCAGAGGCACCGCCTCTCCCACCCTTTTGTTTTAGGCTGTACTTGGGGATGGAACCCAAGGGCATTCGACCTCCGAGCTACACCCCCAGCCCTATTTTTTATTCTTTATTTGGAAACGGGGTCTCACTGAGTTGCAAAGGGCCTCACTAAGTAGCTGAGGCTGTCCTCAAGCCGCGATCCTCCAGTCTCAGCCTCCCGAATGCTGGGATGACGAGCGTGTGCCACCAGGCCCCCCAGTTTATATTTATTTATATTTTGTGTGTGGTACTGGGGATTGAACCCAGGGGGCATTCCACCTCCAAGTCACACCCCAGCCCTATTATTTATTTATTTATTTATTTATTTATTTATTTATTTATTGTGGTAACGGGGGCAGAACCCAGAGGTTTTCTACCTCCAGGCTATACTCCCAGACCTATTTTTTTTTAAAAAATATTTTATTTGGAAACAGGGTCTCACTACGTTGCTGAGAGCCTCACTAAGTAGTGGAGGCTGGATTCCAATCTGTGTGATCCTCCTGTCTCAGCCTCCCAAGTGCACAGTTTCACTAAGTTGCAGAGGCCTCACTAAGTAACTGAGACTGGCTTTGAACCTTAGATCCTTCTGTTTCAGCCTCCTAAATACTGGGATTACAAGTGTGTGCCACCCCCACACCCAGCTTTTTTTTTTTTGGTGGTACTGGGGTTCCTGGAAGCCCTTCTATCTCCGGGCTACACTCCCAGACCTATTTTTACATTTTTTTTATTTGGAAACAGGGTCTCCTTAAGCCAGCACGTGCGGCTGGCTTCGAACCTGTGCGATCCTCCTGTCTCTGCCTCCCAAGCGCGGGGATTACAAGCGTGCGCCACCACGCCCGGCCACACCCAGCTTTTTAAAAAATATTTTTTTGTTTGGAAGCAGAGTTTCACTAGGTTGATGACAGTCTCTACTTGCTGAGGCTGTCCTCAAATTTTTGTGCCTCTTGTATCTGCCTCCCAAGTAGTGGGATTACAGGCATGCTGGGCCTTTTTTAAATAGCATCTCACTAAGTTGCTAAGGCTGGCCTCCAACCTGTGATCCTTTTGTCGTAGCCTCCCAAATACTGAGATTACAGGTGTGGGCCGCCTCCCCCCCTGAGTGCTCATTCTTCTTCTATGGGCTGCAGAACCATCCCCAGAAAGGGCAGGGTCTAAACCTGGGCTACACAATTTGTAATCCCAGCATTTGGGAGGCTGACACAGGAGGATCTTGGTTCAAAGACAAACAGCCTCAGCTACATAGTGAGGCCCTTTGCAACTCAGCGAGTCCCTGTTTCAAGAGAAAGAATTTAAAAATAGGGTTGTGGTGTAGCTCGGAGGTAGAACCTCCTGGGTTCCATCCCCAGTACTGCAAAAAAAAAAAAAAAAAAAAAAAATCACTATTTCTACAACTCCCCCCAAGCCCGGGAGCCCCTTGGAGGCAGGAGGGGGGCGGGGAGCCAGGGCGGGAGGGGCAGCTCCAGGCTGCATCTGCCCAGGGAGGGCAGTAGAGGGGAGGGGTGGATGCGGCTGCGCAGGTCCCTCCATCCAGGTTGACCCGCTTCCCCACTCTGTCCCCTAGACGCTGTCGTTGGGGAGGCAGGGACCCCCAAGCCCATCCCAGAGCGCTGGACTCCACCGCCAAGCCCTCCCCGCAAGGAGCCGGTGTCCCCGGTAGGCTCTTAACTTCGGGCTGCTGTGGGCGGTGGGTGGGGCCGCATCCTTGGGGGATGGGGGGGGGGGTCGGGGGCGCTGACCTCAGGCCGCCACCTGTCCACACTGCAGCCTAAGCCTGAGGCTCGGCCTCCCCCACCTGGGCCACCCGCGCCCCAGGGGGAGGCAGAGGACAGGCCCCCGGTGCCCGGGACCCCGGAGGATGCAGAGGAGGCGCAGGGGGCATCTGGCGAGGCCACTGGGGGCGCCACTGCCGAGGAGCGCGCACCTGTCGCCGAGGGAGGCCCCAAGGAGAGGCCAAGGAAGGAGAGGCCGCGCGCAGAGAAACGCAGCCGGGCGGAGAAGCCCCGCAAGGAGAGGCCTCGGAGGGAGCAGAGGCCGCGGGGCTCGCGGGAAGCCCTGCCCCGACACTGGGAGCCACGCGAAGGGGGCCGGCGGCCATGGGCGGAGGACCCCAGGGACCCCGAGCGTAGGAAGAGGCCGGCCTGGGGGCCGCCACGGCGGGGCCCGGCGCAGGAGGAGCCGCCTCCGGGCCGAAGGAAGCCCCGCGGGGGCAAGGGGCGGCCCTGAGCCCCGTGCGATCCTGGGGCTAATAAAAAATGCCGTGCCCCCCGCCCGCTGTGCCTGGACGGGGCCGGAGGACGGGGCTGGACGGGGCGGCGGGAGGACGGCGAGAAGGCAGAAGGACGCCGCGGCTCGTGGGCGCGCAGCCCGAGGCGGGCTTGCGGGCTTTATTGGAGACGATGCCTGGGGGCCGCGCGGGGTCACCGGCAGCCGCACTCGGTGGCCACCATGTTGGGCACGTGGTGGGCGCTGATGCGCTCCTCCGACAGGCTGACGAGCAGCTTCCCCGCGTAGGCCGTGGGCACGCAGCACGGGGCGCGCGCCAGGGCGGCCCCGCGGGCCTGCATCTTCAGCAGCAGCACCACGTGGCTGCCGTAGCGCGGGTTGCGGTCGGACTGCGGCCAGCCGCACGCGCCCTGGCAGTTGTTGGCCTGGTAGGTCTCGGGGATGAGCACGGAGCGCTCGGCGCGCAGGTCCACGCGGAGCTCGCGCAGCGCGCACGGCCCGCCGGCCGCCGGGGCCCCCGCGCGGCGCCTTGCCCGGCCGCGCCCGGCCCGCCACTCGGCGCGCAGGCCCCGCAGCGCCTGGAGCAGCAGCAGCGCGCGCAGCGGCGCCCCGGGGCCCCCCGCGCCGGCCGGGCACAGCGCCAGCAGGCGGGCCAGCAGCGGGGCCGCGGCGCGGGGCAGCCCCGGGAGGCCGCGCAGCTCGGCGGCCGCCGTCTGCAGCGCGGGGCCCAGGCGGCGGGCCAGGCGGGCGGCCCAGGGCGCGGGCGCGGGGCGCGGCGGCGGCTCGGGGGCCCCGGCGCCGGGCGCGGCGGGCGGCAGCAGCAGCAGCAGCGGCTCCTCGCCGCCGTCCAGCAGGCGCTCCAGGGCCGCGGGGTCCGACAGGTTGACCGCGCCCTGCGGGAAGCCGAGCAGCGCGCCGGGGTCCAGGGCCAGGCTCGGGGGCGCGGCCGGCGCCCGGGGCCCCCGCAGCGTGCGCACCAGGCGCGCGAGCGTCTGCAGGAAGGGGTCCGCGCTGGCCAGCAGCTCCTCGGGCTCCTCCGACGGCCTGGGCCCCGGGGGAAGGGGCGTGAGCGCCAGGCTGCGCGGCCCGGCCCCACCTCCCCGCGCCCCCGCGCACCTGGGCGCCGGGAAGGGCACGGTGTCCAGCTGGCCGTGTGCGGGCAGTGGCTCGGGCCCCAGCCGCGGCAGGAGCAGCAGCACTGGGGTCGTCCGCGGGAAGCAGGGGGCGTCGGAGCCGAACAGCAGGGCCTGCAGCTGGGCGGCGCTCAGCGGGGCACCTGCGGTGGGCGCGGGGTGACGGGCCGCCCGAGCGCACAGCCCGCCGCCCGACCCTCCCCTCTCTCCTGCCCGCCCGCCGCCTACCGTCTCCGCGGGGCTGTAGGGTTAGGGCGAGCCCGGAGCCGCTCCACGCCCCGGCCGGGCGGTCCACGGGCAGCACCAGGTAGCGGGTGTGGGGCGTGGGGCAGAGGCTCTGCGGAGGTAGGGCGCGGCGCGGCCTCGTGGGGGTGCTGCCACACCCTCCCCTCCAAGCTCCGCTCTGACCAAGCACCTTCAGAGAAAACCACCCGCCCTCCCTTGCAAAGCTGGCTCGGGTGACCCAGGGGCGGCCCCATGCAACTCCCAGGTACCTGGGCACCCAACAGCCCCTCGCCGGTGACCGTGACCTCGGGCCCGGGGCCAGGGTACAGCACCAGCAGCGCCTGCTCCGCGGGGCCGGCTCCAGCGGGGGGCTCCTGGAACCGCAGCGAGGGCCTCGGCTCCCAGGTCACTGCGGCCAGAGCGAGCCTGGGCTGCGGTGGCGCCTCTCCAGGAGCCAAACCCAGCCTTCGGGAGCCCTGCCCGCTCCCTGATGCCAGGTGGCATCTGAAGGGTGTGTGTGGAGCTGCCCCCCAGGAGTTTCTGGGTCTGTCTCCTGGGGAGGCCTTTTGGGTCAGGCCCAGGGCTCCGGCCTGTGGGGAGGGGCCTTCCTCTTGGGGAGGAGAGGAGCCATCTTTCCCACACTATGGAGGGACGCAGGACTCCGCCAGCATGCCAGCCTCGGTTGCCTCCTGTGGCATCAGGCCCAGGGGCTCTGTAGCACCCCACTTTGCTTAGGACCCTCCACCCTTTGACAGGAGTGGTGCCGAGCACCCCATGTACCTTCCAGCAGGCGCAGAACTAGCAGCTGACCCCCGGGGGCTCCCAGCCAGGCACCCAAGCGCTGCAGAGCCGGCAGGGAGGCCTGCGAGCCGCTGGGGCCGCACACCCCGAAGGCCGCCATGTCCTGGGGTCCCCAGCGGGCCCCCTGCACAGCCTCCAGGAAGCCCTGCTCCTCGCTGCCCAGGGTCCCCACAACCTGCAGCGGAGTGCTGCCACGGGGCCAGCTCAGCGTCACCAGGCACAGGGGCTCCTGCAGGCTGCCCGGCTGCCATGCTCCGCCTCTGGGGAAGCTGAGGCCCTCGGTCGGCTCCTGCTCCCTAAGGATCTCGGCCCCCAGCACAGCCCCAGTGGCCAGGAGCACCAGGGCCAGCTGAGCGAGTGGACCTGGCATGGTGGGTGCTGCGAGGGGCTGGGTGGCCCGGCTTAAATGGCTAGGGGCAGGACAGTGGGGGAGGAAGGCCTCATCTGCTCCGTGAGGTGACCTTGGGGGACAGAGCCCGCGAAGCCTGGGAGCCCGGGCAGGTGGGAGGCTGTTCCTCAAAGGGCGCTCTGTCCTGGCCGCCACCTATCTTGGTCTCACCAGATAGAGGGGCCTGTGGCTGCACTGGTCAGGAAGCTGTCCTTGAGGAGCAAGCTCCCCAGGGCCACAGGAGAAGCCGACTGCGGGGCCAGGACAGCAGGGCTGCTGGCCCCAAGCGAGGCCGCCGCCTCTGCCCACCCGCAGGCAGGGGCACCCAGCAGGTGTCCTCTGGCTGAGGACAGAGCTGTACATCTGCGGCCCAGCCCAACCAGTCCCCCTCCCGCCAGGCCACCACGCCAAGGCACTGCAGACACGGGGGAGGCTGTTTAATGGGCTCCGGGGACAGTACAAAATCTCGGGACTGTGGGAGGGTACAAACACAGGTGCTGGCTGCAGGGGGCCCAGGCCAGGCTTCAGTTGGTTGGGGGAGGGGGAGGGATGTTCCCAGGGCCTTCGGAGGGGAGAGGCGGCCTCAGCATTGGGGGCATGGGAGTTGGGGGGTGCACGCCGGGATTTGAAGGGTGGACCCCAGGAGGCTGAGGGTGCACCCCAGGAGCTGCAGGGTGGACCCCAGGAGGCTGGGGGTGGACCCCGGGTGCCTGTGGGTGGATCCCAGGAGGCTGGGGGTGGACCCCGGGTGCCTGCGGGTGGACCGCAGGAGCTGGTGGATGTACTCCTGGGGCCTGGGGGTGAACCCCTGCTGATGGGGGAGGGTGGACCCCAGGAGCTGGGGGGTGGACTCCTGGGGCTGGTGGATGGACCCCGGGGGCTGGAGGATGGACTCCTGGGGCAGGAGGGTGGACCCCCGGCGCAGGGGGGTGGACCCCAGATGTTGGTGGGTGGACCACTGGTGCTGGGGGGTGGACCCCAGGGGCCGGAGGATGAACCCCTGGAGCAGGAGGGTGGACCCCAGATGCGGGGGGATGGACCACTGGAGCTGGGGGATGGACCCCGGGAGCAGGTGGTGGTAGCTGGGGCGGGCCGGGGGGTCCTGAGGGTGCAGGCCCCGTGGGGGGCATGGGGGGCAGGGGCAAGCCTCCAGGTGGGGGTGGGGGCAAAGACTCAGGCAGTGGGGGCCGAGGTGGCAAGCCATTCATCAGCGGGGGAGGGGGCCGCTTCACCCCAGGGGGCCCCGCAGGGAGGCTGGGTGGAGCTGGGGGCTTCTCCATCTTGAAGTGAAACTGGAGGAAAAACTAAGAGGAGACACAGGCTCAGCGGCTAGGACCTCGGGGTGGGACCTGGCAGCGCCCCGCCCCGCGCCACCCGGCCCACGGAACCCACCTGCTTGGTCTCCCTGTTCCAGTGAGTCCAGAACTTGCCTTCGGCCTTGTCGATCTCTCGGCTGGGCACCTGGCAGGGCAGAGAGGTGCAGGGCTCTTGGTTCCGCCTTAGCTCTGGGCTTCTCCCCAGCTTGGCCCCCTGCACCCAGCCCCCCCCCCGCACCATTCTTGCCCCCTCCCTCGGTGGCTACACCACCTTGAAGGCGATGGTCTCGTAGGGCTCGGCGGCCATCAGCAGGTACTGCCAGCGCCGGTCCGGGGGCTCGATCCTCTGCTCGTAGGCGGACATGAAACGGTGGCGGGGCATGATGCCCTCAGCAATCTCGGGGTAGTCAATCTGTAGGGACACGGCCAGTGGCGGTGCTGCCTCTCAGGGCAGCTCTGAGGAGGCCCTTACCCAGAGCCCGAAGCCCACTCACCTGGAAGAGGAGGCTCTGCTGACCCATCTCCGTGTCCCTCTGCTTGGTCACTGCAACAACAGGGCTCTCAGGCGCGGGCCTTGATGCCCCTGGAGCGGGGGCCCGGGTTGGTCTAGCGCCCCCACGTTGTGGGAGCCGACTCAGGGAGGACCCTGGCTGCCGAGGGTGCCTGGCACAGCAGGGCACCTGGGTGAGACCTTGCAGATGGGCCCGCCCCTCTCCATGTCCAAGCAAGGCCAGGGACTTTGGGCCCCAGGCCACCTTGCCGGGATCCAAGCGGGGCCAGCCTGAACCCTGGTTCTGTGTACAGGGCCACCGAGAGAGGAAGCCCTTAGGACACGGCAGCCTGCTGGAGGCAGTGGCTGAATCGGGCGGGGGCTGCCTGCAGGCAGTATCTCCACTACCTGGCCCAGCGGGCCCCCAGCCAGGTCTCGCCACTCCAAGGAGCCCTGCCCACCAGGTGGGCTGCCCCAGGGCCTTTGGACTGCAGGTCTCCTCCAGGGGGCCTATTCACAAAATGTCCAATAACGGTCCTGAGAATTGAACCCAAGAATGTCCTATGTGCAGGCTATACTCCCTGCATCTTTTTACTTTCAAATAGGCTCTTGCAAAGCTGCTGAGCTTGGCCTCACACCTGCAGCCCTCCTGTCTCAGCCTCCCAAGTACTGCGATCACCGGCACACCCACCGTGCCCCACGCGCCCACCACTTGTGAAGGACTCCTAGCACCCGGAGCGCCTGCCCAGTGAATAGGCTATTCTCCCCTTCCGCCTCTGGAGTTACAAGAAGCCACTCGGCTCAACACAAGGGGGTTCCTGGGCGCACTCCCTCCCCCAGCGTGCCCTTGCCCTCAGCAGAGAATTCCCAGTGCCCCACGGGGCAGGCGGGCGGGGCTGAGCTCCGGGGAGCTGCGGGGGCCGTGGTGGGGGACGGGAGCTCTGTGTAGTCTGGGCCCAAAGAGCTCGCTTACGGCGGGCAGCGGCGGGTGGCTACCCACGCACCTTTGTAGCCCGGGCGGCCAATCTTCACAAACTTCTTCACCTCCACCTTGACCTTCTCGGGTGCTGGCTGGGCGGGGGCCTCCTTGGCCTCCTTGGCTGCTCGCCGGGCCCTGCAGTGGGACGGCACTGTAGCCCTCGCAGGCTGGCAAGGCCACAGGCCCCCGTGGCCTTGGGCTGCTCCGCAAGGTGGCTGGAGGGCCGGGGCTGTGTGGAGCAGGACGCAGGACGGCTGGGGAGCCCCACGCTCCCACTCTGCCCAGAGGCCTCAGTCTCCAGCCGGCCAGGCAGCTGATACCAGGTACAGCTTCCTCACCCACGCCCACATCTGTGCGACCTTGGAGATGACCCCCCAGACACAGCCAGGCTGGCTTCACACCCCCCCCCCCCGCCCCAGGCTTGAGGTGCCCCAAGCTGCACTGGAGGGGAGCAAGGTACTCACAAGTTGGTCTGATGCTTCTTCCCTTGGGTATGGGCGAGGTAGCTGCCCTGCGGAAGGGAAAGCAGAGCATGCCACCAAGGCTGGAGAAGACCCACAGCTCTTCCCGGGACAGGAGGGGATTTGGGACAAGCAGGGCCAGCCTTTGCCAGCAGGGACGGGAGGCTGGAGGATACAGGGCAGGGCAAAGAAACAGCGCCAGCAGGCCTGCGTGACAGGCCTGAGCGCGCACCTGAGAAGCCGTGGACTTGTGCACCACGAGTGGCCTGCGGCCCCCTGCAGGGGTGTGCATGCTTACCTGGCACACTGCGACAGTGTCCAGCAGAGCAGGGCCCACCAGGCCCCGCCCTCCTGAGCAGGACACACGCCTACCCAGGGGCCACCTGGTCATCTTGCTCGGCACCCTGCAGGGCTAACGATGCCCACCCCGGAGAACGACCGGCCCGGTGTCCCCCATCCGAGGGGACGCTGACGGACAGGACTGCTCACTGAAGTAGTTTAGTCGTGAGCAAGTCAGAAGACAAATTGAGTGTGTCCAGGATGTGCAAAAGGACAAAGCCATTCTGCGGCAGGGACTGGCCCTTCCTGGCCTCACCTCCTCGGGGCGCCTGACGTCACTTGCGGGATCGGATACAGACCGTCCGCGCTGCCGCTGACTGCTCTTGGTGCGTCTCGCGCCCTCACACGGTTATAACGGCATCAATAATAATAATAATAATAATAAAAAAGACTGCAAAGGCCCCAGCAAACTGCAGTGGGGGCCATTGGGGCCAAGAACGCAGGCGGGGACGGGCCTGCTTTTGCACCAACTAGTGGCTCTGGTGGACACTGTGAAGCAAGGCCCAGGGAGAGGCCTTTCTTTTTTTTTTTTTTTTTTTGGTGGTACTGGGGTTCCTGGAAGCCCTTCTACCTCCGGGCTACACTCCCAGACCTATTTTTTATACTTTTTTATTTGGAAACAGGGTCTCCTAAGCCAGCGCGCGCGGCTGGCTTTGAACCTGCGCGATCCTCCTGTCTCTGCCTCCCAAGCGCGGGGATTACAAGCGTGCGCCACCACGCCCGGCTAGGGGAGAGGCCTTTCTGTTCTCGTCTCTGAATTAACAATAAAAGAACAGACGTGGAGTGAGACGGGCGGCCAACTGGGCTTCCTGGCCCGCCGGGCTGGCCAGGACGAAGTGCTGGAGGCAGGGTATGCCGAGGGGAGCCAAGGGGACCTCTGCGGGGTGGCGGTCAGGAAGCCTGGGCCAGGCCGGCCCCAAAGCATACCTCATTGTTATGAAGCGTCAGGCAGAGTTTGCACTCATAGGATCCCAGGTGGTTTTTCATAAAATATGGATCCTGGAGAAGAAAAGAAAAGACGATCACTGCCCTGTGGTCAGGGGTCCAGGCGAGAAAGACTGGGCTTGCTCAGCCTCCGCCGCCTCCGCCCAGGGAAAGCACGGCGCTCTGACAGCCTTTCGGAGCCCTGGGGTGCGTCCTGGTGGGAGGCCTCTGAGGACTTGGCACGGGCCACGCTCCCGGGCTGGAACCTCCAGGTGACCAGGAGCCCCTCAGCGTGCCCTCTTTGTCCTGAAAGACACCCCCCCCCCCCGCAGAGATGGTGCAGACCCACCTTGTTGATGTCAGACCCACCTTGTTGATGTCGATGGTTTCCAGGGCCAGCTGCCGGAGGCGCTCCCTGCGGTCCCGGTTGCTCTCAGAGGAGGAGGCCACGCCCCCGCTCCCCGTCTTGCCCCCCGGGCGGTGCTGGAAGTCCATGGTGAAGGTCTTGGGGCGTCACAGGACAGGGGGAAGTCTGCAGAGGCAGAGGAGGGACTGTGAGGGCTCCGACCAGCAGGGCTGTGGCTGCACGCTCCCTGGGAACCACTCCACCGCTTGGGTCTCCCCAAGTCCGGGCCTACAGAGCAGAGGCTAGACCGGCCTTCAGAGGCAGACCCGGGCCTTGGGGCACCTCTCAGCGGCTGGGGGTGAGGAGGAAGTCACCCAGCCCATCAAGCGCAGAGGAGAGACCGGCCACAGACACCCAGAGAAGCCCAAGCAGGGCAGACAAGCCAGACCTGGCAAAGACACACTGCCTCCAAGAAGCTCCCTGGGCCAAGCGAGCCTCTCACTCCCCTCCAGCCTCGCATTCTGGCCGGCCACGTGTACTCCTCACAACCTAACTTCTATTTCACCAGGTCTTTGAAAATTTGCTAGAAGCCAAGACACTGATCTTCGGAATCCCACTGACTAATGACAAGACATAGTCAAGAACTGGTTGGAGCCAAAAAAGACTCTAAAATAAAATAAAGTCCTAAAAGTGGGCCGCCATTCCCAGATTCTATTGGGCTCAGTCAGACCTGAGCTCTGGGCATCTTTTTTGGCGTGTGTGTGGTACTGGGGATGGAACCCGGGGCATTCTCCCTCGAGCTATGAGCTACACCCCGGTCCTATTTTTTATTCTGTATTTTTGAAGCAGGGTCTCATGGAGTTGCAAAGGGCCTAAGTAGCTGAGGCTGCCTGCGAACCCCGAACTTCCGGTCTCAGCCTCTCAAATGCTGGGATTACAAGTGTGTGCCACCACGCCTGGTTCTCCTGGCATCTTTCTCTAATCACCCAACACTCTATTTGGACTGTTCAAAGCCTGCCACAGGCCTCTGGTTTAAACCCAAGGGGTGAAATCCGAGACAGGCCCCAGAAGACTGGATGAATGACAGCGCCCAAAGACATCCTTATGCCCAGAATCCGTTACCCCTCCCAGCAAAATGGACCCTACAAATGGATTTAAGTGTCCTCACAGGTCCTCACAAGAACACCTCAATCAGAGAGATCCTGGGAGATACTGTACTGCTGGCGGAGGAAGGGTCCCGGAGCCCATGAGCTGTGGGCTGCCCCTAGGAGCTGGAAGAGGAAGGACATCCCTTCAGGAAGAAATCAGTCGTGTGGACCCATTTTATACTTTAAGTGTGAGAGAAAAGAAATACATTTTTGAGCCAGGCGTGGTGGCGCTCGCTTGTAATCTCAGCATTTGGGAGGCTGAGATGGCAGGATCGTGGTTCGCGGACAGCCTCAGCTACTTAGTGAGGCCCTCTGCAACTTAGTGAGACCTTGTTTCAAATTAAAGTATAAAAACTAGGGCAGAGGCTGTAGCTCTGAGGTAGAATGCCCCTGGGTTCCATCCCCACACCTGCAAAAAAATTTTTAAACAAACAAGAACTCAAAGAAAAGTGAAATCATCTACCTTTTCAAAAGCAACCAAGATTTATGATAGAACAGTCAGGCAGACTGAAAAGAAAATAGTCAAAAAACAAGGAAACCAAGTTCTGGAACAGCAGCTCTGCTGTACAAGGCAGAGCGGAAAGATGGGGAATCAATGTGTTTAAAACTCCTAGAAAACACAACCAACAGATGCATGGGATGTTGGAAATTTGAAGGGGAAGCCACGCTTGTATTCCCAGCATTCGGGAGGCTGAGATCAGAGGATCAGGGTTCGCAGACAGCCTCAGCTACTAAGTGAGGCTGTCTGCAACTTAGTGAGACCCTGTCTCAAGGTAAAGAATAAAAAATAGGGCTGGGTATATAGCTCGGAGGTTGAATGCCCCTGAGTTCCATCCCCAGACCCGCAAAAAAAAAAAAAAAAAAAAAAAAGAGACCAGTACCAATCTCCAGTACCAAAGCAAACTAAAAAAATTCCTAAAGATCTGATTGTTTCCTGAGGTTAGGGCCAGAAATAGATTAGTTTTCGGTGAAAACTCTCCTCAAATCCAGCAAACAACCTATTTCTCGCAGGGTGGGGCGGGCGGCGATCTCGGGCATCCAGGCCCTAAGGCCCTTTGCACACAGCAGGTCGGATAACGTCCTGTAGCTGACGCTGCCGCCCTGCATCACCACCACCACCATTATTATTATTGTTGCCATTTTATTATTATTTTTGGCACTGGAGCTTGAACCTAGGGGCATTCTACCTCCTGCCTAGACGCTCAGCTCTATTTTTCTTTTTCTTTTTTTTTTTTTTGAAACGGGGTCTCGCTAGATGGACGAAGTCACACTACTCGCTGAGGCTGTCCTCGAACACGCGATCCTCCTGTCTCAGCTTCCCCAGGACCTGGGATGGCGGCTCCCGGGTTACTTTCAAAGGGGATGAAGAGCCCACGGGGATGCACTGAGCCGCCAAACCCGAAAGCCTGACAGCTAACACACAATGCCGGGCCTCGACCCTGGACCTGGCGCCAACGGGCCTCGCGAGAGGGCGTGCCGGGGCGGCCGCGGTCGCGCCCCGGGCCCTGCGGCCCGCTGCAGGCGCCCGCACCACACCCGCCCACCCTCCGGCGAGCTCCGAGGGGCCCCACAGCCGCCACCTTGAGCTCTCGCCGCTCCTCACCCGGCCCGAAGTGGCGAAGCGGGGAACTTCTTGGCGACCGCTAAGGCCCCGTCCTGCGCATGCGCGCCACGGGGCTAAAAATCCACTTCCGGCGGAAATCGGGGCGGGGGTGTCGACTGCGCACGCGCGGCCCGCCCAGCTGTACGGAAAAAGCGGTCTAAAGGCGCGAGAGGCGGGGTGGACCTGGAGGTGCGCGTGCGCACAGGGTTTCCAACGAACTCTCGGTGGGTTCTAAATCGCGCGGGCCTGGCTCTCGCGAGACTTTACGCGGGCTGTGACTCCCTGAAACATCTTTCGGTACAGCTGCGCCTATAGGCCTAGGCAAGGAGCGCCGCCTGTGACTCTGTCTCCACCCCCTAAACCGTAATTTATGGGTGTATAAAGACGGAGGGTTCCTTGTACAGCCCTCCGCACGCCAGCGCCACGTAGCGGCGGCGGGCCGGGTGGCCGGTCCGCGGCGCGCAGGCGCAGTCGCCCCGGTGGGACTTCCGGGACGGCGCCCTGAGACCTTTGTGGCGCGGGCCGCAGGGCGAGCGGGGACCGCGGCCCGCAAGGAGGGCGCGCTGTGCCCTCTGCGCCCTGGACCCCGGATCCCACGGTGCCTGCCATGCGCTACAACGAGAAGGAGCTGCGGGCGCTGTCCCGGCAGCCGGCCGAGCTGGCGGCGGAGCTGGGCATGCGGGGCCCCAAGAAGGGCAGCGGTGAGCGGGCCGGGCGGGCGCGCCGGGCGGGGGTCTGCGGCGGCGCGGCGCCCGCGCTGAGCCCGCGCTGTGCCCGCAGTGGCCAAGCGGCGGCTGGTGAAGCTGGTGGTCAACTTCCTCTTCTACTTCCGGACGGACGAGGCCGAGGTAGGCGCGCGCCGGGCTGCGGGGGGTCCCGCGCGGGGGCCGGCGCTCACGCCCCTGTCTCGCGCAGCCCGTCGGAGCCCTGCTGCTGGAGCGCTGCAGAGTGGTCCAGGAGGAGCCGAACGCCTTCTCCATCAGTGAGTGTCCCCGCGGCCAAGGGCACCCGCCGCGCCCGCCTGCGTGCGGGTCCTGGGGGCCTCCCGACCGTCGAGTGCGGTCAGGTCCGCGGGGAAGGCGGAACCCTGTTCCTCTCCTGGGAGTGGCTGTGCCTGCAGTGGCGTAGGCCAGGTAGCTTGGATGTCAGCAACAATGGACCCGGCCCCTTGGGTGGAACCTGAGCTGCAGGTGTGGTCAGGGCCCTTTCCTCCTGAGGCCCCTGTCCTGCGATCTTAAGAGCTTCTCCTCCACTTTCTTAAGTGGTGTTTCTACTCATCGTCCTGTCTGTATCTATATTTCCTCCTTTTATTATTATTATTATTATAGTATTATTACTATTATTATTTTATTTTTGCTGTTCTGGGGATGGATCCCAGGGGTATTCTACCTCCAAGCTACACTCCCAGCCCTATTTTTTAGTCTTTATTTTGAAATATGGTCTCACTGAGTTGCAAACGGCCTCACCAAGGAGCTGAGGCTTTTGGGGAAAGGCAGTCCTCCTGAATGCTGGGGATTACAAGAGTGTGCCACCACGCCCAGCTTATTTATTTTGAAACAGGGTCTCACTGAGTTGCAAAGGGCCTCACCAAGTAGCTGAGGCTGGCTGTGAACTGGGATCCTCCTGTCTCAGCCTCCCAAATTCTGGCATGATAAGCGTGAGCCAACACGCCTGGCAATTCTTTTTTTTTTTTTTTTGGTACTGGGATGGAACCCAGGGGCATTGTACTTCTGAGCTACATCCCAAGCCCTATTTTTTATTCTCTATTCTTATTTTTTTAATTATTATTATTATTATTATTATTTTTTTTTTTTGCGGGTTTGGGGATGGAACCCAGGGGCATTCAACCTCTGAGCTACACCCCCTGCCCTATTTTTTATCCTTTATTTTGAAACCGGGTCTCACTGAGTTGCAGAGGGCCTCACTAAGTAGCTGAGGCTGTCCGCGAACCGCGATCCTCCGGGTCTCAGCCTCCCGAATGCTGGGATTACAAGCGTGCGCCACCACGCCCGGCTTTATTCTTTATTTTTTGAAACAGGGTCTCACTGAGTTGCAAACAGCCTCTCTAAGTAGCTGAAGGTTGTCCATGAACTGGGATCCTTCTGTCTCAGCCTCCCAATCCTATTCTTTATTTTGAAACAGGTTCTTATTAGGTTATGGAGGGCCTCACCATGTAGCTGAAGCCAGCAACAAACCTGTGATCCTCCTTTCTCAGCCTCCCAAGTACTGGGATTACAAGCGTGCGCTATCACACCCAGCTCTTATTTTTATTTTGAAACAGGGTCTAAGTTGCGGAAGGCCTCACTAAGTTGCTGAGGCTGCCCTCAAACTATGATCCTCCCATCTCAGCTTCAAGAGCATTGGGGATATAGGTGTGTGGCACCATGCCTGGATTATTTTCCCCTTATAAAAAGATATCAAGTACTGAGACACTGTTTCAGAATAAGAAATAAGCTGGCTGTGGCAGCACATGCTTGTAATCCATACTTGAGAGGCTGAGACAGGAGGATCAAAAGTTTGAGGACAGCCTCAGCAAGTCGATTCTCCTCAACCTAGTGAGACCTTTCAAAAAAATAAAAAGGACTGGGGGTGTCGTTCAGAGGTAAAATGCCCCTGGGTTCAATCCCCATTGACACCAAAAAGAAAGGAAAAAAAAAAAAGACACGTTAGGTCGGCGTGGTGGTCCGCTCCTGTAACTCCAGTACTTTGGAGATTAAGTAAAGAAAATTCTCAGGTTTGGGGGCCACCTTAAGCAAGTATTGAAAGTCAGCAACATAGTGGGACCTTGTTTAAAAACAAAATAGGGAGCCAGGTGCGGTGGCGCACGCTTGTCATCCCAGCATTTGGGAGGCTGAGACTGGAGGATCGCGGTTTGAGGACAGCCTCAGCTACTTATTAGGCCCTCTGCAACTTAGTGAGACTATCTCAAAATAAAGAATAAAAAATAGGGCAGGGGATGTAGCTCGGAGGTCGAATTACCCTGGGTTCCATCCCCAGACCCACCAACCAAAAATAAAAAATAAAAAACAGGGCCGAGGGTATAACTTGGAGGTAGAACACCTCTAAGTTCACAGTACCACACGCACAACAGACACTAGTCAGAGCTGGGCTTGGTGGCTCATGCCCGTAATCCCAGTACTTGGGAGGCCAAGACAGGAGGATTGCAGGTCGGGAACAGCCTCAGCAAATACCGAGACTCTCATCAACCTGGCAAGATCATTAAAAAAAATAAATAATAAGCCAAGCCGGGTGTAGTGGTGCACGCTTGTAACCCCAGTGCTTGGGAGGCTGAGACAGGAGGATTGCACAGGTTCAAAGTCAGCCTCAGCTCCTGAGACCCTGTTTCCAAAAGTATAAAATAGGTCTGGGAAGCCCGGCGTGGTGGCGCACGCTTGTAATCCCCGCGCTTGAGAGGCGGAGACAGGAGGATCTCGCAGGTTTGAAGCCAGCCGCGCGCGCTGGCTTAGGAGACCCTGTTTCCAAATAAAAATGTAAAAATAGATCTGGGAGTGTAGCCCAGAGGTAGAAGGGCTTCCAGAAACCCCAGTACCTCCACCAAAAAAAAAAAAAAAAAAAAAATAGGTCTGGGAATATAGCCCAGAGGTAGAAAAGCCCCTGGGTTCCACTTTCAGTAAAACCAAAAAAATTTTTAAAAAATTTAAAAATAAGCCGAGCTTGGCGGTACAGGTTTGTACCTGCACCTCCCACTACTTGGGAGGCTGAAATAGGACCGTAGGTTCGCAACCAGCCTCAGCTACTTAGGCCCTCTGCAACTTAGATCCTTTTTCAGAATAAATAAAAAATAGGGCTAGGGAGCCGGGCCTGGTGGCGCACGTTTGTAATCCATGTACTTGGGAGGCTGAGACAGGAGGGTTGGACAGGTTTGAAGCCAGCCTCAGCAGCTTACTGAGATTCTCTTGCCAAATAAAATACAAAATAGGTCTAGGGGTATAGCCTGGAGGTAGAATGTTTCTAGGTTCAAACTCCAATAACAACAACAGCAACAACAAAAATACAGTAAAATAAAGTAGGGTGGTTCAGAGGTGGGACACCCCTGTTTTCAATCATAGTTACTTACCCACCTTCAAAAAATAGCCGGGCGTGGTGGCGCACGCTTGTAATCCCCGCGCTTGGGAGGTGGACACAGGAGGATTGCGCAGATTTGAAGCCAGCCGCGTTGGCTTAAAGAGACCCTGTTTTCAAATAAAAACATAAAATAGGTCTGGGAGTGTAGCCCGGAGTTAGAAGGGTTTCCAGGAACCCCAGTACCACCAAAAAATAAATAAAAAAAAGACACTACCGACTTCAGAGCTCACGCCTTTCTATCTACATGGACCCTATTTCAGACAGTTTCACTGGTCTGAGGGTCATTGGTTCCAGCCTGGACCTGGAACCCTTTGGAGGATGACATTTAATTGGACGGCAGAGCAGCAGCAGGGACCAGGGGGGAGGAGTTCTCGGCCCCGGCAGGGCGTGGCCAGGTGGGGACAGACCTGAGGTGGCTGCTTCCCCGCAGGCTTTGTGGAGGACCCTGAGAGGAAGTACCACTTTGAGTGCTGCAGCCGGGAGCAGCGTGAGCAGTGGACAGAGGCGCTGCGTCAGGCCAGGTGGGCTTGGGGCCAGCTGGGGGGTGCGGGCGCTGCAGCTGCCTGCGCCCCTGACCAGGCGCGCCGCTGTCTTTTGTAGCTACGAATACATGCGGAGGAGCCTCGTCTTCTACAGGAACGAGATTCAGAAGATGACAGGCAAGGTGAGTGCGGGGAGGGAGGACCGGGGCAGGGCCAGCCTCGCGCGCTCCCCTCACCGTCGCTGCGTCCGCCCCGCAGGACCCTTTGGAGCAGTTTGGCATATCCGAGGAGACCAGGTTCCAGCTGAGCAGCTTGTCCAAAGATGGGCGGTCAGTTTGCGTCAGCCCCCGGCTGGTCGATCTGGACTGACCCGGACTGACCCTGGGCTGGGCCACGCTTGGGTCGGCGGCCACGCCTGGCTCGGCCCTGGGAGATGTTTGGGCCTAGATTCCAAAGCTGGGCTGTGCGGGGGTGGGCAGGGGCTGCCTTTTTGGGGAACAGACATCCGTATCCCTGTCCACCCTGTGCCTGGCACATGCTGCTCCCAGGCCGAGGGCCCGGCCCCCGGTATGTCCACTCAGCGCCCAGTGGGCACCTGGCTGGCACGGCTGTCCTGTCCCATGCCAGCTGAATGTACAAAGCTCAGTGAAGCTGTGAATGGCCCGGGGTCCCCTTGGCCAGTGTAAACTGCACTCCTGCTGGTGCGCAGCCCCTGGCAACTCGGGCTGCCCAGCTTGCTGTTCAATAAAGGTACCTATTTTCCAAACCGGGTGGTGGTGAAATGAATGCAGAGAGGAGGGGCTTAGGCAGCCTCCCCCACCCCCAAGCAAGGGACGGGCCCTTCAGGTTCATCCAAGGCAGAGGCTGAGCCACCCGTGTTGAGGCTGGCTGGCATCGGGCCCGGATTCTGCCACTAGCTGGGCCCCAGATGGGCTGTCTTGGGGATCGGACATGCTTGGGTCCAATCCCCAGTAGAGCTAGAAATAAAAAGGGCACACTGTTGGGCTCCACGGCCGCCGCTAGGAGCGCCGTGACGGGGTGGGGTGCATGAGGCGTCCCCTGCTTGTGGGGCAGCTTGCATCACTGCCCTGTTACTGGAAAAGAAACCAACGTTCAGACAAGGTCCGAGTGAAAACTGCTTTTATTACAGCGCCTGGAGGGGGGACAATGCGGGGACGCCCTGGGCAGGTGCAGCTGGCGGTGGGCTTAACAGCGCACCCGCGGAGCACAGAGCGCTACAGAGACAAAGCAAAGCCGAGTGGTTACGGTGGGAAGTGAGCGGTATGCGGGTGGCCTGTTCAGACCACGGGGACAGTGTGATGGGTCCTGTGGGCGGATAAATACGGGCAAGTGCGTCACCATCCACGGGCTTCCGTACACCTGCTGCCTGGCGGGCCGTCCCCGGGTTCCCAGGGAGCAGGCCGTCCTAGTCCTAAGGTTTCCTGATCAGTTCCTGAGCAAGAGCCACGTGGTGGCCTCTGGGAGGCAGGCAGCCCGCAGCGGGCTGGCCCCGCGTGGGCGCGTGGCCAGGACCCACACCTGCCCGCTGCCAGCATGCACTCTGCCCACAAGGCTGGCGGGCCTGGGTATGTGGGTGTGGAGAGCAGGAGGGTGCGGCACCACAGTTAGCTCAAGTATGGGGCACATGCCTGTCCCAGTGGCCTGTCAGGCATGTGTCCCCAAAACTAGTCTCCCAACACTCAAGTATATGTGTAGCCAACGGTCACAGGGAGGATGTTTTAAGTGTGGCAGGGCAGGGGCGAGCCGTGCCATGCCTGAGCTGCCCGTCTGGGGGCGAGCAACAGCATACAGTGTTTGTCTAAATAATGTGTTCCAGACCGGGGACCTGCTGCGTGCTGACTCTGCTACTGTCACCCTGCAGCACCCTGAGGAGCTGTGGTGAGGCGCCCCGCGGCCAGGCCAAGGCCCCGGGATGAGGCGCGGCCCCTGCAGCCCCTGCTGAGCACCGAGCTGGAGGGTGGGCGGGAGGTCACCAGCACCATCAACAGGACTTGCCGTGCCGGGGAACGGCCTGGAGCCTGAGGCTCCCCAGAGCAAGGACAGCCCCGCAGCACACTCAGGGCATTCAACCCCAGCACCACCAGGGCCAGCACCACCTCCAGGTCGGGGCTCAGACGCCAGGCCCGAGCACCGATAGCAGCCTGGAACCGCGTGGACCAGTGACAGGCACCAACCTGACGAAGGTGGGGTGGCCCAGCCCTGGGGCTGATGCCACTTCTGTGCACTTCAATAAATAAAGGTTTATCTCCTTGCTTTTTTTTAAAAGTTCACTGTGAATTATACAATCTAAAAATAAATGCAGTCAAGTCTATGAAATTTATAAATTTTCATCACATCTCTATAAAATACTGTCACTCGCCATCGTGACTCTCTCTCCTATACACAAACACCCGGGGAACTGCAGTCAGCCCGTCCCACGTCACCCAGCCAGCGTGCCATGAGCCAGAGAAACAAAGAAATACAAAGGTAACAGCACTTGCTTGGCACACACGCCAAGAGAGCTTTCTCGAGCACCACTCGTGGCAGCTGGAGCCTGCCGCAGGCCCTCTCCAGGCCCGGACCCCCGTGCCTCTGCCCTGCACCAAACCGCCCCACTCGCAGGCACAATCCTAAGTGGTCACCAGGCGGGGTGTTCACAGTGATGGGCGGGGAGGCGGGCTGCAGGCCAGGGGCTCTGGAAGAGGGGCGGTCTGGAAGCTGGGCTCTGGCCACCAGGGGAGGGCTTTCTGAGGGACCTTCCGCCCGCCCCTCCCAGAGTCAGCATGCCTTTGGGACAGGGCAGGTGTTTCTGAGAACTGGTTTTGGCGTTGGTCAATGTCCGGGGCAGCACCAAGAGGTGGCGGCAGGCGCGGGCCTGGTGGCGATAGCACCGGGATGGGCTTCGGCATCTCCGCTGGCGGCCAGCCCTTCGGGTCCGTGTCTTTAAATATATTCTCTCTTATATAGACATTTATACTTCTCAATAGGTTGCCTTTGACGACTTAGATGGAATAAAATAAGTCAGAATTGTTTATACTTTTTTAAAAACGATAAATACTTTATCTAAAACTATGGACAGTACAAACTGGACCAGTCCCAGCACCTCCTGCAGCGTGCTGCGGTTCACAGTGGGGCTCCTCGTCCCGTCCCGTCCCGTCTCGCGTTGGTGAGCCTGGCGGGCCGGCGAGCAGCGAGCAGCAGGCGTGCTGGTCCACTCCGTCCTTGCATAGTCGCGCGGTTGAGGTAGAAGTCCTAATTACCTGCAGGTGCACACAGGGAGGGAGCGGTCAGCAGCCGCGGGCGGGGGGCAGAGGCTTCCTGTGACACTATGGCCGCGCGACCTGTGGGATGCCACCTGGGAACACTGCCTCCCTTTAGTGGCCAGGATGGAGGAAAGAGGCAGGTGCTCCTGTGGGCACTCCTGAATGCGGCCTGTGCTGTGGCCACCCCACCTCTAAGCACTCTGGCCAGGAGGCTGCCCACTCCAGCAGCTGGGCTGCTCCGTGCCGGCCACCTCTCCACCCCTCACTCTGAGCACATCCTCACCACCCAAGACAACCTCCTGGGGGCGACAGCCGGACCAGTGGCCTGGGCTCTCGCAGCAAGCACAGCCTATGCGATCTGGGGAGGCGTGGACGCCCCCACCCCCACCCCAGGCAGGCGGCAGCAGCCCTCACCCTTGGCCGGCACCCAGCTCGCCCAGTCATGGGGCTTGGGCTGGCCACACAGGGCAGAGCCCGGCCACTCGCTCCTGAGCTTCCCTGGTGGCCTCACCTGGCTACCCCCGGGCTCCCTAGATAGAGTAAGGGGGCTGAAAGCACCCATTTCAGGGTCCACTGCGTGCCAGCAGCCTGCAGGCCTGGCTGTTCTCAGGCCCCATGAGTTACTCAGGGCCTCAGGTAAGCAGACTCTGCTCCCCAGCTGCTGTTACAGCGTCCCCAGCGCTGGGACGAGGGCACCTTTCCCCTGGCAGGAAGAGCCTCCCCCACACGGAGCTGCACCTGGACCTGGCCCTACACAATGAAGCCGTCCCCATGGCCATCCCTGGTCAGCCAGTGAGCAGACACTCCTGGTGAGCTGGCCAGCCCTGACCTCACGCCCGCAGCCCGCAGCCTCCCCTTTCTGCCTCAGAGCCGAGCGGCTCTTCCCTGCGGCCACCTGAGCTCAGTGCTCTCAACCCTGGGGCCCTGTGCTGAGGCCCTCGGGCTGTCTTCTGTGCAAAAGAGGGACTGCCAGTTTCTCGAGTGAACCACGTGGTTCAGCTCTAGCCTTACCTTACAAAACATGAACTGCTAGCTAAGCAAGGTCTTTATCGAGGCTTAACCCCCGAAAGGTGTGCGGCATAAGGAGGCGGCATGCCAAGGGAAACCCACACAGCAGACGGCCCCGTGGAGCTGGCCTGCGGGATGGCGGGCGCGGCCGGCGCCAGGGCCAGCCGGGGCAGGGGCTGGTGGTGCACCGTGAAGGAGGGGCGGGAGACCTTGTGCGGGAGGGACGTGAGCTTGACAGACAGAGAGGCGTTAGCAGGTTGCAGAGAGGCAGCAGAAGAGGGGGGTAAGAAAGCTTTGTTAGCCGGGATGGACGCTAGGTTCTGCAGAAGCACAGGCTCAGAGTTAGAGGCCAGCAGCGTGGGGGGAGGAGGCAAGGTGACGTTAGGCGGAGGGGGTGCGTGGAGGACTGGCGGCGCCGCAGAGGGCCGGCCCAGGTGCTGAGGAGGAAGCGGGGGAGGCGGAGGGGGAGGCCGAGTCTCGACTGAGGCCGGGGCCTGAAAGGAAGAGGCCGAGGTGCTGGCCGCCGCCTGCAGCGGGCTCAGGCCCAGCGTGGCGCTGCTACACACAGCCCCGCTGCTGACACTGGCTCCAAACGGATGAGCAGAGGCGGAGGGCACCGCGTGGTTAAAGACACCTGCAAACAGGAGAGAAAACTCAGCTTCAACAGGCGGCTCGCCCAGTCAGAGCGAAGCGCAGCACACACGCAGCACGGGAAGGGCAAGCGACGCGGTGGCGGCCGAGCTGCGGCAGGCACAAGCAGCAAGCAGCGGGCTCAGGCGGCAGCACTCACCTGCGCAGGCCCGGGCCCGCCGCAGGCCCCGCCGGCCCGGCCCAGCCCGCGCTGCGCCTGGGTCTGCGCAGGTGCTGTCGGGCGAACTCTTGCCCAGTCCAGCTCCCACGGCCTTGCCACAGGGCGTGTGGGAGCCACCCTGGAAGAGGTGGCCCCGACAGAAAGGACAGCCCTAGTTACGTGCACCATGGTCTTCTGAAAACAAGAGGGACGCGTTACGATGACCTGACGTGGCCTGGCTCGGCGAGTCCTCCGCTATGTGAGTCACCTGGCTTTGGAGAAACGGGCAGGACGGCGGGGGCCGCGCGCCCCTTGCCCTCTAGAGGGCTCTGGAAGGGAACCTGTGAAGCAGCTGGAAGCCCAACCCCAGTGAGGGTCCAGGAGGTGGACGCTGCCTACCTCCAACGGTTCCGCCGGCCACCCCGGAGGAGAAGCTGCCTATGGCATGGGAGTTGGTCAGTCTGGTTGTGGCAGACGATACGTGCACCAGGCCTGCGGCGGTCGGCATAGTGCCGAACAAGGACTGCAGCACAGACGAGCCGGCCACAGAGCCCAGGCTGGCCTGCAGCGACATGGGGCCCAGGGTGAACTGCGGCCCAGGGCTGAAGGTGCTCAGAAAGGGGCGGTGCGCCTGGGTGTTGGGAGCCACGCCGGCTGCAGAGGATGCCGCAGTGGCGAGGCCAGGGCCTCCCAGGAGCCCCCCAGGAGGCACGGCTGCGGCGGCGATGAAGAGGTTGTGGCCGTTCTTGAAGTCGAGTTCCCGGTCCCTGCCTTTGCCAGCCTTGCTGCCATGTGGCAGGGCGGCCTTGTCCGTGGGCCCGCACAGGGGCAGGCCTGGCTCAGCCGGCTCCTTGCCAGGGCCAGCCTCGCCCTTCAGGCCGCCCAGGCCCTCCAGCTGCCTCTTGCTCAGGAAGGGGTTGGCCTCCGAGGGGCCCTCCTTGCCCCGCTGGGAGGGGAAGCTCAGCGGGGTGCTCAGAGTGGCCGCCTCGGGGCCCTTGTGGGAGAGGGAAGCACCGTCGTTGAAGCCGTGTAAACTGAGGTCTGCGGCCAGGGCCCCGCTGAAGGCCAGGCCATTGGGAGGGTTGGCACCTGGACTGAGCCCGTCGGCCCCCGACAGGGATGCAGAGAAGCTTTTTCTCGGGTGGGTGGCAAGCTTCGCCTCGGCTGTCACGGGCTCCTCGAGGGCTGGCCGGAACGTGAACAGGGAGTTCTGGCTCAGGGCGGAGCTGGCCTGCAGCGGGCTGTCGGCGGCCTTGGCCAGGCCAATGTCAGAGATGGGTGAGAAGGTGGATTTCCACTTGCTGCTATTGACAGGCTCACTGGCGGGCGCCGGCTTCCTTCCCATCAAGCCACCTGCCAAGGAGGAAACCCAGGCGCCGTGAGGCCAGCCGGCCAGCCCGGGCCAGGCTGCCTGGATCTACGGCTCCTCGCGGTAATGCTGAGATATGGCCAAGGGAGTGAGGGGGAGGGAGGCCGAGCAGCACCAGCCGCCATGCCCAGAACACAGCCTCGTGCCTCGCCACTGTGGGAAAGGCACGCGCTCAAGTCAGATGTCCAGCCAGGCCTACGAGGGAAGGGGGCGGGCAGAGCACAGGTGCAGAGCAGGGGATGAAGGGAGCTGGAGCCCAGAATGAGCTGGGAGGGGCACACAGGCTCATGAACAGGCTCGTTCCACCAGTGGTTCCCTCAAGGTCCCACGTGGCCCGACCCAGCACCCACCCTGGGAATGACTAGCCAGACAGCGTGCGCTGAGCACGCCCCGGAGACAGAGCCGGAGCCCAGGCTGGCCCCAGCTTGGGTGTCTACTCACGAGGAGTTGGCTCTGCCAGGTGCCTGTCCTGAACAGAGGTCTCATGGACAGGTCTGGCCCGCCACCACGCCTGGGTCTCAGGCAAGGAGTGGGGAGTAGAAAGCACTTGCTACTCACCATTTTCCAAATTTTTCGGGGGAGATTTGCTTTCTAAGGAAATCGTTGCAATTTTTCTTTCAATTCTGTTAAGAAAATAATTCATAATCATTGTTTGAAAACCAAGTACATCCTAAACCCACACAAAATTGCTAAGCCAGGCGTGGTGGTGCAGACTTGTAATCCCAGCACTTGGGAGGCTGACACGGGAGGATTGCGCAGGTTCGAAGCCAGCCTCAGCTACTTAAGCTCTCAGCAACTTAGTGAGACCCTGTTTCCAAAAAATATATAAAATAGATCTGGTATTGTAGCTCGGAGGTATAAAGCCTCTGGGTTCCACCCCAGCACCACACACACATGCACACACACACACACACAAATTGCTAGCACTAAACAGCCCAGGGAGCAGTGGGTGTGGGTGTGCACTTGTAACCCAGTACACGGGAGGCTAGGACAGAGGAATGCATTCCAGGCTAGCATCGGACACTTAGTGAGGCCTTCTGCAACTTAGTGGACCCTGTTTCAAAATAAAAAAAAATAAAATAAAATAGGGCTGAGGAATGTAGCTCAAAGGTACAATGCCCCTGGGTTTAATCTCCAATACAAAAAAAAAAAAAAAAAAAAGAAAAGAAAACAAAACAACAAAAACACTGTAATCCCCGTACTTGGGAGGCTGAGACTGGCGATTGTGCAGGTTCGAAGGCAGCCTTCGCTACTTAGGCTCTCAGCAACTTAGTGGGACTCTGTTTCCAAATAAAATACAAAATAGGGCTGGGAGTATAGCCCGGAGATAGAAACCCTCTGGGTTCCACCCCCAGTACCACAGTACCACAAAAAAATTAAAATTAAATTTAAATTTAAAAAATAACAATAAAAAAATAGGGCTGGAGTACAGCTGAAGATGGTTCAATCCCCCGTACTCCCCACCAAAGAGAAAACACACACACACAGCCTTTGGGAGGATGCCAGCAATGTCTGAACCCCAGGAAAAGGGAGAAAGGGGTGTTGCAGTTTGTACATCTGGCAAGGAGCTTATATCCAGATGTGTATGGATGCTTCTAACCACACAAGATAATTAAAGAATGAGCAAAGGCCAGCCATGGTGGTACACACCTGCAATACTAGTACTTGGGAGGCTAAGATAGGAGAATCACAGATTTGTAGCCAGCCTCAGCCACTAGGTGAGGCCCTGTTTCAAAATAAAAAATAAAATAGGGCTGGGGATGTAGCTCAGAAGCAGAATGCCCCTGGATTCAATTTAAAAAAAGAAAAAAGCCAGGCGTGGTGGTGCACGCTTGTAATCCCCGTGCTTGGGAGGCTGAGACAGGAGGATCGCACAGGTTCGAAGCCAGCCTCAGCTACTGAGTGAGGCTCTCGGCAACTTAGTGAGACCCTGTTTCCAAATAAAGTATAAAAAAATAAGAAGTATAGCCCAGAGGTAGAAGAGCCCCTGGGTTCCATTCCCAGCACGAGAGAGAGGGAGGGAGGGAGGGAGGGAGGGAGCGGGAGAGAGGGAGAGGGAGAGAGAGAGAGGTGTAGAAAAATAAAAGGTCTGGGGGTATATCCTGGTATAATGTCCCTGGATCCAATCCGTCTGTCTGTCTCTCTCACATACACACAGGACACAGGGAGAAGCTGGGAAGGGTGGTGCATGTCTCTTGTCCCAAAAACTTGGGAGGCGGGGGCAGGAGCACCGAAAGGTTGAAACTAGCAGACCCTGTTTCAAAGTAAAAAATAAACAGGTGCTGGGTACAGTGGCACACGCCTGTAATTTTAGTACTTGAGAGGCTGAGACGAAAGAGGAGCACACATTTGAGACCAGCCTCGGAGACCTAGCAAGACTGTTTCAACATAAAATATTAAAAGGGCTGCCGGGCATGGTGGTGCACACTTGTAATCTCAGCATTTGGGAGGCTGAGACTGGAAGATCACAGTTCATGGACAGCCTCACCAACTCAGTGAGATCCTGTTTCAAAAATAAAAAGACTAAAAAAAAATAGGGCTGGGGATGTAGCTTGGAGGTATTAATACCCCAGGGTTCTGTTCCCAGTACTGCAAGAATAAATAAATAAATATAAAATATAAAAGGGCCATGGGTGTAGCTCGGAGGTAGAATGCACCTCAGCTCAATCTTCAGTGCCACCAAAAACCAAACAAATGACCCAGGAAGACACAGGAGAAAAGCCAGTGGCCGTGTGGGCTGTGGAGCCCGTGAATGCATCACGGACCTCTGAGCAGCACTGTTAGCGGTATGATATGTGGATTACAACCAATAAAACTGTATTTTTGTTATCCAGAACAAAAATACATCACAACTGAATAAAGTGGGCAAGATTTTAGCCAGGCATGGTGGCGAATCCTATAATCCCAGTGCTTGGGAGGTTGAGACAGGAGGATCACACGTCCAGGACAGCCTCAGCAACACAGCACGACTTGAGAAATCTAGTCAGACCCTATTTCAAAACAAAAATAAAAAGGGCTGGGGTGTAGTTCAGAGGTGGAAAGCCTGTGGGTTCAATCCCCAATACTACCAAAAGGAGAAAAAAAGAAACGTGGGTGGCTGTGTTGGTAGAACTCTGAAACTCCCTTCCCTTTTGTGTTGTGAAAAGCTGCTGAGGCTGGTCTTGAACCTGTGACCCTCCTGTCTCAGCCTCCCAAGTTCTGGGATTACAGCCAAGTACCACGGTGTCTGGCTAAAACTGCAATTTTAAGCCATCCCTTGCTGTGCAGCCCTCTGCCTCTCTCCCACCCTGTGACCCCACAAACACGCCTCAGAATGTGAGGCTGCGCCTGGACGCGGCCCTGTCCCGGCTGCCCAGGGAGGTGGGGGCAGCGCTCAGCTGCGGGGCCCTCAGTGCAGCACCGTGTGCCCTGCACACTCCTGTCTGCTCAGAGCACCTCCTCGGAGGCCAGCCCTGGCCCGCAGGTCAGGTGGTGCCCCACGTCCTGCCACCCTGCCATGGCCGCTGCCTGCCCGCGCACCGGGTACTGCTGGGCTCGTCCTCTGAGCCTGGCTCCTCGTCAGAGGTCAGCGGGGAGTAGTGGGCGCCGTTGGTCTGGCTCAGAGGCCGCTCCTTTTTGAGCACGGGCGGCTGGTCGTGGTCCTGGTAGGGGATGGGAGAGCTCTTCAGGGAGTTCTCGGGAGATGAGATGGCAGTGATCTCCAAGGGCTGGTTGATGTTACTGACCTGAGGGATCAGAGGCAGACACACACACTGGACAATGGGGCTGAAGTAAGACACCTACCAGGCTTTGCAAGGTTTCTGCCCGACCCATCCTAGGGGCCTAGGGGACGCCAAGGGCACGTCTCTCGTGTTCTGAAGCACCCGAAGCCCCACCCAGTGGCTGGCGAGGGAACTGCAGGGCAGAGTGACACAGCTGCACAGCCACAGCCCCTGTCCAAGCACACCCCAACTGCAGCCCTTGGCCCCACCCAGCTCGTCCATCCCCCAGCTCTGCCCAGTCCCACTGAGCCCCAGCAGAGGCTGCCAGCTTTCCTGAAGCCCTGGGAATTACCCCTGGGCTCTGCCTCCCAGCAGCCTCGGCGCAGGGGCAGCTCTCGGGGTATTCATAGCTGCACGCTGACGCCAGGGTTGTACCCCCTCCCAAGCCAGCCGGTTCTTACCATGGAGTTGAGGTTGAGGGGGGACCCTGAGGACTGTGTGAAGAGGCCAGCAACCACCGGCAGGGCCCGGCGCTTGGGAGACACGCCTGCACTGAGGCTTGGGGTCCCAGCCGACACACGCTTCCTCCTGCCGCGCTTCCGGCTGTCCTGGCCGTGGTTCTGCCCACAGTCCCCGCGGGCACCAGGGGTCAGAGGGCTATGCTTGGTGGAAGGTGACTGCTTGGCACTGCCCGTGCCGGTCGAGATGGTGAACACGATTCTCCTCTTGGCTTCGCTCTCTGGGTCTGAGAAGCCGGGATCAGAGGGCAGGTCTCCCTTGCCTGTGTCGGGGAGCGGGCCCTGGGTGCCCCCACCAAGCCGGGGGCTGGCGGAGAGCTGCTGGGCAGGAGAGGTGGGGCCGGAGTTTCGAGGCTGCGTCAGCAGAGGGGGGTGCTGCGGCGTTGCACTGCGGGACCCCACAGAGGCAAAGAGGCTCCCAGAACCGGAGGATTCCTCGAAGGTGGCCGGCTCGGCCCCAGAGGCCAGTGGCGCCGGACTGCTGGCCAGGGCCCCACTGATGGCCACTGAGCCGGTGTAGAAACCTGCCAATGAGACACAGCTCCTCAGGGGAGGCAGGATGGCCGAGCCCGCCCTGTGGCACTCTAGGACTCCCCTCCCTGGCCAGGCAGGAAGTCAGGCAGGCCTGGGAAACAGGACGGCTCTGGAGTCAGAAGTGGCTTCCCAGATGCGGATCTGACGGGTTACAGGGCAGCCTCACATGGCCTAAGAAGAAACTGGGGTCACACAGCAGGGAAGCTGGGATGTGCCCAGGCTGGGCCGTTCTACAGCTCAGCACCCATTATGCCCTGCTAACCACCCGTGAAACCGACAGCACAGCGGTGGCCTTTGGAGACCTTGAGAGACGCTCCCATGCCAGCCTGGTCTCTGCCTGCCTTTGGCCCCCACCCCCACCCCACACAGCCACAAAACCTCCAAGTCGTCTGTGCCCTTGAGGCTGAGCAGGACAACTCCTCGGAGCTGGCCCTGCTGCCTGAAGTCCCTGTGAAACAAGGTTGCTCTGCCTGGGTCCACCCAGAGACACTGCAGGGAGAAGCCTGCGTGCGTTCCACGCCCTCCTGCTCAGAGACGGCTCTGGGCTCACAGCCTCAGCCTGTCTCTGGCCAATGCTAGGGTGCTGAGCTTTTGGGACCTGCCACTGTGAGGGGCCGCAACACTGGCTCTTGCAAAGAGGCAGGAGGGAGAACGAGTGCGTCCTCATGGCCAGTGACTCAGGACAGTGGCTCAGGAGCCCTGAACCAACATGCTCCAGCCTGGGAAGAAGCTGTCAGAGACCTAGAGCCAGCAGGGGACAAGGAAGCATGTGGGTTTTTTTTGTTTTGTTTTTGGGTGGTACTGGGATGGAACTCAGGGGCATTCTACCTCCAAGCTACACCTCCAGTCCTATTTTTTTATTCTTTATTTTGAAACAGGGTCTCACTGAGTTGCAAAGGCCTCACTAAGTTGTAGCTGAGACTGTCTGCAAACTGCGATCCTCCTGTCTCCACCTCCCAAATGCTGGGATTACAAGCGTGCGCCACCACTCCCGGCTCTAGTCTTTATATATTTTGAAACAGGGTCTGAGTTGCTAAGGGCCTAAGTAGCTGAGGCTGTCCACGAACCACAATCCTCCGGTCTCCGCCTCCCGAATGCTGGACTACAAGCGTGTGCCAGCACGCCCCGCCGAGGAAGCATTCCTAAGCCTCCACTTGCCTTTGCTGAGCACAAGAGGGGGGACTGCTCACCAGTGCATGGGATATACCCATGCAGGTGGGGGCTGGGGAGCCCCTGGCCGTGTGTGTGCAGTCACCCCAGGTGATGGGACAGAGCGACAGCAGCAAGGGGCTGGGAGGTAAGGGCAAGTGTGAGTAGAACAACTCCCGTGCCAGGGACCTGGGCTTGTGGAGACGAGATGAGGCCGTGGGGGTTGTCTAAGGATGCATGCAACCCCAACTCATCGGGCCTCTCGTGAGCCCCTACCGAGAAGCTCCTACAGTAAGAGTAAAGGCTGTGTGCCAGCTAAGCATCTCGCGCAGAGCAAGACCTTGCACAGCTGGACGAGAGCCCTGGAAGGCTGCTGCCTGCAGGATGGGCCGCCGCTGGTTCTATGGCTGTGTCCAGCAACAGTGTGCTGCCAACTAGAGCAATTCTGTGTAAGAACAGCCGACATATACCAGCCATGCGGGTGAGCTGGCAAGCTACAGCCTGCAGGCAGGGCCTACCAAGTACAGTGAAGCCTTAGCAGTGCCCCACACCCAGACGTGCACCCGAGCCTCTGCTTGCCTTTGCGGGTTGGAAGAGCTCCAGCCGGAGCCCAGCAAGGGACAGGCTCTGACCCAGCCCAAGACAGAAGCTGAGCCTGCATAGTTACAATGCACCTGTGCTGTCCGGGGCTGGGCTCTTCAGAGGCAGAAGCAAAGCCAGCTGGACACTGGGCTACTCTGACACCACAGCCATCTGCTGAGCCAGGTCCACCACGACCTGGGCTTCAGAAACCTCCAACCTCAAGTTGGGCAGGTGAGAAAGACACTGGGCAGACACGGGGTGGCGCAGGGCCTCGCAGGCAAACTTCAGCGGAGGTCCCCACCAGCACCGGGTGAGCCGGGCTGCAGGTCCCAGAGCCACACTCCAAGGTTCACAGCACTGCTCTTCCCTGCATCTGCCTCTGAGTAACTCCCCCAGCCCCATCTTCTTTCTTGGAGACAGGGTCTCACAGATTGCTGAAAGCCTCGCCAAGTTGCCGAGGCTGACTACAAATGTGCGATCATCCTGTCTCAGCCTTCCATGTACTGATATTAAAGCATGCGTCACCATGCCTGGCTCACTACACTACCGACCTTGACCGCACCACTGCTGAGGCCATGTAGGATCCTCACTTAGCCCCAGGGCTGTGGGAGACAGGGAAGGACAGTGCTAACAAGCGCAGCAATGCAGGGCCCACCCACAGCCCTCAAAGCAGCTACTCAGCCCTCCTTTCCTGGAGGGCAGGGTCATGGCAGGAGCAGGCTTCTGCAGGGCCGGGGGCTTACCTGTGGGCGCCAGGGCAAGGCCCCTGCCTCCAGCAGCATTACTCCCCACACTGTGGGCGTTAGCACCAGTCTGCTTTTCAAGTGTAGATGAGGAATCGCGGGGCTGTGGCACAGGGCTGGGGGTGCTTCTCTGCAAGAGAAAACCCGCAACATGTTAGCAGGCTGGGGCGGGACAGAGGAGGGCCGCAGACGAGGGTCCCTGGGGCCCAGCCAGAAACTGGGCTGGAGGCTGCAGACTGGCTGAGGAGAGGAGCTAAAGAACTGTGGATGTGCTAAACACCCTTGAACCACAGAACCACAAGTGGAAATGGGAGAGTTACCATAAATTGTGTTCAATTAAAAAGAAAGAGCCGGGCGTGGTGGCGCACGCTTGTAATCCCTGCACTTGGGAGGCAGAGACAGGAGGATCACATAGGTTCGAAGCCAGCCGCGCTGGCTTAAGAGACCCTGTTTCCAAATTTAAAAAAGTATAAAATAGGTCTGGGAGTGTAGCCCGGAGGCAGAAGGATTTCCAGGAACCCCAGTACCACCAAAAAAAAAAAAAAAAAAAAAAAAAAAAGAAAGAAAGAAAAAGAAAGAAAGGAAGGAAGAAAGAAATAAGATGCAGCTGAACTGCGGCAGCTCCAACCTTGCTAACCAAGAGGCTACTCCTCAGCTGAATGTGTTGATGCACCCCAGTAATCCCAGTACTGGGGAGGCTGAGACCAGAGGATCTGGTCTCTACAAGGCCAGCCCCCACAACTTAGTGAACCTTGCAGCAACTTAGCGAAACCTTCTTTCAAAATAAAAAATAAAATAGGGCCAGGAGTGTAGGTTGGAAGTAGAAGGCCCCTAGGTTTGGTCCCCAGTACAAAGAAAATGAAACGGGCTGCTACTCCCATCTATGACCAAGGGTTGCAGCGCCACGACTGCTCCTGGGCAGCACAAGTGTCTCCGGTGCAGGACTTTTGAGCTCTGTTGACTAGGAGGCTCTATTCCCCCCTCTGCCCACTTATACCGACTTCCACCAAAAACAGCAGAAGCATCATGATTCAGTCTCGACTGCAGATGCCATACTTTTGAGAAAAGAGCAGAAGGCCTGAGATTTTGTTGGTGCATGCGTGTGTGTGTGTGTGGGGGGGGGCTTATGTGGGGATTGAACTCACATGCCCTCTACCACTGAGCTACACCCCAGCCCTTTTTACTCCATTCTGAGACAGTGTCTAGCTAAGTTGCCCAGGCTGGCCTGGAACTTGAGATCCTTCTATCTCGGCCTCCCCAGGGTGAGGATAACAGGTATGCACCACCCTGCCCACAAAAGTAGACATTTAGTGGCATGCAATCTAACAAGGCTGTGCTTTGGTGTGGCAGGTGATGCCTATAATTCCAGAATTGGGAGGCTCATATAGGAGAATCAGAGGTTCAAGGCCAGCTTCAGGAACTTAGCAAGGCCCTGTCTCAAAATAAAAAATAGGCCTGCCATGGTGGCGCGCACTTGTTATCCCAGTACTTGAGAGGCTGAGACAGGAGGATCACAGGGTTTTTTTTTGTTTTGTTTTTTGCGGGTCTGGGGATGGAAGCCAGGGGCATTAGACCTCCGAGCTACAGCCCCTGCCCTATTTTTTATTATTTATTTTGAAACCGTGTCTCACTGAGTTGCAGAAGGCCTCACTAAGTAGCTGAGGCTGTCCCAGAACCACAATCCTCTGGTCCCAGCCTCTCAAATGCTGGGATTACAAGCGTGTGCCACCACGCCCGGCTTAGGCTCACAGGTTTGAGGACAGCCTTAGCAAGTCGTGAGACTATCTAGTGAGACCCTGTTTCAAAACAAAAATTAAAAAATAGGACTGGGGGTATAGCTCAGAGGTAGAGTGCCTGTGAGTTTAGTCAATCCCCAGTAACAAACATATATGCACAAATGTCTGCATGCACACACACAAAATAGAAAAGAATGAGGCCATGCCATAGAAATGAAATTAAAAACCCTCAACCACACGTTGCCATGCACCCCACTCCCCACTTACCACCCTCTCGGCACGGCTGGGCAGCACCACACTGGCCAAAGGGATGCTGACAGGGAGCTTGTTGGGCTGCACCGTGCTAAGTGGGATGCTGATGGGCAAGCTGGTGATGGTCTCTCCGTGGCTGCTGTAGGCACGCTCCTTCACGCTCTGCAGAAAAATACCAAACTGTCCACCTCTGTGTCCCCAGGACAGGGCGATCCCCAGCCACGGGAGAGGCTCCTGGACCGCCCAGAGCCCACGAACTCCAGGCTCCTCTCTCCACACCACACCGCCTCCTGCTTCCTGGTGCCGTGCGCTGCCGCCTGCAGGACATCCTGCCCTCCCTGCCCCCGCCTGCCTGCTCACAACTGATGCGACTGTCCTAAATGGCCTGCGCCTTCCCTGTTGCCACCCTCACTGAGAACAAAGAGCTGCCAAGGAGCCCTTGACGAAGCTCATGCTCCTGAAACTCACACCCCAGGGCCTGCTCGGTCCCCTGGCCCTGTCCTTTCTCAGCTCGCTCCTCCCGAAGTCCCTAACCTCAGCTCCATGTGCGGCCCAGGCTAAAGGCCCTTATCAAGCCCCAACACCACCCTGGGCCAGCTCTGCTCCTAACAGATGCGCTCGCTGGGCACCTCTGCAGAGCACATCCCAGACCCCTGTGCAGACGGCCCCGCTCCGCACGCAGTGCCGAGCGCCCGGAGGCAGCCCCCCCTCACCTTCTCACTGCTCTTCTCTCCTGCCATGGGCAAGGCCCCTGGGGAGGGCGGCCGTGGGTCTTGAGGGCTCAGCTTCACACTGTGCGGCACGCTGGGGCTCTGGTAAGGAAGGCTGCTCTCCTTGGTTTGTTCAGCTCTGCAATAAGAAGCCGCATGACTCTCAGGACCCCCCCTGGAGCCGTGGGCTTAAGTGCAAAGCTTGCAGCCCAGAGGCCCGAGAGCACCAGGCACTGCAGCGAGCGGAGTGCGGAGACGCTGCCTGCCAGCACTCACCGGGGGTGCGGCTCGCTGGCAGCTGCCTTGGCGGGCCCCCCGTGGTCCTGGCTCAGATGTCTCCGGAGCACGATCTTTGCTGGGGACAGCCTGGTGTAGTCAGGAAAGGCCACGCCTGACATCTTGTCCAGCCGAGACCGGCCGCTGTGGCTGGGCGTGCAGGGCACGACCTCCTGGTCCAAGGGGGAGGCCAGGTACTGGGGGGTGTTCTGCTTGGATGAGGGCCGGCTCAGCGCACTGCAGAGCTCGTAGCTGGCGGCGTGGCCGTTCATGGAGAGCTCCGGGCTCATGCTGCTCAGGTGAGGCAGAGAAAGCTTAGTGCAATCCAGTTCCAAGTGCAGCCTGCTGGCGTCGGCCTCCAGCTCCCGGCCCGGGGCTCCCTTCCCACGCAGGTGCGCAGACAAGGCGTCATCAGGGGGCACGCAGGACTTGAGCTGCAGGAGCTCCTGCTGCCGCTGGCTCTTCTCCAGCTCCACAATGCTGATCTGGAAGGCAAGAAGGGCTCAGCCTCCCAGCCACGGCCCCAGGAGAGCCCCGGGAGGTGCGAAGGACGGGGGCGAGAGCTCAACCGACCGAGCCTAACAGCAGGGGCTGCATAAAGCAGGGCATTCAGATAAAACAACACTTGAGAATCCCACAAGATCGCATGGACATGTGTGCCGGAGAGGAGCACCCTCCAGGAACATGGAGGGGCAGGCCTGCTTCTCCTAAAACCGCATCCGCCTGCTCGGCTTTATGAGTAGCTGGGATGACAGGCGTGTACCCCCGTTCCCAGCTGCTTCTGTTACGTGGGACATGCCGGCTTAGCAGGTGGGGACGCTGTGGAGCTCAGCTGGGGTCTCACCACGTCAGATCACATCGTGGAACCTCTAAACGCTAATAAATCTGTTTTGGGACTATAATGTATTAAAGAAAAAAATATCTTTTTTTTTTTTTTTGGTGGTACTGGGATTCCTGGAAGCCCTTTTACTTCTGGGCTACACTCCCAGACCTATTTTTTTAATATTTTTATTTGGAAACAGGGTCTCTTAAGCCAGCGAGGCTGGCTTTGAACCTGCGCGATCCTCCTGTCTCCGCCTCCCAAGTGCGGGGATTACAAGCTTGCGCCACCACGCCCGGGTTAAAGAAAATATCTTTAAAAAGAGTATCAGAGCTGGGCGTGGTGGGCCACGCTTGTAATCCCAGTACTTGGGAAGCCAATACAGGAGGCTCGCAGGTTCGCAGCCAGCCTCAGGTACTTGATGAGGCCCTCCGCAACCTAGTGAGACCCAGTTTTAAAATAAAGAAAGAAAAGAAAAAAAAAGGCTGGGATGTAGCTCATTGGTAGATTCCCCTGGGTTCCATCCCCAGCACTGGGGAAAGCAAAAACAAAAACACTCAGCTCTGACTTGAGTGGGGTGGCAAAAGCCTGTGATCCCAGTATAAGGGAGGCTGAGACAGGAGGATCCCAAGTTCCAGGTCAGCCCCAGCAACTTATGGGGACTCTACTTCTGAAGAAAAAAATGAATAGGACTAGGATACGCTTAGAGGTACAACGACCCTGGGTTCAATTTCCAGTACCACACACAAAGTAAGTGAATAAAAGGCCTGCGGACAGCAGGACTGGGCAGGCGGGAGAGACTGAGCCGACCGTGCCACGGCACCCTCCCGATGGGCTTCTGCTCTGACGTGACAGCCCTGGAACCCACCTGCAGCTCCAGGCAGTGCCTCTGCTTCTCCGAGATCTGGCTCCTCAGGGCCTGCTTCTCCTTCCGCAGGTTCTCCAGGGACAGCGTGGACCAGTCCAGCTTCAGCTCCTCGCACCGCGCCCTGAGCTGCGGGCACAGGGACAGGACGTCTCAGCAGCGGGCCCAGCCGTGGGCCTACCCCATGTCTCGGATGCTAGTGTCGGGGGCCGGGGCTCCTGGAAGACCTGTGGCATTTGGTGTGCGGTGACCCAGATAGGACCCAGCAGGAGGCAGGCTCAGGTGCCATGACACGTCAAAGACATGTGGTTCCTGGCAGTGAGGCCACTGGGCTGTGTCCTGCTCCAGGGAGCTCAGCTGGGGCCAAAACAGACCACCTGACCCAGGACAGCAAAGTCTCTGGGACCCTCTTGGTCAGTGGCTGAGAGGAGCTCAGTGTGCCGAGAATCAGAGCTAATGGGCTCCCTGGACGTTCCCTGAACAAACCAAGGGCTAGTCGTGGGGCTTCCAGAGCCATGTGCTGCACGCGGAGCACAGGCTGTGAGAGCGCGGTCTGCGGACACTGCTCCACACAGGGACGCTCGGGGGCCGCCACGACCAGCCAGAGTCGTGTCAACGAGTCTGCAGGCCGCCAGCCATGGGAAGCCTGGCCTCCAGCACCCAGGCTGCAGGTCCAGCTCGGACGCCTGCCCTGCCCCGACACACCCACGCCTGCACACACCAGCTGCAGGCTCTGGCTGCGCAGCTCGCTGTTGTCCTTCTCCAGCTGCTCCGACTGCTCCCGCAGCTGCTGGTTGTGAGCAGAAATCTCCTTCTGGGCCTGGATCAGGTCGTTGTAGGTCAGCGCCTTCACACCCAGCTGGGGACACAGGACGGACAGCATGAGAGGGCTCCCGGGGCGCAGGGACGGCCCCCGGCAGTGAGTGGGGGCTCTGATGGCTGCAGGGGTGAGGACAGCAGGGCAGCGGAGGAAGGGTCCCTCCATTTCCCTGGGGACAGCGGAAGGTGGGGGCCTGCTGGTGACCACAGAGGAGAGAGCGAGGCGGGCGGTGGGAGATGCCCCACGGCAGCAGGCGAGCGGGCAGCGGGCCTAGGCCATTACGTCAGGTAGGAAGAGGCGTGCATAAAGACAGGAGCCCCTGGGCCTTGCTGTCCCCCGAGAGTCTAGGCTACATCTTGGACTGGGACAGGGAACTGGGACAGCCGGCACAACCTTTGCGCCACTACCTCATCCAGTTTCTGCTGGAACAGTCTCCTGATCTCCTCCTTCTGGGCCTGGCAGTGGCCAAAGAGCTGCTGCGCCGCGCCCAGCAACTGGGCGTTTTTCTCCTGCAGGGGAAGGCAGGTGGGCGACTCAGGGCCCGCCAGTGTGTGTCTCGGGGGCACATTAGTTAGTGCCTCCAAACCCCCACCCTTACTTTATTTTGTTGATGGTGCTAGTGACTGAACCTAGGAGCATCTACCTCTGAGCTATACCAACAGCCCTATTTTATTTGCTTATTTTTTTATTCTTATTTTTTGGTGGTACTCAGAATTGAACCCAGGGGCATTCTACATTCCCAGCTCTGTGTGTGTGTGTGTGTGTGTGTGTGTGTGTGTGTGTGTGTCTTTTTGTGTGTACTACGTGTGCGCACATGATACTAGGGATGAAACCCAGGGCATTCTACCTCCCAGCGACATGCTGAGCCCTATTTTTGATGTTTTATTTTGAAACAGGGTTTCACAGAGTTGCAAAGGACAAAGAAGTAGCTAAGGCTGCCCTCGAACTGCGATCCTCCTGTCTCAGCCTCCCTAATGCTAGGATTACAAACATGCGCCACCACTCCCAGCTTTTATCTTTTATTTTTAAACAGTTTCTCAGTAAAGTGCTGAATGGCCACCAACTTTTGATCTTCCAATCTCAGCCTCCCAAGTACTGGGATTCCAAGCATACATCACCATGCCCAGTTTTTAATTTTAATTTTTTCTTTTGGTGGTGGTAAAGGGAATTGAACCCAAGGCATTCAGTCCCCTGCCCAATTTTCTCTCTCTTTTTTACGGTACTGGGGATAGAACCCAAGGGCATTCAACCTTCGATCTACACCTGTAGCCCTATTTTTTATTCTTTATTTTATTTATTTTTTATGTTTTTTTTTTTTTGCAGGGCTGGGGATGGAACCCAGGGGCATTCTATGTTTGAGCTACACCCCCTGCCCTATTTTTAATTCTTTATTTTTAAAACAGGGTCTCACTAAATTGCAGAGGGCCTAACTAGCTGAGGCTGTCTGCAAACCGCGATCCTCCTGTCTCAGCCTCCCAAATGCTGGGATTACAAGCGTGCGCTGCTACGCTGGGCTCTCATTTCATTTCCTATTTGCGAACAGTGCCTCACTGATTGCTGAGGCTGCCCTGGAACTTGGGAAACTCCTGTGTCAAGCGTCCAAGTGGGATTACAGATGTATATCCTCTTATATTTTTTGTTTTTTTGGAACAGAGTTTCACTCAGTCATGGAGGGCCTAAGTTGCTGCGGCTGTCCATAAGCCTGTGATCCTCCTGTCTGAACCTCTCAAGTACTGGAATTACAAGCATGCACCATTACTCCCGGCCCATACCTTTTCATTTTCTTTTTTTTTTTTGCCGGTACTGGGGATGGAAACCAGGGGCATTCTACCTCTGAGCTACACCCCCAGCCCTAATTTTTTTCTTTTTGGGGCGAGTTTGGGGATGGAACCCAGGGGCATTTGACCTCCAAGCTACATCCCCTGCCCTGTTTTTTATTCTTTATTTTGAAACAAGATCTCACTAAGTTGTGGAGGGTCTCACTAAGTAGCTGAGGCTGTCCGCGAACCGTGATCCTCTGGTCTCAGCCTCCTGAATGCTGGGATTACAAGCGTGCACCACCACGCCCAGCTCATTTTTAATTATAAAACAGGGTCTTGCTAGGTTGTCGAGGCTGTCCTCAAACCTATGACCCCCTTGTCTCAGCTGCTTAAGAACTAGGAATACAGATGTGCGCCATGGTGCCCGGCTTGAGGGCCCACTGGGAGGACCCAGGCCGTGGTGACAGGGAGCACACCTCGCCTTGCGCCGCTGAGACTGTGCTTGGGCCCTGTGGGGAGACTCATGTCTGCACAGCAGAAGAGCCGCCACGGAAGCCACAGAAACTGAAACCATCTCCTCACAGTGGGTTACACGTACCTTCTCCTGATCCAGCAGCTGTTGCAGGTTAGCCTTGTACTGTGGGGTCTTGGTATAAGCCAGGAACTGCAAGTACTGAATCTTGAAAGATTCTAGAGAGACACAAAAAATTGCTTTGGAAAACACAGCAGCAGGGGCAGTATTTCAAGGCGTGTGCCCATGGCCTCCGCTCCCTGCAGTCTGTGGTGCCAAGCGTGGCCCCAGCCAGGCTCTGCAGGCCATCACAGGGTCCTGCTCTCCCTGCGACGTCACGTCTTCTCAGCCGCCACACCCAGGACGACCCTGCGCACTCCTGGCATTTAGCGGATAGCACCCATCAAGAAAGGCCTTGCTGGGCCCCTCCCCTACACAGGAGGTCACTCTCTGCCCGGGCATCCTGGGCACTGTAGGTGCCAAACAGCACCCTTGGCATCTACTCTCTGCAGACCAGGAGCTCCCCAGTCATGACAACCATCAATGTCCTTAGACATCGCCCAGGCTCCTGTGAAGTGAGAGTTGGCCTCAGCCTTTACAGAAACGCAACTGAGCCCCTGCAGCCCATCGGCAGGTCTGACTGGAGCCCTGCCACTTGAGGGCCCTGGCATGAGGCGCTAGGGTCACTGGCGACGAAGCAGCTCGGTACCTCACCCTGAGATGCACGGTGAAAACCATGAACCACGGCATTCAGAACCCATTCTGGGACTGCCGCGGGCCAGGGCAGCTCACCTAGCAGCTTCTGCAGCGCGGGCGGGGTGGGTGCCACCAGCAGAGGGTTGGGAGAGTGCCGCTGCACGCTCGGAGGTAGCTGGTAGAATGGGCTGTGAGGTGACCGGTACGCGTCTGCAGGAGAGAGCAGCGTCCGCACATCAGCCGCTGACTGTGCTCCCACGAGCCCCGACTGTTCTAGGCAACTTTCCAGCTCTGTAAAGTTGAGGCTCAGTACGTTTCCTGGAGTCCAGAAAACCCACCACACAGCACATCTTAGCAGTACTGACCACCCACCCAAAGACACCATCTGGCGGACGAGTGTGCCCGCTGAGGGTGTGTGCCTGCTAAGGTGTACGCCCTCCTGCTACTGAGCAGACCCGGCAGACTATACTCCTCCCAGTATGCCAAGCAGGGTGGGCGTGAGGGACAGGTGTCCAGAGACACCGAGATAAGGCTGCAAGACAGAGGGGCTGGAGGGGGCCTGCACAATGGCTGCAGCGCGAGGCCAGGGCCAGATAGCACGGTGGGGCAGGCTGCTCACCCTGGGGCGAAGAGGACGCCGTCTGGGACACAGTCTGGGTGTGTAGGAGATCTAATGCCGCTTGGTTTTTCTTAGGCTTACGCTCAGGGTTCGCAGTGTTCATTTTCTTGGGACGACCACGCTTCCGGCCAGCCATCTTCCTCCCTTTCTTGTTCAATTTCTTCTTTCGAGCTTTGGAGGGAGACGGCTTTTTGACGGTGGTCACCCCCGCTTTTTCTTCCTCAGCACCAGAATCCTGGCAGACAAAGGGGGCAGCAATGGCAGGAATGAGCCTCTGGCCAGCTGAGCAGCCGGGGGTGGGGGTGCCGCTCCGCCCGCCCGGGCGCTCACCACGGGGGCCTCGGCAGGCCCAGCCGCCTTGCTCTCCTTGCTCTCGGGGACCTTGGTGGGCGTGGTCGCGTTGCTCTTGTTCTCTCGCTGCTGCCGGCGCCGAGCAGCTTCCTGCTCCTCCTGAGGAGGGTTGGACAAGTCTACAAGGTGCCCACGGCCCTGGCAAGTCGGCTCCTCTCCCATAGTGCACGAGGACAGCAAGGCGCAGAGCGCTGCCCGCGGGCCTGGGGCTGAGGCCAGAGCGCACACACGTGCTCAGCAGGAAGGGCAGGACATTCGTGCACATGGACACCTGAGTTCCACCGGAGGCCAGGAAGCCTCTCATCAGTGAACCATGAGAAGAAATAAAACTACCTCAAAGACGAACGCGACCCAGAGTACCCTCAGGCCCAAGGACGGAGCCCGCCGGCCCCAAACACAGACTACTTTGCACCCAGCTCTTCTTCCCTTAACTGAGAGGCACTGGATGTTGTGGAATGTAAACACAGGCGTGACACACGCCTGTGAGCCAGGCGCTGGGAGGCTGACAGGAGGATCCAAGTTTGAGGGCAGCCTCAGCAACACAGTGAGACCTCTTCAAAATAAAAACATAACGCCAGGCGTGGTGGCGCACGCTTGTAATCCCCGCGCTTGGGAGGCGGAGACAGGAGGATCGCGCAGGTTCGAAGCCAGCCGCACGCGCTGGCTTAGGAGACCCTGTTTCCAAAAATGAAAATGTAAAAATGGGTCTGGGAGTGTAGCCCGGAGGTAGAAGGGCTTCCAGGAACCCCAGTACCACCAAAAAAACAAACAAACAAACAAACAAACAAAAAAACATAAAAAGCCAGGCAGAAAATAGATAATAAAAAATAAAAAGGGCCCAAGGTGGGAGATGTAGCTCAGTGGTTAATACCCCTCGGCACAATCCCCAGTACCATGCACACACACACACTCAAAAAAGAAGAGATAACTAGGAAATACCAATAGACTCTCCTGAAGACCTGCCCCTGGGCACATGAGGGAGGACACTGTCCCCAGAGGCCCAGGAACCACCACACCTGCTGGGCCCAGTCTGTATATGGAAGGGAAGAGGGCACTGCAGCCTGTCACAGACCTCCTCCAACTCTCCCCAAAGAATGGGCATTGAGCAGCCGAGCGCTGCACCCGGGCCGCTACCTGGAACCCCCGGCAAACACGGCTTTGAGGCCATACACGGGGCAGTGCCACACAAGAGAATCTGGCACTCGATGCCCCACACAGGTGCCCAGTCACCAAAAAGGCACTAACTAGCCCAACCTGTTGTCCAGGACCAGTAGCAACCAGAAGCTGCCCCGGCCCACGAGCAGTGAGCTGGAGCAGGGCAAGGGCTGGGCTGCAAGGGGAGGAGCAGGGCTTCCCCCAGGAGCGCCAGCCCTGGACACTCGGGTAGCCACGCCTCAGCCCGGCACCGTCGACCGCGTCAGAAAACCACATCTCTGCACTGTCTCGTCAGAGAGAAAGAAACACAAACTTACCCTGAGTTTTGGGTTTTTCAGGCTAGAAAAATAGTTTTCAAGCTAAAAAGAAGAGAGAATATTATTAGAGTGAGTCGTAAACTGGCGTGATAAGGTGACACCCCAAGCCCCTAGGGAGTCTGGGCAGCAGTCTCTGGGTGGACGCACGCGGAGTCCCGAGCATACCGCCAAACCCCAAGCAGTGGCAAGCCCGGGCGAGACACAACCCGCAAAGCTCAGCTGGGACCGGGGCAGTGGCCCATGCCTGTCATCCCAGCAGCTCCAGAGGCCGAGGCAAGAGGGTCCCTTGAATTACAGACCAACCTGGGCAAAACTGCAAGACCCCATCTCAAAAAAATAAAAGAGTGCAGCTATGGTCAGGCAGAGTCAGGCCTGAGAAAGTGTCCAAAGCAAGGCTCTGCTGCCGGGAGGCATCGGGATGGCAGGACCAGGACGCGGAAGCAGAGCTGCGCCCACCGCCCGTGGTACTCACTATGGTACGGTCAATGGTGTGTAAGTAGTAAGAGACTGGCTTCCCCGTCCACGACACGGAACCCTTCAGGGGCGACAGCTCCACAACACGCATGATGGTGCCGATGTCTGCGGGCAAGGACACGGGTCAGCGCCACAGCTAGAAGCGCCCTGACGATGGGGAAGGGGGCAGGGCCCTGAGCCACTGGCACACTCCTTCCTTCCCGCCAGCACAGTTGGGCACAGGGCCCGAGGCGGCAGGCAGGAGGTGCCAGGCCTGAGCAGCTGATTCCCGCCTGGAGGAGCTGGAAGGAAAAAAGTGATGAGCCCAACTGAGGGTCAGGAAGGGCCTGAGGAATGATCTGGAAACAACTTACAACTGCCAGCACTTCATGAAACCCGCTACTCCAGAGAGGAGAGCCAAAAGGGCCGCCCGTGTGAGGCAGCCAGCAGGAGACACCGGAGGCCTCCCTGTGGCTTCCTGCGCCTGTCCTGACCCGACTACTCAGGACCTCCTCAAAGCTACAGGTCGCATCCAGATTCTCCCCGAGGACCCTAAGGCACGGCGGGGGATATCTATCCCTATCACAATAACAGTCTGCTGGCCAGATTCTCTGCCCAGCACCTGCAGGGCCCGGGACACCTGCCCCTGAGGAACAAAGCGGTGTACAGGGTGTCGAGGGGAGCCTGGGTCTTCATGCACGTCAGGAGCTTGAAATCGCCCACATCAATAATTTTGCAATGTGAGGGTTTCTTACCACTCAAGTTTCTACTGTTTATTCTAAAGTTCAGAGGTGCAAAAGGTTTTGAAGACACGATTCTGCCACCTGAAACAAGAAAATTAATTACTGCTATGGGAACAACAAATGCATATACAAAACATGCAACGTACACGTGAGGGAGGACACAAAGAAACGGGAACTGCTGGACGCTGGGCTCTGTTATTTTCTTACAAGAAAACTATGCATCACCTGCCAGGTTTAAGCCTAGCTCTTGGGAGAACTGTTTTTATTCTTTTTTTTGTTGGTGGTACTGGGGTTCCTGGAAGCCCTTCTACCTCTGGGCTACACTCCCAGACCTATTTTATATTTTTGAAACAGGGTTTCTTATGCCAGCGCAGCTGGCTTTGAACCTGAGCGATCCTCCTGTCTCCGCCTCCCAAGCGCGTGGATTACAAGGGTGCGCCACCACGTCCGGCTTTTTTTTTTCTTTTTTAGTACTGGGCATTGTATCTCTGAGTCACACTCCCAGCCATATTTTTCAATTTTTATTTTGAAATGGGTCTTCCTAGGTTTATGAGAATCTCACAACTTGCTGAGACTATCCTCAAACCTGCAATGAAGCATGTGGAACCACCCTCAGCTGATACATATATACATATACATATACATATACATATACATATACATATACATATACATATTCTAGCGGGAGTGGTGACGTATGCTTGTAATTCCAGTACTTGGGAGGCTGAGACAGGAGGATCGCAAGTTTTCAGCCAGCCTCAGTAACTTAGTAAGACTCTACTTCCAAATAATAAAATAATAAATAATAAAATAAAAAGGACTGGGGATATACCTCAAAGGTAAAATACCCTAGGTTCAATCACCAATACCCCCGACACACAAATGTTGTGGCACTGGGAATTGATAGAAGGATTCTTCTTTTCTTTATTTTATTTTTTGCAGTACTGGGGATTGAATCCAGGAGAATTCTATCTCTGAGCTATACCCCCCAGCCCTATTATTATTATTTTTTATTTAATTATTATTATTTTTTAATTTTACTTATTTATTTTTGCAATACTGAGGATGGAACCCAAGGACATTCTACCTCAGCCCTATTTTTTTTTCTTTATTTTGAAACAGGGTCTCACTGAGTTGCAAAGTGCCTAAGTAGCTGAGGCCGTCCACAAACCACAATCCTCCTGTCTCAACTTCCCAAATACTGGCATTACAAGTGTGCTCCACCACGACCAGTTAAGACAAGGGGCATGCCATATGTTGAGCCAGACTCAGCAACTTGTGAGGCTCTCCACAACTCACACCCTGTTTCAAAATAAAGAAAAGAGCCAGGTGTGGTGGCGCACGCTTGTAATCCCAGTACTTGGGAGGCCAAGACGGGAGGATTGCACAGGTTCGAAGCCAGCATCAACTACTTAGTGGGGCTCTCAACAACTTAGTGAGACCCTGTTTCCAAATAAAATATAAAATAGGTCTGAAAGTGTAGCCTGGAGGTAGAAAACACCCTGGATTCCATCCCAGTACTACACACAAAAATAAATAAATAAATAAAAATAAAACAAAAAAGAAAAGCTGGACATGGCGGCCCATGCTTGTAATCCCAGTACTTGGGAACCTAAGACAGGCGGACTGCGGGTTCAAAGTTAATCCCGGCAAGTTAGCGAGGCTCTCAGCTACCTAGTGAGAATCCCCACTACCAAATAAATAAATAATAGGGCTGGGTGTGACTCAGAGGTAGAATGCCTCTGAGTCAATCTCCAGTACCACAAAAAATTAAAATTAAAATTAAATAAGCTGGGCGTGGTGACGCACGCTTGTAATCCCAGCGTTTGGGAGGCTGAGACAGGAGATTGCACAGGTTCGAAGCCAGCCTCAGCTACTTAGTGAGGCCCTGTTTCCAAATAAAAAGTAAAATAGGTCTGGGAGTATAATCTGGAGCCTCTGGGTTCCACCCCTAGTAACACACGCACACGCACATAAAATTAACAAGCAGTACAGAGGCAGTATGCCCTGGTTTCAATCCTCAGTACCACATACACACACAAAAGGGCCAAGGAACAGAGTGCGGAGGAACATGGCTATAATCCCAGGTACTTGGGAAGCTGAACTGGAGTACAGCATAGCAGGTTCAAGGCCAGCCTCAGCAGCTCAGTGAGACCCCGTTTCAAAATAAAAAGAGCTGGGAATGTAACTCAGAAATTGAACGCCCCTGAGTTCAACTCCCAGTAACAAACAACAACAACAATGGGGGAAAAAAGAAAAGGGCACAGAGCCAGCCTGGCAGGCTCAAGGGCGCCCGGGATGTCCAAACAGCAGTGGCAGCAATGGCTGCTACCCAGTAAGCACAAAGGGGCCAGGAGGGGAAACGACGCTCTCCACAGATCCCACAAGCACCCAGAGCAGCAAGGGTCACTGTCCTACTGCAGCGCCCCGCACAAGCTTGGATCTGGGGGGTCTGCGCAGTGAGCAGGCCTTCTGAGGGCACCACCATGTAAGATCGTGGCCTGCCTGCCACCACGAAGGGTGGGGCCACCCTGCCCCAGTCACAGCCAATCCTGGCTCACAACCCAGGGTGCAAAGGGCAGGCGATGCGTGTGAAGAGACACGTCCAAGTTGTGTGAGTCCCACAGACTAGGGACTCGACACTCAGAAAGGGAGTGTTGAAAACAGCTGGGGGTGGGGCTCAGGGTAGCCCGCGGTCAGCGCTTGCTGAACACGCGTGAGGCCCTGGGCTCACCCTGCAGACAGAGGAGGGAATGGGAGGGAACATGTGGCCACGGCAGTCACTGTGCAAGGCCCAGCAGAAACGCAGCTGGAGCGCAGGAGCCACTGCGCTTCCTCTGCGGGGTCGGAGGGCATGGCTGGATTAGGCATCCCTGGTCTTTGGGGACTGTTGACTGGTGTTTACTGGCACATAGACAGGCATGCACGCATACACCCAGCCCTGGCAGCAGCTGGAAACTTTTATGCTGGGTTAGCTCAGCCTGTTCCTCCCTTGGCCTGGTGGCCTCCCCAGAGTGGAGGTGACAGGAAGCTGACTCCGGGAGCCAGGACACGTGGGGACTGAAGCAGCAGCAGCTGGCTAGAGCCGCACCGCTGCAGGCCCTGGCTGAGGGCTTGGGACCTGCGGGCGGGAGGAGGCCAGAAGTCAGTCTCACTCTGGGAGTGCTACAGCCCAAGCCAAGGTCATATCCAAGAAGACCCCCAGTGCCTGTCCCCACTGGAGGGCGATGGCATCTGAGGGAGGCCCCAGGTGGCGTGCCCCTGAATATGTAGGGAAAGGGCTGCTGCAGCTTGGACAGACAGGAACCAAACCCCCAAGCAGCAGATTCCATGTTCCTGAAAGAAAAGCCAGGGCCCATGTTCTCAAGCAAAGCGTGAGCCACTTCCCGGGACGCCCCGTCCACAGCTAGGCAGGGACCCCAGCGTGGTGCAGCCCTGCGGAGGCCCAGAGCTGCTCGAGAGTCGCGAGGCTCGGAGGGTACATTACCTTCCTTCATGTTTGCAAACCGCTCCTTCAGCTGGTGATCCACCTCAGGACCAAAGGCGAAATTATTCACAAATATAACACTGCAAAACAACATTCCAGTTGAGCGAGGGCGGGCCCGCTTCCGTGCACAGGGCTCCACATGGAGCACGGCCTGCGCCGGCCCTCGCCAGGCACTGCCCGCCCGCCTGCCCGCCCACCCGCCGGGGATTTGAGGACAGCAAGGCCAGAAGGGCGGCGGACGCCAAAGGCCCTGCAGAGCGAGCCACGCAGACTGCACTCAATGCTCGTGGCCAGGACCCTTTCTGGTCCCTCACAGTTCTAAAGTGAAGGACACGTGGGAACGTCCACTAGCAGCCACACACTGACGATAGGGGAGACACTAAAGCCACAAGCAGGTGGCTGCTGCGACAGGAGGGAGAGGCCAGGAAGGGGACACTGAAAGCCGTCCAGTGCCAGGCCAGGACGCACACAGCAGCAGCATGCGTGGCTCACGTGGTACTGACAACCTCGTAACGAGGACAGCTGAGGACACTCATGGGACCTGTGGACAGGGCCCGGAGCCAGGGGCAGGAGTGGGGCTGCTGCGGCAAAGAAGCGCCCGCACACGCCTCCTCCGCTGCCCCGCCGCTCTCCAGGAGCGAAGAGGAAATGACGACCCAGACCCGGACGGCAGGTGGGGACTTGGGAACGCCGGGATGCCCGCGAGCTCCGCAGCCCAGGCCCAGCCGTACCTCGTGTTGGCGATCCGCTCTCGCCACTCTTCTGAGAGGAAATCGCCTCGCTCCAGCTGAGAAAGAAAACACACGTGTTACTCCGGGCGGCTGCCTGGCTCTGTGACCTGCCCCCACCTGAGCACTGTGAAGAAGACATGAGGTGAGCAGAGCTGCTGGGTGGAAGGTGCGGGAGCGGGCTTCTCCCCAGGGCGGGCTGCTTGGCGGAGAGCAGTTATGGCGCGCTCCGAGCACGCCAGGCGACGCTTTGTGGTTTCTTGACCTAAAGCCTAACCACAGGGCCCCATCCATCCCAGGACCAGAGGCCACCAGCGGGAGCGCCTGCTGCGCCCTCAGCCAGGCCAGCTCCTCTGCTGTGCACACCCACACAGGCGAGGGCGTGTCCAGGACCCCCAGGGCTCGGATGGTGCCACAACGAGCGTACACACGCGGAAGCGAGGCGCTGGCAGGGGTCGCGCGCACTACCACACGTCTAACCTCAGTGCTTGGCAGCAGAACCCTTGCCACCACCCAAACCTCACAGCGAGCTGTGTGCGCGCACGCGCATGTGTGTGTGTACACAACCCAGGAGCATTCTGCTGGAGCTATACCCCAAATTCTGCTTCTGAGCTACATACACCCTAGCCCAGGGCCTCACTAAGTTGTTGGGGCTGGTCACAAATCTGTTATCCTCCTGTCTCAGCCTCTCAAGTACTGATTTCCAAGTGTGTACCACCAAACCTGACTAAGAAAATAGTTATTTTCTTACTGTCCAAAGCAATAACATTCAGAAAACCAAGCCACTTAGTTTTATCATTCTTTAACACGACTGCCAACTTCCATTTCTGGGTATATGCCCTTGAGAAGTAAGAATGCACCCACTCTCTACACAGATGCCATCAAGGCGGCGTAACCAGGAGCCTGAGAGGGGACCGGCCCAAGCCCCCGGATGCATGCCGGACAGGCACAGCAGTCCCTCCCACTGATGCTCCGTGCACTGGAATGTCAACCACAAGGGGGGACGTGGACGGGCCTCGAGGACGTGCTCAGCGAGAGCCACACAAAAGGGCCACATGGTGTGTGGTTCTACTGACAGAAAATATCCAGAACAAGCAAATCCAGAGACAGGAAGTGGAAGCGGGCAAGGGGGAGGGGACGGCCAGCTAGGGGGTCACCGCAGAAGCCCACGTTGGGCGGGGTGCCGGAACATCCCTCCTCACATGGGTCCACAGGCCAGTGCCCACCCACAGGGTCTGCCTCCCTCGGGGCAGGAGGGCCTGAGCAGGGGACCTGTGAGCACACGGCTACGCACCCTCCCTCCTGCAGCCAGTACAAGATGCCGGCCACAGGTGCAATGTGCTGACACATCTGTCTTCTGGGAGATACCAGAAGACGTGGCACCGAGGCGTGGAGGCCGACCACGCATGCCTCTGTGTCCTGCCTCCAGGCCGAGGACCTCCCGTCCGCTCCTCTGCACACCCAGGAGCTGTCTGAATTCCCCTTGCTCTGCACACACATCATCAGCCTCAGGGTATGACTCGGTGGAGGGCCCAACAGAGCCCGGAGACTCCTTGCAGGCCTGCGCTGTGCTCTGAAGGCGCTGGGAAGCTGGCCCTGACCTTATGGGGGCTCCTCAGCCTCCCTGAAAGCGGGGGTTCCCAGGCCTGAAGTGTTGGTACAAATGGTTTCTGCTCAGTCCCTGTTCTCCTATGGAGTTTACATGTAACCAGGCAGAGGGGCCATGGACCCTGTCCCCCACAGCACCGGGGGGGCTTCTGTGAGCTCGGTGGGGACCACAGTCACAGCCCGTTGCTGGGAGGAAGCAGTCCTGTGCAGCTCCTGGGAGAGGATTCTGGGAGCCCTGCCTCCCCTCCCCAAGCCTGCTGCTTCTCCCCACTGCTAGCTCTACTCTGTGTCCTGTCAATAAGAGCCCTAGCACGGCAAGGCTGATGGGGTGCTGAGCCCCAGGGTCTGCACAGGGGTGCACTAGGCCCAGAGCGCTCCTGCAGCCCTTGGGCTTCCCTGGGTCTGGGCTGTTATCTTTGGGACTCACACCACAGGGTTAGAGGTTGTCTAAGCCATGCTGCTGCCTGCACAGAGCCACAACCTGTTCACATCCTCCCAGGTAGACACCACCCCAATCAGTGGTCCTGACCACCCACAGGCCTGAGCCGGGTCCCTTCCTGCGTGGGAGGCTGCGGGGCGGGCCAAGTTGTCTCTGGCTCGCTCGCTACAGCCAAGGACTTGCCAATTAGCAACTGCTGGGAAGATGTGCCTGGCCTCTGAGCCCCAAGGTGGGGCCCGGACCTGACCTCAACATAACTGAGTCCTGTCAACTAAGAAGCCAGGCAGGGACTGAAGGCAGCACGGATTCAGCGGCACAACACAGTTCTCTGTGGAACGCCACCCCAGCGGCCCTCAGCACTGTGCATTGTCCTCACCACGGAGCACACGTCAGGAAAAGGGCTGGGTAGCAGGCCAGCGCCCCTTCCCCAAAGGAAGACTTGGCTTCCAGGAGGCACCTCCTCCGGGGCAGACTACCCCAACCCACAGAGGGCTAGGAACACCACAGGCGGGTGAAGGCCCAGCAGGAGGCCACGGCCACGAGTGGCTCTGCCGCTCGGCTATCCTACCGACATGCCAAACAGCCGGCTGATGACCAACCACGCCTGACCCCAGCATGGGAAGGTCGAGTGATGTGAGCACCAACAGACGCAGCCCTGGAGCCATGTCCTGGGATGGGGCGCCTGATGGGCTGCTACGCAGGAGCTGCAGGCAGACGTTGCCCCCTCCCTGTGCAGACAGGTGTCAGGTCCCAGCATGTTCATCCAGGAAAGAGGATGCTACACGCAGGGCCACTGGACCTCTGCAGAAGCCAGTCCACACTGTGCTCTCTGAGGCTGCAGCCACCCAGATCCCCGTGGGCCTGGCATCTGACATGTGAACACCACGCCCACTATAAAGCACCAACACCACAGATGTGAGCCTGGGCCCATCTAGGTCTCCTGGGCAGGAGCTCTGACTGAGGGGGAGGTGGGCTGGGCCTAGCAGCCCAGCTTCTGGCAGCCATTCTGGGCTTAGCCACTAGAGGGAGCAGATCAGCCAAGGCTGCAGTGCAGGGTGGGGACGGCCTGGAAAAGTACACTGGGCTATTTTTAGGCTCCTCCTGGCTTTTTTCCCCCCTCTTCCTTTCTTGAGTTCAGAAGGCAGGACTTGCAGCTTGCCAACCAGGGCGCCATGTCAAAGCCACAGACAGGCCTTTTCAAATATCAGGACACAAGTTCCCGCCAAACGGAATGTTAAAACACTAGGCAAGCCGGGTGTGGTTGCACATGCTTGTAATCCCAGCATTGGGAGGCAGAGACAGGAGGACTGCGGTTTCTGGATAGCCTCAGCTACTTAGCTAGGCCCTTTGCAACTCAGTGAGAGCCTGTTTCAAAAAATAAAAAGACTAAAAAATAGGGTTGAGGGTGTAGCCCAGAGGTACAATGCCCGAGTTCCATCCCAGTACCGAAGGAAAAAAAAAAAAAAGGCAAACTCTCCTGGAAAAGGGCTGGACATCAGCAGGACGTTGGCAGACAAGGGAGCAGAGGCTGGAGGCAGAGGCAGCACTGTCACCTACTGGCCCCGAAGCAGCCAGGTCTCTGTGCCCTAAGGCCACGCAGAACAGCACCCTTCCCCAGATTCTACTCCCAGGCCAAAGTGAGACCATGAGCCCCTAATCCTGCTGAGCCCTGCAGTGATGCAGCCATGCTAATAGTACTACCAGTTACGGCACTGGCGCCAGCCCCGAGCCGGGCACTGCCACTGGTGCGTGAGGAGGACGAGCCAGCGCAGGGAAAGTCACTGGCGAGCTGGCCAAGGCCCACACCGGGAACAGCAGCATCAATAACCTTCACTCTATGTGCTAGGAACTGCTTGGATCTCACACCAAAGTATCCAGTGTGCTCTGGTTTAATAACAAGCCTTTTAGGGAGTCAGGGTGTCTTGGGAGCCTGGGGATCCATCTGGAAACTTTCCAGCTGAGTGCCAGGGAACACAGGGCCCTGGGTAGGAAGAAGGGTCCTGGAAACAGAAGCCAGCCTCGATAACAAACAGAGGCCCTTGGGCACAAGAGGCACGGGAGAGGCCCACAGGTCCGGCCCCTGCTTCTCCCTGAGGGGAGAGGACTGCAGAAGGGGACTTCACTAAGGAAGGGGAGTGCGCGCTCAGCCCAATGCCTAGGATTGCAGGTCCTGGTCCAGAAGAAACAGGGCAGAAGCAGAGGAGAGTTTTCCTAGCTTGGCGCGGAGACCACGGTGCCCAATACCGAGAGGAGACGGCACTGCAAGAGGACGAGAGACGGGCATCGCTGCCAGCACAGGGCAGAAGGGCAACAAGACCTCAGTAAAGAGAAGCCAAGGCCAGCTCAACCGTCCTAACCCAGCATCTTCAATAGTGGTGCTGGGGGCGATCCACTGGTAGGGCACTTGCCTAGCAGGTAAGGCCCAGAGTTTCAGCCCAGCACTGCAAAACAAAAGATTCAATAGAGCTGAGCGCGGTGGCGCACGCTTGGAATTCCAGCATTTGGGAAACCGAGACAGGAGGATCACGGTTCGCAGACAGCCTCAGCTACTTAGTGAGGTCCTTTGCAACTCAGTGAGACCGTTTCAAAATAGAGAATAAAAATTAAGGCTCAGGATGTCGCTTGGAGGTAGAATACCCCTGGTTCTGCCCCAATACTGAGGAAAAAAAGATGTAATAGGCTAAAGAGTAAACATCAGATGATCCTATCCTCTCTGTGCCTCAACCGGCCTCAGGGAAGGAGCTCTGGTGTCCACACGCAGGCCTGAGGGCAGGGACAGGACAGCCTCCACCCAATACAGGGCACAAGGCAGGGGAGCTGGACCAGAGGTGGCCCCACAAACAGGAAGATGAGAAGAGGGGATCTCTGGAGAACACCGGGGCTGCCCCAGAGCCACAAGTCTCTCTCCAGCTAGGGCTGGGGGTCACAACACGCTGTGAAGGACAGGCCCATGACAGAGGCTGGAAGGCCTGGAAGCCCTGCACGCCAGGAGAGTCAACATGGCAAGGAAGGAGTAGGGTCGGGAGGAGGGGACAAGGGCCAAGCTGGCCCGTAGCCACAGGGCATGGAGCGATGGCACTCACTGTGTATTCTGCATGCTTTTTTCCATACCATTTCATCCACTTCCTGAACTCTCGGTCCATGGTCTGGAAGGGAAAGAAATCGCATGGCTCGTTAGAAAGCTGGTGGCCAGGAAGCAAAGGAGAGATGCCACCACCCACATGCCCAGACATCCTCAGCTCCTCAGGGTCCCCTCTGCTCTGCAGCCGACACGGGCTGGGGTGGGGTGCCACCTGCAGCATGGCCCCGCTGGGAAGCACAGCACTGAGTCGGAGTGAGGGTACGGGCACCAGGCTGGGGAGGGCAGGAACCGGCCCCTGTGTTCTGCCAGAGGGCAGAGTCAGGGCGTTCCCAGCTCCTACTGGGAACACCTGACACGTTCCATCTCGGGACAATGGAACCAAGTGCACAGGGGCCCTTCAGACCCTCCTCCTCGAACACACACACGTGCACAGCCCACTCACCTCCGCGTACTTGGCTGGGATGTCCGCTTTCTCGACTCCATAGTGATGTTTGCAGTTGGTGGCCGCAGCGACCTGGAGGACAACCTGCCCCACACCTTCAAACAGAGAGAGAGGCGTCAGAGGCCTGCTCAGGCTTTGGAGACCCACCTGCTTAGGGCCACCAGGAGGAAAATGCCACTGGGGGAAGTCCCACGCCATAGTTGGGAAGCATGAGACACGATCATGGCCGCTGACATCAACATGTGAAATTCATGGGATTCCTAAAATCCCATGACATCCTAGGGCCATTGCGACACCTCAAATGAACCCAGCCAGGCAGAGCCCCCACCAGGGCATAGCCCTTGGCCTTGGGGAGGTAGCTCTTCAGACACAATCGTAGCTTCAGGAGGCTTGGCACCCCGCCACACACACCCCCAGTTGTGCCACAGCGCTGTGGTGGGTCAGACCTAAAGCAGCCCCAAGAAAGCTCAACAGGAACCAACTGAGGTCTGATCTGGGACACGAAATAGAGCAAGGAGCCCCAAAAGCTGGAGATGACATCTGCAAGGGCTACCATCTCGTGGCACCCATGTAGGGCCAGCATACCACTGGTCTGAGCAGAAGCCAGAGAGAGCTGGGTCTACAAACACTGGGCCACAAGGCCAAGCCTGACAAGCACCAGGAAGCTTTGGGCCTGTGCCTCCTCCAATGACAGATCAGTTTCCCAATCAAGGCTGAATGTGACATTTTCAAATGATACAAGCTTGATATTAAGAACCACAGAGAGCAGGGCGTGGTGGAGCACGCTTGTCATCCCAGCATTCGGGAGGCTGAGGCCAGAGGATCGTGGTTCGCAGACAGCCTCAGCTACTTAGTGAGGCCCTCTGCAACCCAGTGAGACCTGGTTTCAAAATAAAGAATAAAAAAAAAAAAAAATAGCCGGGCATGGTGGCGCACGCTTGTAATCCTCGCGCTTCGGACGTGGAGACAGGAGTATCGCGCTGGCTCGAAGCCAGCCTTGCTGGCTTAAGAGACCTTGTTTCCAAATTTTAAAAAATATATAAAAATAGGTCTGGGAGTGTAGCCTGGAGGTAGAACGGTTTCCAGAAAACTCAGTACCACCCAAAAAAAGGGGGGAGTGCAGGGGGTGTAGCTCCGAGGTCGAATGCCCCTGGGTTCCATCCCCAGACTTGCAAAGAGAAGCCAGGCGTGGTGGCGCACGCCTGTAATCCCAGCATTTGGGAGGCTGAGACCAAAGGATCGAGGCTCAAAGACAGCCTCAGCTACTTAGTGAGGCCCTCCGCAATTTAGTGAGACCCTATTTCAAAATAAAGAATAAAAAAATAGGGCAGGGGATGTAACTTGGAGGCCAAATGCCCCTGGGTTCCATCCCCAGACCCACAAAAAAAAAAAAAAAGAACCACAGAAGCATGGCACGGTGGCACACACTTGTCATCCCAGGACTTGGGAGGCTGAGACAGGAGGATGGCAATTTCGCAGACAGCCTCAGCAACTTATGAAGCCCTCCACAACTTAGTGAGATCCTGTTTCAAAAAAATAAAGAATAGCCAGGTTTGGTGGCATATGCATGTAATTCCAGCGCTTGGGAGCTGAGACAGGAGGATTGTGCAGGTTCGAAGCCAGCCTCAGCTACTTAATGAGGCTCTCAGCAATTTAGCAAGACCCTGTTTCCAAATAAAATATAAAATAGGTCTGGGAGTGTAGCCCAGAGGTAGAAGGCCCCTGGGTTCCATCCCCCAGTACCACCAAAATAAAAGAAAATAAAATAAAGAATAAAAAATAGGGCTGGGGAGGGATAGCTCAGAGGTAGAATGACCCTGGGTTCAATCGCAAGTACAAAAAAAAAAAAAAAAAAAGCACCACAGAGGTAGAGGAGCCAAAGGCACATAGGAGAATGTAAAACAACCAAGAAAGTACAAAGCCAGCCAGGTGCAGCGGCACACACCTGTCATCCAGCACTTGGAAGGCTGAGACAGGAGGATCGCAGGTTGAAGACAGCCTCGGCAACTTAGCGAGACCCTGTTTCAAAATAAAATAAAAATAAAATAGGGATGAGGGTAGGCTGGGTGTGATGGCGCAGGATTGTAATCCCAGCATTTGGGAGGCAGAGACAGGAGGATCATCGTTCGCTGCCAGCCTCAGCTGGCTAAACGTCCTCCTGGCTAAAGTCTTCTCCAAGGACATGCACATTCGGGCCTCTCACCGCTGCCCAAGTCCACGAACAGGTCATCCTCGGTCATCTTGATCTCGTCAATCATCTGGGCCACCAGGTCAAAGGACGTCTCCCCGTACACCTCGGGTGAGAAGGGCTCGTAGTTGTTGAGCTTCTCTGGGTCAGTCACCGAGTGGTTGTAGACCTGCTGCAGGATGTGCCGCAGGAGCCCGTTGGACGGCCGTGTGTTCAGCTTCATGGGCTGGGTGGTGCCCTTCCACTAGGGGACAGGAAGCAGCACAGGACACGTCACGCATGCCACAGCAGGCCGAGAGTGCCCACCCGGAGTCCCTGGGCCAGGGATTGCCTCAGAGGCTAGCGTGTGCCTGGCATACTCCGGCCCTGGGTTCCATCCCAGAATCATAAAAAAATAGAAAAAACCATATTGGAGGTGTGCACGCACACACATATGTTTCTGTGTCTGAATGCACAGGGAGGCATCACCCAGCTTGTGTCAGCTCAGACAGGGGCTAGGGAAGGAGGGGAGAGGCCACATGCTTTGCCCTCTTCTGCTGTTTGGCCAGTTTATGCACTGGTTCCAAAGGTCAATCTATGACCCCTAAGCTCCTCAGGGGCAGAAGTCTAAGGTACTGCCTAGCCGGGCGTGGTGGCGCACACTTGTAATCCCAGCAGTTGGAAGACTGAGACCATAGGATCGTAGTTCGAGGACAGCCTCAGCTACTTAGTGAGGCCCTTTGCAACTCAAGGGAGACTCGGTTTCAAAATAAAGAATAAAAAATAGGGCTGGGGGTGTAGCTCGGAGGTAGAATGCCCCTGGGTTCCACCCCTAGTACCGCCAAAAAAAATAAATAAATAAAAATAAGGTACTGCCTGAAGTCTCCAGCCAACCGGGCATGATGGCCCACATTTGTAATCCCGGTTCTTGGGAGGCCAAGACAGGAGGATCACAGGTTTGCCACCAGCCTCAACTACTTAGTGAGACCCTCTGCAAGTTAGTGAGACCCTGTTTCAAAATAAAGAATAAAAAATAGAGCTGGGGATGCAGCTCGAAGAATGTGCCCCTGGGTACAATCCCCAGAACCTTTTTTTTTTTTTTTTTGCAGCACTAGGGATGAAACCCAGGGGCATTCTACGTCCCACACAGACACTCCAACCCTATTTTTTGAAACCGGGTCTCACTGAGTTGCAAAGGGCCTCACTAAGTAGCTGAAGCCATCCATGAACCATGGTCCTCCCATCTCAGCCTCCCAAATGCTAGGATTACAAGTGTGCAACCCCATGCCTGGCTCCCAGTACCTCTTTTTTTTTTTTTTTTTTTTTGGTGGTACTGGGGTTCCTGGAAGCCCTTCTTCTACCTCCGGGCTACACTCCCAGACCTATTTTATATTTTTGTTTGGAAACAGGGTCTCTTAAGTCAGCATGGCTGGCTTCGAACCTGTGCGATCCTACTGTCTCTGCCTCCCAAGCGTGAGGATTACAAGCGTGCACCACCACACCTAGCCCTAGTACCTCTTAAAAAAAAAGTAGTCTCCAGCCCGCAGGCTCCCGGCCTACCAGCAGGGCGACTTCACACAGGAGCACCTGCAGCCCAGGCAGAGATGGATGAACCTCCTCTTAAGAGAAGAGGTTTGGCCTCATCAGCTTGGGCTCTGGCCTCAGAAAGGCTCTTCACCCAGAAGTGCTGGCCACTTCCCAGCCCAGTGTCAGGCCCTGGACTGGCCTCTGTGGCCAAGAACCTGTGCTGATTCCTGCAGGGACGCCCTGACAGACATGCAGGCTCTCACTTGGGGGTCTAGAACCCTCAGGATGTAGGTCCTGGGCCTGCAGAGTCACTGTAAAGACCATCATGGATTCTGACAAGCAGGGAGGCACAGCTCTGCTCTCCATGCCCTCCTGAGTCAGGGCCAAAGAACCTCAGTCACCCACAGCACGGGGACTAGAACGTACAGCCCTGCTGGTGAGACAGGCGACCTCCATGTGAGGGAGCTAGAGTCGGGGAACCAGCCAGGCATGGTGCTGCACACTCATCATCCCAGTACTTAGGAGGCCGAGACAGGAGGATTGAAGGTTCACCACCAGCCTCAGGTACTTGGTGAGGCCCTCCTCAAATTAGCGAGACCCTGTTTCAAAATAAAAAAGGAACACTGGGCATGGTGGCGCACGTTTATCATCCCAGCATTTGGGAAGCTGAGCCAGGATTGTAGTTCGCGGACAGCCTCAGCTACTTAGTGAGGCCCTTTGCAACTCAGTGAGACCCTGCTTCAAAATAAAGAATAAAAAATAGGGCTGGGGGTATAGCTTGGAGGTAGAATGCCCCTGGGTTCCATCCCCAGTACCAAAAAAAAAAAAAAAAAGATAAAAAATAGAGCTGGGGGTGTAGCTCAGAGGTAGAATACCTGCGGGTGCAATCCCCAGTATTACACAAAAATAGTGCCAGGGACCCCAAGACCTGCTCCCACCAGAAATAAAATTGCTGGGATTCTCAGAGCCAAGACAGCAGGCTGGGTCAGACTCCAAACCTCGCCTCCAGCCCCAGCTCCAGCCCCAGGAGCCACAGAAGGACCCCAAGCCATCTGTCTCTGCACGCGCGGGGACCCTTACATGCTTGCCTGACTGCGCTGACTCCCCGTGGTCAGCAATGGTGATGATGGCCATGGCCAGCACCACGCAGGCGGCCACCAACCGCGGAGCTGCACGGACTGTGGGAAGCCAGGACCAGGGAGCAGCTCAGCACTGCAAGGCTTGGAGGGACCCTGGAGGCCACACGGCATCCTCCTCAGGCTCCCCCAAAGGCAACCTCCTCCAGAAGAGCCCCTCTGCTTCAGGTGCCCATGACGGGTGAGGGTCTGCCAAGAGCCCCACACCAGGGAAACCTGCACTTTCAAACAGCAAGCTCTGCTACTCCTTCCCAGCCTGCCAGCTGTGTGTGGTGTGTGCCGGTGTGGCCAGGGTCTCCGGGGTCAGGTGAGCCAGCTGGCCTGGACAAGGACAAGCACCGAGGGCTAAGCTGGAGACAGAGGGCAGTCCTCAGCCCAGGTATGTGCTGGCTGCCTGCACTCCTGCCGTGGCCACAAGGGCGGGCGCAGATGCAGGGCAGGAGCAGGCTGGGTAAGCCCCAGGAGCCACAGCTGCCATAACTCTGTTCCGACTGGCCTCCGCAGGAAAGAGCGTGGAGACCTGGGCGGCCGGACCTGCAGGCGCGGGCACCTACCAGCTGGTGGATGCTGTCGATGGCGCGGTTGTACTTGTCGCATAGCCTCTGCATGCTCTCGAAGCTGCAAGAAAAGAAGGGGCGCCGTCGTGGAGCTCAGAACACCTTCCTGTGCTCAGGCCCCGGGGCTGGACAAGCACCAGATCCCACCCCAGGAGCCTCCAAGTCCCACCAGTCAGGGAACCTGGGGCCACCGCAAGGGCGCAAGCAGCAGGCCCAGCCCCAGTCAGGCAGGGGGGGGCCTTGACAACAAGACTGGGCCCCAAGGGCAACTGGGCCTAGTTTGGGCCCAGGGGACAAACCCAAGGTCAAGGTCTACAAAGCAGGCCTCAAGTAGAAAATGGCACTTCATAAGAAATGGCACTGGCCAGACTAGGTCCAGGTCCCCACTTTACACCCAGCTGAAGATGACAGGAAACCAGGGATGGAGCCCAGGAGCATTCTACCTCCTGAGGCGACACCCCCTAATTTTTTTTATTCATTATTTGGAAACAGGGTCTCTCTGAGTTCCAAAGTGCCTCGCTAAGTAGCTGAGGCTGTCCTAGAGCCCAGTCAGGACCCTGTTTTGAAATCTGAGGGTATATCTTGGAGATAGAATGTCTCTGGGTTCAATGTCCATTATCAAAATAATGAAACCAGGGCATGGTGGCGCACGCTTGTCATCCCAGCATTTGGGAGACTGAGACCAGATGATGCGGTTCGTGCACAGCCTCAGCTACTTAGTGAGGCCCTCCATAACTTAGTAAGGCCCTGTTTCAAAATAAAGAATAAAAATAGGGCAGGGGGTATAGCTCGGAAGTCGAATGCCCCTGGGTCCCATCCCCAGACCTGCAAAAAAAAAAAAAAAAAATTTAAAAATGAGTCAGGCCTGGTGGCGCACGCTTGTAATCCTAGCATTCGAGAGGCTGAGACCGGAGGATCGTAATTTGCAAACTGCCTCAGCTACTTAGTGAGGCCCTTTGCAACTCAGTGAGACCCTGTTTCAAACATAAAAAAAAAAAAAAAAAAAAAAAAAGACTAAAAGATAGGGCTGGGGGTGTAGTTCTGAGGTACAAAGTCCCTGGGTTTCATCCCCAGTACTGCAATAAATAAATAAATAAATAAATAAATAAATAAATAAATAAAATAAGCCAGGCATGGTGGCTCACGATTGTAATCCCAGCATTCAGGAAGCCAAAACAGGAGGATCATGGTTTGCAGACTGCCTCAGCTCCTTAGTGAGGCCCTTTGCAACTCTGTGAGACCCTGTTTCAAAATAAAGAATAAAAAATCGGAGCCAGCCTATTGGTGCATGCTTGTAATCCTAGCATTCAGGAGGCTGAGACTGGAGGATTGCGGTTCATGGACAGCCTCAGCTACTTAGTGAGGCCCTCTGCAACTTAGTGAGACCCTGTTGCAAATTAAAGAATAAAAAATAGGACAGAGGGTATAGCTCGGAGGTCGAACGCCCCTGGGTTCCAACCCCAGACCCACCCACCCCCAAACACACACACACACCAAAAAAAAAAATAAAAAAAAAGAATAAAAAAATGAGGCTGGGGGTGTAGCTCAGAGGTAGAATGCCCCTGGGTTCAGTACCCAGTACAGAAAATAATAATAATAATATAATAATAATAATAATAATAATAATAATAGAAAACAAATAAAGAAACAAACAGAATGAAAAGTAGAGCCAGACATGGTGGCACACACTTATAATCCCAGTGTTTGGGAGGCTGAGACAGGGATGGAGGATTCGAGACCAGCCTCAACTGCTCAGAGAAGCCTTATACAACTTAGTGGAACCCTGTTTCAAAATAAAGGATAAAAAAGCCGGGCGTGGTGGCGCACACTTGTAATCCCAGCATTCGGGAGGCTGAGACCAGAGGATCCCAGTTCGTGGACAGCCTTGGCTACTTAGTAAGGCCCTTTGCAACTCAGTGAGACCCTGTTTCAAAATAAAGAATAAAAAATAGGGCAGGGGGTGTAGCTCAGAGGTCAAATACCCCTGGGTTCCATCCCCAGACCCGCAAAAATAAATAAATAAATAAATAAAGGATAAAATATAGGGCTCGGGGTATAGTTCAGAGGTAGAATGTCTCTGAGTTCAATACCCAGTACCACAAATAAAAATAAAAATAAAAATAAACCCAGCTTGAGCTGGGCATTGTGGCACATATTTGTAACCCCAGCGCTTGGGAGGCTGAGACAGGAGGATCGCGCAGGTTCAGAGCCAGCCTCAGCTACTTAGTGAGGCTCTCAGCAACTTATTAAGAGCCTATTTCCAAATAAAATATAAAACAGCTCTGGGAGTATACCCCTGGGTTCCACCCCCAGTACCACAACAAATAAACAAACAAACAAACCCAGCTTGGTGGCGCATACCTATAATCCCAGTACTTGGGAGGCTGAGACAGGAGGATGACAGGCTGGAGGACAGTATCAGCAAGTAGTGAGACTTTCATCACAAGTGTGCATCCCCACGCCCGGCTTCCTGCTTTGTATTTTATTTGGAAACAGGGTCTCACCAAGTCCATGTGCGCCTTAGCTGCTGAGGCTGGCTTAGGACCTGAGATCCTCCTGTCTCAGCCTTTCAAATACTGGAATTACAGGCATGCGCCACCATGGCCAGCGATGCACTTTTATTTTCTCATATTCCAACTTTTACATCTTGTCTTCAAGTTTGACAACTGGAGGATACCCAAACCCTTGGGAGAGCCTGGAAGAGACTTTTCCCTGAAGGATGTTAAGGGCAGAAGTCCGCAGAAACAGGGGCTGTCTCCATGCTCTGCGCACAGGACTCTGCCCCAGGCCAGAGGTGCCAAGGCTCCGCCCTCTGGCCACCTCGTTTTGCCAGCTCCTCTGGGGCTGACCGCACGTCACGCGGTCCTCAGGCAGGCCGGCCTCCGCTCCCCTGTCTGCTTCCAACATCCGGCAGCCTTTCTAAGTGGAGCAAACATGGGAGAACCAGGCGTGGTGGCGCACGCTTGTAATCCCAGTACCTGGGAAGCTGAGACAAGAGGATCATGGCTCATGGCCAGCTTCAGCTATTTAGGGAGCCACTCTACAACTTAGTGAGGCCTTGTTTCAAAAATAAAGATTAAAGTAGGGCTGGGGTATAGCTAAGAGGTAAATGCCTCTGGGTTCCACCCCCAGTACCACAGGGGAAAAAAAACCCATGAGGGAAAGAACACTGCCTACATGCCAGTGTGCTGTGGACCACGGTGTCTTTTTTGAGTGTGTAATACTGAGGATGGAACCCAGGGGCATTCCATCTTCCAGCTACCCCTCTAGCCCTATTTTAATTTTATTCTGAAACAGGGTCTTGCTAAGTTGGCAAGTTTCACTACTTGCTGAGGTTGTCCTTGAACCTTCAAGCCTGTCTCAGCCTCCCAAGTACTGGGATTCCAGGTGCCAAGCACAGCTCCAAGTGTCTTTAAATGTGTGGTCTCAGGCCAGTCACATCAGTACACACGTGTGAAGCTGCTCAACAGACAGGACTAAGGGGGTCAGAGCAGACACCAGGGGCCAGTCTGTGGCGAAGCAAAATAAGCCCCTTATCTCTGCCCTGTCTGGCAGGTGGCGCTGCAAGTCTCTGGGAAAAAGCTCTTTGTTTTTTGTTGTTCTTTTCTGTAGTAAGGGGATTGAACCCTAGGGCATTCTACCTCCCAGTTATATCCTCAGCTCTTTTTTTTTTTTTTTTTTTTTTTGCAGCACTGGGGATGGAAACCAGGGACATTCAATCTCTGAGCTACACCCCCAGCCCTATTTTTTATTCTTTATCTTGAAACAGAGTCTCACTAAGTTGCGGCGGGCCTAAGTAGCTGAGGCTGTCTATGAACCCTGATCCTCCTGTCTCAGCCTCCCAAATGCTTGGGATTAGAACATGGGATGGGCTACCATGCGCAGCTCCTTTTTTGTTTCTGAAACAGAATCTCACTAGGTTGCGCAGTCTCACCAAGTTACTGAAGCTGGTCTCGAACCTGCAATCCTAAAGTCTCAGCCTCTCAAGTATTGGGATTATAGGCATATACCACTACACCCAGCTGATTTATTTTTTTTTTTTTTTTGGTATTGAGGAATGAACCCAGGGAAGTTCTTCCTCAGAGCCACACCCCAGCCCTATTTTATTTCTTAGTTTGAAACAGGGTTTCTCTCGGTTGTTGAGCATCTCACTACATTATTAAGGCTGTCCTCAAACCTTCTATCCTCCTGTCTCAACCCCCCAAGTACTGGGATTACAAGTGTGTGCCACCACACCCAGCTCCAGGTTCTGTTCTGTTTGTTTTTTGAGGTACTGGGGATTGAAGCCAGGGGCATTTTACCTCTGAGCTACATCCCCAGAGCTATTTTATTCTTTATTTTGAAACAGGGTCTAAGTTGTGGAGGGCCTAACAAGTTACTGAGGCTGGCCACAAACCTGCAATCTCCTGTCTCAGCCTCCCATGTACTTGGATTACAAGTGAGTACCAGGTTCTGAATGGGGACTCCAGGTGGGCTCCATACCATGCCCACCCTGGGGGGGGTGGGCCCAGAGTTAACAATCCAGCCTTGAGGATGAAGCCTCCAGACAAATCTCTGAAGTGTACAAAGTTCAGAGAGTTGCTGGGTGTGAGCCATGGGAGTGGGGAGGGAGCTGCGCCCCGCCCCCAGGAAAGAAGCTCCTGGCTTCTGCCCTTTTGGCCCTGGCCTTTGGCACTTGGCCCTGGCTGTCCCCTGCACCTTTATCACATCCTACAAAAGGTACAGACCAGCAAACCCAACCGGTACTTCCTGAGTTCTGTGAGCCGTCCTGGCCAAGCCGAGTCCGACGCGGGGTGGGGGAAGGCCCCTAGTACAGTGGGGTGGCACCAGGTCAGCACAGAAGGAGCCCTGCAAGCCACCTGACCCTGTGGCCATGCTGCTCTGCGCGAGTGACCAGGACTCCGTTCCTTTCCTGATCGTGCCATGGGAGCGGCTGAGCGCCAAGGATCAGCAGAGGACCTGAGGCTCGGCCTGCTGAGCCCCGGGCGGGGCGCAGGGGTACTCCAGGCTTGCTCCTCGGTCCAGAGCGGGCCATGGAGGCTCCTGGAAGGGAGACTGCTCTGGCCTTCAGGCCTCCCCAGAGCTGAAGCAGGCTTGAAGCTGGGCAGTCTATCTTTCTCAAAAAAAAAAAAAAAAAAAAAAAAAAAAAAAAAAAAAAACCACCAAAACTATTCCAGGCAGGCATTCCAGAAACGCCTCGCCCTCCCCACCCACTTTCTGGGAGAGCGTGGTAGCAGCAGCCATAGGCCAAGTCAGGGTGACTGATCCTGCCCAGCTGAGAGGTCAGCAGAGCTGGGCAAGCCTGAGGCTGTACTGGGCCAGTGCAGAGACTATTAAAAAGTCACTGGCTATAAAACAGGCACTGCTAACTCGGGCTATTCCACATAACTAATTCAAGTTTCTGCCACTGTGGACTTTCCAATTATGTCCTCACCCTGGTGGCCTCCAGCCTTTGCCAACACTTGATAAACACTTCCTACCAAAATAACTCGTGGAGCCACAGCCAGCCCTACAAGAGCCCTTCCCATCAGCGCGTGCCATCTGAGAGGCCCTACTGGGCTGTGTCCCGCACATGCTGCGCCTGTCCTCAGGGCGAGCAGTCAGGCAGAGGCTGCTTACCTTTTGGTATCGTAGTCAATTAAAACGTAATTTTCCATGGCCAGCTTGAGATCTGGGATTTCTTCACAGACCCATCTGAAATACAAGCAGGGACAGCAATGAATGCTATTTTTCAGACGTGCGTGCGTGCATGCGTGTTGCTAGGGATTGAACCAGGGTCATTCTGTCTCCCAGCCACACCCCTAGACCTATTTTATTTTATTTTTAGTTTTGAAATAGTCTCATTAAGTTGCAGAGAGCCATTCTAAGTTGCTGCACCTGGCCACAAAACTGATCCTCCTTCTCAGCCTCCAAAGCACTAGCAGTGTAGGTGTGCACCACCACACCTGGCTAAGGTGTTATTTTTTAACAAATGTGGTAAGTTTATGATGCAGGTGTGAATAACACAGATTTTATGTGGCTTCAGAGTTAAACAAATTCACATTACAATACAAACTAAAAAACGTAGATTTTTAAATTTTGTAGTCCTGGAGAATAGATGCAGGGGCATTCTACCTCTGAGCTACACTCCCAGACTGATATATTTATTTGTCTGTCTGTCTGTCTGTCTGTCTGTTTATTTATTTATTTATTTATTTATTTATTTATTTATTTATTTATTTATTTGCAGGTCTGGGGATGAAACCCAGGGGCATTTGACCTCCAAACTACAACCCCTGCCCAATTTTTTATTCCTTTTTTTTTTTTTGGAGGGTCTAAGGATGGAACCCAGAGGCATTCGACCTCTGAGCTACACCCCCTGCCCAATTTTTTATTCTTAATTTTGAAACAGGGTCTCACTGAGTTGCGGAAGGCCTCACTAAGTAGCAGAGGTTGTCCGCGAACCTATGATACTCCGGTCTCAGCTTCCCGAATGCTGGGATTACAAGTGAGCGCCACCACGCCCAGCTTTTTTTTTTTTTTTTCCCAGTTCTGGGGCTAGAACCCAGGGCCTTTCTTACCTCCTGGCTACACTCCCAGACCTATATTTTATTTGGAAACAGGGTCTCACTAGGTTGCCAAGAGCCTCACTAAGCAGCTGAGTCTGGCTTCAAACCCGCAGGATCCTCCTGTTTCAGCCTCCCAAATACTGGGATTACAAGCATGTGTAAGTAACCACGCCTGGCTTTTTATTCTTTATTTTGAAACAGGGTCTCACTAAGTTACAGAGGGCCTCACTATGTAGCTGAGGTTGTCCGCGAACCACGATCCTCCGGTCCTAGCCCCCTGAATACTGGGATCACAAGCGTGCGTGTTTCCAAATAAAATATAAAACAGGTCTGGGAGTGTAGCTCAAAGGTAGAATGTCCTGAGGTCAATCCCCAGTACCACATAAAAGAAAGTTCAACAGTCTCAGTAAACTGAAATCAGCAATCTACCCTCAAGAGGTGGAGCTTATTCCAGAATAAATAAAGCAGCAGCACAGGGTAGATGCATCCTCCTGCTGCAGAAAGTGCACGGGACGCGAACACCTCCTCGGGACGAACACCTCGGGACGAACACCTCGGGACGAAGGCCCGGGAAGGTGGGACTGGCTCAGCTACTTGCTTCTCTCTCAGAAGCAAAGCCGCCTCCCGGACACTGCTCTGCCGTGGGTTCCCAGGAACGCACAGGAAACTCGGGGGTGGAGCGCCGTGGGTTCCCAGGAACACATGCAATGAGTCACAGGAGACCGGCTGCGGATGAGAGGACCCATCGTCTGCTCAGCCCACATGCCCCACAGAGCCCTCTGCTGAGCAGCGGCTGCACCTCTCCACAGCCCGAGCCCTTCACACCCAAGGGACACCTGTTCAAACTCACACGGCTTGCCTCCTGGCCTGCCACACCAGGCCCTGGGCTCCATCACCAATGTTTATCTGCCTTAAGACAGGCTCATTCAGAGGTACAGTGGCCCTGGGCTCAATCCCCAGTAACACACACACACACACACACACACACACACACACACACACACACTTAGTCATTAGTAGTGGTGCACAGCTACCACCCCAGTATTTGAGAGGCTGGGTGTGGTGGTGCACGCTTATAATCCTAGCACTCAGGAGGCTGAGACAGGAGGATCATGGTTCGCAGACAGCCTCAGCTACTTAGTGAGGCCCTTTGGTACAGTGAGACCCTGTACCAAAATAAAGAAAAACTGGGCTGGGTGTGTAGCTCAGTGGTGGAAGAGTCCAGTATCATGACATAAGAAATGAATGATTTCTGGGGCAAGCGATGTGGCTCAGTGGCACAGCACTTGCCTAATACGAGCAAGGCCCTGGGTTCCATCCCCACAACTGACCCCCTCAAAAAAGAGCCTCCTTCTTCTGCCTCTGGGAACGCTTTGAGAATCCAACGAAATGATGGACAAGAGAACCAGTCCCACACACCCAAGGTGTGACCAAGCCAGTCATTTTATAGAGAGATCCTGGCCGTGTAGCACATAATGCCCCAAGACTGGGCCTCTCAGCCACTTTCAGGCCTCAGCCACCGCTTAGCGTCAGGGTCTCAACTCCTAAGCCAGGTGTGGTGGCCCACACTTGTAATCTCAGTACTTGGGAGGCTGAGACAGGAGGATCGCAGGTTCGAGGCCAGTCCCAGTAACTTAGAAAATCCTTCCGCAATTGAGTGAGACCCTGTTTCCAAATAACAGATACAATTAGGCTGGGGGTATAATTTTGAGGAACAATGCCTCTGGGTTCAATCCCCAGTACCAAAACAAAAAGTTCCAACTTCTTACCCAGCTTAAGACAAGATCCACAGGCGTCTTCCCCTGTTCCCCAAATCTACCTGTCACACATGAAAAGATGGGGCTGCGGCCACGTGCAGACGGGCTTGGGCACAAGCCCTTGCTTGTCTCTAGGCCCACGCCAAGTCCAAAGGGAACTGTCCAAGTTCATTTCTGTCTCTCAGACCCATCATTCTCCATAAATGGACACTTCTGCTAGAGTTGCCTGAGCCCCTCTTCTTCCCCAAGAAGGTACACCCCACCATCTCCCCCTTCTTAAAGAGTATTTGGCGTATGACTCCAGGTCATTGGTGTCAGAAAGTCTGTTAGAGCTTATCTCCCGATAATCCGTCCGTGTCCCTCATTTCTGGGAGCCTCCAGAAGGAGGAGGCTGTGACAGAGAGCAGACTGTAGGCACAGGAAGCCACACACTCTCCCTGCACCTGTAGAGCAAGTGCAGTAAAGTTTGTTGGGACACGCTGGGCTGAAGGGCAGCCCCCAGGGACAGAACTAGCCCGCCCCAGATCCAAAGAGTGGGGGTTGAGGAAGAGGGTGCGTAGAAAGGCAGAAACAAGCCGGGCGCGGTGGCGCACACTTGTAATCCCCGCGCTGGGGAGGCTGGGACAGGAGGATCGCACAGGTTCGAAGCCAGCCTTGCTGGCTTAAGAGACCCTGTTTATAAAAATATAAAATAGGTCTGGGAGGGTAGCCTGGAGGTAGAAGGCTCCTGGTTCCATCCCCAGTACCACCACCAACAAAAGAAAAAAAGGGCAGAAACATAGCCCGGTGTGGTGGCGCACACTTGTAATCCCCGCGCTGGGGAGGCTGAGAGGGGAGGATCCCACAAGTTCAAAGCCAGCCTCAGCTACTTAGGGAGGCTCTCAGCAACTTAGTGAGACCCTGTTTCCAAATAAAGTATAAAATAGGTCTGGGAGTATAGCCCAGAGGTAGAAAAGCCCCTAGGTTCCACCCCCAGTACCACAAAAAAAAAAAAAAAAAAAAAAAAAGGAAAGAGAGAGAGAGAGAAAGAAAGGAAGAAAGGCAGAAACATGCCGGGAATGGTGGCACACACCTGTAATATCTCAGTACCTGGGAGACAGACAAGAATTACAGGTTCGAAGCCAGCGTCAGCATCTTAGTGAGGCTCTCAGCAACTTAGCGAGAATGTTTCTAAGTAAAAAATAAGTCTGGAGGTGTAGCCCAGAAGTAAAATGCCCCTGGGTTCCATCCCAGTACCACAAAAAAAAGGGGGGGGGCAAAAATGCAACTGAGTGCCGTGGTGTGGCTGTAACCTCAGTATTTGGGAGGCCGAGACGGCTTTGCAGTTTGAGACCAGCCGCAGCAATAAACAAGATTCTCAGCAACCTAGCAAGATCCTGTTTCAAAATAGAAACATGAAATAGGAGCCAGGCGTGGAGGCGCACGCTTGTAATCCCAGCCTTTGGGAGGCTGAGACAGGAAGATCGCGTTTCCTGGAAAGCCTCAGCTACATCGCGAGGCCCTTTGCAATTCAGTGAGAATAAAAAACAGGGCTGGGGTGTAGCTCGGAGGCAGAAAGAGGCAGAAAGCTTTGGGTTTCATCCCCAGTACCGCAAAAAAAAAAAAAAAAAAGCTGGGATACTGCTGTGTGGTAGACTGCCCTGGGTTAAATCCCTAGGATCAACACACACACACACACACACACACACACACACACACACACACACACACGGGTGTACTCAGATCAATGGTAGAACACTTGCGTGGCATGACAAGACTCTGGGCTCCATCCTCAGCACTGGGGAGACAAGTGCTGTGGACCCCAAGAAGGGACTGAGAAAGGACGGCAGGACGGCAAGTGCGCGCCGCTGAGCAGACCCCGGCGTCCGCGCCTTCTCAGTGCCCTGCCAAGAGCCCGCGCCTCTCAGGCCTGCGATCACCAGGACGGCCGCCCACCCCAGGACTCACCGGATAGTCTCGATGATCTCATGAGCAGCATCGTGATGTTTGTCCTGAAAAAGAAAGCGGCAGCATCTGAGCGCTGGGCGGCCCTGGGCCTGGTGAGGCCACAGCTGCGGAGCAGCCGCTCCGGGGGAGCCACACTGGTGACAGCCAGCTGACGTTCACCTGCCAAGCCCACCCGGAAAGGCCCGCCAGGTCCCACCCCAGGCAGCCAGCGCCCTGTGCTACTCCTGGGTGCTGGCCCTATTCCTCCCCGGGCCCCTGGCAGCTGGAGCTAAAGCCTGACTGCATCTCCACCTCCAGGTAAGCCTAAAATGTGGCTGGCTGGCTGAAGAGTAGCCGAGCCCACAGGCCTCCGTGTCCTCCTCCTCCCTAGAGGGACACACGTCACATCCAGTGGCCAGCACACGTGCCCAGGCGGCTCAAAGCCCAAAGAACAGCATGCCCGAAGCTGTCTTCCCACCCGACACCAGCAACTCTCGGACACTCTTCTGGAGCCTCTCCCGAGGCCAGCACTGGAGTCAGTCACCTTAGAGATCAGGCACAAGACCGCCATTCACACCTAAGGAAGCTCCGCATGGTAATGACAAGTAGAGCCAGGGCCGGGGTGCGCCCTAGTAACCCCAGTATTTAGAAAGCTGAGGCAGGACGGTCACAGCTTCATTGCCAGCCTCAGCAACTGAGCGGGACTCTGATTCAAAATAAAGGGAAGACAGGGCTAAAGGTGTGCTTGGAGGGAGGAGGAAGCCGGAGGAGGCAGTGCGCATCTGTGACCCCAGTACCTGAGAGGCTGAGACAAGGAGGAGGGGTTCCACGACCTCGACAACTTAGTGAAACTCTCAGCAGCCCAGCAGGAGATTACTGTTTCAAAACAAAGAAATCAGGCTGGGCGCGGCGGTGCAGGCTCGTCATCCCGCACTGGGGAGGCTGAGACCGGAGGATCAGGGTTCGCAGACAGCCTCAGCTACTCAGTGAGGCCCTCCGCAACTCAGTGAGACCCTGTTTCAAAATAAAGAATTACAGCCGGGCGTGCTGGCACACACTTATAATCCCCGTGCTTGGAGGGCTGAGACAGGAGGATCTCATGGGTTCGAAGCCAGCCTCAGCAACTGAGACCCTGTTTCCAAATAAAATATAAAAAGCCGGGCATGGTGGTGCACGCTTGTAATCCCTGTGCTTGGGAGGCTGAGACAGGAGGATCACGGTTTGCGGACAGCCTCAGCTACTTAGTGAGGCCCTCTGCAACTCAGTGAGACCCGGTTTCAAAATAAAGAATAAAAAATAGGGCAGGGGGTATAGCTTGGAGGTCGAATGCCCCTGGGTTCCACCCCCAAACATACACACAAAATAATAAATAAATAAATAAAAATTAAAGGCCTGGAAGTATAGCCTGGAGGTAGAATGTTGCTAGGTTCAATCCCCAGAACCAAAAAAGTAAGAAATGAATAAATAATAGGACTAGGGATGTATTTCAGTGGTAGAAAGGAAAAAAAGGAGAGAGGAAACTCACACATCACACACTGCCTACCTCCCTGGACAGCCCTGTGGAGACCCCAGAGAGCCTCCCACCCTCTGACTTACCACTCCCCACTCGATCAACAGCAAACGGCGCCCCCCACTCACTCAATGGAACCGTCCACTGCGAGAGCCACGCCCGCCCATCAAGAGGCCTTGCAAAGACCTCTCAGGGCAACTGAGAACCACTGGGGCACAGGCCTGCCAGGCCCACCCTGCTCCTGCTTCCTGGGACTCAACACTCGTGTCCACGTCCCCTCTCCATCAGCCCGGCCTCAGCCACCAGACATCCCTGCCTGTGTCCACAGCTCCGCTCGAGCCCCGCGGCCTCCAGAAGCCCTGGCCATCTGGCCACACCACACCCAGGAGCTAGACATCCCTGCTGCCCCAAACGGGCTGACACAGACGGAGATGGGCCACCACACTCCCTCAGCCTCCCGGCGAATGCAGAGTCCTGCTAGCATTACATGTGTGCATGTGAGATAATACAGGCTGAATGAAATAGACACGTTACTAAGTCCACTTCACCTCCTCCTTTTCACTGTTTAATCTGGCTACTGGGAAACTCACACATCTACAGCCGTGGCTCGCATTCTATCCCATGGGATTAGTGTGTGTGTGTGTGTGTGTGTGTGTGTGTGAGAAACTGGGATGGAACCCAGAGCATTCTACCTCTGAGCTACACCCCCAGCCCTATTTTTATTTTTATTTAGAGACAAGTCTCACTACCTTACGACTTGCCGAGGCTGCCCTCCGAATGGTGATCCTCCCGTCTCACCGCTAAACTACTAGGACTGCAGGTGGTGCCGCCACGCCTCGCTCCTTGGGATCCCACCCCACACCCTCGGGGGCGGGTTCTGACCTACAAGTCCTGGACTAGACCCATCCCGGTGCCCCCCAGCCTCTCCCAGGGCACCTGGCACGCAGAAGAGGACAAACTAGCGCCCGAGCCTGACAAGTGGGCAGGGCAGGGCTGCGCGCTGGCTGGGGGCGCAGAGGCGCCAGGCCAAGGCGGACAGGACGGCCCTAGCTTCAACCCCTGGTACCATGCACACACACAAAGAAATTTTTCCTTCCTTTTTTTTTTTTTATTTGTGGTACTGGGGGTGGAACCCAGGAGCTTTTCTACCTCTGAGCTGTACTCCCAGACCCGTTTTCTATTTTATTTGGAAACAGGGCCTCACTAAGTTGCTGAGAGCCTCACTAAGTAGCTGAGGCTGGCTTCGAACCTGTGCGATCCTCCTATCTCAGCCTCCACAAAGGAACTTTTCAAGCCAGGCGTGGTGGCGCACGCTTGTAATCCCAGTATTTGGGAGGCTGAGACAGGAGGATCACAGTTCAGGACCAGCCTCAGCTATTTAGTGAGGTCCTTTGCAACTCAGTGAGACCCTGTCTCAAAATAAAGAATAAAAAATAGGGCGGGGGGTGTAGCTCGAAGGTAGAAGTCTCTGGGTTCCATCCCCTGTACTGCAAAAGTAAAAAATAATGAAAAATAGGGCTGGGGAGTGTATCTTGGAAGTAAAATGCCCCTAGGTTCTATCCCTGGTACCACAAAAATAAAAAAAATAAAAATAAAAGAAAATAGGCTGGGGGGTGTAGCTCAGAGTTAGAATGCCAGCAGGTTCATTCTCCAATACACAAAAAAAAGTTTGTGCAGGTGTGTCACTATCATCATTACAAAGTACATTATGATCATTATGATGAGACTATATAATAAAAGCATAAAAAAAAGCCTAGTTCACCCAGTCACCGCTTGTGTGTTGCACTGGGATAGGAACTACTCTTCCAATTGGGCGTGGTGGCACACGCTTGTAATCCAGTACTTGGGAGGCGGACATAGGAGGATCACAGGTTGAAAGCTAGCATTGGCAACCTAGCAAGGAGGCCCTCAGCAACCTGGCCGAGACTCTGTCCAAATGAGATATAAAATCAGGCAGGGAGTGTATCTTGAAGCTATAAAACCTCTGGGTTCAATCCTCAGTACCAAAAAAGCCCCCAAAATTACATCACACTGCAAAAGGGGACAGAAAAGTACAAATGACAGGGTTCCAAATAATCCTCCAGGCCATTAGGGGGATGATAAGACTTTCTCACACCCATGATGCATCTGGCTCTCAGCCAATCACACGGTGTCACCACAAAAGCCCAAGACCCAGGTGGCGTGTCACAGCCCAGAGGCACCAGCTCCGGCCTGTGCAGGGCAGATGCTCAACTCCCATGACCCCAAGGAAAGCCCACAGACAGCACAGGCAGGGCCCTGCAGAGCCCAGGCTCCCCCTTGGGGGAGCGAGAGCCAGCCAAGGAGTCAGTCCCCAGGCCCACCCGAGTTGCTGTAGGGGGGCACAAAGGGGCCACAGGGTCCTGACTGGGGAAGAAGGAAAGCTGGAGGCGGGAGTCCTGCAGGGCAGGAGTGGACACCAAGTGGCCTCTTGAGGGGAGACCCGGGCCCACGGGAACAGGACAGCAGCCCCTCGAGCCCTGGGCCTGGCTCCCGATCTGCGCTGTCCCACTTGGCCTCGCACACGCTGCACACTGTGGGGTGCAGGAGACCCCGAGGGACAGGCCACATGAAGACAGGGGACTTGACATGCGGCAGAGCAGAGCGCACTGTGCTGAGTACAGACTTAGACCCCCAGCCCTTTTATTTTATTTTATTTTTTGTGGTACTGTGGATGGAACCCAGAGGCTTTCTACCTCTGGGCTATACTCCCAACCTGTGTGATCCTCCTGTCTCAGCCTCCCAGAATGCTGGAATTACAAACTGGCATCGCCACGCCCCAGCACACACCCTGTCATTTTAAAATAAGTGGGGCATAGCGGTGCATGCCTATAGAGGACTGTAGGATTTGAAACAGCCTGAGTAATGTAAGGAAACTCAACAACCTAGGGAGACCCTGTTTCAGAAGCAAAAAATAGCCGTGTGTGGTGGTGCAGGCCTGTAATCCCCGCGCTCAGGAGGCAGAGACCGGAGGATCACGCAGGTTCAAAGCCAGACGCGCTGGCTTAAGAGACCCTGTTTCCAAGTAAAAAAAGTATAAAAATAGGTCTGGGAGTGTAGCCCGGAGGTAGAACCCCAGTACCACCAAAAAAAAAAAAAAAAAAAAAAAAAAAAAAAAAAAAGGCAAAAAATAGGCTGGGCATGGAGGTACATGCCTGTAATCCCATACTTGGGAGGCTGAAACAGGAGGGTTGCAAGTTCAGAATCAGCCTCAGCAATTTAACCAGGCTCTCAGCAACTTAGCCCTGTCTCCAAATAAAAAATAAAACTGACCAGAGGGTGTAGCATAGCATACAGGTAGAATGCCCTTGGGTTCGGTTCCCAGAACCACAAAAAATAAAAAGTAAAAGATCTTAAAAGGGGGACGTTGGGGGTGTAGCTCAGAGGTAGAATGTCCCTGGCTTCAATCCCCAGTACTGCAAATAAATAAATATAAATACAAGAATAAAAAAATAAAATATCCCAGCATTTGGGAGGCTGAGACTGGAGGATCATGGTTCTTGGACAGCCTCAGCTACTTAGTGAGGCCCTCCGCAACTCAGTGAGACCCTGTTTCAAAATAAAGAATAAAAAACAGGGCAGGAGGTGTGCCTCAGAGGTCAAATGCCCCTTGGTTCCATCCACAGACCCACCAAAAAAAAAAAAAAGGAATAAAGTAGGGCTAAAGGTGTAGTTGGGAGGTAGAGTGCCCCAGGTTCTATCCCCAGTACCACTCCAAAAACAAAACAAAACAAAAACAGAGGGAGGGGGTTTGCAGCAATGGCAGTCTGGACTGAAGTGCAGCTCAGGCCACGTCTGCCCGCCTGCTCCCCTCTGCCCTGCCCGGGGCCTGTTCACCCACCCCCAGCAGCTTCTCCAGCAGGACCTGCTCACAGAACACTAGAGGGCCCCGCTGGCCTCACCGAATGTGCCTGGGGTGGGCAGAACCACCAGGCTGTAGTTATCTGACCTCTAGGGGTAGGACAAACGTGCGTCCTCACACTTCAGCCACACACGGCACGTGCCACACGGGCCAGGTGTTTGAGGAGAGGGACCCACACCAGACCTAACAAACCACTAATGCGCAGGCAAGGTGGCCACCTTCCCAGCACCAAGGAAGTTCTGACACACGCCTATCCGACAGGCATGTCCCTCAGAACCCCAGAAAACAAAAGCAGGGCTCCGTGACCAACAGTGACCAACAGGACGGGGGGCTCGCCCAGCCGCACCCCACTGAGCGGCCCGCCTGCGCCCTGGGGGTTGAGCCACTAGGGCACGGCGCCTTTCTCACCACACTCCTGGCTCGGGGTCGTCCGGGGTCGTCCGGGCCTAGTGGGCTGCTGAGCAGCTGTCGAGGGCGTTTCCTCCATGCCAGCCTTGACAACTGCAGATGTGCCAAGTGAGAACAGCTGGCTTAGCCTCTCCTGAGCTGAGGGCCTGCGCTGTGGCCTGGCCTTGCCCAGTCCCAGCCACACCGCCACCACGACAGGCCTGTCCTCGCCCAGCTGGGACTGCGCTGTGTGAGGACAGGAGCAGCATGGGCTCTTCCGGTACCGGGGACTGAATCTGGAGAACTCTACCACTGGGCTAATCCCCAGCCCCCTTTTTTGGTGGTGACGGTACTCTGGATTAAACGCAGAGGCATTCTACCTCCGAGTTACACAGCCAGCCCAATTTCATTTTGATTGTGAAACAAGGTCTTGCTAGGTTGCTGAGGGTCGCTACCTGATGACGCTGTCCTCAAACCTGAGATCTTCCAGTCTCCGCCTCGCAAGAAATGGGATTACAAGCATGTTCCACCACACCCAACATTCCCGGCCCTTTTTATTTCTTGAGGGGGTAACTGGAGAGCAAACCTAGAGGTATTCTACCTCTGAGCTACACCCCAGCTCTCATTTTTTTTTTTGTTCTTTATTTGGAAGCAGGGTCTAAGTTGTGGAGGGCCTAAGTAGCTGAGGCTGGCTGCGAAATTGCAATCCTCCTGTCTCAGCTACCCAAGTATGGAGATTATAGGTCCGGCACTCACTCCCCCCCCATATATATATATGTGTGTGTGTATATGTATGTATGTATATGTATGTATATATATATTTTTTCCAGTACAGTAATGGGAATGAAAGTGAGAGGCACTCTACCTCTGAGCTACATTCCCAACCATATTTTTAGTCTTTTTTTTTTTTTTTTTTTTGCAGTACTGGGGATGGAACCAAGGGGCATTCTACCTCTGAGCTATACTCCTCAGAGTTGCAAAGGGCCTCACTGAGGCTGTAACTGAGGCTGTTCACCAACTGTGATCCTCCTATCTCAGCTGGGATTACAAGCCTGAGCCACCACGCCTGGCTTTAGTCTTTATTCTGAAACAGGGTCTCACTAAGTTGCAGAGAGGCTCACTAAAGTAACTGAAGCTGTCCACTAACTGGGATCCTCCTGTCTCAGCCTCCCAAGTACTGGGATTACAAATGTGTACCACCATGCCTGCCTTTTATCTTATTTTGAGACAGCGTCTCAACTAAGTTACCCAGGCTGGCCTCCAACGTGTGATCCTCCTGCCTCAGCCTCCTCAACAACTGGCATGACAGGTGTGTGCCACTGCGCCTAGTGTTAGTTTTCCCTCTCTCTCTTTTTTCCTGTTACTAGGGATGGAACCCGGGGGGCTTTCTACCCCTGAGCTTTCTACACCATCGCTCTTCTTTGTTGTTGTTGTTGTTGTTGTTTTTGCGGGTCTGGGGATAGAACCCAGGAGCATCCGACCTCCGACTTATACCCTCTGCCCTATTTTTTATTCTTTATTTTGAAAAGCTGAGGTTGTTCGATGAACTGCGATCCTCCAGTCTCAGCCTCCCAAATGCTGGGATTACAACCTTGCACTACCATGCTAGGCTCGTTTGTGTTTGTTTATTTATTTATTTATTTATTGTGGTACTGGAGTGAAACCCAAGGGCTTTTCTCACTCCAGGCTATACTCCCAGACCTATTTTACATTTTATTTGGAAACAGGGTCTCACTAAGCTGCTGAGAGCCTAAGTAGCCGAGGCTGACTTCGAACCTGCATGATCCTCCTGTTTTAGCCTCCCAAGCGCTGGGATTACCTGGGATTACAAACGTGTGCCACCACGCCCGGGTCTGTATTTTTGAAACAGGGTCTAAGTTGCAGAGAGTCTCACTAAGTAGTTGAAGCTGGCCACGAACCGCGATTCTGAGGTCTAAACCTCCCAAATGCTGGGAGTACAAGGTTGTTCCACCACACCTGGCTAGTTTTTCTTATGATTATCCATGCATGAAACTACAATTATCCCAAATAAAAAGTTTAGCCAGGTATGGTGGTGCATGTCTGTAATTCTAGAACTTGGGAGGCTGAGCTGACAGGAGAATTGAACTTTCAAGGACAATCTCAGCAAACTAGAAAAACCCTGTTTCAAAACACAAAGTAAGTCTGGTGTGGCAGCACAGGCTTATAATCTCAGTACTTAGGAGGTTAAGACAGGAGGGTCAGCCGGGCGTGGGGCGCACGCTTGTCATCCCAGCATTCGGGAGGCTGAGACTGGAGGATCACAGTTTGTGGACAGCCTCAGCTACTTAGTGAGGCCCTCTGCAACTCAGTGAGACCCAGTTTCAAACTAAAGAATAAAAAACAGGGCAGGCGGTATAGCTCAGAGGTCAAATGCCCCTGGGTTCCGTCCCCAGACCCGGAAAAAAATAAAAAGGACAGGAGGATCGCAGGTTCCCAGCCAGACTCAGCAACTTGTGAGGCTCTCCACAACTCACACCCTGTTTCAAAATAAAGAGCCAGGTGTGGTGGCGCACGCTTGTAATCCCCGCGCTTGGGAGGCTGAGACAGGAGGATCACACAGGTTCGAAGCCAGCCTCAGCTACTTAATGAGGCTCTCAGCAACTTAGTGAGACCCTGTTTCCACATAAAATATAAAAAAGGTCTGGGAGTACAGCCCGGAGGTAGAAAGCCTCTGGGTTCCACCCCCAGTACCACCAAAAAAATAAATAAATAAAAATAAAAATAAAAAAATAAAAAGACTCGGCCAGGCATGGTGGCGCACACTTGGAATCCCAGCGTTTGGGAGGCTGAGACAGGAGGATCGCACAGGTTCGAAGCCAGCCTCAGCTACTTAGTGAGGCTCTCAGCAACTTAGTGAGACCCTCTTTCCAAACAAAATATAAAACAGGTCTGGGAGTACAGTCTGCAAGTAGAAAGCCCCTGGGTTCCACCCCCAGTACCACCAAAAATAAACAATAAAAAGACTAAAGAAGAGGTATAGCTCAGAGGTACAATGCCCCTGGGTCCATTTCCAGTATAGCAAAAAAAGAAAAGAAAAAAGCAAAGGGACCTAGCTTGGAAGCAGAGGGGCTCAGGGGTCTCCCGGTGCCTCCATAGCCTGCCCCCAGCTCGCGTCACCTCCTCCAGCTCGCATTAAACGCCAGGAGTGAAGTAAGCGGGTGACTCGCAACTGGAGAGCCTAGAGCTCAGAAGCATCCTGATGCCAAATATAGAACGGCAGTTTTTGTCTAATACCCTTTCCTGTGAGCGTGAGTCCTCTGCCCACACGGGCAGAGTCAAGGCTGAAGCTGCTCCCCGGGGGCTGCGGGAGGGTGGATTAAGCAGGACACTCATCCTCGAGGTCAGCGGCAGAAAATACCCTCTGAGTCACGGCGGCGGCTGCTCACTCGCCCCTCCCCGCAGCTCACTGCGCCCACCAGGCTCCCACACCCTGGTCAGGACAGTCACCGCGGGGGCTCTCCACGCCACCCACCGCCTAATGAGTCACCTGGGGAAGGCCACCCAGCGGCCCTCTCAGGCTCTACCCGTGCCACTGCCCCGCAGGCAGCCCCGATGCCACGGGAGCCCTTCCTGCCAGAAGGGCCTTGGGCTAGAAACCCCCACCCCAGGCCCGCTCCCCAACCCTAGGGCAGTGTGAGCACAGACGCCACCCCACACCGCTTCTGTCAGTTTAGTTGCGCAAACCCGGGAGGGAGCTGGACATTTCCGAGTGTGGACAGCTGTGGTGTCTCCACTTCCTCCCACAGAGGCCCCGCTGTCCAAGAGGCCACCCTCTGCCCAGGGCAAAGTGGCAGCCCTCCCTCTGGGACCTCACCTGGAGGCCCCTCCACAGGGGCGCCCTAAATTCACTGGTTCTTCTGTTTTTAAGGTTCTAGGGAATAGGAATGTTGTCTTACAGTCTTCCCGGCTGCCCAGCAACGCTGAAGATATTGTGTTTATTTTTTGTGCTGGGAATTACACCCAAGGGCATTCTACCTCCAGGCTCTACCCCCCTGCCCTATTTTTTATTCTTTTTCTCTGCAGTACTGGGGATAGAACCCAGGGGCCTTCTACCTCTGAGCTACATCCCAGCTCTGTTTTATGTTCTTTATTTTATTTTATTTTGTGGTACTGGGGTTCCTGGAAGCCCTTCTATCTCCGGGCTACACTCCCAGACCTATTTTATATTTTTTATTTGGAAACAGGGTCTCTTAAGCCAGGGAGGCTGGCTCGGAACCAGTGCGATCCTCCTGTCTCCGCCTCCCAAGGGCAGGGATTACAAGCATGCGCCACTGGCCAGCTATGTTCTTCATTTTAAAACAAGATCTCCTAGCTGGGCGTGGTGGCGCACGCTTGTAATGCCAGCATTTGGGAGCTGAGACAGGAGGATCGTGGTTCGCTGATAGCCTCAGCTACTTAGTGAGGCCCTCGGCAACTTAGTGAGACCCTGTTTGAAAATAATTAAAAAACAGGGCAGGGGCTGTAGCTTGGAAGTTAAATGCCCCTGGGTTCCATCCCCAGACCCACACACACACACAAAAAAAAGGTCTCCTTTATTTACGGATGGCCTTACTAAGTAGCAGAGGCTGACCACACATCTGACATCCTCCTGCCTTCAAGCTTGAGCCACCACGCCAGCTTCTCACATTTTTTTTATAACATCAGGGATTGCACCCAGGGGCATTCTACCTCCAAACTACACCCCCAAGCCCCCTTTTAAAAAAAACTTTTTGCGGTCCTGGGGATGGAACCCAGGAGCATTTGAACTCCAAGCTACACCCTCTGCCGTTTTTTTTTTTATTTATTTTCAAACAGGGTCTCACTAAGTTACAGAGGGCCTCACTAAGTAGCTGAGGCTGTCTGGAACCGCCTCCCGAATGCTGGGAATACTGGAATTACAAACTGGGAATGCTGAGATTACAAGCGTGGGTCACCAAGTCCGTCTTTAAGATCTTTTTACGTGTGTGTGGTTCTGGGAATTGAACCCATGGGCATTCAAACTTCTGCTACACCCCCAGGCCAGTTATCTTTTATTTGGAACAGGGTCTTGCTAAATTGCTGAGGCTGACTCCAAACTTGCAAGCCTCTTGCTTCGGCCTCCTAATTACAGGATTTTACACCCGGCCTATTTTTTGTTTTTGAAATAGGGTCTCCCTAGGTTGCTGAGTCTCCTTATATTGCTGAGGCTGTTTTGAATCCTACAATCCTCTACAGGCATTCACCACCATGCCCTGCTTCTTATTTTAAAACAGCAGAAGTGTGAGAGTGAGTGAGTGTGTGTGTGTGTGTGTGTGTGTGTGTGTGTGTGTACACTTCAGGGCATTGAGCCTCAGATCTATAAGCACTCCCAATCCCGTAGGCCCTCTTTATTTTTATGTGCCCCCAGCCCTGTTTGGAAACAGGGTCTTCCTAGGTTGCTGGGCTGTTCTTGACCTGTGGTCCTCCTGTCTTAGCCTCCCAAGTACTGGGATTATAGGCAAGTGCCACCATGCCCGGCTGAAATCATAGCTTTGACTTGAGGGTGTGGCTCGGGGGTAGAATGCTGGCCTAGAATGACTTGGGTGCAAGACATAATACACATACCATAAAATGTCCCCATTTTGTTTTATTCACTTTTGTGGTACTGGGGATGGAACCCAGGGGCATTTGACCTCCGAATGAAAACTCCAGCCCTGTTTTTTATTCTTTAGTTTGAGGCAGGGTCTCACTGAGCTGTGGAGGGTCTCACTAAGGAGCAGAGCTCGAACCGTCATCCTCCTGTCTCAGTCTCCAGAATGCTGAATGCTGGGATTACAAGAGTGCTCCACCATGCCCGGCTTTTATTCTTTATTTTGAAACAGGGTCTCACTAGGTTGTGGAGGAGTGTGAACCTTTGATCCTCCTATCTCAGCCCCAGGGAATAATGGGATTAGAAGTGCAAGCCACCACAACTGCTGAAATAGTACTTTTTTTTTGGCAGTACGGGAGATAGAACCTTGCCCCTTAAACACACTAAGAAAGCGCTCTACCACTGAGTTATACCCAGGGCCCTGCTGCACACACAGAAAACAAACTCTTACTAAGTACTGCCTCCTTGTTTCCCATGAGAAAGCAAAACTCCTCAATGGGAACATGGCAACTTAAAGGAAAGCATTAGAGAGCTGTGAGAAGCCGGGTGTGGTACCGCACATTTGTAATCCCAGCATTTGGGAGGCTGAGACAGGAGGATCTAGGTTGGAGGACAGCTTCAGCTACTTAGTGAGGCCCTCTGCAACTCAGTGAGACCCTGTTTCAAAATAAAGAGCTGGGCGTGGTGGCGCACACTTGTCATCCCAGGATTTGGGAGGCTGAGACCGGAGGATCCCACAGGTTCAAGGCCAGCCTCAGCTACTTAGTGAGGCTCTCAGCAACTTAGACCCTGTTTCCAAATAAAATATAAAGTAGGTCTGGGAGTATAGCCCGGAGGTAGAAAGCCCCTGGGTTCCACCCCCAGTACTGCAAAAATAAATAAATAAATAAGAATAAAAAATAGGGCTGGGGGTGTAGCTCAGAGGTAGAATCCCCCTGGGTTCCATCCCCAGCAACACACACACACACAAAGCTGTGAGAAATCCCTGCTTCCAAGAGGCACCATGATGACACATGCCTGCCATCCCAGTTACTGGGGAGGGCAAGACAGGAAAATCACAAGGCCAGCCTGCGAAACTTACTGAGTCCTGGCCCCAAAATAAAAAGGCTGGGGATATGCTCAGAGGTAGAGCACCCCTGGGTTTCATCCCCATTGCAAAACTAAATAAAAAAGCCCCTGAGGCCTACTCAGGCTAAGGAAGAATTCTGATTCCCAAGTGCTGGCCCTCAGTCACAGGATGCATGACGACCATGGCGGGGAAAGGCCTCGGATGCCCCAGCGCCACCCTGGGGCCGGCACTAGTCAGTCCCTGCCAAGCAGGGTCCGGCCAAAGGCGCTGGGGGTGCAGTCCCGCCCACTACTGGGAAGCCAGCTCCCGCCAGGCTCAACTGAAGGCTTTATTCACACAGGGCGGGCTGCTGTCACTGGGTGAACTTTCACCTTAGTACCAGGGGGAAAAGGCAGAGGCAACCTAGCAACACCATTCTGTCTGGTTCTGGTGGATTTCTTAGCTCTTTCGACACCCCAAAAGTGGCAGCCTTTAGAGTGCAGAAGATGACCATCAGCTCTGTGCAGGCCCACTGGCCCTACTCCTAGGCTTCCTCCAAGTGAAGGCAAGACTTCTGTCAAAAACTAGCCCCAAACCTCTGGAGCCACGTTATTCTGAATAATCAAGAAACACTAACCTGGCAGGGGCATGCAAGACAGAAATCCCAGTACTTGGAAGGCTAAAACAGTAGGATCTCAGGTTCAAGACCAGCCCCAGCAACTCAGTAAGACTCTCGGCACCCCAACGAGACGCTGTTTCAAAAACAAAAATAAAAAAGTAGCTCGGTGGGAGGTAGAATGCCCCTGAGTCCAACCCCCAGTACCACAAAAAGAAAAAGAAATAAAAGGGGAAGAGGGCTGGGGGTGTAGAGCTGAGTGAGATAGAATGCCCCTCTCGAAGTTCCATCCCCAGTACCACAAAAAAAAAGGGGCAAATTATGCTATATGTCAACTGAGAGGGGGAGAAAAAATCAATTAAAAACTTTAAACTTCACTTGAAAGTTCCACGGCCTAATGCGAAGAGTCCTAAATAGAGGCGGGGTGGAAGCCAGCAGGGTGGACACCAGAAGGAGGAGTTTTTCCCTTGCTGGGCGCTCCCGGGGCTGCCTACCCAGAAAGGCCAGAGCATCCCGGCCCCAGCCCTCCACCGTGCCCGGCGGCCGCGACCGCCGCCTCTCCTGCACCTGACACACGCACGCACGCCACCGCCGGGCGCTCACGAGCCGCGGGGCTCCCCGACAGACCCAGGGAGGGGGACCAGTCCACACCCCGGCCCGAGTCAGCTTCCACCACCGCGCCCGGGACGCGGAGCGCCCGATCTCCCCACCCTGGGCCCCCGGGGTGACACCTCTGGACCTGTCACCTCCCCGGACCCACTTCCATGATGGGGGGAAGGGGCGTCCACACGCGCCGGCCCTGCCCGGCCCTGCCCGGCTGGGAGCGGGCCGCCCCGGAGCCGGCGCAACGGCAGCCGTGCGGGCGCCAGGAGGAACGGCCGCCGCGGCCCCCGGCCCGCCGCCGCCCGGCCCGCCCCGCGCCCGGCGCCACTCACGTAGACCGGCAGCGGCCACGGGTAGACGGCGGGCTCGGCCCCCACGGGCGACTTGAGTCTCAGCTCCAGCTTCTCCCCCATGTCGGCGCGCGCGGCCGCCGCACCATGCTAGGCGGGCGGTTGGGGGAGGGGCGGCCGCCGGGAGGCGGGCGGGGGGCGGCGCGGGCGGCGCGGGGGGCTGCGGGGAGAGGGCCCGGCGGGGCCTGGCCGCCGCCGCCGCGCTCCCGTCCGGCCCCGGCTCCCTCTTTGTGGTCACAGGCCCGGGGCCTCCAGCGCCGCCGCCATCTTGGGCCGGCGTGAGGCGAGCACAATGAGCCGGGGGCCGGGCGAAACCACTCGGCCCGCGCGCGCGGGGGGGGCCGGGCGCGAGGAGGCGGCGCGCGCACGCGGCTCCGCCCGCCGCGCCGCGCGCGCCCCCCTGCGCCGCCCCGCCCCCGTGGACTCACCCGCCGGGGCGTGGCCACGCACGGACGCGCGCGCGCGCGCGGGCGCGGGCACGCACGTCCTCGACTGCCCTCGCTCGCCCCCGCTGGCCCGGAAACGGGGAACCCGGGAAACCCTAGGGGCGGGCCTAAGCGGCGAGTTCGAATCCCGCCTCCCTCCATCCCGCTTCCCGCCACCCCGCCGGACGGAACCAAAAATCTTCCGGTACGGGACTAGGAGTCCAAGGTCCTGCTCCCTGCACAAGACACCTTCAACGCGAATGTCCTTGACTGAGCATTTTTATGCACTGGCTCTGGATACCCGATACTGACCTAAGGAATAAAATGAACCGTCCTTTCCCTGGAATAGCAAAAGGAAAAAGGCGGCAAGCTGGAAGGCCAGGAGAAAAAAATATATAGTTTTAAAATTTAGAGACTTCACGGCATGGCGGCGCGCGCTTGTCATCACAGCGCTTGGGAGGCTGAGACGGGAGGATCGCGCGGGTTCGAAGCCAGCCTCGGCTACTGAGTGAGGCTCTCGGCAACTTAGTGAGACCCTGTTTCCAAATAAAATATAAAATAGGTCTGGGAGTGTAGCCCGGAGCTAGAAAGCCTCTGGGTTCCACCCCCAGTACCACCAAAAATAAAAAATAAAATAAAAAATCATAATGGCCTATCTCCCACTTGAAATTCCTGTGATTTGTGGGAAACAAAGGACCCCTCCCAAGAATCTAACCTTAGGTCCAGCCCAGGCATCACCCACCACCCCCTGACCTCGAACCCCACGTGACTAAGCCCGGCACACGGCCTCAGCTAACCCCAAGTTTCTGCTTCTGTAAACCTGCTTGCTTATTTGAGCATAATGGTGGCTCGCCCTCTCGTGGTTTTCTCCGTCATAGACCCCTGCCCTCACTGAGTCAGCCGCCCCTCCTGTCAGATTTCTAGACTGAGGGTGCCGCCGCTGGCCAGCTAATAAAGGCTTCAAGTGGCACCTTCCCCTGGACTCTCCAGTTTTTTATTCTTTTTTTTTTTTTTTTTTGCGATTCTAGGCTTTTCTACCTCCGGGCTATACTCCCAGATCTATTTCATACTTTATTTGGAAACAGGGTCTCACTAAGTTGCCGAGAGCCTCACTAAGTAGCCGAGGCTGGCTTCGAACCTGCGCGATCCGATCCTCCCGTCTCAGCCTCCCATGTACTGGGATTACAAGCGCGCGCCACCACGCCCGGCTCTATTCTTTATTTTGAAACAGGGTCTCACCGAGTTGCAAAGGGCCTCATTAAGTAGCTGAGGCTGTCTGCGAACCGCGATCCTCCTGTCTCAGCCTCCCAAGTAACTAAGATTACAAGAATGCGCCACCACGCCTGGATCCGAATTTATTTATCTGGAGACAGGGTTCCGCTACTTTTTATGACAAATCTCACTCCTTACTGAGTCTGTTCTCAAACCTGAGACCCTCCGGTCTCAGCCTCCCAAGGACAGGGTTATGGGCTTGAGCCACCAAGCCAGACTAGGTACCTTGTTTAAGGAAAAGTGTTACCGAAATGGGGAGTGGTAGTTAGCTATTACAGCCAGAGTTGTAAAAGGGAGATTCTGCTGAAACAGGAAGCCCAAGGTTAACGATTGCCACAGGCGGTTGTTACAAGGTCAAGCAGGGTAATGGGACTTTCTCTTAAGCACAGGGCTCTGATCCGCAGGGGGATGATTGTTAGGCAAGTCTTACGCAAGACTGTGGGGACATTTTTGGGAGTGTTTTGAGGAAGACTTGAGACAAGATAGAATTACTTTTGTTTGGGGCTCTTATAGGAATCCTTTATTTATTTATGCATTTATTTTTGTTTGTTTGTTTTACTGTGCTCAGATAGATCCCAGAGCCAGACAACTGTAAGGCCAACAGTAGTCTATTAGCGCACACCCGGCTTAAAAGCAGTTCTACAGCCAGGCATGGTGGCGCACGCCGTCATCCCAGCATTCGGGAGGCTGAGACCGGAGGATCACGATTCGCGGACAGCCTCAGCTACATAGTGAGGCCTCAGCAAGTCAGTGAGACCCGGTTTCAAAATAAAGAATAAAAAAAGAGGACTGAGGGCGTAGCTCGGAGGTTGAATGCCCCTGGGTTCCACCCCCAGACCCGCAAAAAAAAAAAAAGGTCTGGGATGTGCCTCAGAGGTAGGACTACCTTTTTTTTTTTTTTTTTTTTTTTTTTTTTTTGCCGGTCTAAATTGCTTAGCTGAGGCTGGCTGCGAACCTGCAATACTCCCATCTCAGCCATCCAAGGTCTGGAATTACAGGTCACCTCACCTGGCTTTACTTTTTTTTATTTTGAAACAGGGTCTCAATAGGTTGCTGAGAGTTTCGCTACTTTGCAGAGGCTGTCCTTCCATCTAAGATCCTCCAGCATCAGCCTCCCAAATACTGGGACTTACAGGCGTGGGCCACCATGCCTAGTTCATGTATCATCTTAGTAATTTTCCACCCTCTGCCCCCCTTCTCCCTGTCCTGAAAGTATAAATTTCAGTGTTTTCCTTGTTGCATTATTCAAAACCAAATGGAATCTCTCTTCCCCACTGCAAAACTCTTCAGCAACAGAGCTCATCCAGTCTGCTAAAGGAGAGGAGGAAAAAATGAAAGTCCAGAGAAGAGAGAATTCTACCCCAACCAGTGTTTGTGGTTTGGTTTGTGCTAGGTACTGGGGATTGAATCCAGGGGTTCGCTACCTCTGAGCTACACCCCAGATTTTTTTTTTTTTTGGTGGTACTGGGGGTAGAACCCAGAGGCTTTCTCCCTCCAGGCTATACTCCCAGACCTATTTACCTGTTTTATACTTTATTTGGAAACAGGGTCTCACTAAGTTGCAGAGAGCCTCACTCAGTAGCTGAGGCTGGCTTCGAACCTGTGCGATCCTCCTGTCTCAGCCTCCCAAGCGCTGTGATGACAAGCGCGCGCCGCCATGCCCGGCTCCTATTTTTTGTACCAGTATTGGGAATGGCCTAGGAAGATTTGAGAAAGCTATGATTATTAATATATTTCAAAAATTGGGTGAGGGGCAAATTTGTGCAAGGACTTGGTTTCTGCCTAAAAGCAGGCAACTATTCCAATGGAAATTAACCTAGCTAAAAGCAATTAACCAGTCAATAGGAGAGGAGAAAGCCGGGCGTGGTGGCGCACGCTTGTAATCCCCGTGCTTGGGAGGCTGAGACAGGAGGATCGCGCAGGTTCGAAGCCAGCCGTGCACGCTGGCTTAGGAGACCCTGTTTCCAAATAAAAATGTAAAAATAGGTCTGGGAGTGTAGCCCAGAGGTAGAAGGGCTTCCAGGAACCCCAGTACCACCAAAAAAAAAAAAAAAAAAAAATATATATATATATATATATATATATATATATATATATATATTATAAAAAAAGGGAGTATAGCCTGGAGGTAGAAAGCCTCTGGGTTCCACCCCCAGTACCACCAAAAAAAAAAAAAAATAGGAGAGGAGAACTAGACCTTTATCTAAAGACAGATCTACATGGTAAGCCAGCTAAGATGGTAGGAGGGGTCGACCTTCATGAAAAGGAGACACCTTGCTGGGGGAGGTACCTTACAGGGTTCAGGGGAGGTACCTTACAGGGACATTCACTACGTCAGAATTATGCAAACAAGATGGAGGTCATGGGTATAAAATTTCCGATCCACGTGCTGTATCTTGGAAGTGGTGAGTTGGCCCGGGCCACCCTCCCCACCACGCCATTTTGGCATGGGGCTGTAACTGTTTTCTGTATTTCTTTTTTTTTTTTTTTTTTTTGGTGGTACTGGGGTTACTGGAAGCCCTTCTACCTCTGGGCTACACTCCCAGACCTATATTTTTATATTTTAATTTGGAAACAGGGTCTCCTAAGCCAGGGCGGCTGGCTTCGAACCTGCGCGATACTCCTGTCTCTGCCTCCCAAGCGCGGGGATCACAAGCGTGCACCACCACGCCCGGCTGTTTTCTGTATTTCTATTTTCTGTATTTCTATCTTTTTAATAAACTTTTTTAAATCTTCAGCAACTGTCCAAGCTATACATATTTATTCTTAGCTTGGGACAAGAACCCACGGTTTTTCTGTTTTTGGTCATTTTGGGTTTTGTTGTGGTTTGAGGGAAAGTGTGTCTGGGACCCTAACAGGGGTCCTCAGGAAGAGTTTCCCCACAACCATACTCTCCCAATCCGTAACATTTTTTATTTATTTATTTACTTTGTAGTACTAGGGATGGAAACCAGGGGTCTTCTATCTCTGGGCTATGCCCTATTTTATTTATTTTTTATTTAGTTTTTTTTAAATTTCATTTGGAAACAGGGTCTCACTAAGTTGCTGAGAGCCTCACTAAGTAGCTGAGGCTGGCTTCGAACCTGTGTGATCCTCCTGTCTCAGCCTCCCAAGCGCGGGGATTACAAGTGTGTGCCACCATGCCCGGCCTACTTCTCATTCTTTAATTTGAAACAGGGTCTCACTGAGTTGCAAAGGGCCTAAGTAGCTGAGGCTGTCTGCGAACCACAATCCTCCTGTCTCAGCCTCCCGAATGCTGGAATTTCAAGCCTGCACCACTAGGCCCGGCTTTTATTTTTATTCTGAGACAGGGTCTCACTAGATAAGAGTTTCGTCATTTGCTGAGACCATTTTCAAACCCGCATTCTCCTGTCTCAGCGCCCCAAGTTCTAGGATTACAGGTGGGGGCCACCACGCCTGGCTATTTTTTATTTAGAAACAGGCTCTTGCTACATGGCTGAGGCTGACCTGAAGCTTAAGACCCTCCTGTGTTGGCCTCCCAAGTCCTGGGCTCACAGGCCCGCACCACGTTTCCCAGGGTGCCTTTGAATATGACTCATAGCATCTCCCCTTCCCTGGGTCTTGAGTCGGGCCTGGAGATGTTGGATTTGCCAAGCCACACGATTGCATGAGTCAGTTTCTTAAAATAAATCCTTCTAAATATATGTGCAAGCTCGGCTCTATTTCTGGAAGCCTGAGTAATAACTGAGGAACCAGGGGAGTGTGTGTGTGTGTGTGTGTGTGTGTGTGTGTGTGTGTGTGTGTTGCAGGGAATTGAACTCAAGCACTTTCTACCTCGGAAATATACCTGTTGATGGCCTTATGGTAGCTGCTTTGTGGTCACCTCAGTCAGGCTTGGGAGGGACACAAACTGCCCACCCAGGTGGGATTTTTTTTGTTTGTGCACAGACAACATTCCAAGGACCAAAGCCGGGCGTGGTGGTGCACGCTGGTCATCCCCGAGCTTGGGAGGCGGAGACAGGAGGATCGCACAGGTTCGAAGCCAGCCTCAGCTACTTAGTGAGGCTCTCAGCAACTTAGTGAGACCCTGTTTCCAAATAAAATAGAAAATGGGTCTGGGAGTATAGCCCGGAGGTAGAAAGCCCCTGGGTTCCACCCCCAGTACCACCAAAAAATAAAAAATAAAAATAAATAAAAAGAATAAAAAATAAGGCTGGGGAGGTTCCCTCTCCAGTACCACACACACACAAAAAAAAAAAAAAAAAAAAAATTCCAAGGACCAAATAGACCAATAACCAGGGACCCCGACCCATAAGCAAAGACCCTGACAACTTCCTTTTTTCCCCCTCTCCTTCCCTGATTCATCCTGGACTGCCTTGATGTTTTTCCTGCAGTCATCCCAAGACAGCTTTGCTATCTTCCTTAATTATGATTTTTGGTTAAAACTTTTTTTTTTTTTTTTTGCAATACAGGGACTGGAACCCAGGGGCAGTCTAAGTAGCTGAGGCTGTTCGTGAACCGTGATCCTCCTGTCTCAGCCTCCCGAATGCTGGGATGACAAGTGTGTGCCACCACGCCTGACTCCCAGCCCTATTTTTTATTCCTTATTTTGAAATAGGGTTGCACTAAGTTGCAGAGGCCCTCACTAAACTGCTGATGCTGGCCAGAAAACTGATCCTGCAGTCTCAGCCTCCCAAGTACTGGGATTGCAAACCAGTCCCCCCTAGCCTGGCTATTAATTTATTTATTTTGTGGTACTGGGAATTGAACCCAGGGGGCATTCTACCTCCAAGCTACAAGCTACATCTCCATCCCTTTTTTTTTTTTTTTCCAGGTCTGGGAATGGAACCCAGAGGCATTTGAGCTCTGAGCTGCACCCCTGCCCTATTTTTTATTCTTTATTATTTTATTTATTTATTTATTTGTACGTCCGGGAATGGAACCCAAGGGCATTTGACCTCTGAGCTACACCCCTGCCCTATTTTTTTTTTTTTGGTGGGTCTGGGGATAGAACCCAGGGGCATTTGACCTCCAATCTACACCCCCTGACCAGTTTTTTATTCTTTATTTTGAAACAGAGTCTCACTGAGTTGCAGAGGGGCTCACTAAGTAGCTGAGCCTATCCACGAACCGCGATCCTCCCAAATGCGTCTCAGCCTCCCAAATGCTGGGATTACAAGTATGCGCCACTGCGCCCAACTCCCCTACCCTATTTTTTATTCTTTATTTTGAAACCTGGTTTCACTGTCTTGTAGAGGGCCTCACTAAGTAGCTGAGGCTGTCCACAAACCAAGATCCTCCGGTCTCAGCCTCCCAAATGCTGGAATTACAAGCGTGCACCACTACACCCGGCTTCCTTCCCTATTTTTTATTTTTTATTTTGAAACCGGGTCTCACTGAGTTGCAAAGCGCCTCACTAAGTACCTGAGGCTGTCTGCAAACCCAGATCCTCCTGTCTTAGCCTCCCAAATGTTGGGATTACAAGTGTGTGCCACCATATTGGGGTGTATGTATGTATGTATGTATGTATGTATGTATGTATGTATTTTGTGGTAATGGGGATGGAACCCCGGGACATTCGACTTTTGAGCTATACCCCCAGCCCTATTTTTTATTCTTTATTTTGAAACAAGGTCTCACTGGATTGCTGAAGGTCTCACTAAGTGGCTGAGGCTGTCTGCTAACCACAATCCTTCTGCCTCAGCCTCCCAAATGCTGGGATTACAAGCGTGCGGCACCATGCCCAGCTCTATCCTCCCATGTCTTGTCTGCCCTGTAGGTTTCTTTTTCTAGACCTACCCAAGCAGCCTGGGCAAAGTGGCTGGCTCAGGGTTTGACAGGGAAAAGACAAATAAATACTGTATTAATAAGAAAAAATATGCCAGGCGTGGTGGTGCACACTTGCAATCCCAGCATTCAGGAGGGTGAGACTGGAGGATCTCGGTTTGTGGACAGCCTCAGGCACTTAGTGGGGCCCTCTGCAACTCAGTGAGACCCAGTTTCAGAATAAAGAATAAAAAATAGGGCAGTGGGTGTAGCTCAGAAGTAGAATGCCCCTGGGTTCCATACCCAGAAACCCCCCCCCCAAAAAAAAAGCAAAAAGAAAAAAGAAAAAGAAAAAATATGGCCAGTGGTGGTGCAAGTTTATAATCGCAGTCCTTGGGAGGCTGAGACAGGAGGATCACAGGTTCACAGTCAGCCAGCCTCAGGTACTTAGTGAGGACTTCTGCAACTTAGTGAGACCCTGTTCCCAAAAAGAAATAAAATTGGGGTCTGGGCGTGGCTACGTAGTGAGGCCATCTGCAAGTCAGTGAGATGCTGTTTCAAAATAAAGAATAAAAGCTGGGCGTGGTGGCGCACGCTTGTAATCCCTGTGCTTGGGAGGCTGAGACAGGAAAATTGCACAGGTTCGAAGCCAGCCTCGGCTACTTAGTGAGACCCTGTTTCCAAATAAAAATATAAAATAGGTCTGGGAGTGTAGCCCTGAGGTAGAAGGCCCCTGGGTCCCATCCCTAGTACCACCAATAAATAAATTAATTAAAATAAAAAATAGGTCTGGGGGAATAAACTGGAGGTTGAAAGCACCTGGGTTCCATCCCCAGTACTGCAATAAATAAATAAATAAATAAATAAATAAATAAAACGTAAAGAATAAAAAATCAGGGCTGGGGGTGTCGCTCAGAGGTAGAATGCCCCTGGGTTCCATTTAGAGTATTGAGGGGGAAAAAAAAAAAGGAGTGAGCCTAATGTTCAGTGTAGAGTGCCCTAGGTTCAATTTTTAGTACACCAAAAGTAAAAAGGAGGGAGGGAGGGAGGGAGAGAGAGAGAGAGAGAGAGAGAGAGAGAGAGAGAGAGAGAGCGCCAGACAGACAGACACCAGGGTCTCCAATCTCAGAGGCCCAGACCCTGGCTCAGAGAGACAAATTGGGGAGAGTGAGGGTTTTCAGCACCACGGACAGCGCCATGCCCAAGGCTGGACAAGAGAGTCTTAGATTCTACTGTTGTTTGGGGAAGACCAAGGCCCGAGGATGAGCCGGCTTCGGGGACTTCCTTACATAGAGGGAGGTGGACGTCTCTACGTAATATATCTCCTGCCTTCTTTTCTTAGTGAGAGAGTTGACTTTCACTACTCTTTTTAAAATTTAAGTTAGCCAGGTGTTGTGGTGCGTGCCTGTTAATCTCAGTATTTGGGAGACTGAGACAGGAGAATCACAAGTTCTCTGCCAGCCTCAGCGATTCTGTGAGGTCCTCCACGACTCAGTGAGACCCTGTTTCAAAATAAAGACTAAGAAATAGGGTTAGGGTGTAGCTCGGAGGTAGAATGCCCCTGGGTTCCATCCCCAGTACTGTAAAAAAAAAAAAAAAAAAAAAAAAAAAAGAAAGAAAGAAAGAAAAAAGAAAAAAATAGGGCTGGGGTGTAGAATAGAGGTAGGATGCCGCTGGGTTCAACACCTAGAACTGCAATATATAAATAAATAAGAAACAAACAAAAAATCAAAATGAAAAGGGGAGGACTTGGGGAGCCTGGGGATATGGCTCAGTAGCAGGGCACTGCTGGGTACCATCCCCAGGAGTGCATAAACAAACAAACTTGGTGTACTGTTGTGAATGAACTGAGGGAACGGAGGCTGGCTGGCTGGCTGGCTGGAGAGATAGGTGTTTGGTTTGGTGGATGGATGAATGGATAAATGGGTGGAAGAATTGAATGGGTGGCTGGCCGGCTGGATGAATGGATGTGGGGACGAGTGAGTAGTCGGGTGGGTGAGGCGTCGGTCATTTGTGAATCAGGGAACTGAGTCAAGGCTGGAGCTGGGATAGTAACATGTCTAAACCTCAGGCCAGGTCTTTCCAGGGAGGCGGGGCTTTCTCTGAGCCTAACTAGCATTGCCCCCTGCTGGCTGCCCTAACAGTTTCAGGCAGCCCACCAGCTTCAGTCTTCCTTTATATTTATTTATTTTGCAGTACTGGCAATGGAACCCAGGGCCATCTACCTCCAAGTGACACCCCAAGACCTATTTTTTCCCCAGTACTTGGGATGGAACCCAGGGGCATACCCCTAGCCCTATTCATTATTATTATTATTAATAGTATTAGTAGTATTATACTATTATAACTTTTTGTGGTACTGAGGGTGGAACCCAGGGGCTTTTCTACCTCTGGGCTCTACTCCCAGACCTATTTTATACTTTCATGGTCTCACTAAGTTGCTGAGGGCCTCACCGAGTAGCTGAGGCTGGCTTCGAAACGGTGCGATCCTTCTGTCTCAGCCTCTCAAGAGCTAGGATTACAAGCATGAGCCACCACACCCGGCTCTTAATCCCTTATATATATTTTTTGTGGTTCTGGAGATTGAATCCAGGGGCCTTCTACTTACGAGTTACACCCCAGGCCTATTTCATTTCATTTTATTTTTTTGTGGCACTGGGGATGGAACCCGGCAACATGCTACCTCAGAGCGACACCTTCAGCCCTCTATTTTTTCTTTCTTTGAGAAAGGGTCTCACTGAGTTTCAAAGGGTTTCGCTAAGTAGCTGAGGCTGACCACAAACCCTCGATCCTCCTGTCTCCGCCTCCCAAATGCTGGAATTACAAACGTGAGCCACCACGCCCGGCTTCCCAGGCCCATTTTAGTTTCTGCCTTGAAACAGGGTCTCGGTATGTTGTTGAGAGTTCTGCTAAATTCCGGAGGCTGGCTTAGAACCTTCAATCCACCTGACTCGCCGTTTAAGTTCTGGGATTACAAGCAAGCGCCATGACACTTCTTTGAGTATTTCATTTTGAGACAGTCTCGCTAAATTGCCCAATGTGGCCTCAAATTTGTGATTCTCCTGCGAAGCCTTCCTTGTAGCTGGGATGGCAGGCACGGGCTGGGCTTTTCTACTCCGTTAATGGGGTATCCTGCTCGGCTGGCACCACGGGTACCTCAATCACTGCTCTTGGTCAAGGGCTCCTTCCTATGCCTGGCACACAGTAAGGCCTTGAATGAATGATTACCCCGGATCCCAGCGCTGGCTTCAGTTTCTTCCTGTGGGCAAGTTGGTCCCTGCTCTTCCCACGTCCTAGGATTTTGTCAGACTGCAGGGCACACAGGATTGGTTCACTGCTGAGTGGGTTTAGAGGTTCTCAGGAAGCGTCATCTTTCAGATTCACAAAAGGCGGAGCTGGCTTCCTGCTCTGGAACTTGCTTGGGGAGCTCCACGTGGGCGCCCCGCCTACCCCAGGCCCCGCCCACACGAGGCCCCGCCCACAGCTGTCACTTAGCCCAGGGGCGGGACGCCGAGGCCTCTCGGGGGCGTGGTTAGAACGCGGAACGAGGAAGTAGGTGGAGTTATAGAGAACACTGACCAATAACATGGCAGATACCTGAGTCGGAAGGGGCGGGACCGAGCGGTCCAAAAGGGCGGTGACCGTGTGGCCATTGGGAGGCGGCTCGTCGTCAGGGAGACGAGGCGAAGGGGCGGGGCTTCCGGGGAGGGCCGACTGGGACCGGGCGGCCACCGTCAGCTGACCTGCCGCCATCTTGTCCGCCATTTGCGAGCGGCTGGGAGCTGGAGCGCGCGGGCCCTCGTCCAGCGGGTCGTCGCCGCCGCCCCTGTCCCCGGACCCCGCCGCCGCCCTGGCCTGGGCGCCCGCCTCGCCGCGGCGGCCGGCAGCGGAGCCCTCCCCGGGCGGTAGGCGCGGTCTCCGGGCCCCCGCACGGCGCCCGGCCGCGGTCCTCCGGGGGCCCGAGCCCGTGGGCCGTCGCGATGGCCCTCAAGATGGTCAAGGGCAGCATCGACCGCATGTTCGACAAGAACCTGCAGGATCTGGTCCGCGGCATCCGGAACCACAAGGAGGACGAGGTGAGCGGGCGCGGAGCGGGGCAGCCCGCTGTGGTCAGCGCCCCGGCCGCCCTGTCCGCCGGGCCTTCTCGGCCTCCAGCCCGTCTTCCAGGCCCGGTTCCGCCTTCTGCCCCGACTGCCCAGGACTTCAGCCCTGCACATCCTCTCCGGCCCCCCGGGCTCAGTTTACCCCCGAGCAGCGGTTCCCGGGCTGCCCTGGGGGAAGCACTGTCCAAAAGGCGCCGCCCCAGACCCGGTTGTTGGTGGCCTTCCTCCTGGAGCCTCAGTTTACCCGCTTTGAGGGCGATTCGGGTCGGTCTCCCGCTCCCCGAGAGTCGCCCTCCCCCCACTCGAAAGAGATCGCAGGTGCTTCCATCAGTGGCCCTCACAGGTGACCACAGGCGTAAGACGCAGGGTGCTGGCCCGACGTGGAACTCTGGACTCTTCATGGGAACTGCCCTGGGAAGAGGAGACAGGGGGATCCTTGAGTAAGCCCTGGAGAAATCCCCGCTTGGTTGTGGAAACGTATGCCCCGTTGGCTTCCTGGAGCCAGGCGGGGAAACTTAAAGGTTTCAGGGCTTTGTCTTCTGGCCGGCACCCCAGGGATGCCGGGCTACCTAGCAGGCAGGCCGCTTCAGCCCCCATAGAAGAGCTGAGGGTGTGGGACCCTGGAATGGGGAGGCCAACCTCAAGCAGCAACCTCAAAGAAAGTCAGGGCGTGGAAACAGTTTTCCAGAAGTAGAATTGTAACTGTGGGTATCATTTCCTTCCCTCAGGTCCCTTCCCCCTGCCTGTGACCTAGATTAAGGAAGAACAGGGACACTGAGTGGCCACCGAGCGCCCGGCTTTATCGAAGGATGGCCAAGCAGGATACTTAGGTCGTTGTAGCATTAAAAAGCCTTCTTCCTGGATAGGCCGTCTGAGAGGAGGGCAGCTAGCTGGTCTGATGCCGCCGGGGCCAGATGCGGGCTGGACCTGCGCCAACCAAGGTGGCGGGCACCAGAGGGGGCAGGGAAGGTAGGGATTTGCTCCAGGCACCTTCAGCCCCCTCTGGCTGGGAATCTGGAGTTCTTGCCACCTCGCTGCACTTTTCTAGAAGCCCGTGTGACTTCCCTGAGTGATGACGAGGTTATTTTGCGCAGCTCTGGTCCCCTTCCTTGCTTTCTGTCTACAGCCTGCTGCCCCTTGGTTAACATGCAAAACTAACTTGTACTGACAGAGGAGCTGATTGACCTCCAATTAATTAATTAATTAATGTGAGTTTGTTTTTCGGCATTGGGGATGGAACCCAGGGGCATTCTACCTCCAACTACACCCCCAGTCCTATTCTTTATTCTTTCTTCTTTTTTTTTTTTTTTTTTTTGTGGTACTACTAGAGATGGAACTCAGGGGCATTCTACCTCTGAGCTGCACCCCCCACCCTAGTTTTTAGTCTTGATTATTTTTTATTTTGGAACAGGGTCTCACTGAATTAGAAAGGGCCTCACTAAGCTGAGGCTGTCTGCGAACCAGGATCCTCCTGCCTCAGCCTTCCAAATGCTGGGATTACCAGTGTGTCACCACGCCTGGCTTTTTATTCTTTATTTTGAAACAGGGCTCACTAAGTTGCGGAGGGCCTCACTAAGTAGCTGAGGCTGTTTGCAAACCAAAGTCCTCCAGTCTCAGCCTCCCGAATGCTGGGATTGCAAGCATGCGTCACCTGCCTGGCTAATTAATTTTTTTTTTTTTGGTGGTACTGGGAGTGGAACCCAGGGGCTTTCTACCTCCGGGCTACACTCCCAGCCCTATTTTATACTTTATTTGGAAACAGGGTCTCACTAAGTTGCTGAGAGCCTCACTCAGTACCTGAGGCTGGCTTCGAAGCTGTGGGATCCTCCTGTCTCAGCCTCCCAAGCGTGGGGATGACAAGCGTGCGCCACCACGCCCGGCTTAATTAATGCATTTTTATACTGGCGGTTGAGACTAGAGGCATTCTACTACTGAACTATATCCCCCGACCCCCTACTTTTTAAATTTACTTTTATTGTGATAGTGGGGCAGTCCCTGAGCTATGCCAGTTTTTTCTTTCTTTTTTTTTTTTTTAACTTTGAAACAGGGTTTTGCTAAGTTGCTGAGGCTGGCCTTAAACCTGTGAACCTTCTGTCTCAGCCTCCCAAATACTAGGATTACAAGAAAGGGCCAGTGTGCCTGGCTTATTGCACTTTATATATTAGGTATGGATAGCCAATTCAACGTGTAGTTTGTACCTTCAGGTGGCTTTTTCTGCTCTGATAGGATCTCCTTCCATCCCCTTCAGTGGGCATCCCTGTGCATCCTGTTTGGGCATCCTTAGTACAGGCGACACACCCTCTAGTTAGGGATCTTTTTTTCTTTTTTTTCTTTTTGGTGCTATACCCCAGCCCAATTTTAAGTTGTAAAGGGCCTCACTAAATTGTTGAGGCTGGATTCTACCCTGTGATCCTCATTTCTCAGCCTCTCAAATACTGGGATTATAGGCATGTGCTACCATATCCTGTCTGTTATTTTGATTTGGGGACTTGGTATATTTGTGACCTTTTTTTTTTTTTTGGTCCTTGACTGGGGATTGAACCCAGAGACATTCTGTCTCCAAGCTCTATTTGATTTTATTTTGAAATAGGGCCTTAATAGATTTCTGAGAGTCTTGCCGTATTGCGGAGGCTGTCCTCAAACCTCCAGTCGTCTTATCTCAACCTCCCGAGTACTGGGGATTACAGGCATGCGCCACCACGCTCCTCAGAACCACGAGTCATTCCATCCCCAAGGTATACCCAGCCCTATTTTAGTTTTATTTTGAAACAGCGTCTCACTTTGTCTCAGCCTTTCCAGTAGCTAGGACTAGGGAGGCACACACCACTGCACTGGCAGGGTGACTGATGTTGAGGGAGGCGTGCCTGTCATCACTGGGCGTCTCCATGCTGGGACTCAATCCCAGAGCCTTGGATATGCCAAGCATACACTCTCTATTTATTTATTTATTTATTTATTTATTTATTTATTTATTTATTTACTGGAGTACTGGGGATGGGACCCAGGGGCATTCAACACCCCCTGCCCTATTTTTGATTCTTTATTTTGAAACCAGGTCTCACTGAGTTGCAGAGGGCCTCACTAAGTAGCTGAGGCTGTCCGCGAACCGCGATCCTCCGGTCTCAGCCTCCCGAATGCTGGGATGACAAGCGTGCGCCACCACGCCCGGCTTCTCTAGCCCTATTTTTGATTCTTTATTTTGAAACAAGGTCTCGCCGAATTGCAAAGGGCCCTCACTAAGTAGCTGAGGCTAGCTGTGAACCCAGATCCTCCTGTGTCAGCCTCCCAAATGCTGGGATCACAAGGCTGTGCCACCATGACTGGCCACTCTCTATTTATTTATTTATTTATTTATTTATTTATTTAATTTTTGCGGGTTTGGGGATGGAACCTAGGGGCATCCAACCTCCGAGCTACAGCCCCTTCCCTGCTGGGCACCTCCATGTGGCCACTCAGTGCCAGGAGTGCTCCAGAGGCATGGCCTGCAATCTGGGCAGCCAGGGCCTCAGAGGCAGCGTGGTTGGGCAGTGGGGAATGCCCATTTCTTCCATGTTGGTACCTGCCCCTGCTTTACTGGCACCTGGCTCCGGGAAACATCGAGGGATCTTCCCAGACATGGTGCCGCCTCTCCTCTGGTAGCATCCTGTGGTGGGTCTCCTAGAGCTCCGCCTCTGGGAAGGAGAGCCTGGCTGCCCAAGGCTGCTCCTAGCAGAGACTGAGTGTGTGTATGGGGGTACGCAGAGCTGGCAGGCATTTTAGGGTCACAGGGCGCCTTCACCTTGCTGACCTCCCTGTAACTGCAGGGCAACCCCCTGCAATGCTTTTGTCCATCTTGGGAACTTTCCCCACACAGTCCAGGCATGTGCAGCCCCATCTTAGGGTCAGCTCCTGGGAGCCCTGGATTGAGGTGGTTTTTTTTTGTTTTGTTTTGTTTTTTGGTACTAGGCATTGGACCCAGGGTCATTATCCCTCCAAGCTCTATATCTGAAGCCCTTTTGGTGTGTGTATGTGGGGTACTGGGGGTTGACTCCAGGGACATTCTACCTCCAAGCTATACCCCCAGCCATGTGTGTGTGTGTGGGGGTACTGGGGATGGAACCCAGGGACATTCGACCTTAGAGCTACACCTCCAGCCCTATTTTTTATTCTTTAGTTTGAAACAAGGTCTCACTGAGTTGGAAAGAACCTTACTAAGTAGCTGCGACTGTCCTCAAACCGCGATCCTCCTGTCTCAGCCTCCCAAACGCTGGCATTACAAGCGTGACCATCATGGCCGGCTCCTCAGCCATATTTTAATTTTGAAACAGAGTCTCGCTAGGTTGTGGAGAGCCTCACTACTTGCTGAAGCTGTCCTTGAGCCTGCGATCCTCCTGTCTCAGTGGGATCACAGGTGTGCACCACCACCCTGGGCTTGGATTGAGCTTTCACTTGACACACTTACTGGTCCAGATCCCCAGTAGATTGGGGGCAGCCGCCACCCAGGACTGGGGTGTGTACAGGAGTGGCCCGGGATGACCTGGGCCTGGGCCTGCCTTGCTGCCAAGCCCTCTGTTCTGCTGTTTATTCCTGTCCTCCACTCCTTCCTTCCAATCTCTGAAACCCTCTCGCTGTCCCCTCTCTCTGCTCATTTGCCTGCAGATCCGAGTCTCCCACAGATGACTTCCTTCTGCCCACCCCCTTCCTGGGGCAGTTGCCACCCGTTGTCGGGAGCCTGGGAGGGGCGAGCTCTGCTTGCCTGCTGGGCGCTCCTCGGGCCCTCGAGGCAGGCTCTCCTTCCCCTGACCTTAGGAGCTGTGGCCTCACATCAGGCTCTGGGTCTCGCCTGCCCAGGTGACTTGGGTGACCTGGCTGTGGTCAGCTGAGTATTGGTCCTCAGAGTTGCCCAGCGGCTAACCTGACACCTGTGGATATACCGCCTCCCATGACAGAAGGGCTCCAGGTGGGATGAGGTTTAGTGCCCGAGATGGAGCATCCTTCTGGACCATGCAGGGAGCTCAGGAAAGGGAGGTGGAGGCTCCGAGGCAGAGAAGCTGCGCTTCCAGCTCTGAGGATGGAGGAAGGTGCCTGAGCCAGGGGTGCGGGGCCCCCAGAGCTGGAAGAGGGAGATGTGGGTTCTCCCTGTAGCCCCTGGGAGGGGCCGGCCCTGCACCCTGCAACTGGATTGAACCCAGAGAGGCCCACATTAGATTCCTGACTTCTAGGACTGAGGGCGAATCCTTTTTTTTTTTTTCTTTGCGGTACTGGGCATTGTACCTCTGAACTACACCCCTAGCCCTATTATTTTGAAACAGGGTCTCGCTGAGTTGCAAAGGGCCTCACTAAGTAGCTGAGGCTAGCCGTGAACCCCGATCCTCTTGTCTCAGCCTCCCAAATGCTGGGATTACAAGCATGCACCACTCCAGCTGGCTTCTTTATTCTTTCTTTTACTTTTTTTTTGGGGGGTACTGAGGGTAGAACCCAGGGGCTTTTCTACACTCTGGGCTATACTCCGAGACCTATTTTATACTTTATTTGGAAACAGGGTCTCACTAAGTTGCCGAGAATCTCACTAAGTAGCTGAGGCTGGCTTTGAACTTGTGTGATCCTCCTGTCTCAGCCTCCCGAATGCTGGGATGACAAGCGTGCGCCACAACGCCTGGCTTATTCTTTCTTTTAATACGGGGTCTCAATGAGTTGCAGAGAGCCTCACTAAGTAATTGAGGCGGTCAGCAAAGCACGATCCTCCTGTCTCAGCCTCCCAGATGCCGGGCTTACAAGTGTACTCCGCCACGCCTCCTGGCTCTGAGGGTGACTCTTCAGTTACAAAGTCGGTGGTGATTTCTTCCACGCTGGCCAGCTCCTGACCTTGCAGCCCTGCCACAGCGTGACAGGGTTGTGCTCGAGCCGCAGGACCTGTTGGAGAACCCCGTGCTCCACGGGGCTCGTGCAGATGTGCAGATGTGTGCCACCCACGGGGGCGTGGTCCTGGAGGCCAAGTGGGGTCTTCCTGCTTTCCTCAGTGATGCGTGACGTCACTGGCGCACCTGGAGACTCAGGACCTTTCGTTTCCAAACTCAGAAGCGCAAGCTGGGACCTCAGCTCCTCAACCACGTCTTCCTTAGTCAGCACTTGGGCGTGGTAAGCCAGCGGCCTCCACCCCCAGCCCTGCTCTTTCAAATACAATTTGAGAGTCAGGCGGGGTGGCGCATGCCTGTAATCCCAGAACTTGAGAGACTGAGACAGGAGGATCGGGGGTTCACAGCCAACCCCATCAACGTAGTGAGGCCCTCTGCAGCTTAATGAGGCCCTGTGTTTTGTTGTGTGTATTTTTATTTTTTTCGGGGTACTGAGGGGCATTCTACCTCCGAGCTGCACCCCCAGCTGGATTTTTTATTCTTTAGTTTGGAAACAGGGCCTCGCTAAATTCTGGAGGGCCTCACCAA